>NC_090926.1:625000-1250000 GCF_040938575.1 Ambystoma mexicanum | reverse complement strand
TTTGCAAAAGACATCCCAATGCACTGCTGCTAATGGACAACAGAGATAGAACTTTCGTTATGCATGTTTGCCTATTTTGCTTGCCCTCCAATATGTTCACGTTTAAAAGCGCTCTTCATTTTCTTTCGTCTGTTGAATGTTGATGCCATATATATATATATATATATATATATAGCAGACTATGCCTGTTGCATAGCAGATTTTTTTATTTTGTTATCCAAATTTAATAGAGATTAAAACATGTGTTTCCATCTTAAATGCATTTTCAATTATTTAAAAATAAAAAAAGCAGTTTCTAGCCATGTTTGTGGCACAATTCCTTTTTGCTCCCCACCCTGTTTCACTGGGCTCCGAGTCTGTACCTAAAATGTCTAAAACAATTAGCAAATAATTGACCCACAAGTATTTCAATTAGCAAAATAATTTAATTTCTTGATATCTACAAGTCAGAGTTCCACAAAGACAATATCAGAAAAAACACGCACGCAAACCGTAACAGGAATGATACAAGGTGGAGGCGGTTGAGAGGTAGAGATGGGGAAAAACATAGCCCCTCAGTCGGGGAACAGAAATAAACGCGCGAAGAATGCAGCGTTTTAGCAGCCAGGCAATCAACATTTTCCGAACACTTAAGGGCATCTTGCAAATCCTCACCGCTTGGCCATAGTTGGGCAACAATGCATCACTGCTGAATCTTCATGACTCCGGATCACTGTAACACAGTATTAAACAATCCCATGATAAGACTGGCCCAGCAGCGCACCCTTGCAGCACTCACTCACCCCCCAGATTCAGAGTGCAAAATCTGTTTCCTATCAACTATTACGTCAAATTCGAATTCTGCCAGGTGGGTCAGATTGTGATCATGGCTCTGGGTTTGGTTACAAAAAGTGCAATCTCTGTTCCACGCTCATGCACCTGCCATGGTGTAAGAGATATCTCCGCGACCTGGACACTTTCTTGAAGAGAAACCTTATTAAATGGAGCATTAGACACTAGACGCATACAGTCAATGTAGTCTTTATAGAAGCACTGAAAGTAATAAACATGAAACTGTGCTGCTTGCACTCAATGGGCTCCGGATATGCAACATTACGTTGAGGTGCATTTTTCAATTTCTTAGACTGTCCTAAAGGAGGCGAGTCAGGAGGCGTTCATCTAATCAGCCAAGCAGAAGGAATGCTGGGAGAAAAAGATGTATGGATCTGAATCAGTACCCCTCCAATGTTACAAATCAGACTTATTTTGAAAATTAATATTAGCTTTGCCTAGCTTTAAGGTGTATGTAATAGCAGTTATAAAACAGTTCACAAAGCCATGACATTTTAAATCCATCTACATACAATTTGTAGAGACTGACATACACAGGAAGGTGGTGTTTGTGGAGAGTCACAGGAGGAACACATTTTCTAAATGATGTGAAAAATCTGAAAATACAAAAGCCCTGGAGGAGGGCGAGCACAGCTGGGTGTAATGTGGGGTCCTTTGTTTTTCAAGTAGAGTGCTTGGTACAACTTCCCTTATTGACTTCTGCTGAGTTCCAAGTCTATCTGCCATTCATTAGGATCTGAGCTGACCTTTTGGGGCGATGGCTCTTTTTGGCTTCTCTCACTTGCTCAACTCACTTTGTGGTGCACTGTTCACCCGCCATGGCTACCAGTGCAGGGGAAAGCTCATGCTATTTTTCTCCCACCTTTTCGTGTGGCAGCAGAAAAAAAACCTTAACTAGAGTGCTACAGGGGCGCATTGTGTACTCTTTATCTAAGATACACGTGTGTTGCTTTTGATGTGCAACCCAAAGAGGCTGGAAGTGAACACTTATTTTCAGACAGATAATTATTTTGGAGTGACCATTTACTCAAAATTAAAGTTCCTCATTTTTGAAGACATGCTCTTTGTTGTATAGCCTTTGTTGGTAGTCTTCTTGCCCTGTAAGGTCAGAAATCACCATTTAGAGTCATGCACTTTCACAAGGATTGTGCAAAAGAAGCCCGGTCAGTGGCCAGTGTGCCTTCACTGGGGAGAAGAGGTGCCAGATCAAAATCCACGTTCAGGGCTTATTGGTGGACAGACGTGAGGTTGCTGGCTGTTCTCCACTGAACAGCCCCCCCCACCCCTATCTACTTGATTGTTACAGGTCCTACCTATTGGAGGGCTGGGGTGTCTCTCCATTATTTAAATTGACCATAGGAACCAAGCTTCCGAAGCACGAACACTGCACAGGTGAGCTGGAAGTACGGCTGCTGTGGCAAGAATTACACTAACCAAGCCAGCCACCATGGAGTGCTGCACTTTTATTCTTCAACATGGGGAGGGACAGGTTGGGGGTGTGGAGGGGCTGACGAGCATTCTTAGGTGCTTCCATCACTTGGGCTGTTCGGCACAACCAGTCCTCAGTCTTATAATGGGTCCTGCTGCCTCGAGCTCACTGGAGTTTTCGGGTTTCTTTAGGTCTACACCATCAAAAAGGGTCTGCTGGGACCCTTTTTGGTCTGAGGGTCAGAAACACTGCAGTAATCACTGTGAAAGGGGCAGCCCTCCCTTCACTTGCTGCTCTTCTTTAGGAGGGGGCCTGCCTGGAACTGAAGTCCTCCACCTTTTGAACAAGTGGCTGCCGGCCCTGTGCATGGTCACTACAACTGCTGCTCCCGCCTGTAAACCTGAGCCAGCAATAAAGGAATCCAAGTCAGAGGTCTTCATCGTTGACAAATCCAGCTAGCTAGGTTATCGTCAAGAAACTGTTGCCAGAAGCTGCAAGATGGTCTGCAGCTGCGAAATTCCCTTAACACCAAACTATCTCTCTGCAACCGAGCCCCATAGACCACCACAGACTTAGATTGAGCTCTGTTGTCCCCAATGCCTCATCTAGCTAGGGTTGTTAGCTTCAGGAATCAGTTCAGGGGGTGAGCCTCCATAGCTGTTTTGGTGTAGCCCTGTTCCCAGTGGGATCAATAGGACGTAATGTCCTACCCCACAGTTATCCTTACCTGACTGTAGATGGTACAGACTTGGTCAAGTACAACTCCTTGTTTTCCTAGTGTTAAAATTGGCAGCTGCAACATCACTTAACAGAAAATCGATTTTCTAAGAACCTGTTCACCATACCCAAAACAAATTATCTATTGCATTGAGCTAGGTAGAACGTTTGACACTACTTTAACCACTACAAAAGTACTTTGATCTGAACATATTTACCTGGGGCATTGTTGCCTTTGCTCCTACGTTGGGGTAAAACATTGTAGGTTAATCTATAGTGCGGTCATAAGGTATATATGTTTCTCCCACACTTCACTACTGTTGAACTGAGCAAAGCTAAAAGGGAGGATCTAAATGACCACCCAACTGACCAAAGCATGATACTTGGGAGCCGTTTGGAAGCTACCACCTAATGACTGGACAGCCAAGAGCATGTCCACACCATTTCCTGAATGCCAATATTGGCAGCTTGGAGACAGTGGACTGACAACACCCTAGGTTTTAGAAAATGGAATGAAATCTGGGGTACAGACAAACAAAACAAATTCAGGGAGGGTGTATAGTTGTAAATCCATTGCATTGGTCCCATCATGTTCAAACCACTATTTAAAGGTTTACAGTAGCTGTGCTACTGTAAAAGTTGCGACAGGAGATTCTTAGGCGTTTGTCTTGAAATGTGCAAAATAGGTTGCAATGTGAGTTCTGATTCACTTTAAAACGTTATAATTCTGTTATTTATACATTTTGAAAGTCTTCAGTCTTTATTGCTAATTGGTGCCCAGCTTGTGAGGTGCTGCCAAACAGTTTGCTAGCATAATCAGATTAATCGAACTATAATGGATGTGTTCCAAAGAAACTAAAGGTTGCTTTCCTGCATCTCCTCCCATTTCCACAGACATTTGCCCCAGATCCCTTCAAATTTCTCAACAGTGCACAGGCTTAGCCTAGCCTAAAGAGTAACCCCTGCTGTACTGCCACCTTCTCCCACAGAAGGCCAGGGACGTATACGTGAGCTCAGTTATCAGTGTGTATGGCAGCAGTCTTGTTTCCAGGGTTTCGTTTTTGTTGATATGCACCCAAATTAAGCTGTACTCCAGAAATCCAGAAAAAAGAAACGTGGTCCCTAGCACCCGAGACACCTTGCTGGGATGCGAATGACGTTAATGCCTGTGACAAGAGGGCTGGCACCGCTGATAAAGGCACCAAGCCCTCATTGAAGGCACTTGCTTTGCTTGAGCCTATGAACTTGGGCCAGAAGGCCATAGCCAGTTGGGCCAGCACCCTCTGATCCCCTACGCAGCCATAGACACCTCATTAACAATCAACCAAGCAGGTCTTTTCAATTGGGACTGCGATTTCTGCAGATTGGTCACAGCTCTGAGTCGAAGTAATCGGCTGATGTTGCCAAAATGTGGTTTAAAGAGGATTGAGTATGATGTCTTATCACAAAGCTTACCCAATTTTACACACTATGTAGTATTTAAGGGAAACACTGGCACAATTTAATCCCAGCTATGGTCACAATGTGAAGGATTTACACTCAACAGTTGACCCATCCATGGGTCCCAGAAAATAAAGGTTATGCAAAGTTTGAGGCAGAGCTGGTGAGAACACCAAGGCGTGCAGCACAAACCGGCTTAAGTTAACAGCTGATTGAAGAACAGCGTCTGACTGAAGCTCAGAGTATGCATAGATCCCATCCTTCAGTCCCTCTCAACTTTCCCCTACACACCTCTGACATCTGCCAACAGAGGCTCACAGAAAATACATTGCCATCACAGTTGCAAGCTCAGCATAACAAAAAGTCAAGAGATGCCATATTCATGCCCTTCACACCACTCACACATCCAGCCTGCTTACTGATACAGAGAAAGTAGGAGCATGGTCCCATTTCTACCTCTCCAGTTGCCAATGACATTGTTGTGCCGTCCATGTACAGCAAATATTAAAAGATTGTTTTTGTGTATAAAAAGTACAATTGCTGTATTGGGGAGGGACCGGTGATGTGGGTGGTCTGGGAGGCTTCCTTTTAAGTTCTACATTTGAGACTGGCAGCCATGCTCCCAAAACACAGCCGCAATATGATGTGCAGTTGACCAATGCCATGTGCAATCCTCCCAGTGTATGTACCAGGATTAAGACCCACGAGGAAGGCATGGGGGCGTGGACCAAATTTAACTTGAATAGTAAAAAAAAATCCCCCAAACGATGCATCTCCATTTTGGGTCCTTTCACCCAAGCAGCAGAAACAAAAGCATCATCCAGTCACATGATTGCTGTTTCCTTGGTTGCAGGGCATTTTGCTTTGGATTCCTCTACTCACGAGGCAGCCATTGCAGTGCTGCCACTGAGCTTCACCATCATCTGCTGGCAGTCATTGTAAGAGCGCCGGTCGCCCACCTTCTCCAACGTGCGGGCCGCTTCTGCCAGCAGGACTGCCCGCTGGCCTGGTGATGAAAGAAAGGAGAGTGGAAGGTGACGACACGCAAGGACGATGGCTGTGGCACGCTCCCTCTGCCCTGGCAATACGTCCTGTTCACCTGTGGAGAGAACAAGAGCTTGTGATGAGCGCACAAAAAAACACCAGTTTATTCACCATAGAGGTAGACTAGGGATTGGGCCAACGCCCAACCCAGCACCACATTACTGCTAGCATCTGGTAGATGCCAACACTTCACAGTTCTAGCAAACTCACACACAGTTGCTTTGGGTGTCAATAGAGTTGAGGGAGCAGAACAAAAAAGTGGATTCAAATTGCAAACTTCACAATTTATGCCAGTTCATTATGGAACCTTACCTCTTGCGGACCACTTTGATAGTCAACTAGGACCACTTGCCTGAGAAGCAGGGTCAAACTCCTGGCAACCACAAGACGCCATTACAGTATCACATACAGGTAGCCTATCAGGAAGTACAGCATGCTCCTTCACAACCAGACAACAGTCACAAAAACAGTTTTATCAATGCAATTTAATCTCTGTGGACCACATATTCAAGTCATGATGGAAAAAGAGCAATATTCACTTTTTTTTGCATTTGAAAAAAAATATCCTTCAAAGCCATTTTAAAAACGTGCTTTAGGCTGTAAAATGCCCCATCACTTCAGTACCCTCATACTTCTGAGCAACTTGGCAATGCAGTGAATATTACTTGTGCCCTCAACCATCAATATTCCATTCGTCTGTTCTAACCACCTTGAACAAGCGTCCCCGTGACCCTGGCCCTCAAGCCTGAAACCATCAGAACCCCCTAGAGGCAAGAGTAAAGGTATGAGCTGCATAGTAGACTGGGGCTCATCAGAAAGATGCTTTTTATGTATTCCCCCAAAGCACACATTTTAAATGTAAAGGCTACCTACATGCAGTCTTAGTTCAACATGGGTATTGTTAAGGTAGAATTGCATTTTTGGGGGCTCAGTAGTCTTTTTTAATGGGACAGCTTAATCTTTACACATCGCCTCCGCCTTTTTTTTTTTTAGGGGATTTCTAATTGATTTTGGTGGTCAGATGGACTCCTGCTGTAGTCCTCCTGCCACCACATCCCTTTTTCGCTCCTTAAGAGTGTATGGTCCTGGGTCGCTCATAAGGCTCCCCGGCCTATGGGTGCTTCCTAAATCGCCCCCCCCCTTTAAGACCAATGGTGTTTATTTTGCCCTGCGTTGATTTTAGGGTATAGGCAGGTGGCAGCTAATAGCCCAAAGTACTTTTATGGTAGCCATTCCAGTACAATGTTTTTTTTTTTATATAAGCCCTACTCATTTTTAGGGGCTTCATTTGTTCAGGGAACCCACGAGGCACCCTAAAATGGTGGGCATGTACATGCAGGCTCTTTGGGAGCCAAAGATGGTGTCCTCTATAGCGATTTGAAATAGTCTACAACTAGGTCCTGGGCAGGCCATCACACTTCCTGTGGAGGAGGGCATGGGCGTTTGGCAGTTTTTGAGGCCAACCAGATTGGCTGGCTACCAAAACGTGCGTTTTAAATCCCCCAGTGGCACTGGTGGGCTGGCAGAGTCCAGCCCCTACTAGTTAAGGTACATATAGGGGAATACTGATCAAACACTCAGTTCTGCTGGGGTTTTGGAAAGAAAGCAGGCTTACCTCTGGACAATTTTGGCAACAAAATGCATTGTTGATTTATCGAAAACCCAGTCTCACCATACCGGTGGGGTCTGGTGTCTCTTGCCTTAGCACCCAAATATGAAAACCAGAGCAGTGCGTCCTTCCTAGGTCTTCCTCAACCTGTTGATGGTCTTCATATGCTGCGGCCAGGCCTTCCATCCTGGGACCATTAACCACAGTTTAACGTCAGACTCTTGCGTTGGATTTGGAAGCTGCCACTGCGTGCATGGGTGTTGGGACCACCTGCCAAATCGGCTTCTCTAGCCATCCTGGGTCGACACTGCTGTTGTCCGACTGCAGGGTAGTTTTTGCAGGTGTGCCATCCTCGTTTGCCAGCTGAGCCACCAGGGTCTACGGTGCACAAGTTCCTCCATTCTCCTGGAGCAATATAGCCGATTCCTTCCGAGAATGGTGGGTCCCTATCCTAGGAAGGATGACTGTTCCTCCTTTGGGCCTTACAGGTCATCACTGGCTTACTTTAAGTCCTTGGGTGACCGGATCCTTTTTCTTGCCCTGCAAAATAAGATTTGTACTTACAGGGTTGTTCTGTTGTCTGGGAACAGACTTTATGAAGCAAACAGCGAGTATACCACTTCTGGCACGTAGGTTTTATTGAAGATACCCACCCTCATATCCATGGGTTCTACATGTCCTGGCCAGCCCATTTCCCAATTTCTTTAAATTGGGGGCTCAATCCTGCTCTGCTTCTCTTCACCCGTGGTTGCTGGGACTCCAGCTCAGCACTGGCTCTCACCTTTAGGGTTACCATGTTGTCCCCTGAGCTTAGCTACATTCTTCATAGTAGTTAGGGAGAGGAACAGCAACTCGCCTGGCTTTTCACTATAACCAAAGGGCCACCCACAGACTTTGTAAAAAGTGCTACCTAGGAAATAACAGGACAGACACTGGAACTCCTACAAGCGACACTGAATTATTTCCCTGAACTGTGACATTTTGCTGGGTACCTCCAAGGTCCAGGGATTTCAGTGAATACCTCCGATGTATTAGGGATGTTTAAACTATGCATTACACTTCTGCCTCAAGATATACACTAACACTGCACGTTTCTTTCGTTTCCCTCCTTGGAGGGAAACATGCTCTTCTGGGACTATGCAGTTTAAACCTAAAAAGGATCCTGGACATTGGGAGCACTCATGAGTCTGTTGGACATAGTGAACCCATATTGTACTACCTCTACATGTTTTACCCCTGTTCTAGGTCACACTTCCTGTGCAACAGTGAAAGCAAAGAGATCCACCTGTGAGTGCAACATTGGGAGAAGAGCTTCAGAACTTCCTGACAGTGGTCCCACTTGAGAGGCCGAAGTCTGCCTGCTCAAGGAATCCGTTATGACATTCTCTCTTCCGACAAGGTGAGCAGGCGTCAGATACCATTCTCCAGAGCCCAAAACCACAGTTGCATTGCTTCTCTAAGCAAGGACCCCACAACCCCTCGAAAGGAACAAGTTACTTACCTGTAACTGTTGTTCTCCAGCATGGGTCTGGCATGGATTCACATGCTCATGAATATTCCCTGTCGTCAGGCTGGGAATCCTTGGTAAAGAAAAAAAATCAGTTTCAGTTTTGTTTCTGAACTGTCTTGCTACTAGTAACCAATCACTGGTCTCTGGGTCATACTGCCCCCAGCCAATGACTGCCCTCTACCTAAGCCCCTCCTCTGGCAGCCATCTTCAGATTTGGTAGCACGTAAAGTGGCAGTAGGACCAAGAGAAGAGCCGCAGAGGGGTTGGAGGGAGAGTTGCATGTGAATCCATCAGAGATACCCATGCTGGAGAAAAACAGTTACAGGGAAGTAACTTGTTCCTTATCCAGCATGGGGTCTGGCATGGATTCACATGCTCATGAATACAAGAATATGTAGCAGTACACACATGCACAACCACGAGAGGTGGCAAGGCTCAACGTTAAGCATCTCTTACCTCCTCACCAGGCTCACTTTCAAGCGAACAGGTAGCGCAGCACTGCCTGGCCGACTCTGGACTCCTCCCTGGAATCCCGGTCAACGCAGTAGAACCTCGTGAAGGTGTGCGCCGACCTTCACGTAGCAGCCCTGCAGATGTCCAGCAGGGGCACACCAGACAGGAACGCTGTGGTAGCAGCGATCGCTCTGGTTGAATGGGCTCTCGGACGGCCGGGCAACGGTCGGTTTGCCAACCAGTGACAGCGCAAGATGAAGCCGGAGAGCCATCTGAAAATGGATGCCTTCGAGAGGGCCTTCCCTTGGTTCACAGGTCCAAAGTTCACAAACAGCTGTGAGGTCTTTCGGAAACTCTTTGTGCGGTCCACGTAGAACTTCAGCGCTCGAGCTACATCCAGCGAGTGCAAAGTCCTCTCAGCCGGCGACGGGAAGAAAACGGATAACACCAAGGGCTCGTTGAGATGGAAGTCCGACGGCACCTTGGGCATGAAGGAGGGGTGCATCCTCAGCACTACCCTTGTGTCGTGGAAAGTCAGGTATGGAGGTTTACAGGACAGGGCCTGGATCTCTCCCACTCATTGTGCGGAGGTGATGGCAACAAGAAATGCTGTCTTCCACGATAGGAACTTCAACGGCGCCGAAAGCAGAGGCTCAAATGGCGGCCCCATGAGCCTGGTCAGCACCACATTGAGTTCCCACGCCGGGGCCGGAGCCTTCACTGGCGGGAACGATCAGAACAGTCCCTTCATGAACTCCTTCACCAGGCGATGAGACCACAGAGATCACTGCCCCAGAGTTCTGGTGTAGCGGGAGATCGCTGCCAGATGGATTTTGATGGAGGCGTGCACCAGCCCCGCCTTGGCCAGGGACAGCAGGTACGGCAGCACTTGAGGGGCTGTAATCCGCAGAGGGTTAATCTTCTGTGCACGGCACCAGACAGAGAACCTCTTCCATTTGTGTCCATAGCACTTGAGAGTCGAGGATGCCCTGGCCTTCACAAGCACCTCCTTGCAGTCCGCCAGAATATCGTACCCTCCGAAATCGAGTGCTGCAGGAGCCAGGCCTGCAGGTACAGCGATCCCGGGTCGTGATGGAGGATGGCACCTCCTTCCCTTGTGAGACGATCCGCGTCAGTCGGTAGTTTGACCAGGGGGGGGGACACCGACATGTCCAGAAGGTCCGGGAACCAGATCTGCCTCAGCCACGCCGGTGTGGCAAGGATCATCCTGCACCGGGACCGTCTGAGTTGACTGAGGAGTCACAGCAGCAACGGCAATGGAGGGAACGCATACAGGAACAGGCCGTCTGAGAAGGCATCGCCCATGCTTCCCGGCTGGAGAAACCTGCTGGCGAACTCTGGCACTTGGCGTTAAGTCACCGTCACGAAAACGTCTATATGGGGATTGCCCCACCGTCGGAATAGGAGATCCACCTGATCCTGCCGTAGTTCCCATTCGTGGCATGAGCGCAGCTCCCTGCAGAGTGAGTCGGCGATGGTGTTCTTTATTCCTGCCAGATGGAAGGGTACCAGGAACATCCCTTGGGCAACGGCCCAGTGCCAAGGGTCCTGCACTTCCTTGGATAGGGCTGGGGATCTTGGGCCCCCTTGCTTTCTGATGTAGAACATTGTGGTGGTGTTGTCGGTGAAGAACCTTACCACCTTGCCCTTGAGGGACAGAGGGAACTATCTGAGGGCCGAGAAAACGGCTTGGAGCTTCAGGACTTTAATGTGTAGTGACCTTTCCTCCGGGAGCCAAAGGCCTCTTGCGTGGTGATCTCCGGTGTGCACACCCCATCCTTCCAGGGAGGCATCCATCGTCACAGTTTCCTGATGCGCCGGGGTCTGGAAGTCCATACCCGCCGCTAGATGCGCGCGGGTGCCCCACCACCGGATCGCTTGGCGGAAAGTCTCGTTGAGAGGGATCCTGTCTTCGAAGTTGCCCACCACTTGCATCCAACGGGTGTCGAGGAACTCCTGCAGTGGACGCATCCGCAACCAGCACAGGCACACGAGGTAGATGCATGACGACCTCTTGCTGAGCAGGGACTTGATGGACCTCACCCTGGCCACTTCCAACCGCGCCATTGTGTCGAGTCTTGCTCCCAGGAACAGGGTGTTCTGCAACGGTACCAGGTGGGACTTTGCGAAGTTGATCGAGAAACCCAGATCCGTAAGCAGGCGGACGGTCTTCGCTGCATGATCGACGGCGAGTTCTCTTGACTTTGCTCGGATGAGCCAATCGTCCAGATAGGGGTATATGTGGATCTCCTGCAGGCGCATCCACCCCACCACTGGTGCCAGGCACTTGGTGAAGACCCTCGGTGCCGACTTCATCCCGAAGGCCAGGGCCTTGAACTGATAGTGTCGCCCTTGGACCACGAATCGCAGGTGTCCTTTGAGTATGGGAATGTGGAAGTAAGCGTCCTCCAAGTCCAGCGACGACTGGAAATCGCCCTCCTCCAGCTGTCCCAGCACATGCTGAAGGGTGACCATCCAGAACTTCTGGGACTTGATGTATTTGTTGAGGCAGCGAAGGTCCAGGATGGGTCTCCAACTGCCGGTCTTCTTTCGGACGAGGAAGTACCGTGAGTAAACTCCAGAGCCCCAGAGCCTCTTTGGGACGAGTTCTATGGCTCCCTTTCGTAGCATCTCTCGTACCTCCAGAAGTAGCTGTGGGACGGGATTTTCCTTCCTGGCCACGGGTGGTAGACGGGGACACTTGAAATTCCAGAGTGTGCCCGTGGGCCAGGGCATCTATCACCCAACGGTCGGTGGAGATGGATTCCCACACACTGACTAATTTCGCCAGCCGGCCTCCCACCGGGGTGCTCGGGTGGGGGCCTGACGTCACGGCCGGTTCAGTTCTGTTTCGTCACGGCCTTGCCGCCTTGGCCTCCTTGGCGGCGACGACGGGATCCTCCGGTCTTGCCACATCCTCTGTAGGCTCCCTGCGACGAGGAGCGGGCCGCTTGACGGTACGACGAGGAACCGCCACTGAATCCTTTGGAGGCACCTTCCTTGCCTCCGGAGGTCCGAAAGGGCGGCCGCCGTTGTTGGAGAGAGCCCAAGGCCTGGGCTGTCTCGGTGTCCGCCTTGATGGCTTGCAGTGAGTCGTCCACCGTCTTGCCAAACAGGTTGTTCCCGTCGAAGGGCATGTCCAGTACCCTGGTCTGTACGTCCTGACGGAAATCAGTGGCCTTGAGCCAACCACATCGGCGAAGGCAAACGCTGTTGCCCATCTGGCGAAAACCAGTGTCAGCAATGTCCGTAGCTACCGTGATGGTGTGGTCCGAAGCCACCTCGCCTTCTTTAAGGATTTCCAGGGCCTCCGCCCTCTTGTCGTCTGGAAGGAAGTCCAGGAGTGGAGCGATCTTAAGCCACAGCTCTCTGTCGTAGCGTGCCACGATCGCGAGGGCGTTGGCCGCTTTAATGGTCGTCGCCGCCGACGATATGACCCATCGTCCCATGGCATCCAGCTTCTTTCCCTCGCCGTCCGGTGGGGAAGTAGAAGTCGATGCCGCCGTCCCCGCCGATTTCTTCTTGGCCGCTGCGGAGACCACCGAATCCGGGGACGGTTGTGCCCTGAGGCATACAGGGGCGGAGTCCTGGCCCCGGTACTTCTTCTCGTACCGATTCCTCTTAGCAGGAGCCGTGGATGGGTTCTTCAGCAGCGTCAGTCCCTCGTTCCAGATGTCCAGTAATGGGACTGAAAGGACAGTCTTCCTCTTGGCCTCTCGCCGTTGGTAGAGGAAACCCTCCTTCTGCTCCTCAGGGCAGAGTTGGAAGAGCTCCGATGCCCTGGCAATCATGGCGTGGAAGGAGCTAATTTCGTCGGGGGGGATAAAGGGGGCGTTCAGGGGGTTGTGGGAGGTCCGTCCCCTCATCACCACTGTCGTCATCCGTCCCCGTCGTCGCTGTCTCCATTCCCGTGTCATCCCTCGGTGGAGGGTAAGGAGGTGAAGGCTGGAAAGGGGGAGGGGGATTGATTCGCCTCCGCTTGCTCGGTGGGCTTCCCGACGGTCCAGGCGCCGCTGGATCGTCCGCTGGGGGTAAGGGCAACCTTGTCCTTATCTCCGTACACATGGCCTGGATAGCCATCAAGATCGCTCCTGAGTTGTCTTTTGGCATAGGCACCGGTTGTGACGGGAGCGCCGGCTGGGGAGTAGGGTCCTCCATCTCCTCCACGGTCCGTGGCTCCTCGTCAGCACCTACGTCCTCCTCGTCGGGATCCCTCCTGTAGGACTGGACCTCCTCAAACCTCTTGTCCAGGATCTTTGCCACACCAGCCAGCTCATCTTCAGAGGTGGTATCTGTGTCCGTTATGGCTACCATGCCCCCCCCGCACTTTCTCCACCCGGGGCTTCACGGGGGTCTTATCGATAAGCTGAAAAGAGGATTCCCTCCATGGTGGCAGGTAAGCTCTAGGCCTGGAGGTCATCTCCACTGGGCTAGCCTCCGCAGGCTTCGGCAGGGCCACCACGACTCCCTCGATCGAGGCCTTAGCCGGGTGAATCAGGGCCTTTGCGACTTTGGGCACACCCGAGGCCTTCACCTTGGGGGGAGGGTTGCTGCCTCGCTCCCCCTCGGACGCCGTCGGATCAACCGGGACTTCTCCCGAAGCTTACCCGGGTTCCCCGATTTCCTTTTCCCCGAGCCAGAGCATTGGCTCGTGGTTGATGGCGTCAGTGACATTGCGCCCTGCCTGGCAGCCAAAGAGCTCGAACCATCGCGGTGCTTTGCCTTCTATTGGGCCCCCGGCGCCAGAGCGCCCTCAAAGGTCTTAGAATAGCGCTCGGAATTCTTCTTCTTCTCACCTGCTGCTGGGCTCTTCCCCTCCAGCCAGTTGGTGAGTCGAGTACGACGATCCTTCATTGTCCGTTCGGACATATTCTTACAGAACGCACAGTCCTTCTCCATGTGCGATTTGTCGTCGTGAAGGCAGTAGAGGCACCGAGAGTGCTCATCTTCGTTAAAGACATTTTTTAATCCATATCCAGGGCAGCTCCTGAAAAGCTTGGATCCGGGCGTCATGTTTCCCTTGTCCTGGGCCGTGCCCACGCATTGTAGGCCTCAAAGATCTTCCGGAATCCTCCAAGAAGTGAAAACTCGACAAAAACTCACCCTTGAGGGGCGTAGAAAATTCCAAAATGGGTCCCCGTTGATCGGAAGTAGAATCGGTGGAGCTTGAGGCTCGATTGACTGAAAAAATAAGAGTAAACACTTCAAAAAAAAAAAATCGCAAAACGCAGTAAAAGCTCGAGAGATATAGCACGAGGACTCCCAACACTTGAACGTGCGGTAAAAATCTGAAGATGGCTGCCAGAGGAGGGGCTTTGGTAGAGGGCAGTCATAGGCTGGGGGCAGTATGACCCAGAGACCAGTGATTGGTTAATAGCAGAAAGACAGTTCAGAAACGAAACTGCAACAGATTTTTTTCTTTACCAAGGATTTTCAGACTGACGGGAAATATTCATGAGCATGTGAATCCATGCCAGACCCCATGCCGGAGAACATTCCTCACAACATCCACAAATATGTAAATGACACACAGCTCTACCTCAAGTTATACTCCAAGGAAGACATCCACAGGCTTAGGGCCTGCCTCACATTGATCCAGTCGTGGATGTCTAGTGCTTACCTAAAGTGGAATCCTTTCAAGACTGAATTCCTACTGCTGACCAACAACACAAACACCCTGACATCTAGACCTGGCTCTCTTCTATGAACCTCGAGGGCTTCACACCCGAGCTTGTCAACTGTGCCAAGTGCCTTGGATACGACATCGACAACACCAACTTCAAACAGCACATAGCAAGGAAGACGCAAACGACTTGGTACCACCTTTCTCACCTGCATGGACTGTAGTCAAAGCCCTTGAGCACCCCCGAGATGCGTCCTGCATGCAGTAGCATGACTCAAAGGACTCCGCACATTCGACCACATCACCCCGACACCCATCGAACTGCACTGGCTCTCACTGCAAGGCGGTATCGTCCTAAAATCCTGTTGCATCATCTATAAGGCTGTCATCCTGAAATCCCTAAGCTACCTCACTGAGAAACTCAGCATCTCCAGAGGTCTGTAACCCATCAAACGCAAGGACATGTGCAGACTTTAACTCCGCCTGGGCAGGAACAAAAATAGCAGAATACAGTTCTTCTCTGTGCATTCCCCAAGACTCTGGCACCTCCTCCCCATCAACAAAAAAAATGCCCCATCGCTTCTACAGTTCTGGAAAGAGTTCAAGACATTCCTCTTCAATGAATGGCTCCCCAACACATTGATCTGCACACCCTATACTCCCTACACTATCTGAGACTCTGATCTGCTGCTCACGGTTTTCTCCCCTGGTTGCTTGTAAATCCCTTGCTGCCAATTGCCTATCCCCCCCTGTTGGCACCCCAGTTCCTTTTACCCTGCTTCCCTCACTGTGTTCTTCCCCCTATGATTGTGACGTCTTAGTTACTTACCTGTAACTCTATTTCTCCAGCATTAGTATCTTTCACAGATTCACATGCTTGAATAGTCCCTGTTGTCAGACTGGAAATCCTCTAATTTAAATTTAAAAAAATAATATAAACACATCTTCCTATTGGAAGAAAAACTACACCCATAGAGTCCCATAGGGCCTGTGTAGCCCTTCACCCGTGGAGTACCTCCATCTCCTTTGGTCCTTTTAGGCCCCAACCAATGAGGTGGAAGGGCTTGGGCTCCATCCGAGTGAGCCATCTTCAGATTTTGACCCGTGAAGGCTAGTAACAGATGACTGACTGGAGAGTGAGCAGCCTCTCCCCAGGGGAGGAGGGCAGGCGCATGTGAATAAATCTATGAAAGATATCAATGCTGGAGAAATACAGTTACAGGTAAGTAACTACGACTTCTCCAGCATTGGATCCTTCGCGATTCATATTCTTGAATAGAATACCAAGCAGTCAAAAATCTTCAAACAGGTCTGATAGCCGGAAGGTTGCACCTGTGTGTGCATGCACTATATAGAACTTGTGTAACAACCTTATAGCGTACACAGTAAGGCTACCAGAAAGAACACACAGAGGGATGGTGGGAACAAACAAGAATCAAAGTCCAGGATCAAGAAGCTGCTCCTACCTTAGGTGATTAAGTGCTGAAGCACTGCTTGTCCTACTGCAGACTCCCTTCTGCTGTCTTCTTCCAAGCAGTAATGACGGGCAAACATGTGGCGGGTGCTCCAGGTGGCCACCCGGCAGATGTTCTTCAAATACACTCCTGTTTGAAATGCAGTTGAGGCCACTCTCGATCTGGTGGAGTGTGCCGTAGGCGTGGCTGGCAGAGGGTTATTTCTGATTTGGTGACAGTGAGTAATGCAACTTGAAACCCAACATGCCAGACTGTTTTGATCTGCATTGACCCATGGTTCGCCCTGCAAAGGTGGCAAAAAGTCTTGTTGAAGTACTGAATTCTCTTGTTCTCTCAATGCAGAATTTGAGTGTCTTCGCCACATCGAGTGAATCCAGCGTCCACTCCGCTGCGGTTGCTGGGCTCCCAAAGAAAGTGAGCAAAAGAATTATTTCCGCTAAAATGGATTCAGACACGAGTTTGGGAATGAATTTAGGGCGA
Source organism: Ambystoma mexicanum (assembly GCF_040938575.1). Classification (NCBI taxonomy): domain Eukaryota; kingdom Metazoa; phylum Chordata; class Amphibia; order Caudata; family Ambystomatidae; genus Ambystoma; species Ambystoma mexicanum. Next base: position 1,233,368 of record NC_090926.1, on the reverse strand, counting down.
GGTTGTAGACTTCTGAAAGATTATGAGGGTCGGTTCGGTGGATAGTGCTTGTAGCTCCCCAATACGCCTGGCCGAGGTGACTGCCACCAAGAAGGCTGTTTTCCACGATAATGTAATGTCACACCTGTGAATAGCCTCATAAGGCGCTCTCTTTAGCGCAACTAAGACTGTTAATACTCCAGGTAGAAGCAATTGTTCGGTTTGGCAAAAGAGCCCATGAGCCCTTTAATGCAGGTTTTGACCGCCGGGTATGCCACGAGAGTGTTGACGAGGCCTGGTGGTATAAGCGTAGATGGTCGAAAGATGGACCTTGATAGAGGAAATTGCCAAACCATTCCTTGCTAAATGTAGAAGGTAAGGTAAGATCTGTTCTGCAGATGCTGATAAGGGATCTGTGCCAGCTTCTGAACACCAGGATCTGTACCATTTCTATTTCTTAGTATATGTCCGTCTGGTGGACGGAGCCCTGGCAGCTTGCAGTATACCCCAGCATTCGGTGTTTAGGACGAGATTGTGGAATTTTCACTACTGAGGAGCCAGCCCTGGAGGGACAGGCTGGCCGGGTTGTGGTGAAGTAGTTTGCTCCTGTATTGAGACAATAGGTGCAGGTGAGGCTGGAGGCGAAAAGGCTTCTGCAGTGCTAGTTGAAGGCATACAGTGTAACAAATGTGTCATGCTCACATCAGTGCCATCAGTATTATTGTACAGGGTTGTTAGTTTATCCTGCACAGCACCCACAGGATTAAAGGTGTTGGGGGAACCCATACAGGAATTTCCCCTTCCATTGTATGGAGAACGCGTCGTCCACTGAGTATTTCTATGGATACCTGGAAGCTAACTGATCGAACTTCTTGTTTGCGTGGGTTGCAAAAAGGTCTATGGTGGGTTTTCCCCATCTGAGGAATAATCTGTCGAGATCGCAGTCGTTGATTCCCATTTGTGGGAATGAAGGAATTGTCGGATGAGTTTGTCTGCCAAGCCATTGTCCTTGCCAGGAAGATGTTCTGCCCTCAATTGTATCTTGTGGTGTATAGCCCAGTTCCAGAGCTGTTGAGCCTCCATCAAGATGATCCTGGACCGGGTGCCGCCCTGTTCGTTTGTGAAGTGCATTAACGTGGTCTTGCTGGTCTGCACTTTCACAATCTGTCCAGAAAGTACTGGCAGGTGGGATTTTAGCACCCACCGGATGGCCCAGAGTTCCAGCACATTTATGTGTAGACAGGTTTCTGCCAATGACCAAACCCTGCTGGCTTGTAAATTGCCCAGATGGGCCCCCCCAACCCGTGAGGGAAGTGTCCATCCTCAAGAGTAGAGTGGATGTGGGTTGGTGGAGGGGTAAACCTTGTAGAAGATGAGTGTTTGGCCCACCATTCAAGGGCTTTGTGAACATTTGGCATGAGCTGCACAATGTCCTCCCATGATCCGTTGTGTTGAGCCCATTGGCTGTCTAGTTCCTCCTGAAGCGGTCTCATCTTCAGTCTGCAATTTGGTACGGGGGAAATACAGGAGCACATCATGCCCAGGAGGAACTTGTATTGTCTGACAGTGTAACTTGCTCTCTCATTGAACCATGCAATGAGTTTTCGCATTGTGGCTACTCTGGTGTAGGGTTGTTTGTTCACTGCCTCTGCCAGTTTCCAGGGAGCTTCCTTTCAGTAGCCAGTCGTCTAGGTATGGAAAAACCTTTATCCCAGAGCGCCTGAGGTGAGCAGCCACTGAGGCCAGGTATTTGGTAAACACAGTTGGTGCAGACTTTAGCCCGCAAGGAAGTACCTTGAACTGGAAATGTTGGTTGCCGACAGTGAACTGGAGGTACTGTCTGTGGGATGGATGGGTACATGGACGGCCTCCTCCAAGTCTAGGGTAGCGTGGAAATCGCCCTTCTTGAGCCACGGAAGGACAAGTTGAAGGGAGTTAATTTTGAATTTTAGACAAACTTGTTGAGGGCCCGTAAATCTAGTATTGGGCCCGACTGCCTGTTTTTTTCTTTACTAGAAAGAAGTGGGAATAGGATCCCTTCCCCCGTTGTAGAGGTGGTAACCGCTCTATGGCTGCCTTTTGTAAAAGCTTGGCAGCTTCTACCCCCAGCAGCCGGGGAATGCTTTTTCTTGGCGGTGGTCTAGGTGGTGGTTGCTGAAGAAAGTCTATGCTATGTCCCCCATTTATAACTTGAAACACTCATTTGTCTGATGTTATGGCCTACCAATGATTGAGGTGCAGCGAGACGCGTCCTTCCACTGTGATGTGGAAGACACGATGAGTACGAGTCAGCTCTTTTTGGTCTAGTTCCTTCCCTGAACCCCTTTTGCCACGTTGGTTCTGGTACCTGGTGGAACATTGTTGATATCTACCCCCTGATTGGAAGGAGGTCGATGAGGATGCTTAACCCTGGTACGATCTGCCGTATGACCTGTACTTGGAAAGGGACGAAAAAGATGGCAATTCTTGTCCTTTAACAAGCTCATCGCCCTAGCAGTGTCAGTGTCGGCCTTGATGCCCTTCAAGTGGTCATATATTTTCTTTCCAAATAGGTCTTGTCTGTTGAAGGGCATGTCTAGGTCCCGCACCTGTACCTCCAGCCTGAAACTTGTGGCCTTCATCCAGGCTTGGCGCCTCAAGACTGCCTGCTCCCATCTGCCTGAAGCCGCAGTGTGCGGTGTCCAAAGATGTGTCGATCATGTGTTCCGAGACCGCTTCACAGTCTGTGATAATGCCCTTGGCCTCTTCCTGAAACTTCTCTGGAAGTTATTTAATGAGACGGGACATGCAGAGCCATAATTCTCCATCCAGCCTTGCGGCCATGGCGTTGCTGACTCGCACCGTCAACGATGCTGCCGTTGAAACCTTGCGCCCCATCGCTTCTAGTTTATGCCACTCCTGACGACGGAATTGTGTTTAGGATGGCCTCTGAGACAACGGGGCAGTCTCTGGTGCTTTGTATTTCTTTTCCAGTCTTGCCACCAGCAAAAGAGTGGACAACAGAGTGGCAAGGATCTTTCACCTGCGTCCCAAATGGTTTCAAATATTGGTATCATGGCAATAGTGTGTCGTCTTGTTTCTGTGCTCATAGAGGACCGATGCCTCTCCTCTGTGGAGACTTGTATCTTGCAGATCTCTGCCGACTTTGCCATTATGGAATGAAAAGATATATCCTCCGGAGGGGACGATGCCCCCCGGTGAGTCACATTTCTTCTGCTTCTCAATGGCAATAGAATCCGTCGTCTGTGTCTGGCATGTCCCGAGGCAGTTCACCCTCTGCTGGCTCATCGCCATGACTGTCGGGGTCGGAAAATTCCATAAAATGGTTCATCAGGGTCCCTGACATCATCTACGATGTCTTCTGGACATTCTGAATATGACTATTGAAGCTGCAATGCGCGCTCTGAATCTATGGAACTCAACTTTTTAGGTGGTAAGTGACAGAATCTTGATCTCAGAGTTGTACCAGGAAGCCCCAGTGAAAATGAATCTTAAAAAGTATGACAAAAATTTCTAGAATTAGTTTTGAAAAAAAATGTGCTCAGAGATCTGAAGAGGATTACCCTGATCTGTAGGCACAGTGAAAAATCTGAAGGTGGCCGACTGGTGTAGAGCCTAATCCCTGCCACCTCATTTAGCTTTTCTTCTTATAGGAAGACGTTTTTATATTATTTGTATTTAAATTACCGAGGATTCCCAGTCTGACGACGGGGAATATTCAGGCATGTGAATCTGTGAAAGATCCAATGCCGGAGAAGTGCTCCGTGCTCAATAAATACCATAATAATAAGGCAAGGCTGTGCAACAGTCATGGGGGGAGAGAGCGAGAGAAAGAGAGCGAGAGAAAGAGCGAGAGAAACAGAGCGAGAGAAACAGAGCGAGAGAAACAGAGAGCTCAGACAAGCAATTCATCTAGGTAGGGAACAATAGGTTGTCCATCCTGAGGCTAGTAAAGACCCCTGCGAGAAGCTTGAAGACCCTTGCTACCGAACAGCAGGACCTGGCACTGGTAATGGCAATGGCGAACATTGAATCTCAGGTACTTCCTGTGCTTTATGTGAATTGGCACATAGAAGACAGCATTTTGAAGATCCAGTGAAACCAACCAGTCCTGCAGATCGAGGCCATGGAGGATCTGGGTCAGAGCCAATACTGAATTTGTCCTTGCACAGGTACTAATTTAACAGCCTCAGATAAAATATAGGATGCAGGCCCTGCCCTACTTGGGAACTAGAATATAAACTGAATACCAATCTCTGCCTTGTTCCGAGCATGATACTAGTTCTATCACACCCTTCGTTGGAAGCTGTCAAGCCACCTCCACCAGTAGGTTGTCTGGAGGCAAAAAAAAACGCTGGAAGGGCTACCATGCCGGATCAGGGTATCAAACGCCTCTCTTACCTTCCTGTCTGGCATGTGATCTGCTGCCCCCAAGACTGCTGACCAGCGGTCAAAACAATGTGTCCAAGGCACAGGAAGCCTTTCTCACTCTTAGGGCAAAGCTACCAGAGGAGGAAATTACATCCAAACATCTAGCCTCTTGCTCTCCATATCCAGTGGCAGAGAAGTTAACATGGATGTTTTTAGGTTGTCCATCGCTGTCTGAACCACCAAGCAGGTGGACAGAACAACAAATTATTTATCCCTGGTAATGCTCTTTCTATTGAATGTTCCTCCCAATTATTACACACCTTTGATATATCAGATATCCTACTTGCAGCTTTGGAAACGTTTCAACAGCAGAAGGCACTGTGAGTAATCCTCTCTAGGTCCCTCTGTGGATTCCAACCCGCTCTCGGCCGAGACAGACACTGGTATAAGTAGCACACACCACGCCTTTTGCTTCAGTTCATGCTCCCCACCCCCCCCTTTCAGCACAGCCATTGTGAAGGTCAAAGAACCTCCAACGTTGAAAGAGGCAGGTGTAAATAACAAATTCTCCGACAGATAGAAGGGTAAGTTGGGAGGGCAAGGAGGAATACATGCAGTAGAAATAACATTACCAGAGGTGTTCTTTAAAAGGCTTGTGTCCTCCCACGCATTCTCGTTTCAAATGCAGAGGTATAGAGCTTTAGTTGCTGTCCTCCTAACTGAAAGCAAAACATCCATTATGTCTTCCAGGAAGTCCCATCCTCTCAGAAACCCAACGTGAAGGTTCAGAGTTCTGATTTCTGGGTGGAGAATGTGACCTCCATTCCCGAGTGAGCAAATCTGCCCTTTGAGGAAGACTAATTGGAGACAGATTGACATGTCCAGAAGTTACGGTACCACGTCCTCCTGGCCTAATCCGGAGCAATCAGGATCATTAATTTCCCGAACGTCCTCAACAACATGAGGAATGAGGGAGACTCGTGGGAACACGTACAGGAGTGCGTTAATGGAGTTTTCCTAAAGTCCTACTGGCAGTAAGACTTTAGCAAGCTATCCCACTGGTTTGTAGATCCCCCAACTCAGTCTGTACTAGCGCAGGACCTTGGTAATGTGGCAGAGCAGTCAGGCTTATCTTAAGAGGAAGATGTGAGCTGTAGTTAAGTACTCTTAATCTTAGGCAGACAACAGAGAAGCACACATTTATATAAAAGATATATATTTATTATATGTACATAAGAATCACTTTAAATACTTCAGATGTTTATGGTAGAACACTTAGGAATACTAGATAATACACTTCAAAGAGCACTTTCACTTTTGTGTTTGTTCGAGTTTACAGTTGTAGGAACGTTAAGAAGGGAAAAGAAAAGGTTATTGTATTATCAGTAATTGCGCACTCATGCGGTTTTCAACAGGTCATACGGTAATGCATTTACTCTGCAAACACATAGAAAAGTCACTTAAAGGGAGGAAAATAAGTGGATAGTGCAAGATGAGCCTAGTTGAAGGTTCTAGACACAGTTTGTTCGCCTGCCAAGTCTTTAAAGTCCAAAAGCGTAACCATAGCTAAAGGCAGTTCGGAGAGGGCTTGAAGGCTTGGCAAACAGCGAATAATGAAGAGTTCCTGCAGATTTCCTCCGGTGAGGCAGAAAGTTAGCAACTAACAAAGGAGATCTAAAAACTGACTCAAGAAGGGGATTCAAGCAGCAGCTTTGGTAAGAGGGTGTTGCCCTGGACACCTCTATGTGCACTCCAATGCTCCGGAGTGATTTCTTGGAATCAGGTAAGCAATACCTTTTCCCCACAGTACCTTTGGAAATAGCCTGCGGCATAAAAATCACAATAAAATGGTAGGACACGTCCACATCCACCAGCCATAACTAGGAGATTGTCTATGTGACTAAAACGTCACAGGAGCAGAGAGAAAGCGGATTCTATGCCTCCCTTTTGCACTCCACCTAACGTGGTGTGTGCCAATGTCTCAGACTATAACGTTTTAAGAGAGATCCCTCTATCCGAAAGAACTGTAGTTACTCTAGGATAAAGTAAACTAATCTCAAAGGGGGACCCTAAGGGGCCCCAGCAACGCTGCCGTAAGGAGCTGTGTGCTGCAATAGTAAAATACATATGCATTCAAGAGTTATGGAGGAATATAGACTACATAGGACAGGTAAAATACAAAGAACACAGTTCCAAAAGACAGAGCCTGACAGAGCCTATAAAAATGAATGAGTGGACAAAGGCTCCACTCATTCAGGTTTTCAGAAAAAGGTCCAGAAGTCCAGCAAAAAGTGCCGAGAGGTCTCATTAGGAGAGGGGATAAAGCATACAAATTATAAAACTCCCTAGCACCATTCTTCCAAATGCTCTGTTGGCCTGAGTCCACAAGACTGCAGTGGGAGGCAAAGTGGCTTTAGTGCTCAGACTGCTGAGGAAGGCAAAGAGGCAGAGGTTGTTTTGGCAGCTTCGCCCCCACGTGCTAGTGAAGCACAAGGCTGTCTCTTCTGTCCTCTGAGGAAATTGTCCCCTTGCTCTTCCAACCGAAGACTAGAAAGGACCAACCCCTCAACTCAGAGGTCGAATGAGTCTGCTGTGGCTGGTGAATCGCAGCACCAATGATTTTGCAGCTGCTTTGGAAGTTTGCAACTTTTGCAGACTAGTCAGCCTTAGACCCAAATTTTGAGAGCCATCAAAGGGCATGTCCAATAATCTTGCCTGAACATCTGTGGCAAAGTATGATTTGAGTAGTCACGCAAACCTTGCAGTCATTGCACGACTGACACAATCTGAAGTATCCAAAACAGATCGCAGAGATTGGAACATGGCATCCTTGCCATTCTGCACAATATTGACGAAGCCTTCCATTTCCTTACCCTCGGGAATAGGTTCTGTAGCCATTGCCACATCTTTCCACAATGTGAGAATTTGGCTGGGCCACAAGTAGCATTAACGTCTTTCAGCGCCATGCTACCTGCTGAGAACACCCTTTTTTCCAGGGCGTGGACAACCAAACATTCTGGAGATGGATGACTCGACAGGAATACTGGATCTATTACAGAAGGCCTGTACTTCCTAGCAAAGTACATAACTGCTATAGTAGTATCAGGCGGTTTCCAGTTCTCCAGAACCCGGTTCTTTAATGCCGTATGGACAGGCAGAATTGGATCCTTGGGAGGACTTTTGTCAAGGATGTCTGTAAGATCATCCTTCACATATTCAGCCACAGGCCTAACTCCATCCTAAATATTCAGTCACGGTGGCCATGACTGACCGATAAGAGGCATCAGCATGTCCAGCCAACTCTGGAGTGGCGAACTCCAATTCTGGAGATGTATCCATGTCACTAGCATCCTTGAAGGAGTCCACTAGGTCTGTGTTAGGGAGAATTCAAATTTCTGTTCCAATTGCCTTCAACCCTACAGACACCTAGCTCTTTTGCTGGACTTTTTAATTTTGACCATGGAGTGAGCGAGTCCTTTTTCTCACTTTCTCATGTGTTTTGACCCGATTTGGATTATGTGTTTTCACTGTTTGTGAAGTCTGACAAACTCCATAGGAATCTACTTTTTGTATAGTGACACACAGCACCTTCAGTGCAGTGTCAGAGAAATCCTTCTAGATTTCTCACAAGGTTGAACTACCTTTTCTGGGGTAAACTACATTTCCCAAGAGTAGTAAAGTGAAATTGGCTTAACTTAACTTTTCTCTTTGTAGATGCAGCACACCCAATCTTATGTGGAGTGCGGGGGGGGGGGGGGGTTACCTAGCAGCCCCTTATCCTACACTCTCATGTAAGATTTTTATGTTACCCTCACTACGTTAAATAGCTGGTGGCAGTGGTTTAATTTTTCTTACCATTGTGCTTTTCTACTGCAGGCTGAACCCTCAGCTGCAGTACAGCACCCATGGGTGACCCTTTTGTCAAAATGGTACCTGACTTTTTCTTTTGCCATTTCCTGTTCGTGAGGTCTTGCTTGGGTTTTACTCTGTGCGTTGAGACAGATATGAGCCCTTTGTTTGTCCTGCCTTTGGCGGGATTCAGCCCTGAAGCCCGCCTCTTGCTCCAGTGTAACTGAAGGACAGGGTGTGAGGGAGGGTCACGAAACTCTATCCTTTGTCTCTAGGAATGCCTGAATGCAACCAGTCCCGATTGGCTGCCTACCTTGCTGTGTGATTGACAGCCTAGGCTGTGCATGAATGGGAGAAACCGGTTTAAAAGGGCAAGGGTTTTGGGACTAGAGGCAGAGTCGACCACAGGAACAAACACCTGAAGAAACCGTGAACGAAGCTTGCTGCCCGACAGGGTGTACTTCTTTGTTGCTGTAATAACCGAATGCCAGGGGTGGAGTAATCTGTAGTCGAGTGAAACATCTGATGCAGTAACGAATCCTGCTAGAAGCTCCAGAAGTCTCCTAAAGACCCTCCAGAAGCAGGACAACTAGATCCCGAGTCTCCTCGCCAGAGTGGAGGACCACAGGAGTGAAGGAAGCCCAACCGGTATCAGATCTGCGACTGTGCTGTTTGCTAAGCGCTGAAACCGCTAAGTCCCGCTGAACTGAAAAGAGCCCGTAGCTGCCGACGACCGCCATAGGAGCCCTCCAGACATCCTCCCACTTGTCCCCACGACTGAGGATCAGGAACAAGGGTCTGCACCGCTGTAGCAAGAAAGATTCCAGCTGGACCGCTCTTCTTCAAACCAGACGTACTGTTTAGGCTTGGGGTACTTACCTCTGTCTTTTTAGCTGTGCTTTTCTCAGTTGGGACTCGCATTAGCTTACGTTTATAGTGGAGTCCAACTCTTTTTCTCACAGGCTTGAGACCCTACAAGTGATTTTCTACCAATTCTCTAACTTTGTGCAAGACTATGATTCTAAGAAGTGCTTCAGCTGCATAGACTGTTTCAATTGCCTTTGGCTGTCCTGGACTCTTCTAGTCTATTGACTTTGATATTGTTTGTCCCTCATAGGTGGTAACTTGTTGTAGACAGTTACTGCTGGGAAAGGCTGGTCTAGGTTTCATTGGAAGATTCAGTTGTCCTCACATTTGCTGAGAACCCATTTAACCTTCTCCTTCCCTAAACCTTTACTTTCGGCAACCTCAGAATCTGCAATATAAATGCCATTACTGTCCTTGTGATTGAAGTCACCCAAGGATGTAGAAATGGTGTAAGAAGCATATCCAAAAATTATCCACTAACTTGTTCCGATTTTGTAAAGTCATTTGAAAGTATATTTACATTGTTACAGGAATTGCCTTTTTAAAGAACGCTTATTTAAAAATGGTTGTTAATTAAATAAATAACATTAACAGAAACCTTGAGTGCAAGTGTTATTTGCATTTACAGATTTAATTTGTATAGCTCTACAGCTCACATTTACCCCTCTTGGGAAAGGCCTGGTTGTTCAGTCACACTTCCAACTTGTGTAGTACAGACATATACCAAAAGGTGGGTTAACAAATACCAAGCAGTTTTGTGTTGTCTAGTGTAGTCTCACACAGTGTGACCATCAATTCTTACCCAACTGTCTCAGCCTTCACTCCTCAGAGATCAGATCTTCAGGAGCATTTGGAGTGCCATATTGCAATCCAAACAGAGGACTTCACCACCTCCTCCTAAATGGAGCTGATCAACTTCAAAAAGTCTCTTTGCCAAGGGCTATAAAACCTTTGAATAATCAGTCAAGGATGTTGATTGTTTCGGAATCTATGGCTCCGGCCAAGAACCCAACGTAGATACCTGTGATCGAACAGAACAGGATAATTATGGCTTCGACTTGATTTGAGGAGTCGAATCACTGAACACTGAGGGAGGCTCTATTAATTGCCAGGTCTCTTGGCACGCAAGCAGAAGATAGACTACACCCCATCAGCCTCACAAGGCACAATGGGGTCAGAAGCAGTCTTCGGTTCACCAGAAGTGGTGGTGATGACGCCTTTCTGAACTCATTTAACATTTTGAATGTTTGACTTTCGTCCTCCAATTTGGCTTTGGAACCCAAGTCACTCAGAAAACATGTCCGTTTTCTATCGGGTGAGGAGTCAGAAGACAACTTCTTAGAGGACAAGTGTCAGAAAGTCAACAAAGAGCGTTTGGAGTGTTTGCTCGTTCTAGCGCTGTGAGGTGAAACCTCTTGAGTTCGTCAGACATCTTCAACGGGGTAGTGGAAGGGGATTTGGACATGGGCCTTCCTAGAGCGAGTATCCCCTTCCTCTCCTTCAAGGCCTTCACAGTCAACGACTGGCATGAGCTGCAGTCCTGGAACTTATGGCCTATTCCCAAACACCAGAAGCATTTTTGGTGTGGATCTGTAATGGACATATTTGACCCACAATCCAAACATCTCTTAAAGCTGGTCTTCGGGGTAGAAATTTTGAAAAATTCCAAAATGCAGTAGATATGAGGCAAACGATCCATTTCGAAACGTGTTGTCTGGAAAAACAAAACTGAAGCAAAGGGTGCAATGCATGCTACTTATACCAGTGTACACGTCACAGCTGAGAGCAGAAGGGAAGCCGCTGAGGAACCTCATGTAGACAACGCAGAGCGCCCTCTGCTGTTGACATTTCTGAAGCTGCAAACAAGATATCGGATAGATCAAAAATGCAGAATACGTGGGTGGACACAATCCATTAGAAAAGCTGGGTCAGAAAGCATGCAACAGTGCATATTTACCTGGTGATGGTCTACTGTGGAGCAGAGGTAGACTTTTCCCAAGCTTCCTATAACCAAACCTCTACTGCAGAGTTGAAAGCAGTAAAGTCTCCTTTCACAAACCTTAATCCAGAAGGTTTACAGTCAAACTAAACCTTTGGTCTGAAAGGGGCCAATAAGCTGAACGTCTCGAGCACCTTAGTCACTTGACTTAGAAGGAAGCATGTGGCTTCCCTGGGGTCATCACAGGCAAAATGTAAAAGTCCAGGGACGTGGCTAGACAACTGGCCTCCAAGTCAGAAGCAAGCTCCAACAGCCCCATATCCTCATCATAGACCTCCTCTGGGAAGTCCCTCTGTTCTCAAGAGCAAAAGGATTCCATCCCAAAAGGGGCAGGATCTCCCTTTTCGTCAAAAATTCCTCCCATCTTTGAGATAAATGCCCCCATTGGAAGTGTAATGCAGAGGAGCCCTGAACTTGTCAGACTTGGTAACTTTTTAGCAGGGAAGGCGAGAGTGCATTTGGAGGAAAATAGTCTATGGACTAAGAGCAACAGTATCACTGCAGTGAGTAACTTTTCCGGACTCTCACATTCCGTCCACTTTCCTCGATATTCTTGGGAGATTCCAAAGCATCCTCCACAACAAAGGGATACTACACTGCAAAAAGATTTCACAAAACAGTTTGTCCAAATGCTGCAGCGTTTCTCAAGCTGGTGTTGATCGAATAATGTTTGCAAATGGAACGCAGACACGCCTAAGTGGCTGCCTTGCAAATATCCTAAAGGGGGATGCCTCTTTGGAAGGCCACTGATGCAGACTTTCCCGATATGTGTGCATGGTGTCCTTTCGACATTCATTTGCCTTACAGCTTGTAGATCTCCATTATGGTCGAGACCATCCATCTTGCTACAGGAGTCTTTCATGCAGCGCAACCTGGTGCGAGAAATTAATAGTTACTCACCATAGTGACTAATGTACTCTTAGTCCATAGTCCCCTTTCCTCCATAATGCATGGGCGTCCATTGCTAGGGACAGGAGACAAACCTTTTCACCAGAAAAAATCTTCGCCTTGAAATTTAGAGGGGCGCTTCCCTGACTCCACCCAAGCGCCACTCCTCGGTCCCCATTGAAGCATCGACAATATGGAACACTGCCTAATAACACCAGTATTATTAGGGGGGGGAGAATGGTGAGGCGGATGGAGGAAAGGGGACAATGGATTAAGAGTACATTAGTCACAACGATAAGCAACTATTAATTACTCTTACGTCCAGTCCCCTTTCCTCCATACTCCATGTGCGATTACAACTGAATGTAGCCCCAGGGTGGAGAGGAAACCATCCTTAAGAAAACAGGTTTCTTAGAACCGCCTGTACGAAAGCTGTATCTGACTTAGAGCTGGCGTCCAAACAGTAGTGCTTACAGAAAGCCGAAGGGGTGGCCCAGTTGGCTGCCCTGCTGATGACCTGCCACGGCACCTGCTTCTGGAATGCGATGGCCGTGGCCTTGTCTCTGACCGCGTGGGAGTGCATGTTAGCTGGGAGCGGTTTGTGCTGCCCCTCATAGTCCTCCTTGACTGCCAAGACGATCCACCTTGCTATACAGGCCTTGGATGCCCGACTATCAGGCCTTGATCACCCCCCTGCCTCCTGAAGGTGACAGTGTCCGACTAGCGGAAGTCCCTAGTCCTGTTCAGATAGAATTTCAGGGCGCACCTGACATCCAGACAGTGCAAGACCCTCAGAGCATCGTCCTTAGGGTCGGCAAAAAACACAGGTAAGACTATCTCCTTGTTCATATGGAAGGCGGAGGATACCTTAGGTAGGAACACTGGGTGTGTTCTCAGGACCACCTTATCCTTGTGAAAAGTAGTATAGGGTGCTGAAGCCACCAGCGCCTGATCCCACTGACTCTGCGTGCAGAGGTGAGACCCACCAACAGAGCTGTTTTAATGGTGACCAGCCTGATCTCCGCGATCGCCATTGGCTCGAATGGTTTGTGCGCCAAGGCGCCCAACAATACATTGAGGTCCCACACAGGGTGTTGTTTCTTGAGGGGAGGAAAGAGCCTGGCGAGGCCCGCCAAATGTAGCTTGACCACCGGGTTAGAAGAGGAAAAGACTCCCACCTCTGAATTTCTGTAGACCCCTATGGCTGCCAGATAGGTGCGGCACGTTATCCACCTGCATGCCTGAGTGGGCAAGGTGTGCAGAGGAGGCGAGTACATCATCCAATGCGCACACTACTTAGAGTCAGCCCAGTGACAGAACCTAAACCATTTACTCTTGTACTGGCTCCTAGTAGCCTTGTTCCTAGCGCACTGAATGATTTCTAGGTTAGCCTGTGATAGACCCAGGTGTTTCAGCGTGACCTGCTCAGGAACCACGCTGCAAGGGCTAACTTCTGCGGGGCGGGGTGGATGACCCTGCCCCCCTGTTGCACCACGAGATGAGCTGGGCCCAGCGGCAGGTGAATGGAGGCCTGTCCAAGAGGCTGAGAAGCTCCGAGAACCACAGTCTTGCGGGGCCCTCCACTGAGCTATCAGAATGATGCTGAGGCGACACGATTCCTTTATCTTGCAGATCACCCATGTGGATGGAGTGTGTAGGAGGGAAGGCATACGCGGTCATGCTGCTCTACAAAGACGTCGCCCAGGACGCAACCTGCTGGCACTTCTTGTTGTCCCAGCAGGCAAAGAGATCCACCTGAGGATGCCCCCTGGTTGGACTCCCCAGAAGGTGGATGGCCCTCAGGTAGATGTTCTCCAGGACCTAGTTGCACAGGCGGACCACTAGGTTATACAGTGGAGGGACCCTGGTACCACCCTGCTTGTTGACAACTATGCTGGTGGAGTTGTCCGTCTGGATGAGGACAACTTTGCCCCCAATGAGCGGAAGGAAAGCTTTGAGATCTAGCCAGATGGCTTCCAGCTCCAACCAGTGGATATGAAACTCATGCTCCTGCAAGGTCCAGACTCCGTGGACACCGTGGTTGTCCAAAGTGGCCCTCCAGGGAGGAATCTGTAGTAATGGTGACCTGCAGGGCCGGCTGCCGGAAGGGCCTGCCCGTCCGCAAGTTGCAGTCCCTGGACCACCATGTGAGGTCTGGGTGTAGAGAAGGCGGAATACAGTGGGGAGCCCCAATCCAGATTCCATGAGGATGCAATGTGCAGCTGCAATCCCCTCATCTTGAGTCTCATGTAGGGTACGGCCAGTAGGACTGCTGCAATGCCTAGTTAAGTGTTGGAACCACCAGGCCGAGGTCACTTCTCAGGTGAGGAAGTGAGTAGTGGCAAAACTCTCTCAGAGCTTGTGTCCCATATGAGGCCCAGAAAGGCCAGGCTGTGCGTAGGCTGCAGCGGAGACTTGAGGTTGACCCAAAACCCCAGTTCATGGAGTGTGATCATAAGGGTGGAGGCAATGTTATGAACCGCCTCCGGAGATCTCACCCTGACGAGCCAGTCGTCCAGGTACAGGTAGACGTGGTGGCCCTGCGCCCCAAGGAGGGCTGCCACCGCATTCATGAGCCTGCTGAATACCCTGGGGGCTGAATTGAGGCCGAAGGGTAGCATCTTGTATTGGAAGTGGCAGCCCATGATCCTGAATCATAGGAAGGAGCGATGCGGCTGCCAAATAGGGACGTGTAGATAAGCGTCCTTCGGATCCAGGGAGCACATCCAGTCTCCCCTGCACAATGTCTCCGCAATGAGTGCTGGCATAACCATCTTGAATTTTTGAAGAGGGAGGGAGAGGTTGAGGGTGGACAGGTCCAACACAACACTCAGGCCAGCCTGGATTTTCGTTTGTATGGCGAAAATCCTGGAATAGAAGTCCAATCCTCACTGAGAGGCTGGGACTTCTTCCACTGCCTGGCTCTCGATGAGCGACCGCACTTTCTGTGGGAGTGGAGGGGAGGAGGGAGGAGAGGAAGGTATCGGTAGGCAGTACCATGTGGATACTACAGAGAGGATCCAGGGGTCAGTGAACTTCTGATGCCAAAACTGTGCTTGAAGGGTACGCCTGCCCCCCCCCCGTCAGTTTGCAAACTGTTTTTCTTTTTACCCAACTCCTCATCGGTGGTGGAGTGAAAGAGGCCTCTCCTCCCTCGAATGGAAGGTCCAATATGCATTCCTGGATGTCTGCTTTAAATTTAGTAGCCCTAAGCAAGGCAGTTCTCATATCCGCAGTGATGCATATGGCCCGGCCAGAGGTGTCAATGTGGGCCACAGTGGACTCCATGATGTCTTGCGCCATCATTTTAGCCTCTGCCAGTCCCGCCTTGAAACAGGACTGGCTCTGCACCGCAAGTTCTGGAAGGATGTCGGCTATTTCCAGCCAAAGCCTCTGGTTAACGGCTGCCAGCATGTCATCCGCGTTAGATTGTCAAAGATGCAGCGAAGCATTGGAATAAAGCTTCTTCCCGTATGCCTCCAAGATCTTCTTCTCCTTGCCTAGCAGCGCCGCGGACGAGGTGACCGAAGATGACTGCGTTTTTTAATAGAGTGACGCTGTAGCAATCACTGAAGAGTGTGGTTGAGGGTGGGCTGACAGCAAGAGTGGATCCTCCTCCATTTGCCTATACTTGACATCCACGTGCCGATTGACAGGCTGGGACGAATGGGGTTTGAGCCACCCATTTTTGGCCAAGGAGATTTTCTAGCCGTGGGTCGTAGAATGATGACTAGGTGCAGGCCGTAGAGTGATGACCTCTGCAAGTACCCCCACCTTCGGTTGATCGACTTCGGGTTAAGGAAGGCCCAAGTACTATGCCAGACCTGCAAGTCGTTTATGGAAGGCCTTGGCGGACAATGGTGTGTCGGGGTCTTCTTCCTTGTCTGTGTCCACCAGGGCGGGTGGAGGGGTGCTGGGCGCCGAGGGCTGAGGTGTGGAGACTGGAACCGGAGGCTTCAGCGGAGGCTAGTACGGAACCGCCTGAACTGTGGGAGGCAGGGGGGGGGCCAGAATCGAAGGAGCCGGCGTGGGCAGCAGGGGCTGCACCAGAACCTGCACTGCTGGAACCACAGAAGGAATGACTAAAGACGCAGGCGTAGGGGCAGGAGGGAGCAGGTCCCATATTCCATCCCGAAGGATGGAACCGATCTGAGGAGATCTCACGAGTGTGAGGAACTTTTCAAAAAAACAATCCTCACAGGCCGGTGGGGTGGCAGGTGATATTGACGGGATAGCGGGCGGCTGCTGAGGCTGGTGCATACCCTGTCTAGCTGTTTGCATGATAAACATGCCCTGCGATGCTGATGGATAAGCTGTAGGCCACGTACCTGGTTGACACCAGTCCCACCTTGCAGCTCGTTCTCCCACCTGCCCCGTTCCTCAGGCCGGTATCGGACGAGTGACCATCTTGTCTGGCACGGCGGCCATCTTGTCAAGCGCGGCGCCCATCTTGTCTGGAGCGGCGCCCATCTTGTCAAGCTGCATCCCATGTGCCGAAGTCGTGGTGCTTGGCTCACTGGGCCTGGCCTTCAGGACACTTGGCGATAGAGCACCAGACCTACCCTGCTTCTCAGGCAGAGGCCTGGTAGGCGTGCCGCCCTCTGCAGATTTGCCGGAAGTGCTGCGTGCAGGAGCCCCCTCTGACAGGTTGCTGGTACAAGGACGTAGCCCCTCAGATGTACACCTAGTAAAAGATCTGTGCGGTCCCTAGCACTGTCTCCGGAAGGAGTGATAGACCACTGGGCCTGGTGGCCGATAGCTGAATTAGCCTTGGTACCCGTGCTGGTGCGAGAACCTGAGAGTTTCCTCCCTTTTGGGTGTTTCCTTGGAAAGGAGTCACCCTGCGGGGTGCGCTGGAAAAGAGCGGCCCTCCCTTGGGCCTTGACTTATGTCTGACGAAGTCCTTCAAGTTCTCTGGAGGCGATTTCTCGAAGAGCTATCTCCACCTAGCTAGTCTGTTCTTCAGAGCACGCAAAGAAAGTGCGTTGCACGCGGTGCAACCCTCACATACGTGGTCTGTGTCAAGGCAGCAGAGGCAAAGAGCATGGGGATCTGATGTAGGGAAGAGCCCCTCGCAGGCTGGACACTTGCTGAAGCCCACTGAAGTCAACATGCACCGGGGAGGAGCGTGGCGGCAGAGGACCGAGTACCTGAATGATAAAAGAAGACAAAAAAAGAGAAGAAAGTATCTGGGGGAAAGCGTGTGGCATTACATGGCCGAAACCAAACCCAAGAGCGCTGGTGAAATCGTCCCATTCCAGTTGACGCGGAAAAGGGGGCTGAGGAGTGGCGGCGGTGGGCGGAGTCAGGGGAGCGCATGCTCCAGGGCCACGTCCCTGTGCGTCTCTAAATTTAAAGGGGAAGAAGATTTTTTTCTGGTGAAAAAGGTTCTGTCTCCCGTCCCTAGCGAGAAACGCCCATGCAGTATGGAGGAAAGGGGACAGGCGTAAGTACAGTGACTGGCATATGTCTTGTGTAGGTCCCAAATAAAATGTCAGTGCCCTGGAGAGTGTGTGGGGTCTTTTCTACCACTGTTGTTGGCGAGGGAAAGAAAACAGGAAGCAATTGATGTGAAAACTGATTACTATCTTTGGCCAAAATCGAGGATTTGTTTTAAGAACATAGTCTTTGCGGCATGTGACAATGGGTCTCCCACACATAGTGCTTGCAATTTGCAGATCAGTTTTACGGGTAACCCATTTAATGGGCGTCCTTGCCAGCGATTCCTATGGCTTCTGCATGAGCGCTGCCAAAACAGAGGTCACAGGTGCTGTGGAACCTCTGTTTTGGAGGCAAGAGCATCAACAGGCTACTGAAATCCCTTTTCACTAATGGATTTGCTATTGAAACCATGTTATCCCCTTTGTTCAAATAGGCCCCCATCGCCGCCAAGCATCTCCTGCAGGACTCTACCGAGACTATGTATTCTGCCAAACTGGTTAATGAGAGCAGATCATCTTGATTTACCTCTAGTTGGTCTTTTCCTTTTTCAAGGCACCAATGGCAGGAGCTCGTCCATTTGCTAGTGTACTGGGATATGGTAGTATGCTTCCTGGGCACCTTTGGACAACCTCAAATGCCCGTATATCAAGTCCTCAGCCACCAAGCTGCTAAGCAGAACGATTGAAGGTGGTTGGATGCCATAGCATCCACCCTTGTTGCTGGAGCAAATCCGGCCAGTGAGGCAGGAGCCAAGGGGTATAGCGTTTGATGCTTTGCAGGTTTGAGAACCATTCACCCAGAAGGGCGTCATTAGGATCATGCAACAATTTTGGCCGCATTTAAGCTTGCGTAAAAAACTCTCGGAGTGAGTGGTAGTAGTGAAAAGGGAATTCTGTCCCTCCTATTGAATGGAAAGGAGTCGCCAAGCGAATTCGGTCCTTTCAACTTCCAAGAGGCATATAAGTGGCACTTCTTTTTTCCAGTGTATGCAAACAGGTTGTCGGGTCTAGGCTATTGGTGAATATGTTAGAGTTCTGAGGGTTGTGGGGGGTCCTTTTAAGGAAGTTTTGTTAAGATGCCTCCTCTTTTGGGATGGCCCCTTAACTGTTTTGCTTGCAGAGTGATGGTTCCCCAAGCCATCATGGCGGTGATGTATCCGGCAGCTGATTGGATAGGAAGAAAAGAGCAACTGATGATGGGTCTATTATGGAGATCTAGGAGATAAACTGTAATTTCCAACTGCCTTTCATCTTCCTTCCTCAAGTGGGAAAGGCCTGTGTTTTTGGAGCTCTTCATTTGGAGGCCAGGATTTCTGGAATAAGTTAAGTCAGGATTGTGGTGAATTCAGGAAAGCAACTGTGTGGGACAAGACAAGCAGAGACATTGGTAGGAGCACAGTGCTCTATTTTATGTTTTGAGACTTACTAAAAATATATGACGATACTCTTCACATGTCGATTAGAATTTTTGGTAAAGTAATAGTTTAGGTATTTAGTTAGAAAACGTTTAATCGCTGCATTTCTTAATGCTTTTAAGTTAAAAAAATTAAAGAAGAGACTCAGTTAAACCCAAAGTCATTCACTCTGTTACTAAGACAGCTTTAAGAATCCTCCAGTGCTAGAACTCCAATTAAGAAGACAAGTGTAATTTCTCTGAGAAAAGTCGTAGTGATTTTGATGAACTGTGTTTACTGAAAACTATGTTTTCCTTTTCCTGATGTGTGCATGCATATTTGAGCAGCGTTTAGAAAGTTATGTTGGAACAGTTTGCATTTTTGTCAATTCCATTTTTTGGTTTCAGTAAAAGGTATGCAAGTATTGTACAGTTTCTTTTAGATTGAAGGTTAAATATAAATCTGAGGCTCCAGTGGACACGTATCTTAAAAGGGATACGATGTGCTTGAGTAAAGTGACCCGCATCATCATTTTCAAGACTCGACGTATGCACGCGCCTACTTTGTTGTACCAGTACAAGAGTAGCGTGTTTAGAGACACGACCACTGTCTACTTAAGATGCATGCCCAAGCATACTCTGATTGTGCGTGAAAGGGAGTAGCGTTTCTAAGGACAGCTCGCTACTGAGACACTGCGTGATTCCTCGCGCTATCAAAGCTTCACAACACAGAGTACATTTAAGAGATTCCTCAAAGTTATCCCAAAACCAGCAAGCTTAATTTGTCATTTCAAAAGGTCAACAAGATCTAATAAACTCATTCAAGTTTTATTACAGAAGAGATCCATAAAGAAGCAATTTGTGAAAGGTGAATTCAAGGGATGTTGGACAATATTTTTAATAAAGGTAAAACCCTGAATTTGCTACTTAAACCTGGAACTTTGGAGAAATCCATTTCATCACACCTTCTGGGTTTTCTTTGATGAGACCTTCCCAATTTTAGATAAGGTTAAACAGGTACTGATTGTGCAGTGAGATGGAGAGTGGGTCATAGTAAAGAATAAAAGTAATCCTTTGGTTTACTGGAAGTCTCTCAGACTTCCAGTAAGAAGACAGAAATCGGTTCGTTATTTTCTCCACTTGCCCTTTCCCTCTGGGGTGTTGGGATTTCTGCTGTAAGTTATTACGGCATTAAACCAAACACTTTAGAGGGTCTGTGGGGTTCAGCAGCTCCTGCGGACCTAGATAACTACAGGACCAGACACAGGTCTACAATCGGCATACCCCACACCTGAAAAACAGGCTAGAGTGCCTTTGGGGTAATTTCACATTTGTGCGGTGTGTGGATCATTCTGCTCACCGCGTTTGCCCCGATTTTCATTTCCCCTGGTAAATGGCATGCTATCAGTCAGATGGCAGAATCTAAGCAACCATGCCCATAACTACAAGGCAAACCGGAACAGGCAGAGGACTTGTGCCTACCTACTTGGTCGGTTGAGGTGATGAGAATGGCACCCAAGCAGAGGTTCTTTTTGTCCATCCACTACTAGGTGTAAAGAGAGATGGGATTGCAATCTACTGTGCAATTGTGTCTTCTGGCACCAATGTGCCGATAGGTGCAATTGCATCAGCCACATGTGTAGTCTGGGTAATGGTACCACTATAATACAGGAAGCCTTTAAACCCAGGAGGCATGGATATTGTATTGCTTGTAGTGTGGTTTAGTTCAGAAACTGTTACTGTTTTAATGTCAAATTCTGCAGTTTTTCTATGGCCGGAAATACTCTGTGTGCACAGTCCCATACAATTCCAACATATTGGAGACTGAGTTGGTGAGAGAATTGATTTTTACATTTTCAAAGTCAGGCCCAGGCAAGAGCCTGTTGAATCATCAGCTAAACAGAATCCCTCATGCAATCCCTCTGGTGCTTTGAATACACAATTCTGTCGTACAGTCACATAACAAATGCTCAAAATAAAAGTTGGTTGTGGGGCCACGGGTCAGCCAGTGGTCCAAAAACAGATAAATGTGTACCTCTTCTAAATGTAGGAGGTACATGAATGCCTCCATAATCTTGGTGAAGCCTCTGGTTGCCAAATGTAACCCAAGGATAGAACATTATGCTGGTAGGTAACGAGTACCCTGTATGGAGAAACCGAGGTATTTGCGGATCAGTTTCCATATATAGATATTCATCTAAGTGTCCTGAAGATCGAGAGCGCACAACCAGTTCCCTTCCTCCAGCAGTGCCAAAAAGGATATGGCCTGGAGTGACCATTTTGAACCTTTCCATGGGGAGAAATTAGTGGAATCGGAACCAGTCAAGGATTGTCCTCCACCCTGCTTTGTCCTTCTTGTGCGAGGGTAAAAAACAGAAATAACCTCTCACTGGGTTCTCCAGGAGGATTTGTCCTATGGTATCCATTAACATTTATTTTTACAATTTTTATTTTCATAATTTTATTTTTTTACTTCCAAGAATCCTTCCAGGAGGTTTGATGAAAACTCTTGGAGGAAGGGTGGCGAAGGAGGAGAGGGGGGAGGGAACATGTTACGAAAGATGTTTCTTGCAGCTTTTTCTTCAGTCATCTATGCAACCCCCACAACTTTCTGCTGCAGTTTTGTTCATGTTCTGAATTTTGTCTGTAAGTAAAACCTATTTGCTTTACTTAGCTTGTTTAGCTCATCTGCTTTGGGGGCACTGATCAGTCCCTATCCCAAGCAGCGCAGTGGGACTCTGTCCCCTATCAAAATTCAATTTTATACTGAGCACATCACCTTACAGCAAGATGCATCAGGGGTACTTTTCTTTTTGTTTTTAGTAATTTTATGGTTACTTACATGATGTATCCAGGGCGGCTGCTGGCAGCGGATAGTTTTCCACCATGTTCAACTTTCTCGCATGCACTTTTCCATTTTACTGTATGCATTTTAGAGAACTATATAATCTAACATGGCTGTGCTATGAGATTTCGCCTTGTTCCTTGGCCATCTTGTCTTTTGGCCTTCTTCTTGCCATTACAGAGCCAGATATGCCATATATTGTAAGCCCTCTCCTGGACAAAGAATTGGCTTTCCCCGAGCAAAGCGTCAGTATGTGTTTGTTGCCAGACATGAGGCCACATCCTGGTCAGAGTTTGTCTCTTGCCGGGCAGATGTGGTGGCCGAGGCTGTCTTTGAATGGTCAGCCCCTACCAGGTTGAAGATTTTTACCATTGGTGGGCTCGAGGCCGACGCCAGCTCAAATTTAGGACAAAAGCAGGACTTCTGCAGCCATTCTTCAGATTGTCATTGGAACCAAGACCCCTTCAAAGAGAAGCATTCTGCTGTGGACAGTTGTTGCAGCCAATTAGCATTGCCTCCAGCAACTATCCGGCAAAGCCCTGCTCTTTTGTCTTATCTCCTGGAGGCCTTAATAGGCTCTTCAACCTATGGAATGGTGGTAACAAACATTCTCAACCCCTGCTCAAGCCTCCTGCCCTTGGAAGCGTCACAGGACCATCCTGTGGACAGGCTCCTGCCTGGGCTACCTCGCTGGATTGGTCACCTTCCCGAGTGCAACCATGGGACTCCGCAGACCCGCTACTAGTGAGACAAAAGTACTTCCCCCTGCAGTTGCAGCTCTTGGCAAGAAGGGAAGCATTGCAGATGCAGCTTCATGGTCTCAACCACAAGGATCATATCTGCCGTCTGATCACGGAGGCCAACCCCGTCTCCCACCTGCCTTAGTACCCTAGGGGCCTCTCAGATCGTGAACGTAGTGGTGGTCCTTTCTTCATCTTGGCAGGGCTGTCCAGTGACAGGAACCATCACGGCAGAGTCCCGAACCGCCGACTGGACCTAAATTATTATGCTGAAAGTGACCTATTCACCAACGAACTGTAGAACAAATTAAGAGGGTCCAATACATTCAGAAGCCTCAGAAGTGGTTTTTGACAGAAAGAGTACGTGGGAGAGTTAACAGACCCATTTCTAACCCCCCTCTCTCCATTGGGTTTAACGGGTGCAAATGTCCTAACACCCCCACCTCTCCCTCGCCATGATCGGTAGAGTTCAGGCCAAGGATTACCCTCCCTGGGATTCCCCCAAGGTGATGGGATTGCGAGAGGACCTAAGGACTTTGCTTGCTTTGTTTTTCACTACTTGAGACGCTTACATCTACATGTTGGCTTCGCCAACATTTGCTCAGACTTCTTAAAAGACTCATGGCGCCATGCAAACATTAACTTTGGGACTACTAGTTCACTAGGCATATCTAGCAAAGGAAGGCCCTTTTAAGGTATCTGGTAATATCCCTATATATATATGGTCGCCGGGAAAAGGCTGTGGCGACTTTATGTATGGCGACTATATATATATATGGGGTCAAGGTGAGCGAGGGTGTCCCCTGCATGTTCAATATGATAATCCCCTGCAAACCACTGCCATTTTCTGGCAAAATAATTGTCAGACAACATTTTTGCAGGGACATTATTACATGCAACCCCTTTTAAGTATAGGAACATATTTTTAAAGGCTGTGTATTGTGTTTTTATATTCTTTTGAATGGCTTACTGGCTCTGGAACTGGTTTAATACTTACCGTGGTTTTCTTCACTTCCTTGCTATCCTATGCTTCGAGCAAACGGATCTAACTATGTAAAAAGTAAAGTGTTGGTGCCCTGTAGTCTAAGCAGCCCAAGGTGAATGTACATATGTTAATAGTGTACCTTTAGTAGATTACTTACCTGTGATTGTATTTGATAAGAGTTTGTTCAAGGCCTAATAAATATTACTGTAATTGTATACATTCTGCCTAACTATTTAGATTGCGCCCCGTGTGCCTACTGGAACCCTTCACCATCTCGCTGCAAGTTAAATGAGACATCTGCGCTCATGGGTGGTCCATCGTGCACCCATCTGTGCGACCTGCCACATTCATTGAAAACATTACCCTGAATCACAAGTGTGACCTGGCCAGTTTGAATGTCTCTACAAACTAGTCTGAGGTGAGACCGTTACATTTTGACATTTGCATTTTGGACAGTTCAGAGTGGCAAATGCAAATATAACCACTCCTCAAAAGCAGACATTCCTTGCAAACCATTTAGAAGACAGTTCTGAAAAAGGTGGCATTAGTTACATAGCCCACCAAAACCGGTCGACACATGGTGACGGCAGAGCCCCTGCTGCATTTCACAACACAACTACGGGGAGACTTAGAAACCATAATGTCCATCCCCGTGGTTTAGTCTTCAAAACACGTTTTTAGCTCTCTAGTTAGAGTTTCCTTTTTAATCAGGGCATATTCACCTTCATTACTAGCCAATAAAGCAACCTTTGCCATAATATCTTGCATTTTTTTCAATGTGTCGAAGAAGTGAGGCTACACGCTGGTTTCCCTGTCTAAACCACGATTACTCTCTAAGAATCTAGCATCTGTGTTGTCATACAATGAATCAAAACTAAGTAAAGAGAACAAAGAGTTGAGCAATCAGCAATGTTTTCCTTTCCCTTACTATAGCCAATGTTAGACAGGTGGCACATAAGCACTGCCTAGGGATAGGGTTTAGACCGGTAGGGATAGTCGCCCTTTTTCTCTATCTCCCCTTTTCTCAGTCCTAATTTGTTTCTCTGATTCATAACCAATTCTGCAAAGTATTCCAATATTTATAATCAATCTAGAAAGAGATCTGGCCTCTAGAGCAGTGACAGGATGCAACCAGCCCTTTCTGCTCTCCTTACCTTCTGAGACACTTCAGATCATTCACAAGCGTTATACATGCTTGGATATACTAATATGCTTTCTGGGTGGTTTGTCCCCTTTTTTCATGTTACAAAACAATGCTTTGGCATAACCCATACAAATCACTGCTAAGCAACCCTACCCCTCCCCTTGGTTATTCATCCCTTCACCATCCCCCTGAAAATAAACCTTACTGCTCAGACACACTCCATTGATGGAGTGGGGCTAAACATTTGTGTATTTTCCTGTTCTCCGGAATAGGGTGGCTCCGATTCTGTCCACAGGGTTGATTCTGAAAATGTATCTTAACAGAACTATAAGCAACAAATAGGGAGATAGCAGCAGTCCATTCACCAGAGAGAACATTCTGGAAAGGACTTCAAGACTTCAAGATACACAGCTGACCTATTTGTAGGCTTCCTTCCAAGGGTCAGAACTACAGGGCATCCCATTGACTGAGCATACTTATACGGGTCAGATTACTCCTACAGCCAATCGTGCAGAGTCTATTCACAGTAGAGGGTATATCAGGCTTAACCAATAGCCATTTTTGTGCCATCTTCCAGGACCCATGCCCTTCACAGGCAGGGTCTGACAAAAGGTGGCTAACCAACGGGCATGATAGTGTTTCCATTAAGAATAACCCAGGATCAATCTTATATGCTATGGAGCTCATGTCGGTCCAGTTTGTAATTTGATGCCTGGCATCTAGTACATTTGCACTCCGGTTGAGACAGGTCCCCACTGTCAGATCTTTGTCATTTGCTCGGCGGAGAGCAAAAGTGGAGGGCAAAAGGCGGCATACACGTGTGTACATAAAGTCATTTTTAAATTGTTTAAGAGATCTGGCGATGACTGAAACATGGTGAGAGTTGAGGGGCGGGAGGTTGTTGAAAATCCTAGGAGGTCTCCTATAAAAATATATAAAAAATAAAATAAAAAAAAACCAACCTGCACCAATATAGCAGTCTATGTCCTCTCCATCGGGCTTAGTAAAATACTTCAGTCAAGGATGCAGGATGTGTGTGTGCTTTTGTGTTCGGAAAAGATTATGTTTTTGCTGCTTTCCCTCCAAAAGACATCAATGGGACACCCTAACATTTTCCTATTGTCTGTAGTTCGCCCAGTCGGTGGACCAGAGTGCTACAGCCAAAGAAACACACAAACAAAACAAAACCCATTTGATGGTGGAACCCGTTACTAAAAAAACACCCCTTCCCACCACCGCAATTTAGGAAAACAGGACCACTTTATTGCAATATATAAGTATGTTTGGAATTCAAAGGGCTCAGCTTCCAAAACCGACATTTAACCCAACCAGAGTCCCTTCTACTAAGCGGATACCTCTTCCAAGTAGGGGCCGTTGCAATAAAACATAACCCTTCATCATCTATCCTTAGCCTCACAGCGTCTGCACCAGTGAATCTACCTTGCTCCTACTAGCAGACCACATTCTACCCAACTAATGAGCTTAACCATTTCAAATAGATCCTCAAAATCTTATATTGCTTCCAGCAGATTCTCGTTGATATCACACCCTACACAGCCACCGCCACACATACCAAGTATACTACACCCCCATTCACCAGAACAAATCTCTTATTTGGCAGAGGTCCTTAACCTTCAAGCCGAGCCTTTTTATGACGCTAAGGAGAAAATATAAGAGCCCCACAAAATGTAGTTTTTGTGGGGCAGACAGACCTCATCTCCATAAATAAACCATTTTAACACTCAAGATGCATTTACTACCCAATCCTAATCAGAATCTAACCTCCCCCTAAACAGTCATCCACAATTGGCATTTGCTGCTTACCTTGCTTGTTTCCCTGAGGGACTCGCCTTCTAAGACTGTGCTCCAGAAGCTGGTGGGTGCGGGTGGGGCTTGCTCCAGCCATGAGGCGCACAGTGGCCTCATGCAGAAACACCTGAAAGGAAGACAGCGGCAGTAAGACTGAAGCACACTGGCAGGACACTGTGCAGTAACTGTAGAATGCAAGCAGAAAGGAAACCCCAAACATATATACAAAAGTCCAGGACACTAAACATACCCTTATAGCACAGCAGCAAGAAAAGTATACATTCAGCTATCCAGATTCACACATGAGGCTTTGGGGGCTCACACTGAAAGTGCCTTTCATCTCTTGGCCATCAGTCAAAGAAGCTTCGGAGGGAATAGGAAAAAGCATAACAAGTCTGATTTTTTGATTAAAAAAAAATGATTGCATACAATTTCTCAACCAAGATATTCCAGATTTCATTTACTCTTTTTGGTAGAAGTGATGGCAACAAGAAAGAGTATCAACCAAGTGGCAAACCTTTCTTCTAACGAGACTATGGTTAAAAAAATGCTATGATCTGGGCGGTTGTGTACCACACTGAGATTTCACACTGCGTGATGGTTTAGTGTGGTAGATAACTTTTGAGGATATCTAAAATGTGTCCTATTTCCAGGCAAGTAAGAGGATTTATTTAATATTTAGTGGTCAATGACAAAAAGTTTGACGGTGAGAGATTTAGACTTCTACAAACCAACCTCTCAGTAGCAGCCTTGGAAAATTAGCGATACAAAGGATAGGAGGATCTGAGCTGGGTTAGGACTGAAAGATGCACCTTGATGAAAGAATATGCAGGAAGTAGGATAGAAAAACCTCCTGTTGACATAGCATGGTTAATCAACTGGACATCAGCTAATTATTAACCGAGATATTCGGTGCTAGGAAAGATCATCTTTTTGCGGCTTTCCCTCGATAGTCTTCAAGGGAGCACCCTTTCTTTTTGCTTTGAACCCTGTTGTGACGTTTTGGAGGCAAATAAAGCATTTTGCAAATTTTCATGGTGAAACTGATCAGACCCTAAGACCATCAGTACTGAGAGACTATAGGACCTTCTACTCCGATAGGTTCCTCCCCAACCTTATCAACTTCCCTTCTCCATCTCCTTCAGCATCCCGGGCCCCCTGCCAGCTGTGCACACCTTGGCTCCCTTGCCGCCTCCTAACCATCCTTGCCACGGTCTCCTTGCCGCCAACCTCAACATAGACAACCTTGTCAGCCTCCTCCTCTTTGGTGAACCTGCCACCCACTAACACTGTATCTGGGGCTCCCTTGGTCCCTCCTGCATTGGCTCCTCTCTCAACCACTGCGGTCCCGGCTCCCTTGCCGGCCTTGGCTCCTCCTCCCCCTTCTACCTCTGTCACTTCTGCACTCTTGCCACTTATGGGGAGGATCACTGTCCCCTGTGCACCCCCACCCCCATAAGCCTTTCAGTGATGGCAATCCGCTTCACATCGCCATGCTTAAAACGCGCTCCGCTGTCAAACACTCCTCTGACATCTGCATCCTGCATGAACTACTGGCTCTCGAAGTTCTTGCCCACCCCGAAACATGGTTCAAGGATAGCTCTAGCAAAACAAAAAAGAGGTGATGGCTGGAAGGTCTAGAATTATTATTAACCTCTGGCATTGCTCTGGGCAGCCCTCCAGACCATCTTTCTTCACCTGCCAAGCCATTACAAAAAGGAAAAGA
Organism: Ambystoma mexicanum; assembly: GCF_040938575.1. Taxonomy (NCBI): domain Eukaryota; kingdom Metazoa; phylum Chordata; class Amphibia; order Caudata; family Ambystomatidae; genus Ambystoma; species Ambystoma mexicanum. The sequence continues at coordinate 1,205,332 of NC_090926.1, read as the reverse complement.
GCATATGCAAATCAGGAATGGTCCCACCCCCAAAGGGGTAGTCCAGCCCGAACCGCAAGGTCACATCCCTTCTGCACGAGACCACAAGCACCCCCAGACATGTTTCAGCCTTGTTGGGCGTCATCAGTGAGGAGTAGCTTGGGTATCTAGGCCCAGCAGGCACAGGACCCACGTCTAGGCAAACACGTCCCACTTGGGGTGACAATAGCAAATCAAAAGAGGTGGGTTCCGAGTCTTCCCGGCCTAGAGACCCAAGCTACTCCTCACTGATGATTCCCAACAAGGCTGAAACATGTCTTGGGATGCATGTGGTCTCGTGCAGAAGGGATGTGACTTAGCAGTTTGGGATGGACGGTCACTTTTGGGGTAGGACCAATCCTGATTTGCGTATGGTTTTTCCCCTTCTGTAATGGCTTGGCAGGCTGGAAAACGATGGTCTGGAGGTTCCCAGAGCTAAGCCTGTGGTTATGATCAATTCAAAACCTTCCAGCCATCACCTTTTTGTTTTGCTCAAGGATAGCTCTGTCGCGAGTTTTGACACACTTCTCCCAGAAGGCTACAAGATACTCTCTCTGCCTAGACCAAACAGACTAGGTGGGGAGTAGCAATGATCTTCCCCGAGGGGATCCCAGTGTCTGTCATTCCCACTTAGGCCTATTCATCCTTTGAATCCCTGGTCTGCAGGCTAACCCTCAGCTCTTCACTCCTGCTGGCCACCTATCGGCCACCTGGTCAACCCACCCTCTTCCTTTTGGAATGGGCTGACACGGCCTCCTCTCTCCTTTCCTTCTCTTCTCAACTCCTCCTACTGAGTGATCTCAACATCCATCTCCACTCACCCAATTCCTCAGGACCTTTAAGCAATCTTTGCAACTCTCTCTCCATTTCCATTTTACCCTCTGGCCCAACGTACACTGCTGGCCACACCTTGGATGCTCTCCTCTCAATTGACATGCCTCTATCCTCTCACTACTTTGCTCTGCTGGCCTGATCACTCTCTCCTCACTTGAAGCTCTCTTCTCCTCTTGCATCGGTAAGCACGACACAGCCTCCTGTCTACAAGGTCATCCGACCCATGAAAAGAGTGTCAGTATCTGCCTTTGCCTCTGCCTACTCTGCTCCTTCTACTCCTGCAGCTGACTCCCAACCTGACACAGCCCTATCTAATTTGAACCTCTGTTTCTAACACTCTTGATATTCTGGTCCCTGTCCTGAGGGTACGACTGAAGCCTACCAAAAGGTGCAACTCTTGGTACCACTCCAAACTGACTGCCCTTAAACGCAAGTGAAGGCAGCCAAACTGAAATGGGATTCCTCGGGCACACCCTCTGACAAACTGGTTTGCCGTCTCTGCATCTTCAACAACAAAAAAAAGTCTTTATTCAAGCCTGCATCTCTGCGGCATCCAATAACATGGCCAAACTTTTTAAAGTCTGCAAGGAACTAGCAAACCCTAACGCACCCTCCTCCACCATTGCACCCACCCAGGCCCTTTGCTCTGCCCTGGCTGCACACTTCCCTTAAACACAAGACATCCTATCCTCTCTCTCTTCATCAGCACCTCATACAGCAACAACTCCTGTACTGCCCTTGGCCACCCCCACCACTCCCCTTCTCTCTTCCACCACCCCTGTCACACCTGAGGAGGTCACTAGACAAGTCTGGGCTATGAAAGCCTCCTCCAAACAGGTAGACCCCTGTCCCTCCAAAACCATCAAGGACAACATTGACGCTCTCGCCCCAGCCTTGGCTGACCGCTGCAACCTCTCGTTCGCCACCAGAGTTCTCCCCACTGCTCTTAACCACTCCCTTGTGCACCCTCTCAAAAAAACCTTCTGCCGACACTTCCATCCCAGCAAACTATCGCCTGTTCTCTATCACTCCTTTCCTGGCCAAACTCCTTGATAAGTTGGCAATTTCTCAGATTACCCTCCACACTGAATCTGCTGGTTGCTTCCATGACCGCCAGTCTGGCTTCAGAGCATCCAGAGGCACGGAAACTGCTCTTCTGAACACACGTGAAGATCTGCTCTCAAACCTTCATTTGAACTCTCCCTCTGTCCTCATTCTAATCGACCTCTCCTATGCCTTCGATACAGTGAACCACAACACCCTGATCGCACATCTCTGCGATACCCTGTGCATCACTGATCAGGCACTGGCGTGGCTAACCTCCTTGCTCTGCGACCGCCCATCCAGGTGGAATTGGGGTCCATCCTCTCCCCTATGACTCTCTACGTACGGTATCCCCCCAGGATCTAACCTATCCCCCTGGTTTTTCAATGGCTACATGGGCCCCTTGGCCCGTATGATAGCCACCTTCACCTACAACTTGTGTTACGCGGATGACACGCAGCTCTCTTTTTATTAAAACAATTTTTTATTTTTTTTTATTTTTGTTTTAATTGTATCACCATTTTTACAAAAAAGGAAGAAAGTCCTTATGACCTTCAAATCGTATCCTAATTTGGTTCCTTTACTTGACTTGACCTCAGTCCCGATTCTCAGATGAAGAAGAAGGGACTTCGACGTGATGTGATTTTTGTATGTCTTTGGGGGTTAGACTTCCCTTCGCTTGGTCGATCTGTTACAAGTTCAGAGCTTTAAAGAACAAAGTCACTCCGATGACAAAGCGCCTGTTGTTACCACCGGACAGCATTGCCTATAGATCTTCCATGTCTAAGGTAGAGTAGTTCTTCAGTGGGTCTGCAAGGAATCGATGTTGTTCTCGTTCTGTCACCAGACCTGCGCATTCGAGAATCAAGTGTTTTGTGGTTTCTATTTTGTTCTCAGTTTTGCAGAAGCGACAGATATTCGTTTCAGCTTGCTTGCGTATAGCCAGGATTTCATTTGTTTTCAGTTGGTTTAATTTAAACCTCAGGAACAGTCGGCTTAACCTCTTATCAGGGAATTTCTGAAGATAGCCTCATACCGCGTCTAGCTTCATTGGAACACTTGGAATATTTGCTGTCAGAGAATAGGTATTGGCTACTTCTTGAGTGTTAATCCAGTCCGCTTCAAGCATTTTTTTCGATACTTTGTTAGGGTTTTGGATCAGTGTCTCCACGTTGAGGTCCAGTTCCTTTAGGATGGTCAGATTTCGTTGTTCCCAGATAGAGAGCATACAATTGTCGCGGTTCTGGATTTCCTTTCTGATGAAGTCCAGAACTTTTGCTTCAGGCGCGTTGAGTACTTACCGGTACAACATAAGGCTTGCTCTCATTTTTGTTACTAAGAGAGATGGTAAACACAGTTCTCTTCTTATTAAGGCGATAGGGGTGGAATTTGCCAGACCTAGGACTGACCGCCAGAAGTAGCTTTCATATTTCTCCCATATAAAGTCCGGGGCCAATGGCATTGCGTCCATGCCATAAATCAGGGCCGGCACCACCTTGGCCTTGAAGAAACTCAACGTTGAAACGATCGAGAAGCGACCGTACTTTCTATCCGCAGCCTTGGCTTGCGCGGTTAGGCTCTTCAGTTTTGACCATAGTGCTTCTTGCATAGTTTTTTCCTCTTTGTCATTACTTATCATAATTCCCAGATATTTAAATGCTTTTACTGTTTCCAGGTTTTGCCCCTCACAGTGCCATGTGAATTTTAGTTTTTTCTTTGCAGACTGTCCAAGAATGAGGATTTTCGTTTTGTCTTTGTTTAGCCTTAAGTTGTTCTTTGCCATGAATGCCACCAGGTTGTCTATTTGGCGCTGTAAGCCAATAGGCGTCAGATCCATCAGAATAATGTCATCGGCGTAGAGTAAACGCTCTATGTTAGAGCCTCCTAATGATGGAAAGTGTCGGATCGCTGCACTTGATTCACCGAAGTCTGCGATATAAGAATTGTACAGCGTAGGTGCCAGAGGACAGCCCTGCTTTACGCCTCTTGAAGTCTCAATTTCTTCTGATAGGCGCCCCTCGGCGCTGAGACGTACTCGGATGGAGGTTCCTTGATGTAGTGCTTTTATTGGTTCAAGAATTGAATCCGAGCAATCTTTGGCTTCAAGGTTTGTCCAGAGACGTTGTCTATTGACCTGGTCAAAAGCTTGGACCCGGTCGATAAAGACAACGTAGATGGGAAAGCCACCTTGTAAGACTTTGGCTTTCAGAGCGCTCAGTAGCAATATGTTAGTAGTGGTTCCTGAGTTCCTTATGAAGCCATTCTGAAAAGGATCCGCATGATTGTTAACGCGAATCCAGGTTTGGAGTAAGTCTAATACAAGGGATGCGTATACCTTCCCCATCACGTCTAGGAGGGCAATTGGTCTATACTGATTAGGGTCATCAGTAGCACCTCTCTTGAATATTGGAACGATGTTAGCTTTCTTCCAGGTCGATGGAACTTCATTGGAAAGGTTGCAGTTTGAGAAAATTTTACTCATTATGCTGGCCCACAACTCCGGATGTTTTTTTAGTTCTAGATTGCGTATGCCATCTGGCCCAGGTGCTCTGGAATTGTTCAATTTCCTTAATTTAATGAGGATTGATTCCTTGTCGTCTGGAATTTCCCAGGGAGTTTTGGCTTTGGGTCTCGGCCTGTTTTCCACTTGATTTATATTCAATGGTGGAATCGGTGCAAACAATACCGAGAAGTGGTTTATCCAACGGCCCTCTCCTACATTATTTTGTATGTTGTCGTTGGTCTTGTTTACGGAACGTATGATTAAGTTCCAAAAGTCCTTCGGCTTATTTCCACAGATGGCGAGCAACATCTGTTCGGAGTCGTTCTGGTATAGTTTATGCCGATTGTGTATGAGCCAGCTCTTATAGTTATTGACAGCATTTGTCCAGTTCGCCAAAGTTTTGTTGGAAGCTGACTTTTGATGCATTTTTTTCAGTCTCCTATGGAGTCGTCTTTTTTCTACCAGATCTTTGTTATATGAATGTGGATGACCAATCTGTGGTTTGGATAATTTGGCTGATGACATCTGGAACTTGGTTAGTAGAGGAGTGTAGTCTAGACCCTCCCTGTTCCTTTCTGCAGATAGCAGGTTCTTGTGATCGATTCGAGTATAGCATGCTTCAATCTCACGGAGGCCTTTTTCAGAGATTTTTACTCGTTTTCCCTTCTCCAACGTCTCTATTGGTAAGGAGCAGTTTGAAGATTGATCAATGGACACTAGACCTTCTGTGACTAAAAGGTTGTGGTCACTGAAAGCTGTTTGCACAATCTTGAAAGAGTGAATTTCAGGAAGGAGATCTCTCGAGACGAATGTATGGTCGATCGTCCCTTGTTGCTCCCATCTTTGCCATGACGGGATCTCGAGATTGGTCTCTTTACGATACCAGTGAAGGTTATACATGTCTCTGGCTTCCATTAACTCATCAAGGAGTTTTCCTCTTTTTCTCGCCAGGCAGTTATGGTCTATAGGCTTTTGATAATTTCCAATCCCTTCACACTTCGAGTTAAAATCGCCATTTATGATTGTGCTGTGATCCGGTTTTTTCCGTATGCCTCTCCAATCAGGTTCTGGAGGACTGAGGTGAATTCATCACTTGTTGTCGACTCAGGGTTCCAGTAAACGTTTATCAAGAGGATTGTACCCACTTTTGAAGCAGCGGAAAGTGTCTTACATTTTAAGATTGATGCTTGGATCCAATACGGTGACGGGAGAGTTTCCACGACATCAACTCCGGAGCCCGCTCCGACCATGGTTAAGAGTCCTGCGTACAGGCGTCCTGCTGGCCCTTTCTTTGCAGCCGTATAGATGATTTAATATCCATCCAGCTGCGGTTTGGAGGTCAGCCATTTTTCTTGGAGACACAATGTCGAAATGCCCTAGGTTCATATCGGTTGCTTTAGTTAAATGCCAAAAGCCCCTCGTGTTCCAATAGCCAAGTTTTAGAAGCTTCTTTGGTGGTGTTTTCCCATCAGTTGGTTCTTCATGGATTGACGGATGATAGGTCGCGTCAACCACTGATCGTGGCTACTGGTTACCTCGTGGGGTCCTCTTAGAGTTGGACCAGGACCAGGGCATTGATTGATTTGCCCCTGTTACACCATGCTTGTTTGGTGCTTGTGCATTCCTTGGGGAACAGGGATGTCTTTCGTTTTGTGTTTGATGCTGTTCCATCCGTCCTTCGCCTTCGGGGGCGTTGTAAGATTTTTTTCTTGCCCCCTGGTTGGATTTTTGAGTTCTGTGCGTGTCCGTTTTTTGCTCCTTATAAACCGGACGGATATGTTCCATCCTGCTGATATAATGAACATGCGTGTCTCTTTTCGGTGGTTTAGAAGTGCTGGGGTTGGGTATTGCCCTACCAACGTCTAGTGAGGAATCCGTTTGTTTATTCAAACATTTTATTTCCGCTAGTTCATAACCCAGCCGCAGGAGGGTTTCAGTTTCCTTCAATAATTGAGATTCGATATTCTTGGAATTGAGATGTATATAGGAATAATCGAGTCTTCCTGACGTGCTTGGCTCCACCATCCAGAGGTCCTCATTTCGAATATGTCTTAAGGAATTTGCATTAGGATTTTTAGGATGTTAGTTCTGTTCATGGTCACTCTGCCCAGATTTGGGTTTGTGCTTTTCAATCTTAGAATACAGTCGCTTACTATTTTCTTAGATTCCATTTTTGGGGGTCTTTCAGGTTCCGATCTTCTAGTGCTTTTAGAATTCGATTCCACCCGAGGAAAGTGTTGCACATGTGCGATTACGTTTCTGCGACCCATTTCCACCTTCGAGTTGGAAGTTTTTGTGTCAGTCATCAACTCGTTTCGCCAGCGATGTGCTGGCTCGGGTGAGGGTCGGGCATTTCTCCAAATGTTCGGACTTGTTCTATGCACTGGTTCCATTCTTTTTGTGCACATCGAGTTCGACCTTGGTTTCGATACATCTCCAAATCGCCATTTTTGGCTTTTTTGAATTTTCGGCGGTGATGCCGGTTGGTCATGTATTTGGACTTTGATCGGAGGTTCCTTGCTAGGGGTATCCGTTTCCACTTCCCCCACTTTTATCTTTGGGGTTTTCCTGGTATTGTTTTCGTACCCAATCTCATTGATGGTTATCGTACTCCAGTCTGACTGGTCATCCACCGTGAGAACTGGGTGTGTTTTCTTTGCCTGACTGTTATCTACTTCAGTGGCCCGGATCTGGCATGCAGGGGTACCCTCCTTTGGTTGAAGCATAGGGTTACTCTTCTTGCAGCCATCTTTGTTCGCCGCCGCGGGGCTTGTAGGCCAGAAACCACAGCTGGCATGTTCTTGTCTTTCTTGGAAGTAAGATGGGCAATCGACTTTTGCTGAGAGAATATACCGTAGGAAAAAACCTTAGGGTTATCCCGGAAGCCTTTGGCAGGCCTGCTCATCCCTTCACCTGACTTTGTATAGGAGAAGGGATTTGGTGCGTGTTTAGTGAGTCCTTCTGTTACCTCGTTTGAGCGATCAGCCTGAAAGACTTCATCCTCTTCCTCTATTATTGCAATTATCTCGTCTAGAGGATCCTTCAGTTGTACCACTGCTGATGCACCTTTTCTTGTTTTTTGTTGAGCAGCTGTTAAGTCTGTCTCAGAATTGGCAGTCAACATTAGTGTTGGATTTCTTTCATTACAGTCTGGCCCTCCCTTGGCGTTTTCTCTGTCCGGTGTAAGCAGCTCCAGAGGGGGCTGCATTATTTTGGGATCATTCCTGATGGGCGGTCCATCTGCCCTGGGTATCGGGATGCATCCTGTCCCGACAATGTACCCTTCCATATAGTTTAATTTCGGCTGCATACAGGCCAGCATTGACATCTGATCGCGGAGTGTATCATTTAGGCTCTCATATAACTTACTGAAAGGTGCCATCGCAATTGTTACAGTAGACATAATGGTCATTATGTCAGCCTTTTGTTGGAAAGGGTCTTGTAACAATGGTAGTTGTGTTTCGCTCAGTCTACGCATGCGTATAGGAGTGTAAGAGTGTTGGAGTTTTTGCTGACTTTGTAGCACTGGCCCGCACACGCTCATCATGCTTAGGCTCAGCTGATGGCATTATGTTTCCTGACCTCGATGATGAGCATAGTGTCGTCTGAGAGTCCGACCTCTGTGGGCTTGTGATCGTCTCGTTTCCTCGCTCAGATGGTGTCAGATGCTGGATTGGTGAAGTGTTCGCAGAACTCTGCAGTCGCTGGAGAATTGTTTGTCTTTCGACTGAACTTGTACTTTTGGCTCCAAGTTTCGCAGGGGATGGGCAGTCACTCGCCTCCCCATTCAAACATTGTTCTTTTCTTACTGTTACAGTTTTGTTGGTGTAGTGCCATCTCAGTGCCGGCAAACTCTTTGTCAGCGTCTTTGTAGAAGCAGAGTCAGAAAGTTTTGAAGGTGTAATAGCTTCTTCTGCGCCGCTTTTTAATGATGTCATTTCTGTTTCTGTTTGCAAGCAACTTTCCAAGATTTCACTGTCCGACAACTCCTGCTGCAGATTCAGTCGAGTCTCTAATTTCTTTTTAAAGAAATCATTCATTGCTCCAACAGTAAAAGGCATGCCAGGTCCGTTCTTTGGGCCCATTTTTTTACTTAAAGGTACTTTTGGTTTTAGGGTCGCTCTTCTCATCCTGTTAGGATTATGTCGATATATTTTGATTAGTGCGGGGGTAAGTTGTTTAGACACACCCTCCGTTTGAGGTCCTTGTTTATCTTTTTTTTTTCTTTACTTGAATTGCCGCCCCATCATGCTTTTTTAGCACCGTTTGGTCGGCCACTGCATGTGAACCAGATACACTAGAAGTACCTGGCTCACAGCAGTGGTCAACTCCGTCCTGTGGATTGCAAAAGACAGGAGCGTGCAAAGTATTGACAGTCTTGAGGTTTTTCGACACTGGAATGATTCCAGTGGATCTGTTGGTGATGTCTATTAATTGGGCGTCCTCTGCAGTGGTCTGGGCTTCAGTTGGACTCTCCAGGACCTCACTCACTTGCACGTTGTGGACTATAGCAGTGCATAAAGTTTCAGTTGAAATATGCGTTGCATTTGTCAGTCTGACTTTTTCACCTTTTTTGGGAATTGTTGGAGTCGTAGTTTGCTGCGTGCGGCACTCCAGGTTGCTGACCCCGCTCAGACTCATAGCAGTATAAGTTTCAGTTACTTCTTACTGGAGATGTTATTTTCCAGACTAGATGTTTTGTTTGTGGTTCGTCTCTCCGGAGCTAATGAATTACTCGAAAGGCCTGCCTCCTCCTCCACAAGGGAGGTAAACAGGGCTTGCGAGTTTTGCTCAGCCTGATCTGAAGAAGCTGGTTTCGAGGGCGCGAGCTCCGGCTGATTTTGATAAGTCACTCGAGGTGGCTGTGAGCCGGGTGGCGCCTCAGACGGGCTGACCGGAAGAGATTCATCACATCTCGACAGATTCATCCTCGGTGTCTTTGCGGTCTTCACCGAAAAGTCTGGCGAGGAGTCAGGCGGGTCTGACGAGATTGTCCGCTTCGGTACCCGCTTCGGCACCGAAGACTTCTCGTCCCTCCTCTCCGAGTTCGGTTTCAGAGCACTGGCTTCCTTCGGTGCGTCCTTCGGTGGCCGCAAGAAGCGACGGGTGACCTCCATTTCAGGAGCGGGTGGACAGGTAACACTAGGGACTACAGGGGCTGGCGGGGAGGCTAGCATGGGAAACGGGGGACCAAACAGGGGGGAGGCAGGGAAGGATTCCACCTCCAGGGGAGAGGAGGGTGCGGGGGTGGGGGGGGCGTCATGCCTGCCCGATTCCTGATACAGTATTATACTGTATTTAGCGTAGTTTGCTAAGTCCTGGGTCCCTCGTCCCTAGTCCTTGCAATAGAGGTTTGCTCAGAAAAGATCACCGTCCCGTCACGGCGGCCAGAGTGGTCGAGCAGGGTCACAAGTCACACAAAAAAAGGGCTCACGGCACAAGCTGAGAGGCAGGCTCCTCCACTCCTCCACTCCCTGCCACGGTCTGCCAAAGTCTGCAGTCACTCAGCAGCTCACTCCGCGGCCGCTCCGTGACTGAATGCTGTTTTTGAAGTCTTGGGTGAGCTGGGAAAACGAAGGCCACTGTAGAGAGACTCTGGGTCTGCCAAAGTCTGCAGTCACTCAGCAGCTCACTCCGCGGCCGCTCCGTGGCTGAATACTGTTTTTGAAGTCTTGGGTGAGCTGGGAAAACGAAGGCCACTGTAGAGAGAGACTGGGTCTGCCAAAGTCTGCAGTCACTCAGCAGTTCACTCCGCGGCCGCTCCGTGGCTGAATGCTGTTTTTGAAGTCTTGGGTGAGCTGGGAAAACGAAGGCCATTGTAGAGAGACTCTGGGTCTGCCAAAGTCTGCAGTCACTCAGCAGCTCACTCCGCGGCCGCTCTGTGGCTGAATACTGTTTTTGAAGTCTTGGGTGAGCTGGGAAAACGAAGGCCACTGTAGAGAGACTCTGGGTCTGCCAAAGTCTGCAGCCACTCAGCAGCTCACTCCGCGGCCACTCCGTGGCTGAATGCTGTTTTTGAAGTCTTGGGTGAGCTGGGAAAACGAAGGCCACTGTAGAGAGACTCTGGGTCTGCCAAAGTCTGCAGTCTCTCAGCAGCTCACTCCGCGGCCGCTCCGTGGCTGAATGCTGTTTTTGAAGTCTTGGGTGAGCTGGGAAAACGAAGGCCACTGTAGAGAGACTCTGGGTCTGCCAAAGTCTGCAGTCACTCAGCAGCTCGCTCCGCGGCTGAATGCTGTTTTTGAAGACTTGGGTGAGCTGGGAAAATGAAGGCCACTGTAGAGAGACTCTGGGTCTGCCAAAGTCTGCAGTCACTCCGTAGCTCACTCTGCTCAATTTTATTAATTTTAATTCCAAACATACAACCAAACTTTTGCAGAATACATCATAATATAACACACAGCTCTCCTGAGGCTACCCTCTGCCTCTTCCTCACTCATACCCGACTGTCCGCTATTCAGTCATGGTGTGCTGCAAACGACCTATGCCTTAATGCCTTCCCGCTCTGGCCGGCCTCCCTTTGCCCTGCACCTCCACCTACCAACGAGGCAAAAAAACTGGGGGTCATCTTCGACTCCACTCTATCCTTCTAGTCTCACATCATGGATATCTCCTCTAAAAAGTCCCACTACCAACAGCACCTTCTCAGAGGTATTCCACCCTTTCTCCCCACCCCCCCCCCCCCAGAGGCTCACCGTCTCCAGAGCCCTGGTTCTCTCTAGGCTAGACTGACTTCAACAGCCTCTTTCGCAACCTGCCCTCTTCTACCCTCCGTCCTCTTCAACGCATCCAGAACAGAACCGCAAGACTTATCCTTGGCCTCAAGCCCAGGGACCACATTTCTCAGGCGCTGGAATCCCTTCACTGGCTCCCCGTAGCTCCAAGGATTAAGTTCAAGACCCTTTGCATTGTCCACACAGTGTTGCGGGGCCTGGGCAAACTACCTGCAACGCTCTCTTCCTAAATACTCACCTTCACAAGCCTTCCACTCGTTTTCCTCCAACTTTCTGCGGGTGAGACGCTTCTCCAAGCAGAGACTTGGAGGGTGCTTGGGGGGGTGGAGGATCTTTATCCACTGCAGGTGCCATCCTCTGGAACAGCCTCCCTGCCTCAATCTGTCTTGAGCCGGACCCCCTTAAGTTCCTTTACTCTTCACTTCCTCCTCTCTCCCCCTACCCTGCCAACTACCTCTTGCTTTTCTCTCTCTCTCTCTCTCTCCTCTACTTCTGCCTCTACTTCTGCTCAGTTTCGCCAGCTGGCTGCCAGGCGCACCATCATAGCCTCACAGGTCGCAAGCCTCCTCGCCAGTCTCCTGCACTTCCCCCCGGGCCTTGCACTTCTGCAGCACTACAGAACTTCGGTTACGACCCATGAGAGTGGTATCTCTCTGTACTTAACCTGTATTCTGACGGGACTGGGCGTACTTGGCCCCTATTGTCCCCCCCTCCCACAGACTTCCTGTGTCTGTTCACCGGCATAATCTGAATGTACCATGCCTAGTAAGATAGTTTGTCTTGTGTTCCTTAGGTCTTCCCCTCCCATGCATGGTTGCACTTTGAAACACTAGTGTATAAGCGCATAATAAATAAACAAGCAACCTGTCGACAGACCAGCTCTCTACTGGGCTACCTCACTGCAGCTGTCACCAGAGTTCAACCTTCAAACTAGGAAGATCTTCAACTTATGTAACAAGATGCCTGCTCCTGCATTTTCAGCATTCTTGCATTAACAGAAGCTGTGTTGGGCGAACGGAAGAACCGGAGAGAACGGAAGAACTGGAGGGAACGGAAGAACTGGAGGGAACGGAAGAAGCATCCTGAACAGATAAAATGTCAGGAACAAATGAAATATAACGAACTGATGAAATATAAAGAACGGATGAAGTAGACGAAGCGGAGTAGTAGATCGAAGGCTTGGAAAGAATGGAGTGGGTGGATAAAGGAATGAAATCGAGGGAAAAGGTGAATGAATTGAGAGGAGGGAGTAGATGGAACAGATAGAGTGAATACAACAAACGGAATAGATGGAACGGTTAGAGGGGACGGAACAGATTGAGTGAATGGAACGGATAAAGTGAATGGAATGGAGAGCTGGTTGGACTAAGTCTACTTGTCAGAACGAATGGATGGAGTGGATGGAGCAGACGGAGCGGATGGAGCAGATGAAACGGAGTGGAAGTACCGGCTGGAGTGGATGGAACGGAGTGCTAGCTGTAGTGGATGCACTGGCCGGAGCGAATGGAACAGACGAAACAGAAGGAAACGGAATGGACGTACTGGTTGGAATGAATGGAACGGATGGTATAGATGGAACAAAAAAGGTATATATGGGACAAATGGAGGTTGGAACAGATGGTGCAGATGGGAACGGATGAAGTGGATGGAACGGATGAAGTGGATGGAACGGATGAAGTGGATGGAACGGATGAAGTGGATGGAACGGATGAAGTGGATGGAACGGATGAAGTGGATGGAGCAGATGCATTAGATGAAACGGATGAAACACGTAGATTGGATGGAGTGGACGGAACCAGTGGATGGAACAGATGGAGTGGATGGCACAGACGGAGTGGATGAACGGTCAGGCGCATCATAGGTTATGTTGGTAGGACTGGGCATGGGTCCAGGGTTGGTGATGAGGGTGGTATCTTGAAAGGTGGCTGGGGAAGCAAAGGAAAAGGATGGTCAGTCTTCCTTAATCCTTTTTCTCAGAGATCAGCTGAGCTTTGTGCTCAAAATGGGGGATTGGGCTCGAACCCAAGCCAAAATGGAGGTTCAGGACAGCTGGGTTCCAATGTAGAATGTTGAGGGCAGTTTGTCCTTCCTGTTTTGTTCTCGACTGCCTTTCATCAATTCTGTCAGCAAGATAAGTCCAGTAAAATTTAGCTCTCCTGAAGGCCATTCACGTTTGAACAGTTCCAGGTGAAAAGACTGAACAAAAAATTCCTCAAGACTTCAATCAACCGATCTGGTGGGAGCGCAGCATTTAGCTAGGCTTAGCGCTTATTTTTATTCATCTAGCTGTTATAGTATATTCTTAACGCAGCGCAGTTAGCATTGAAGTACTGAATGCCTTTAAAAGACATTTTCGCCTAGTTAAAAGACTTTGGAAATGCTACTCTAACTCGTGTACATAAGCGAGCATCAGCACTTTGTAAACGGGGTGAATTTTTCATCGCTTGCCTCTTTCCCCTTTGTGACACGAGATAGTTATCTCCGCTTTCAGCCTTTGCAAGTTAATTTCTTTACTTTCTCCGTGGCGCTCGTTTTATCAGGAGTGCACACAGAGAAAGAAACGGACTGGTGACGCAGTTCCCCAGTGGTCTGCTCATAACAACGGATTCCTACAGTGAACATTTCACACAGTTACTTATATTTTTCACATAAATTATTTATTTTATGTACCTGTGATCTCAGAACTAACAGCATGACAGTTTTCTTCTTTTTGAAGCTGTGTCAAGAAGCAGAGTTCATTTCTCTCTAGTTGTTGGTGCGCGCATGCATGCATGCATTATTGTGAGACTGCCCCCCTCTACAGGCTAATTTAAGAAGTGCACCCACAAAGTGGATTTAGGAGCATTAGGTATTTAGGTTTCGAGGAGATGGTGTCCTCCGACGTATTCCACATCTATGACAGGTAATGTCCACAGCTGTGCTGCTTTGGACAATTTTCGGCAGAGGGTGTCCTGCATCGATGGCGTCGATCCGTTGTCCCTCGAGGGCCTCCGTCGAGGGTCGACGTCACCGGATGCTATATATAGGACGCACAGCGCTCGTAGCCTCAGTTCTGATTTTTCCGCAAACTTGTTTGCTTCGGAATCTTGGCGTGCTCGATTCTTTCTTCGTGTACGATGTCTTCATCTTCTTCTACTACCCCGAAGTGGGGCTTTAAAAATGTCGGGACTGCGGTTCGAAGATGTCCATCACGGACGCGCACAACATCTGCCTCTGGTGCCTCGGCGAAAGCCACGCCACAGCCGACTGCGAGGATTGCCAGTCCCTGACATCTAAGGCCTTGTGGGAATGCAAGGGGAAATTGAAGGTAGTTTAGTTAGGGTGTCTAAGCCCTGTAAATCTAAGTCCACTGGGCTTTCGACCGATGACTCAAGGGGCAACTCTCCGCGTCTGCGAAATCCAGGGGGTCTAGGTCTAGGAGTGGTTCCCGCCATTCCTCTGCCTCGTCGAGACATTCTAGGAAGCGCCGTCATCGGTCGCCTTCCCCGTCCTCGGAGGAGAAGGACTCCGCCAGACGGTTGACTTCTCCCTCCAAGTCTTTGTTGCCGGACGAATGGGATGCATTCCGCCAGCAGATGTTAGCGATTTTTGAGTTGCAAGGCACAGTTCTGGCCACGCCTTCGAAAGGAGCTGGCGGGGAACGGGCTAGGTCCACCACTCGCACGCCTTCGGGCTCGGGCGGTCAGCACGATCATCGGGAGCCGTCGAGGTCCCGCTCGTAAAAGGGAGATCGCCATAGCCGTGCCAGATTCAGGTCCCGGCCCTCAACGCCATCGAGACCGTCGGAACCTGTGAAGCCTTAAAAGAAGGCGTTGACGCCATGGGCGCCGTGTCTTTCGAGGGATGCTCTCGGGGCTCCGTCCTCATAGAAGTCTTCGATGCCGTCGGCGCCTCGGTTGACACCAACGCCGATTCCTTTGGCGCCCTCGACGCTGTTTGTGGAGATTTGACGGAGGTGCCCCTGAGGGCTGTGGAACCTCGGAGGAAGGCTGCCAGTAAGTCTATGAGGCCTGTTTTTAAGCCCTATTCTGTTCCTCCTCCTAGATTGGAGTTTTTCCAACCTTTACAGGAGATTTCAGAGGTTGAGGAACTGTCTGATGAGGAGATGGCCTTGCCTGTGCCTCCTGATGTCCGGATGACCTTTTGTCTGGGCATAGTCAGATGGAGGAACTCTGTCAGTCATTGCATGACGCTAGTGGCCTCGACACCTCTCCGGAGGTGGAGTTTGGCTGACCTGAGCCTGGGGCGCATGCAGATTGCTCCTATAGGCGTCAGGCAAGGGTGACAGAATACTTGGGGTGGTCTGCTCCACCTGTTAGTTTGCTCCGGATGATTTGACGGACATCCTGGATCAAGGTCCGCCCACTGACCCGGTGTTGCCGTTTCACATGGCTTTGCAAAGGAGGGTGGCAGCAGCTTGGACTGCTCCGGAGAGTCTACCGGCATTTAATAAATCGCTTCCGAAGAAATACCGCCCATCCAGTAGTGACCCCCTGCTACTTATCGACGCACTCCACTCCGGAGAGTTTGGTGGTGCAGGCGGCTACGGCCTCCTCAAAGCAAGCTGCGTACCCTACCATCTCTCCTGATAGGGAGGATAAGCGCTTTGATGGTTGGGCAAAGAAGTTATTTTCGGCTGGGGGTATGGCATTGAAGTCTGCCAACTCCACTTGTGCCTTAGCGAGATTTACACACGCTCTGTGGAACTGTGCGTCTTTGGCGGCTGAGCATATTCCCAAAAGGGAAGAAAGGGATGGTTTTCTAGCCCTCGTGCAAGACAGCAAGGATGCCATGTGCGAATCCCTTCAGTCGAGTTTGGACACGGCAGACTGTCCATGGCTGCGAGCACTGTGATACGCAGGTTTGAATGGTTGCGGAAGTCGGGGTTTGCTCCTGATGTGCAATCCCCGCTTCTGAACATGCCCTTTGATGGGGTTCATCTGTTTGGCAGCAAGGCTGACGAGAGCCTTGAGAGGTTGCAGACCTCCAAAGCTGCAGCAAAGTCTTTGAGCGCTACAGTACGTCAACCTCCGCCTTTTTGTCCTAGGGGACAGCAATGGAGGGGAGGTTCCTTTCGGTACTACCCTTACTTTGGTAGATCGAGAGAAGCTGCCAGTCAAAGGGGCCACCGTAGAGTACCCGGGGTGGAAAGCAAGGTACTCGGGGTGCCAAAGACGCTCGGGCAGTAGCCCCTTTGCCCTCAGGCACTGCCGCAGCCGTGTCCGCTCAGTCATGAGGCCGGTTGGGGGCAGACTTGCACAGCATCTTGGAGATTGGCAGGCCATTACTTCAGATGTGTGGGTTCTGGAGATCATAGCCCACAGCTACTGGCTTCCCTTCCGGCAGAGGCCTCACGACAATCCACTGGGGAAGCTCCTTTTGAAGCGTCCGGATCCGCTCCTTGCACGCCCTCTGCCGAAAATGTTCTGAAGCAGCACAGCTGTGGACATTGCCTGTCATAGATGTGGAATACGTCGGAGGAACATCCCATTGAAAGAACGTTACCAGATATGGTAAGTAACTCGTTCTTTTATTGCAAGTTTTGTGAAAACAACTGTTCTACAAAAGAGAATGCACAAGTCACGTTATGAAATTCAACTGGAGTAAGAGGAAAGGCAGAATCTTAAACAGAGTTCTTCCTATCTTCAATTTAGTCTAAAAATAAGTTTATTAGAGTTCATTATCTGAAAGCTGAGAAAAGAGTAAAAAAAGACAAAACCCAGAATTTCTGTGGAAAGAAATAATTTTGGGCATATTTGAACTTTAAATGAAAAGATAAGTTGGAACTATAAAGTTCATGTTCATCTACACTTTGACCAATTTAATATTCTCCCGGCAATTGGCGGAGAATTCACAGGTATTAGAGATTCTTTGCTTTTGGAAATTGAAATTGGTAAAGTCTTTTGTAAGATGTATTAACCGCTTACCTCCTATGCAGGATGCCACCAGTTTGGAAGCAAGAAGAGCTCCTGTGTTTTTTTATTTTATCCACTTCCCTTCCCCCTCTAGCTGAATTGAATTCCACTGTAAAGAAGGCCAGAAGTGGACATGACAGGAACGGAAGGAGTGGATGGAACAGACGTAGTGGATGGAAAAGACGGAGTGGATGGAATAGACGGAGTGGATGGTAGGGTTGGAACGGATGAGTGGATTGAACGGATGAGACGAACGAGCAGATTCAACGGATGAAAAGGATGAGTAATTTTAACGAATGGAACGAATCGAGTGGATGGAACGGACCCAGTGGATGAAACGAACACAGTAGACAGACCAGATGGAGTTGATCGAACAGTTGGAGTGGATGGAACGGATAGAGCAGATGGAACAAATATAGCAGATGAGTCAATGCAACAGATTGAGTGGATAAAACTGATGGAGCGGGTGGAACACACAGAGCGGATCGAATGAAAAGGAAGGATGAATGGATAGTATGCACATTAAATGTGTAGGAAGGATGTAATGGGTCTATGGAATGGATGGAGTAGATCATGTGGATGGAAGGACTAGTAGAGTAAATGGATGAAACCGAAGAAACGGATAAACAGACGAAGTGGAATGAACGGACAGAGTAAATAAAATGGATAGAATAGATGGTACAGATAGAGTGCTCAATCTCAAGCACCTTAATGATAACCACCATATCACACTACCACGCTTACTCTCCTATACACCACCACTCAAGTATTTGGCCTTGGGGTCCTCCTGAGGCCCTTCTCTAGTTATCTTGGGAGTTAGAGAGGTCTGGGTATTAATAAACTTTTCCATCCTCTCCATACAGAGGTTGAGTCTTTCCATGGTTTCATGGGGTACTCCTGAGCGGTTTGGCAGGGGAAAAATAGAGTCATCTAGCTGAAAACGGCTCGACCTCTCCCAAAGCGTCGAGGAAAGTGTCCCGTCGCCCTCCGAAAAGCCTTCAGGTGTGCTGGGTGACCCCCCGACTGAAGGGGGTAGTCCATGCCTTTCTTCGGGCTTTTTCGGCGGGTCTTTCGACTTCTGCGTAGCGCCCGACGTGTCCTTCGGCGTACGCTTCTGGGCGTTGGCTACAGCGATCCTCGCCAAGCTCTCGGCGACTCGTTTGTCGGCGACTCGTTTGTCAGCGGAGGCCTGCGTTTTCGACGCTACGGGTGTCGATCGCTCTACGGCGGCATGCGCCTTTTGTTGATGCGCGCCGGCCGATGGTTTGGGGGCGGCGCCCTTATTTGCCGAAAGCCCAGTCGCTGGCCGCGGCAGCGGTTGCGAGAGGGGCTTCGAACCCGAACGGTCCGAGGAGGCCGCCGGTGGAACCTGCGTCTCCTTGGGCGCTGATGCTCTCTTCGTCTTTGACGAAGAAGAGCCGTGGGTTGTGTGCTTAAGTGAGTTTTTGTGTGCGTCAATGTCGCCGGGGTGTTCATCCCCATAAGCAGGGCGTGAGCCGAGCCCGTCAGGGCCGGGGACAGACAACGAAGCGCGGCGAGCGCTCTTTAGAGGGGTTTTCGACTTCCGTAGCGGAGGTCGTGTTATCGCGTTCCTCGTCACTGTCGGTGGTAGCAGCGGCGGGTGAACCTTCGGCCTTCGACATCGCGTAGGCCGCCCACCTTTTAACCCTACGGTCTTTTAGAGTTTTAGGCTTAACAAGCCGACAAGCCGCGCAACCTTCCTCCTTGTGATCGAGGGGCAAGCAGCGGTTACACCGTGAGTGCTTGTCCTTCCAAGTAAATTTGCCTTTGCAAAGCGGGCAAAATCTAAAGGGTGTCCTCTCCATGGCCGAGGCAATAAATCGTGATAACCACCCCAAGGGAAAGGAAGGGGAAAAGGAAAGGCATTCTCAGAAAGAACCAGAGATGTCCCACGACCCCACTCTCCCTACTGTATAAGGCCTGCGAGGCCAGGCCACGTGTTCGGCAACGCCGAAGGATTTCCTCCGCTCGTACCCTCCGTCGAAGATCTTGCTCGGCGGAGAACAGCTTCACAACTGCGTCGAGGGAGGGATTATGTGTTTAATATTAATGAGAAACGACCAAAGGTCGAGGAGATGAAATTTGCAATGTCTCTCGAGGAGCTCCGCGTAAAGGCGACCAGTAGCTGGGCGGAAAAAAACAATCTGAGGGACCTCGACGCGTGAGGGATTGTGGGTACAACGCACGTCACTATAGGGATAGTATTTCAGACACGCCTTGTCGACGTCCCTTTTCGACTACGAAAAACAAAATGCAATACTCCGCAGTGACCACTGGATGTCGGACCTATGCACAGCATGTGATTCTAAGCAGATTAACAAACATTAGAAATATGTATATCTCCCTCTCCCTCTCTCTATGGTTCCCGAGGACTTTCAACCTACCAGCACTTTGAGATCATACCAATGATACATAAGGCGCTATATAAATGCCAAGTAACATAACATCCACTAAAGATCACCTGATCGCGGTGACTCCCATTGCAACACTCCTTCAAACTCTGGAACAGTCTCGAGGTGGCCTGCTCTGCAGAAGTCTTCATTTTCGTCATTTGTATGTTCTACTGGAAGCCATGTGTAACAGATTCCCAAGCACTGCAACCGACCAAAACGAAATCATGCATTCGAAAAGGGACCTCTGCATCCTTCGCCCCTGCACAGAAGATTGTGTCTGTGTATTCCGCAACAGCAGCAGTGGTGTCTGGAGGAAATCAGAGTCCGCGGCGGGGGGAGTTTTGTATACCCGTTTCTGTCCCCCTGTCCTCCATAGAATTTCATGGGCATAAAGTCCTGTTCCTAAATCACGGTTTCCTGACTTTGGTCGGTGGAGACCTGATCAAGCATTCCTTACTAGGATCCATCTTAAGAACTGGGATTGAGTTGGTTTATTTACCTGAACTTTAACTTTGATTCCTATTACTCATAACCACTGGTATCATCAATCTCTTAAGAAACCACCCTGTGAAGTATATATGATATGGCATCTATAACGCATATATACACAAGTGTTTCAAGGCGCGACGAGGCAAGGGAAGAGGGAAGAAAGACAACAATCCTACTAGGCCGGGTGACATTGAGATTGCGCAAGTGAAGGGGAGGGGGGCAGGGCAGTAGATAGGATAACAATATAAATAAAACCAATGAATACAATAAATGAGAAGTGCAGCCAAGTGGTAGCAAGAAGTGCAGACATCCCGTATCAGGTGCTGGTAGAGGGCTGTAGAGATGCAGAAACAGCCACCGAGTGCAGGGGGTTTCTAGGGAGGGGCAGTGCAGGTTTGCAACTGGCGGGGAGGGGACCTGGGCCCGAGGACAGAGGGTAACCAGGTGACCAGTGCAATTTCAGATTCAGCCAGGAGTTCAGCAGGGGAGAGGAGAAGAGAAAGAAGCAAAGAAGACGGACTTGAGGTGCTTCCGGAACCGGAGATGGGTCTCCTCAAGTTTCAGAGAGGCTGTTCCAGAGGGAGGCCCCAGCCGAAGACAAGATACCTACCACCAACTTGTTGCTTGGAGAAGCGACTGACCCTGAGGGAGTTGGAGGCGGATGAGCGAAGGGCTCGAGGAGGAAGATATCTAGGAAGATATGCTTTGGAACTAGTGACTTTTGGGCACCAGACGCTAAACCATAGGATTGGACTTTCTAAGAGCTAAGGAAGCAGTTCAATGATTAACCTGAAGTGTCTTCTCTATACCTAATGAACCAGAGCACTTACCTGTGTTACAATGGTCATTTGTTAGGCAGAAACCTGTGCAGTTCCCTTAGGGACCACTGCAAAAGATTTAAGACTACAGGTGTTTGGCAGTAAACCCACTTGGTAGCAGTCTGTACCACGCAGATTCGTTTGGTAGCTGTGGCTGAGCAGTCAGACTTCCCTCAAGAAGAGTTAGGCAGTATATAGAGTATACACAATAGGTACAGAGACACAGTAGCACAAGCAAACACTGACCAGAGCTTTGGTGTAAAAGTATATAATTATTTAAAGACACACATGTAAATTACACTAGCAAAAAGAGGTAAGTAAATTCAGCACACAGTCACTATCATATATATACAAACCTAATTACTTATTAGACAAGTCTTAGTGAGAAAAACCACTTATTTTCAGACAGAGGTGAGCGCTTAACATAAAATGGCACTCTAATAAGTTATAAAAAAAAGGGAGGGAAAAAAGGCAGAGTTACGGAAGCACACAAGTTTCAATACTTTTACAAGAACCACAGTAAGGCAGGATAGACATAGTTCTACTGGAGAGCAAGGAAGTCAATTGCAAGGCCCACTCTTGGAGAGAGCAAGCAGAAGGGGTCCAGGTTCACACAGTGGGGTTATGCCCAAAGAGTCTTGTAGATAGTTCGCACAAAAAGGATGAAATTAAAGTCAGGAAAAGTTAACTAGGTTGTCCCAGGCCAGCCCAGGTTAGAAAGTCGAGGCTTTACTGTCACCCTGAACGATCTGTCGCAAGGGAAGCCAGGCGGGACACAGTACCGTAAGTGTGAAGAAAGCTCCAGCGGGGGCAGTTGTTCCTGGCAGCGGGTGCAAGCCGGTGTTTCGTCCAGAGGAAGAGGAGGTCTAAACGTGGAGGAAAGATGAAGGTTGTTGCACTGCCAGGGAAGAAACCAGCCGCGAAGTTCTTCAGTTAAAAGGTACTAACCTTCTCTTCGCGGTAGTGGTAAAGCGTGGTATTCCGGTTGCCGGGGTGCTTGGCATGGGTAGACGGCCACAAGATGCTCCAGGAAGGTGAAAAGAAGGCAAAACTGGTTATCCCCACCAGTCAAAGGAAGAAAACTCTCCGGACTGGAGATCTCCTCTGTCGTCGCGAAAAGTGGTGAGACGGTTCAGCAGGGCTCCACTGGTGGTGTCGTCGTTGTAGGTCGGCTCAGCTTCTCCCTCCTCGGATTCTTAGGTCCTGTGGCGACTTCTGAAGTTCCAGTCCCCAAAGCCCTGCTTTTATGCAGCAAACCCCCATTCATTCAGCCTAGCTGTCAATCAAACATGCTAAGCGGTGAGCCGGCCGGCTCACCACTTGGGCCAATCACACAAGAGTGCGACTTGAGTTACCAAGGTAACTCAGTCCAGGGTGCCTAAACCACCTCCCACACCTCCTGTGGTACCCAGACAGAGTGGCACCATTTTTGGAGGCTTCTGTGGAGAAGCCCGCCTAAAAAAGTGGAACAAAGGGCTCGACTTGGGTTGAAGTCACAGAAGAGAACACAAACACCATTTTAGAATCGAGTTCTGGCAAAAAATACCAACTGGTGAATTAATGTTAAATAAATAAACCGGCGGTATGTTCGAGTCTATAAGAATTAAATAATTAAAGTTGGTAGCCTCGAACAATGGGAAAATCCCATAGAGATATATTTGCGGTCGATTGTAAAAAAGTAGTATCCACTGCCACCAGCCAAAACTCGATCAGGGGGGACGGAGACGTGCCCCCTCGAACAACAGACCCCGGGGCAATCGAATTGCCCCGACCAGTACGTCCACAATATGATGGTTTGTACTGGTTCCTGTTCATAATTTGGGACTAGTAAAGCCAATGGTGACTTTACATGCCCTGGGAGACAGTAGTCAGTCCCAGGTGTCAAGACCGGTGGGGGGGTCTGTACTTCCGCTCTCTATATGGTAGAGGTGAGGCACAGAAGACCCCAGCCAAGATTCTCGATTACGGTAGCAATGGACGAGCAATCAAGGCCTAGCTTCTCAGGAGGTGATGCAGGCTGGTTCTTAAGTACAGTGTATCCCCCAAGCCCCCACAAAGGAATGTCCACACACTGTATTACTGAAAACACAGTCTTTATATAATTAATATTCAAAGGTTATGTACACTTATCACAATAACGAACTTTGTGCTCAGGAAAATCAATAATGGTAAATATCTACAATTCTAAAGTGGTACCACTAATATTAGACCTCATTAAAGTGCACCCACAATACTGTCAAAATGTCACACAGGTCAATAGGAAGGAAACCAGCAATAGAGAGAGGAGAGATAACAGAGGGTTGAAACAATAGGCAGAATACTGGCCCCTACCACTGGACACAGTTCTGTGTGGAGATCCCCCCACCTGGGCAACCTGTAAAATAAAGAGATATAACACAAGCCCAGTCCATATATTGTTCAATAGTCTTATTCTCTCCTACAATGTTTTTACCCCCCAATGTACCTGGTGGAGTCGAGTTCTTCGAAGAGGCGTCGACAGATCCTTCTTGAATGACCCCCTTTAAAGCAGGAGTCACGGATCGTCGAGAGGCGTCGAGAAGCGTCGAGGAACTCGGTGTTCGGTGTCGGGGAATCGACGGCCCTTCTTGAATGCCTTCCCTTTCAAGCGGGAGACACGGGGCGTCGAACGTCCGACAACAAACAGGGTAGAACGGCGTCGATGAGGCGGCAGGCTTCGATCCGAGCGGTGCTCGTCGGCGTCGAGACGTCGGCGTCCTGCGAGGAAGAGGCGTGCGGGGCACCTCGGCGACCCTAGTTCTGGACCGCAAAGATTGTGAATGACGGTAGCCCAACAAGGGCGTCGAGTCGCTCGAGTCTTTGGGGTCGTGAGGTGGCGGGAAACCCACCGGCGGATTCTCCTCGGCGCGTTGGTCGTCCTCGACTTTCTCCGGCAGGACAAAAGCGGTCGACGGTGCGGACGAGGGAGTCCTTCGAGTCAAATGTTCTTAGGCAAGGAGCGGACGGCTCCGGTCGTCGGCGGCTCGGCGTCAAGTGGTTCCCACGGCTGGGCAACACAACTTCGACGGGCCTCCAGCGGTTGCACCGACCTGCGAACCCTGGTCGACGGCAATGGACTTCGACAGCGTCGATGTCCGGGTGCTTTACTTCGGTCTCCTCGGCAGTCCCCTTCTCCGGTCGGCAGCCTTTCGATGGTCTGGCGTCCAGGGAGCTTCGGCGAAGATTCAGCGGTGCTCGATGGTCCCTCGGAGCACGGGAAGAGGGCGCCTAGCCAGGTCCTCTCTCGGGTCAGTCCTCGACGATTTCGACAACCTTCAGTTCCGTCGAAGCAAATGCCACAGCAAGTCTTCTTCTTCCAGCTGGACGTCGAGGATCAGCAAATCCAGTTACTCTTGAGTGGAGACTCAGCTTCTGAATGCTTCTGAACAATTTCCAGTGGTGAGAGGTCCCCAGATATACTATTCTGTCTCTCATCCACACTGCTGGCACACACACAGCAGCCAATCACACAGAAGGGCATTCATGCAGTCAGTCAGCCAATCAGGCACACAGTGCATTCAGGCCACACTCCTCCCTTTCAGACACTCACAACAAGGAATGTGGATTGGGACAAGTACCCAGCCATTCAACACTACACACTGCATTCAGGCCAGTTTCGGGCAGGGTTGTCTCAGTCTTTGTCTCTCATGCCAGAAACCAGACAACCACAACAAGGAGTGTATATTGGTCACACACTCCATTCACCCAGGTCCCACCCACAGGAGGTACCCATAACATACAGTCACTGGGAAGGCTCCAGTCAGTCTAGCTGGGCCTTCACAACAACACCATATATGGAACTTCCACCCAACAGCCAGCCAGGGGGAAGGGACAGAGCCAGGGCTTCCCAGGACTTTGGGAAAAACAAGACAACAGGCAATAGAAAGCAAGAGGCCACAGGGGCCATCTTGTTTCTATCAGGAATCAACTGATCCCAATGGCAGGGCCTGGGTATCCCAAAATGGAGGACACCCAGAGCACCTGTCAAGTTTAGCATGGAGCTGCCACCAGCCCATACCCTGCTCTGTGGGCCACCCACAGGTGCCCAAAAACATACACTAGGGGCACAGGGTTGTACCCCTACCCATGGGTGCCATAAGGGTATCCCATGGGTCTGTTCACCAAACCAAAAGAGAGCTGCACTGCCAGGAGTCCCTCATGGACTCCTGGGCAGAAAACATGACAGAACACACGGTAAAAACAGAAAAAGGACAAGGATTCAGAGGCCCTGTCCCTCAGATGCATTTCCGGCATCACACCAGGGTATGGAGTTTATGTTGGGGGGGGGTCGCTACGACACCCCTGGGTTACGGCACGGAGGGTGTTGTGTAACCCACGAGACCCTATGGAGTAAAAGACCCCATAGCCCACAAAACACATGGAAAGATAAAGGAACACTTCAAATCATGTCTAAGAGTGGGAGTAAGAGAGTCTCACTCTTAGCAGGAGAAAAAAATAAACCCCAAAAATGCAGTAAAGCTGCTGGGGGACTCACTAGGTTTGGGAAATTAGCCTTTTCAGAGAATTCTCCCTAACATCATTGAATCAAAAGCATTTCCTAAGGCTTAGCGTGTTTTATAGTGTTGGTGCGACAATAATTGACTAGAGGTTTTACTTGCTTAGTGTGTAAGGCCTAATAAAGGATTGTATAGTGTTATGCTCATCTGTACAACTAATTATTGGTGTTGCTCTGAATGACTCACTGTATCCCAATAAACACTCTCACAACATTCGTGAGACCAAGCCTTGCCAAGCTGCTACCTACCTTGATTGGGTTTGGTTAAACGCTTTCGTGTTCACCATAATTGGGTGGCCTCCCAGAATCCTCTCCTCAGGGCCGATTTTAGAAAACTGGCTTAAAATGCGGCCATCCCAAATGTTCAATGTAAGCACAGAGAACCTCTTGAAACTCACATGCAGGCTCATGCTACCAATGTGGAGGGGGATATTTGGATGTACATTCTAAATTTCAGAGATGGACGAAAGGGGTGTTCTAAGATTTCAAAGGTCCACAACACAACTATTGAGACTTCCCCAGACTGTGCAAAAGACCTTGGTATCTGCCCCACCCATCATGAATTAGCTTCACCTGTAAAGTTTGAGATTTTCAAAGTATTATCCTTGCATCCTGGAGGGGGTCCATGGTTTCATAACGGAAGCTAGGTTGATTTGTTAAAGGAATCCCAAATCTCCATGACTCTTACATGAGCAAAATAACAGAAACCACCTGTAGGACACAGTAGAAGGCAAGTCCAAGCCATCTGGATGCCCTCATGGTCTCTGCAATTGTGCACATTGGCTGCATCATTCACTAGGGTTCGGGAAGAGCCTCTATTATGAGGATTTTTAGAAAAGTGTCACTCTGAAGCAAACCTGGTAACACCCACCCTCTCAGTGTATAAACACTGTTGCAAGCACCCATATCAGTGCGGATTCCTTGGACACGGACTACTTCTCCCTTGGGTGCAAGAGGACTAGCCACATAGAGCTGGCATAGAGCTCTGAATGGTAGCACTGGAAATGCCAGTAAACATCAGGAGATACTGACAGATGCTGATGCGCAGTGTCTGTTGTTCTTTTAGTCTGTGTCCGCACAGGGAGCAGGTAGCCAGGCTTCCTGAGGGCAGGCATTTGAAAGACTTGTGCCACGGCAAGGAGTGTGGCTAGCCATGGAAACCTCTCCGGTGACCTCCTGAACTCAAGCCTGTTCCTTATGCCCTAATCCCCTCTGAAAATGCCAGATTCCAAATGAAAAGTTGGGGAGAGGTGTCTGAACTTGTGGAAGGGCACCCCCCAAAATTTGGAGCAGATTGGTTGGTGGAGTTGAGAGACCAGGCCGCTAAAAATCCCGGGCCCGTAACTGACAAAATGACATTCAGGCATTGCTGATGCATCCAACGGGCGCAGCGCTGCATGTATCAGGCTGCAGCCGAGAGAAAGCCCAGTGGTCGGGGGAGCAAGCGGAGCTCCGGTTGATACGGAAAAGAGGGGCCATGAACATCACTGCCCACTCCCGATGCAGGGGGCGGACTAGAGGGATTAGCGCCAGAGTGGCCTCAGAAGCAGGTAGTCCCACGGCCCCCTGACAAGCCCCGGAGCTACCGTTGATGCGCACATTACTTGGCAGGAGCCTGCCAGCCCACCTGAGGACCCGGAGAAGAGCCTGCTGTGACCTGACGATGAGCAGCGCAGGAGGGCATGGTACATTGGTGGAGGTGAGCCAACAGAGGGAGTGAGGTGTGGGTGAGCTACGGAGAGCGCTGACGCCCTCTGAAGGTACCAGTGCCGGCTTCCATCATGAACCGCAGGCAGATTACCACGTTGCAGGGAGGAGTGCTTTCCTGAAAGGGATGCTGCAGTATTATAAATGGGTTCTGGAGCTGTGTGCTGATGGAATGCAGCCAAATAAATACTGATTTCAGCTCTTGACCCAGGTTGGGGAGTGGGGTCCCCTGCTCCCCGTGACTGTGCTCCAGCATTCAGGCTACGGCGTACTCCATTTCCTCCCCTGATCTAGCTTTCCTGCTCATACTCCAAAATGGATTTTGGGTAAAATGTATCCCCCCGTCCATAGGCTGAGTAGTGTGGGCTCCCCTTTGCTCCTTCTACCCTGGCTATGGAAATAACATGACAGTTTTGTTTGCGAAAAAAATATGGCCATAGGCTTGTGTATTTTCTACAGAAAATAACACCACACAATATCACAACAAAAAATAACACCAACTTGCTTTTGGGCACTTCCGTGTCCAGGGGTTGGAGATGCCCAGCCTTCTCCTCGGCTAGTCTACGGTACCCTGGGGCATCCGTTCCCGGACACATGCCGCCGCCTATGACTTTCTTCTACCATGTACCGAAGAAAGTACTCTGCGTTCCGGTTCCTCCTTGCTTTGCTATTTTGCAGGGTGGGTTGGGTGGCAAAAACGTTTCCTTCTCCCCCTTTTCCAGGCCCTAGGAACTTACCCGAATGAGGTGAGCTCCTTACCTGGTTTGTGCTTCCCTTGCTTTCTGTGGGGGTACTTATACTCCCCTGCTCCTTTGTTGTATCCTTGGGGGGGGCGGACTTCCTCCTGCCCCCTTGTTGCTTTCCTCTGACACCTTTTCCCTGTTTGTGTTGTGGTTCCCTGGCAACGCTGAGGGTGGGGGCGCCAACTGGCTGCCCCTCCCCTTGCTTTTCGCGCCGTTTGTTTCCCCCACCCTGCGCCTAACCCCCCAGGCCCTCCATCGTGCCGTCCTTTGTACAGCACGGCGCCTGGGGCATGGGGCCTCTAGTAGAAGTATTAATCACATCCTGCCCCCTACACTGGAAGTCCTGATGCCTGTCTACCATAGAGGAGTGGAAGACCGGAAAAACCTTCATCTGGTGGCTCCTGCTCAATCAGGGGTGGTGGGAGGTGAGGGGACCTGCATCTGCATGAAAGAACCCAGACCCCATCGGAGGGTGGATGAAGAAATCCCTGAGGGTTTCAAGATGGGTGGTCTGCTCTCCTGGCTGGGAGCCCACTGTCTTCAACTAAAGAGATTGGGGGGGGGAGGGGTGGCTAGCCAAGGAGTAGGACGTGGTCTCTTGGTGGCTCCTGTTGATCCTGAATTGATACGCACCTGAAAACTCCCTAAATGGAGGTTTGGATGTCGAAACGCTAGCTGCACAAGTGCTGAAACTTGCCAGCGCCTCGGTGCGACGATTCGTGTGATTGGAAGCCTTAACGGATGTGAAAGGAGCCGAGCAAGGGATACAAAATGGCGGTCCCGGACATCAAAAGGGACCGCATGAAGACATTTCAGAAAAAGACTGATTCCGTCGAAGGTTGTATCCAGGAAGAGTTGGAAACAGGACTGTGTGGGGCGCGCATACACAGAACATTGCTCGTTGGGAGCACTAAAACAGTGGATGTGAACGCCGATGCAGTGGCGCCTGTGAATGTAGGAAGCCCGTGGGGGTGCAACTGAAGGAGTCGCAGAAGGCTTGTGGACCCACAGAACAAGCGCTGCATGGCAGCAGCGTTTGGTACATAAGCCCCTGCTCGTGGTTGCCGCAGACGGTGACAATCCAGCAACCCACGGACATGGTCCGCTAGCCGCAGGACAAGCGTTGGAAAAGGCACGCATTACTGGGCTCGAGGGCAGAGCTCTCGGGACGCGAGCGGCATTGGGCGAACACTGGAAGATAGTTGGCCCCTTTCAGAGGCGCGGAACGGACCTGCTGATTAGGAAGACACATTGCATATCGGGACCAAAGGCACCCGGGAACATGGTTAAACGTTCTATGTGGCTTTCATGGGCAAATTACAATACTAGGTGCCAGCACTAGTAGAACCCTGGGCAGACACATAGCTGGAGAACACGAAAAGTGCCACTGACAACACCAGAGCGAGAAGAGAAAAAGATAGTGGGATGTGCAAAGAGGTGCCCGGCTGAAGATGTGCTAAAAACCCAATATAGTAACAATCTAAACCCTGGCAAGACCCACTGAATAACGAGGGAACCGCCCAATACGCTGTCATATGGGTCCAGTCAAAACGTCCTTGCCAATGAAGACCCCAGATTTGGGTGGGCACGTGTCCCCAGAGAGGAGTGGTTCTGGGCGGCAAGACAGAGACTGAGGATGTGTGGCCACTTGATGCCATGAACTAGGCAGCAACAGGAAGACACAGTGCAGGGGGGGACCTGAAGCCCCCATTTAGACCCAAGCACCGGCCACGCCAGTGCATTTGTCAGAAAGCGAGACCCCAGACACCCTGAACTGAAACATACGGCGACACCGGGATGGCATCCAAGCTGCCCAAGACAAAAGGGAAACAACCCACATTGGAGGAATTCGCAAAGACACCACAGCCAACGGACAGGGCTAGAAGCAAGGAAAAGCACCCACAAACTGACAACCCCAACACGCAACGATCAGCAGATCCTGGAAGCGATTGCGGACTTGAAAGTGCCATGGGAAACCAAACTAGAGGCAGCCATGGCCGAACTCAAGGCAACGCTGGAATTTAAAGTTGCTGCAGTGCAAGTGGATGCCAACCTACTTAGACAAGATGTACGAACAATAGCAGAATGCACAGGCAAGCTGGAGAATGAAGTGACCACAAACACAGCGGCATGCGCAACCCATGCCTCGGAAGTTCACATACTGAAGCAACAAGTAAGCAACCTAAAAAATAGAGCTGAGGAAGCCGAAGGAGGTGCCCGGAGGAATAACGTACGTGAAGTGGGGCTCCCGGAGGGAGAGGAAGGACTTAACCCAACAGACTACGTCGAGACCATGCTGCTGCAAGAAATAGGAGGAGGGGCGCTCACCCAAGGGTTCGTGGTGGAGAGAGCACACAGAGCCTTGACAAGGAAACCTCCCCCTGGACCTCATGATACATGAGGTGAGGGGGGATAGTGGCAAGACTGAGTATGGATGAATGAATGATGGGAGACCTCAAGATAGTTACCTGGAATGTCGGGGGGCTCAACAGCTACCTGAAAAGGAATAAGATCATGATGTACCTGAGAAGGCAGAAAATAGATATCGCATTACTAGAAGAAACCCATCTCACAAAAGAAAAACAAGAGGTGATACGGAAAAAATGAAAGGCTACCACCATAGGAGCAACATATTTGGCATATGCTAGAGGGATGATCACCTGGGTAGCACTGCATGTGCCCTTTCAGTTATTACAATCTGTGGGAGAGTTGGGTGGAAGGATGGTAGTGGTACGGGGACTGATAGAAAACAGAGAAATGTGTATTATTAACACATATGCCCCGAACCAAGATACTGTGGCCCAATTTAAGACCTTATATAGTTAAATAAGCCCATCCTTACGAGGCGTGGTCATATGGGGAGGTGACTAATTGTACGCTGGATCCCAGAGTTGACAGGTCAGACGGGAAATTAGACAAACCCACCCCCGCAGCCAAAACTCGGAAAATCTTGTTGAGAGACCTCAAGTTGGAAGACATGTGGAGGCTGCACCACCCACATGATAGACATTACTCGCACTATTCAGCCCCACATAACTTGTACACACGGTTAGATTACATGTTCGCCTCCCCAGAGGCAACAGGAGAGATAGTGCAGACTGAATATTAAGCAAGGGTCTTTTCAGACCAATCACCACTGATCTTAACTTGGCAGTACCAGCATCCTAGAGCCAGGATCCCAACATGGCGCTGAGAGCCAAAGCATTGAAGGATAGTGTTTAGAGGAGATCTGAAGAGGGAAATTGTAGAATATTTCAAAATCAATACAGGAAGTGTAAAATCGGCTGGCACTCTATGGGAGGCCTTTAAAGTGGTGGTGAGAGGATCAGCGATAGCAAAATCCAAAGGGCTGCAAGGAGGCATATTGCAAGAACTACAGAATGCAAAGGAAAAGCTAGAGGCAATCATGCACAGAGGGGATGACTCCTGGGGAGAGGCCAACGCTATAAACCAGTTACAGCTAGAATGTGAAGGGCACTGGGAAAGGCTATGTAACTTAAATTACAAGAAATACATAGGGAGGCAGAACACTGGTGGGGACAAGCCGGGGATGTTGTTAGCATGGTTGTATAAAAGCGAGACACAAAGACCAACAATTAGAGCAATACAGGGGGGGGGGGATGGAAAGATACTGGACACCCAGGAGGGAGTGAACAAAGGGTTCCTTGAGTTCTACAGACATTTGTATGGAGAGACGGATGGGAGTGAATGGGGCCAGATAATGGAAACACTAGAGGACATTCGTCTACCAAAATTGAGCGCCGAGGAGCGGGAGAACCTAGACGCTCCAATCCCACTGGAAAACTGGAAGCAGTGATTGAAGAATTACCCACTTGCAATGCCCCGGGGGCGGATGGACTCCCTAGCGAGTTCTACAAAACATATCAGATGGAAGTGCTTCCTCCACTACAAGCCATGTTAAATGAAGCTCTCGAAACAGGGATATTGCCAGAATCCCTAAGAGAGGAGGTAATTATACCGATTCCTAAACCGAATAAGCCGAGCATGGACCGCAGATCATAAAGACCGCTATCCATGCTGAACCAGGATAGCAAGATACTCACGGCTGTGTTGGCGGGGAGATTGAGACAGGTCATAAGCAAACTTATGCACCCTGATCAGATAGGATACGTACCGCACAGGAGAATATCCGACAACCTTAGAAGGCTCCACTGGGCCATAAAGCAAACTGAAGATGATGCGCAGGAAGTTGCAATTGTTTCATTAGATGCGGTGAAGGCCTTTGATTCTGTTAAATGGCCACAGCTGATAGCTACTTTACAGGAATATGGAATAGGGCTCGAATATTTGAAGTGGGTGAAATTGTTGTATAGCTCACCACTAGCCAGAGTTAAGATGGGAGCGGTTATTACAGAAAGGTGGCAACCTAGTAGAGGTAACAGACAGGGGTGTCCTTGATCCCCGATGCTATATATTCTCGCACTGGAACCCCTAGCGATACACCTAAGACAACAGTATGGACAGGTGGGGATTTTCACGAAAGGAGGGCCACACCTAATATTGTATGCAGATGATATGTTGCTGTACCTGAAATACCCGGAGGAAAACCTGCAATACATCCTAGAAGTGATGGGGCGATTTGCGTCGCTCTCTGGCATTGCAGTTAACCCCAAAAAGTTGTGTAGATTCCCCCTGGGGAGATATAAAGGGATTCCACGAGAACATCTACCTATCCTACAAATACACTGGGAGACCGAAACCTTTAGATACCTGGGGATAGATATATATCATGCAGTGGAGGACGAACACAAACATAACACACAGAGCATTGAGAATAGCATGAGATTCTGGGCTAAGCTCCCTTTGGCCATGGTGGGGAGAGCGACCTTGTTAAAAATGGTGGTCTTACTGAGGCTCATACACTACTTTGGGAATATACTGTACATGATTTCTAAGATTCTTCGTCAAACTCCAGAGCATATGTAGAGGCTTCTTTTGGCACAACACCAGGAACAGAATAGCCATGTGGAAACTACAGAACACGTATGACAAAGGAGGCATAAAACTTCCCAATTTTGAGATCACTGGGCCAGCCAGCTACAATATGTGGCTAGATGGCCAACGGAAGACTCAACACCAGAGTCCAGACTGTTGAGGGCAGACTGCACTCCGTTTTTCTTGAAAGAATGGATATGGCTGTCTAAATCAGAATTAAAAGGGTGTCCGAGAATGCTGGAATTGGGATGGCAAATGTGGCGGAAGGCTTGCCAGGCAATGAAGAACCCGACTCTGTGCTCCCAACAAGTACCACTAGTAGCACTGATCAAAGGGGATATGCAATTGAGGAAGACGATATGCAAGCACTGGGAACCGGTGGGCATTGCAACAATGGGAGACATATGGCAAGAGGGGAAGAGATTGGAATTTAGCGCACTGGTTGAGGATATGGGTCTACATCCAGGGCTATATATCACATCCACCAGACTAGTGCGACGGGTGAAAGAAACATGGTCCGAAATAGTGCTAGAAGACCAACCCTAAGAGGGCATGAGGTTTCCCGAATCTACGAACGGTTGATGGCCAGGGTGAGGAAGGATGTGACCCAGCTGAGACGGGATTGGGAAGAGGAAGAGGGAGACAGTATGAATGATGGGCTGTGGGAAAGAGCACAGAGATACCATAAAAAGGTGTCCAGGAATGGAAGGCTGCAACAAATCTAGCTATACCTAATTCGCAGAGCATACATTACCCGCCAGAGAATGGCCTGACTTAAGAGGGAAGAAATACAATCATGTCCCAAGTGTGGAGAAGTGAATGCTGGGTTGACACACATGTTCTGGGCATGCCAGGAAATTGGAGAATTTCGTAAAGAAGTAGCCCACCGCCTGACAGAGAAAGGGATCACGTTAGATGTGGAATATGTGTGGGCATGCATGCTGGGGGGGGGGGGGGGTTCCCTAGACCACGTAAGTTAAAGCATGTGAGTAAACTTAAGGACCTGGCCTATATATTTGATAAGCGCAGAATTGCTATGGGCTGCAAAGCATGTAACAGACCAAAAGGTAGAGGTGTGGTGGAATGATCTCGAAAAAAAAGGGGTGAAACAGAAACGCCAGTATGGACCAAAGCGGCCAACAGAGAGGAGGAAGAAGAGGCAGATACATTGACGGCCTGGAGGTATCTAGTGGCCACATTGTCTGGGCCTACCCAGGCACGCCCAAGTGAATGTGACACCTCCCAGAACACAGATGAGGAAACATCCCTAGAGGATATAATGTGGAAGGTGAAATGGAGTAGGCTCAAGTTAGGGGGGGAGGACAGCGGGTAAACAGCAGCTATGGCTAATACGATATGAGACACTTAAAAATGTATAACATACACCGCAAAGTTTGTTTTTATGTGTTGTTCGGATGTTGTAAAAGTTAATAAAACATTTTTTTAAAAAAAAACTAAAGAGATCGGAGCAGACCGCAAGGTGAAGCCACACAGCGTTAGCATTACCCTGAGTCGGGACAGCAATTGTGTGGCGCCCTCCTTTATTGTGGCTGTTTTATCTCCTCGCAGGCAGTAAGCCTGGATGCTTTTTGGGGGCAGAATTGGTGGCGGAGGTCTGAGCTGGGGAGGTGGTCGATCAAGACAAGTGGAGAGGAGGAAGAGCTGACCCGAAGTAGAGAAAGGCGGTGGCCAGTGGCGAAGTTTATCAGGAGGTGAGTGGAAGGCACAGCATAATCGTAAATATCGTGGGTCCCCGCAGAGGCGAGTTGATCCCGACAGGGATAGAGAATTCTTTGTGGCTCTGAAACAGTGGGCCCGAGAGTTGGTATGACAAAGGAGACTAAGCAGAAAGGGCTCAGGTCAGGCGACCTAAAGGTCCTCATGCAGGGGTCCGAGCCACAGAAGAGCCTGCAACAGTTGACGGCGGCTCAGATACGCTCACCTCGCCTTCCTCAACTGGAGGCTGACGACCCACCAACAAGGAGATTGGACTTAATGGCTATGCTACAGGAACTTAGGAAAGACAAAGGACAGTGCTGCTGACCTTACCAAAGTTATTGTTGACCTTAATAAAAATGTCCTTGCGGTGGAGAGACGGGTAGATGAAGTGGAAACTGCAATAAGTGAGCATGGGCATGAAAAGGACGAGCTAGCATGGCAAATCGTCTCCTTGGAACAGCAGATGGAGCAGGTCCTTACCAAGCAGGAAGACGCCGAAAATAGATCCCAGCGGATCAACATACAAATTCCTGGGATTCCCCAAGTCAATAACAGATACAGACCTGCAGGAATATGTGGTGGCGCTGTTCCAGCACAAAGAGGACTCCTCAGCTAAGCAAGAGATTGTAATGATAGTAATAATGATGTGTTATTTATATAGCGCCTTAATCCAAAACGCTTTACAGAGCACATATTTACAAACAATATCACCCAACTGAAATTGGTACTCATTTATCGACCTCGGAAGGATCAAAGGCTGATTTGGCCTTGCCGGGATTCGAACCTGCGACCTGCAGATCACGCTCAGATCGCAGCAGCGAGCACGCAACCCGCTGAGCTATACTGAACCCATCTCCTGTACTCTTCATACCAGCTGAGCAAGAATTTGACTCCTGATGTCCTGGCTAGAGTCAACACACATAGGGGAGTCCCCCAAATGAACCATTCAACAATTGATTTAATGTCCCAGTCTTAGCTCATACTGGGTCCCATTCCATAGGCTATTTAAATCACCACACAGAATGTTACACACAGTGCTACGTATTTGTCATTTTATATAAAAGGTTTATAATTTATTTCATAGGCCATTGGTCCTACGTTGACAAAATAAAACAAACCACATACAAATATATGTCAATATGAAAGATGCATATATACACCTAATATCATTTATGTGATTTAATCATAAAACTAAGGGTGACACTGAAAACATTCTATGATCAGGAGGAGAGTGGGCACAACCACTATCTTCCTGGCCCTATCTGGCTAATAAGTCACAGATATCCTCCATGGAGCAGTGTCACCTATTTCATGTTGTAAAATGATTATACATGGCAAAATAAATTATGCATGACCGAAAAAAACACATCCCAGTCCATCTGTATCAGGTGAAGGAGAAAATTATGCGAACAGTGTGAAAACGAGAGCCGGTATGGTTTTGGAACACCTCGCTAACACTAAGGATCTGATCCAGGCCATATTGCTAAAGCGGAAATGACTTTGAATAATCACTTGCTGGCTCAAGTCCAAGGACATAAGGTGGACGTTCCCATGTGGCTTGCATTTTGAGTGGAAAGGTCAGCTATACAGCATCTCTAAGGAAGAGGAAGCCTCCGATTTGATGGATGGGGATGGAGAGCAGAGTCTGAATGAGGCCCGGAGGGGTTCCAGATGATAACTTGTCTGCAAAACTGCTTCCTAAAATGGAGAAATGGAAGATGGGCCATCTGCATCTGAAAGGAAGGAATAAGGGAGGCCGAAACACAACCCCCCCCCACCTGACCTGCATTGCACATGGTCAGACAGGGCATTCTATGGGGGGGCGGGGGGTTTACGCACCTTGTGAAGTTGACGCACTTATCGGGCATGACACCACCAACAAATGCAAATGATGTTCATGTTGAATTGGGGGGGGAGAGGGGGTGTTATTTTGTCAGTTTATGATCTGGTGGTGGTTCACATTAGTCCTGGTCGCATTTATGGCAGGGGGGGGTAAGGGAGGTTTTAAGGTATGCAACTGGATGATGGCGCTGAGATACAATTAGTTTCCCTGAATGTTTGGGGCCTAAACTCTCACCGATCACTATCAATCCTGAGGCGCTTAATGGAGTTGCGCGCCTCTGTGGTGTGGCCTGTATGAGAGACAGAGATCCCCAAACAGTACTTTGCATCTAGTGGCAGCAAAAAGAGGGGATTGCAAACAGGCTTCAGCAAGCGATTTAAGTATAAAGATCCAGTGGGTGGTTAGTTGGTCTTGGGGAGTGCACGGCAATTATTGGGTAAACTGGTGAACTCGATAGCGTAGTATGTGCCAAATGAGAAGCAGGACCAGTTCTTAACAGATTTGTTGGGCAAGTTAACAGGGTGGTGAGTGGGAATGGTGTTGGTTGGGGGGGAGAATTTTAATTGTGTTATGGATGCCACCTTGGATAAAACGCTACCACCCACCCCCAAACGATGGTAGGAATAGGCAAGCGTTTCACAGGGAGCTGCACCTCATTGAGACATGGAGATTCTTTCATCGCCAGGTCCAGGCATACACGCACTACTCTGCAGTGCATAGAGGATTATCACAAATCGACATGGTTTTAGTATCCGATGCCTTCATACCACAGGTGACCGATCTGGAGATTGGTGTGAGATCTCGGTCCGACCATGCTCCGGGAGGAACCCTTGGCACCCCCCTCGGGGCTGAATGACCTGCTGCTAAGGGACCTTTCCCTGAGATCACGTATGGAAACAGTTAGGAGTAACTATTTTCGGGAAAACAATAATGGGGAGGTGGACTGGTGTACAGTCTGGGATGCCAGCAAGGCAGTTATAAGGGGGTTATAAGGTGTGTGTTTATCACTCTGGCGTCCACCTTCTTGGGAGAAGGAGCTTCAAAGGGTGGCGCTGGATCAGGAAGTCTGGGAAGCAGAGGACTTGCACAGGTTCTCAGAATGTTTGGCGGTCCTTGATGAAGGCTAGGGCGAGGTTGGAGGCACACTTGGCAGACAGGGCAACGCAACGCCTAATCCAAACCGAACAATCGTACTATCTGAGGGTGGACAAGCAAACCGCTTTCTCGCAGCAAAATTAAGGAAGCAAAGAGACAAAAACTATATCACTCAACTGAAAAATCCAGCAGGGAATCGAATAAAGGGAGAGGCTGAGAAAATGGAAATTATGCAGACATTTTATGCCCATGCCTTACAAAGTGTGAACTTAAACGGAGAAGCTCAGCAAGCTTTCCTGGGGAAAATAGAACTACCTGGAATAACAGGGGAAGATATATTGCTTTTAGAAGCCCCATTTACCGAGGAGGTGGTGGGCAGGGCTATTGGGCCTCTCCCCAGGAACAAGGCTCTGGGGCCAGATGAGTTTGAGAGTGCTTATTATAAAACGTTAGAACATATTGATCACCCCTTTGACTAAATTGTTCAACCGGATAAGGGATAGGGGGTAGTGTCTCAGGGGATATGGGACCCTCTACAACCACTTTAATACTAAAACCTGGAAAGGACTCGAACGGATGTACTGATTATCGCTCTATCTCCCTGCTGAATGGAGATGCAAAGCTCTACGAAAAGGTTCTGGCTCAACGATTAATGGGGGCGTTACAAAAAATGATATATCCTGATCAGGCAGGGTTAATTATGGGGAGGCATAACCAGGACAACATCCGTAGGGCAGTGAATGTGGCGATATGGGAATGCAGAACAGCACAAAAGATGTCCATGATGGCCCTTGACACAAGCAGAGTGTTCAATAGCTTGGACTGAGGTTGCCTGAGGCCAACACCAGAGAGGTTCAGATGTGGGACGATTTTTACACAGATGGTTCTAGCCAACTTCCAGACATCCTGTATGAAATTACAGGTCAGTGGGCAGCGCTCTACCTCAATTTCGGTGAGGGAAGGTACCAGTCAGGGATGCCCGCTGTCCCCACTGCTATTTGCCATGGCCATGGAGCCATTGGCGCAGGCAGTAAGGGCAGATCCAGAAATTCCTGGGGTCACGATCAAAGGGGACTCACATAAGATTGCTCTATATGCAGATGTACTGCTGTTCCTCGAGGAACTACAGACTCACTCATGAGGGTTAGGAGGCCCCTGGAGGAGTTTGCAGAGGTATTAGGATTCTGCGTTATTTACTCCAAATCAAAAGTGCTCAATGTCATGGAAGACTCAATCCTGGTGCATAGTTGCAGTAGGAGATTCCCCCTGATCTGGGAGCGGGTTAATGTAGATTATTTGGGTGTAATGTTGACTCCGATCTATGAGAGACTGTACGTGGCCAATATACCAGGACTCTGGAAATCTCTGCTAAACGATCTTAAGAGGTGGGACATGCAAGAATGTTCTTGATTTGCCCGCATAACAGCCATTAAGATGTACACAGTGAGCTCTCTCCCGATAGAAATTCCAGACCAAATGATCGAAAACCTACATAGGGAAATCCTGCTTTTCATTTGTGGAGGGGGTCAGGGGGAGGACAGAGTGCCTAGGAGGGTCCTATTCCGGCCTCCAGGGTTGGGGGGGGGGGGGGCTCGGGGGTTCCTGATTTTATTTGCTACTTTCTGGCAGCCGGCCCCTACGTTACAATGGTCCACAGCAAGGCTCCAAATGGGGTGGAGCACTTTGGAACAAGGTGCCACAGACATTCCACTGGGATTTCTGGTGTTCCGGGGCAATCAGCGAGCGGGGCTGTGGGTCCATTACTCGAAACTACGAAGTGTTCCCTCACCTACTGGGATAAAACTTCCCAGTCCTTTCTCTCTAGGAACGCCTGAATGCAACCAGTCCTGATTGCCTCAGCCTGTGTGATTGACAGCCTAGGCTATGCATGAATGGGAGAAACCTGCTTAAAAGGCAAGGGTTTTGGGACTAGAGGCAGAGTCGACGAAGAAACAGTGAACGCAGCTTGCTGCATCCTCCTGGACCTTTAAATTGCCCGGTGAAGCCCTGCTGCTGTGCTGAAACTCCGTTTTCGAATCGAAAAGAGAAGCTCTGGAAGGGGCGACTTCTTCCCTTGGGTTAGTGGGACCAACTAACCCTGAGACTAACTGCACTGGACCATCTCCTCGACTGGCTGTACTTCTGGATGTCTAAAGGATTGTGACCCTACAAGTGATTTTTTAACAAACCCTCTAACTTTGTGCAAGACTTTGATTCTGGGAAGTGCCTCAGCTCCATAGACAGTTTCAAATTGACTTTGGCTGTCCTGGCTCCCTGCAGACTCTTCTAGCCCATTGGCTTTGATAGTGTTTGTCCCTCATAGGTGGTAACTTGTTTTAGACCGTTATTGCTGGGAAAGGCTGGTCTAGATTTCCTTGGAAGATTCAAAGTGACCTCGCATATACTGAAAACCTGTGTAGCCTTCCTTCCTTAAACCTTTCCTTTCTGCAACCTCAGAATTTGCAAAGCATAACTAGTGTGATTATATAAATGCCATTACCGTCCTTGTGATTGAAGTCACCTCAGGGTGTAGGAATTGTGTAAGAAGCAGATCTAAAGAGTATCCATTAACTTGTGCTGATTCAGAAAAGTAACTTTAAAGTATATCCTTTCCAACCTGCATTGAGTGCTGAGGTGGTTGTGACCCTCAACCACGCGCAGTGCAGACAACCACGACGCGAGGAACACCATCAGCACCCCCTACCACCATTCTACAGCAGGTAGGCCTGCATTGCCGGATTGCCCGAGGTGCACGTAATTTTTTCATGTAATTGATCACTGCTGCACGCCAGGGAGAAGCGATCACCTGCAGCCCCTCACCCTCAGGAGCGCACCGTTGTGCAACTCATTAGCAGCATTTTCAGCCCTTTCTCAGGATTGGGGGTCACTTTCCAGCATGGCTGCCACATTTTTTCAGCCCTTTGTCAGCCTTTCCCTGCATAGGCTGAGGTCACTGATTGGCTTGCCCTGCCTTTGATTCAGCCAACCACGAAGCCGGCAGTCAAACGCTGGCCCACCAGCCAAAGTCCCACTTCCCACAGCCACTGTCTGCTGCCGGTTTCGGTGCATGAGGTCTCCCTGGAACTTTTCTAGGCACCTGGATGATCGTGCTCTAATTTTTTCCTGGAACCCTGAACCACCTTGATACTATCACCTCTGCAACCATGGGTTAGTCACCCCTATCTCGTCATTCTACACCCACGACTTTCCACCTTCACCCCATCTCACCCTTTTCCCCACGCTCATGGCCTGTGACTGGACTGCATTTACATTTGCTGCTGTTTTGAATTTAGCTGTTAGTAACATTTGCTGCAGTTTTGAATTTAGTTGTGCCCAGTGACTACCCTGTG
Source organism: Ambystoma mexicanum (assembly GCF_040938575.1). Classification (NCBI taxonomy): domain Eukaryota; kingdom Metazoa; phylum Chordata; class Amphibia; order Caudata; family Ambystomatidae; genus Ambystoma; species Ambystoma mexicanum. The sequence continues at coordinate 1,164,619 of NC_090926.1, read as the reverse complement.
CTACCCCTTCCTGCTTTTCCCTACATCCTGTCCACCCACCACCCTCCCTCCGCTACTCTCTCTTTTCTTCCCCCTCCTCCACAACACCTATGGCACACTCGCTCTCCCACTTTCATTAACTGTTTCTCCATTAACTATCCTACACTTCTCACTATGTCTGGCAGGAAGAAGTTAAAAAAGGATATCTTGGCCTCAAACCATGGTCTCCCTATCGCCGACACCTACTTCAGTGCTTCCTCCAGACAGACCCTCACTGACATCCTCTTTGTTGTTCCTTCGCCAGACCTTTGGACTCCTCATATGGTCTCTGTGCTCTATCCTTTCTCTTCCTCACCCATTAATGGTGGCACCTGTTGGGATGCACTCTGGGACCCCTTCCACTCCTCTAAGGTCATCATTAATGTCTACCTGAATGGCACTATCATGGTCCAAGATCCTCATGCCAACCTTCTATTTGACAGACGCTTCCCACGCCTTATCAATTTACTTTCTTCTCCTGCTGTCCCTTCTCTCCAATTCTCGGCTTCCTTGCCTGCCCATGCTTCCTTGCCTGTCCCTCCTTAGCTACCTTGCCCTCTCCTCCTTCCCCTCCTGGCCTCGAACACTCAACACCTTCTTGGATACTTCAACATACATCTGGATGCGTCCCTCATCCCGACTCTTTCGCGACCTCTGCGACTCTCTCTTTCTATTCTCCCCTCTGGCCCATCTCATGCTGCAGGACCCACTCTGGATGCTCTGATCTCCTGAGACCGTCCCCCTCTCTATCCCTCTGATCACTCCCCTCTCTGGGAGTGATCACTCTCTCCTTTCCTCCCATCTCTCCCTCGCTACCCCTCAGGCCAAGCCTATTCCAATACTTCCACCTACCTTCTTGGTCATCTGACCCATGGAGCGTGTGTCAATTGAGGCTTTTGCCACCACTTTCTCTCCCCCTAATATACCTCGGGCTGACTCATCATCGCACAGCCCTTTCCACGCTCCACTCCTCTATCTCCGATACTCTTGAAGTTCTTGCCCCTGTCATGAGAATCCGCTTTAAGCACAAAGCCAAGTGCAACTCTTGGTACAACTCTGACAGTCACCCTTAAACGCAAGTGTATGGTTGCTGAGAGGAAATAGCAGGCTTCTTGTGCACCCTCTGACACACTGGCCTGCCGCCTGCTACAAAGGCAATACCGTCTTCTTGTCCACACTAAGAAGAGAGCCCATATCCAAGCCTGCATCTCTGTGGCATCTAACAACTCGGCCAAACTCTTTCAAATCTGCAAGGAGCTGGCCAACCCTGCAGCAGTATCTACCTCTCTTGTCGCCTCCCAGGCACTCTGCATGGCCCTGGCCTCATTTCATCAAAACAAAAAAAACAGGACATCCTGTCCCTCCTCTTCCTCCCCCCCAGTCCCTTTCTCGGATTCCTCTGGCCCCCCTGCAGCCGTCTCTCCTCCCGCCTCTTCTTTTCCTCCGTTCTCCCCAGATGAGATTTCCAGACAAGTCCGATCTATGAAAGTCTTGTAAAAACAGGTTCTTCCCTGTTCGTCGGACCACATTGACACCCTTGCTTCGACCCTGGTCAGCTTCTGTAACCATTCCTTCGCCTCTGGTGTCTTCCCATCCCCTCTGAAGCCCTCTCTTGTGCACCCTCTTCTCAAAAAAACCACAGCCGACCCCTCGTGCCCAGCTAACTATCACCTGATTTTTATCACTCCTTTCCTGGGCAAACTCTTGGAAAAGCTGGCCATCTCCCAGCTTAATCTTCACACCGACTCTGTTGGTTGTCTCCATGACCATCAGTCTGGCTTCACAGTTGCCAGAAGCACGGACACTGCTCTCCTGAACATCCGTGAAGACCTGCTCTCCAACCTCGACTCTAGCATCCCTTCTGTCCTCATCCTACTCGATCTCTCTTCTGCCTTTGGCACGGTTAACCATGCTATCCTGCTCAACCATCTCCGTGATAACGTGCGTATCACCGATCAGGCCCTGGCTTGGCTGACCTCTTTCCTCTCGGATCGCCCCTCCCAGGTTCAACTTGGGTCCTTCCTTTCCGCCATCTCGCTCTCTGCTTTTGGTGTTCCCCAGGTGTCTAACCTCTCTCCCTGGCTGTTTAACCGATACCTGGCATCCCTTGCCCACTGCATTGCCGCTCTCTGCTCAAACTTTCAGTGTTATGCGAATGACAAACAGCTCGTTTTTTCCGGCTTCCCTCTGCCAGCTCTACTCCCTCCCTTATCTGACTGTCATCCAGGAATGAGACTAAGATTCTCCTCATCGGCACACCTGCACGCTCCTTTCCTGTCACTCTCTGGCTGGCCTCCCTTGGCCCTCTTCCTGCTCCCACATGTGAGGCTAAGAACCTCGGGGTCATCTTCGACTCCACACTCTCCTTACATCTCCGACGTCTCTAAGAAGCCAGAGTATCAACTGCACCTCAGAGGTATTCTTCCTTTCCTCTCCTTCCCCCGGAAGCTTAGTGTCTCTAGAGCTCTGGTTCATTCGAGGCTAGACTACTGCAACAGCCTCTCGAAATCTGCCTGCTTCTACTCTCTGCCCTCTACCACTCATCCAGAACAGGACTGCGAAACTCGTCCTTCGCCTCAAGCCCTGGAATCGTATCTCTCCAGCCCTGAAATCTCTTAATTGGCTCCCAGTGGCTGCAAGGATGGTTAAATTCAAGACCCTTTGCATTGTCCACAAGGCTTTCTGGGGCCTGGGTCCAAAATACCTTCAACTCTCCCTCTGTAAATACCTTACCATTCAAGCTCTTTGCTACTCCACCTCTAACTCCCTCCGAGTCAGTTGCTTTTCCAAGCAACGAGTTGGAGTAAGATCTCTTTCCTTGGCCGGGGCCTCTCTCTAGAACAGCATCCCTGCCACTCAAACTTGAGAACCAACTCCGGTTCCGGAAGCACCCCAAGACCATCCTCTTTGCTTATGCCTTCGCTCTTCCTCTCCCCTGCTGATCCGTCTGCTTTGGCTCCGTGCACCTGGCTACCCTCCGATTTTGGCCCCAGGCCCTTGTTCACCCAGCCACACATCCGAACTGTCTCCTAGCAACCCTTGAACTTGGGTCTGTATCTGTAACCCCTACAGTCCCCTTACTTACACTTATCAGACACCCCTAGTCTGCGCTTTAAACCTCGCACTTGCCACCCTGATGGCTGCACTACCAGTTGTTTTTATCCCTTTACTCTGCACTTTCCACCTCTCCCCTGCACTTTCCCCCTTACTTCTCCCCTGAACTTGCGCATTCTCAATGTCACTGGGCCTAGTAAGATCGTTGTTTTGCCCTCCCTTGTCCCCCCCCTTGCATTGGCGTGCTCTGAAACAAGTGTATGAGCGCAATACAAATAAAATATATCAAATCATATTTACATTGTTACATGAATTGCCTTTTTAGACAATGCTTATTTAAAAATTGATGTTAAATAAATATGTATAACTGAAACCTTGAGTGCAAGGGATAATTGTATTTACGAATTCCATTGCTACAGCTCACATTTACACCTCTTGAGGTAAGCTTAGCTGCTCAGTTATTCTACCAACTTGTGTAGTACAGACCTATACCAAAAGGTGGGCTACCTAATACCAAGCAGATAAGTGTTGTGTAGTCTCTCACAGTGTGACTGCACCAGTTCTTACCCAACACCAACTGTAAGGGACTATTACCAGGCAGGGGTTCAGCTGCAGTTTGAGGACTGTAAGCAAAGTTTCTGGTAACAGAACGGGAACGATTCCACTACGTCCAGATAAGACACTGAACCACGAATAGGCTGGTCAGGGAGGCAGCTTCCAGGGAGCCCATAGGCTTAGAACTAACGATGAGAGAGGGGGGTCGCCGAAACATGTAGTGGCGAGACTATTGCTTGTTTAATGGGACTACACCCGGGACATCCTGCCATACATGTGTAAGTGGGAGCAAGATCTGGGGGACCCATAACGAAGGAGGAATGGGGCCAAATTTGGCACTAAGTGCTTAAGAGCTTCAAATGCATGTCCATCAAATAATCAGCATACAAGATAAGCTTCTGTGGTATATGACCCCACATTGATTACACTCTATTAAGTCCGAAATGTCGCCCCTGTGGTGGCGAAATGGTGGGCAGGTAGGGAACCTGGGCCATATGTGGTGGGCTTGCCCAAATGCACAAACTGGAAAGAAATGCAGAGCTACATGAAGGACATATTGGGGATTCAACTACCTCATAGTCGGACGGTGGTGATATTAGGGCGGTGGGTTTATATGCCGCAAGTGGGGCCCGTGCCACTCTCAGATGCTGGCGGCCGCAAGGATTACTCCAGCCCATAGTTGGAAAACAGTGCAGAGCCAAATTGGAGCTATGTGGTGGGTAACAATGTGGGGGCACCATGGCGACGGAGAAGGTGTGTGCATTGGCCAATGGCACCTATCAAAAATTCCTTGCAGTATAGCTCCCATGTTGACATATCGGAAAATTTGTGTGAACTAAGACTAATACTGCTGTATTACATGACCCTTGGCTGTATGTTACAATGCTTGTGCCACGGCTCCAACCGCCAGGACAGAGAAAGTAAATGCCAGGCTATGCTCTGAGTGAAGTCTGGCGCTGGCAGTACCAAAACAGAGCTGTGTGGAAAGTCTTACAAGGTTGCAGGTTGGTTCATGCAGGTATGTCTTGCATCTCGTCCCAAAGTTCTAAAAGGTAACGATGCAGACCATTCAGCTATATATCGAAATGGGGAGGAACCAAAGCCCTAATCACAGAGTTGCACTCATTTAGAGCAGCCACACAATGAGCAGGGGAACTCTACATTTAATAATTTTAGGTGGCTTGACTTACTTTCTGGTGTAGATTCAGGCTTGAATTCCAGGCAAATCACAGATGGTCCCAGCAATTGCAATCCTTGCTCCCTGAGGTAGGAAGTAGTCATGATCCTATATAGCCAGATCTATTTTCCATTCACTGGATTAATTCATTGGAACAATGTATTGACGCTGGACTCCATACTGGATGTAGCGCCCAGGGTCACAAAAAGACTGGCAACAACCAGTAGAACCCACACAGTCGGCCATACTAGGAGAATCTGATAAGGAAAATAGTGTCCATGTTGTAACCTGACACTAAGGGCTTAAGTGTCCTTAGAGAAGCATGTGTGGTATTCAAGTTTCTGATGATGCATCTGTTAAGGGCTCATCAGGAAAAAGTTGGGTACACCAGCAAAAATAACCACACACAGTAACTACCATCTTGGTTAGATTCTAATCACATATATACAACTATTACCAATGTCTTTATAGAGTTTGAGTAAATTGCATGGGAATAAACCATGATCCCAAAAGTTTCGTCGTGATGGAGATCTGTGGTTCTGGGCTAAAAAATAAAACCAGTAGGCAAGATGGTTTTAGGACAGCCTACTCAGGCCCTCTAACCCCAGCTGACAATGTAAACAGATTGAGCTAAGGTTGCATCTTGTAGTGCTGCGGTGTGGAAGACCCTGGAGCAAGCCCAAGGGCACACATGTTTTTCTCCATATGTTAAGGGAGTCCTGTGTTAGGCAAGAATTGATGTATTAACACTGTGCGAGACTACACAACGCTTGTCTACTTGGTATTGGGTAACCCACCTTTTGGTATAGGGCTGTATTACACAAGCTGGTAGTGTGACTGAGCAGCCAGGCCTATCCTCAAGGTGTAAATATGAGCTTTAGCAATGAAATTTGCAAATACAAGTAGCCAAGTAACACTTCTGCTCAAAGTTTCAGGTACAAATAGTTATTTAACATACATTTTTAAATAAGCTTTCTTTAAAAAGGGCAAGATATGTAACAATCAAATATACTTTAAAATACTTTTCCAGTCTTTTCCAGTCTTTAGAGATGCTTTTTACACACTGTCTACACCCAGAGACGACTTCATTCACAAGGATCGTAAGCGCATTTATATATCACTAGTACACTGCAGATTCTGAGGTTGCAGAAAAGAAAGCTTTAAGGAAGGAAAAAGGTTAAACAGGTTCTCAGGGCATGCGAGTGTACTTAAATCTTCCAATGAAGTCTAGACACAACCTTCCCCAGCAATAAGTTTAGAAACAAGTTATCACCTCTGAGGGACAGAATATATCAAAGTCAATGGACTACAAGAGTCTGCAGGGCAACAGGACAGCCAAAGTCGATTGGAGCAAAGTGTATGGAGCTGAGGCACTTCGTAGTTAATAAAGGTCTTGCACAAAGTTGGAGAGTTTTGTAGAATTCACTTGTAGGGTCATACGCTGATACACTTGTGGAAAGCAGAGTTGGAATCAACTATAACAAAAGTAGCTACATCAAGTCACAACTGAGAAGAGCAAAGCTAATGACACTGAGGTAAGTACCCCAAGTCTGAACAGTACCTCTGGTTTGAAGAGGAGTGGTCCAGCAGGATTCTGTCCCGTTATAGCGATGCAGATCTTGGGTTCCTGAGCCTCAGTCGTTGGGACAAGAGGGAGGACGTCTGGAGGACTCCAGCAGTAGCAATTTGGAGGTAATCTGCAGTTACGGGCTCTTTTCGGATCAGCGGCACTTTGCGGTTTCAGCATTGGTAAACAGCACCACCGCAGATCTTGGATAGCGGTTGGGCTTCCTTCACTCCTTGAGTCCTGCACTCTGGTGAGGTGACTCGAGCTCTGGTCATCCTGCTTCTGGAGGGTCCTTAGGAGACTCCTGGAGCTTCTGGTCGGAATGCAGACGTTGACTCTACTATGGATTTCTCGATCTCTGGCACTCGGTTCCTGCAGCAGCAAAGAAGTACAGCCAGTCGGGGAACATGGTCAAGTGGAGTTAGTCTCTGGGTTAGTTGGTCCCACTAACACAAAGAAAGAAGTCGTCCCTTCTGGGGCTTCTCTTGTTGATCAGAAAAAGGAGTTTCAGCAAAGCAGCAGGGCTTCATGGGGCAATTCAAAGGTCCAGGAGGATGCAGCAGGATTCATTTACGGTTTCTTCGTCGCGTGTTCTTCCCAGTGGTCGACTGCCTCCAGTCCCAAAACCCTCGCCTTTTTAGCAGGTTTCTTCCATTCATGCACAGCCTAGGCTGTCAATCACAAACCAGGGAGGCTGTCCTGAAAGGACAGCCAGTCAGCCAATCGGGACTGGTTGCATTCTGGTCATTCCTAGAGACAAAGGACAAGGGAGTTTCGGGAAACTCCCTCACATCCTGCCCTTCCAGACACACTGGAGCCAGAGGCAGGTTTCAGGACTGAAGCCAGCGAAAGATACAACAAACAAAGAGCTCAAACCTGGTTTGGTGCGCAGAGTAAAACCCAAGAAAGACCTCACAAACAGAAAATGGCAACCGGGGCCATTTTGACAAAAATGGTCACCCACGGGTGCTATACTGCAGAGGAGGATTCAGCCTGTTGTAGAAAAGCACAATGGTAGGAAAATTAAACCGCTGCCACCAGCCATTTAATGTAGCGAGGGTAACATAACATTTTTTACCTGAGAATGTAGGTTAAGGGGCTACTAGGTAACCCCCCAGCACTCCACATAAGCTTGTGTGTGCTGGACCCACAAAGAGAAAAGATAAGTAAAGTCAATTTTGCTTTACTATTCTTGGGAACAGTATTTCACGCAAGAAAGGGTATTAAAACCTTATGAGAAAATTAAAGGATTTCTCAGTGACACTGCACTGAAAGTGCAGTGTCACCATACAAAAATTAGATGCCTATGGAGTTTGTCAGACTCCAAAAATAGAGGAAAGGCAAAATCCAAATCAGGTCAAAACACAACATGAGTGAAAAAAAGGTCCCACTCACCCAGGAGTTAAAATTAAAAAGTCCTACAGTCCAACAAACGAGTTGGGGGTCCCTAAGGTGGAAGGGAATTAGCACAGAAATTAGAATTCTCCCCAACATCCTTCAATGAAACAAATTCTCTGACCTTAGGTTTAAAATGTGCCTCTTGCACACCGACATTTTTTCAATGCTGAAGTACTACAAATAATTACACTATTCTTTACTAGAGACCAGTTGTGCAGCATTTTTTGCTTTACAGATGTAGGTCATGGATAGTAGAGGTGTAGATATTTTGTTAACTCTTTGAATGCGTTGAAAGGCTCTGCAGGTTGTTTGGATATAAAACAGTTTTTCTAGCGTTTTCTTAATAGCTTATCAGTAGCACAACAAAACAACAATGATAACTGCTAACCCCATCCATTCATTCATTTTTGTATAGGCCCCTCCACCCCACCCGCACACCACAGATCACTAACATTTTCAATTATCAACGATAACTCGAGAAAGTGAGTAAAGAAAATAAACGCCAGAGTAGGAAAGAAAAAAAGATTAAGGGAAAGGAGAAACAAAAAAGAATAGAAAGGTGGACCAAGAAAAGACTACCAGACCAGCAAAAATAATTTCACACAAATATGCTAATATTTAATATGCCCAACTGCCAATCTAAAAAGTACCCTTCCCAATACATCATTGACTTAATGGCAGCCAGGAGAAAAATAAAACAACTTTACAGCAAAGAGAAAGCCGTGTGATGTGATTTCATTTCCCTGGCACCCTGCGCCAATCGCTTCGAGCCCTCAGCAAAAACAAAAACAAAAAAATTGGCTGTCTCAGATCCAACAAAACCACCACCTAGAGTAGTCAACTTATATTTCACCAGTTAAAAGAATAAAAAAAATGAATTCACTTGAAGAGCAGTTAGTTGATGCTTTCCTCATTTCCAACCGTCTCTAGATTTTGGGCATAATAATTGCACTTAAATTCGGAAATCTAATCCTTGGACCTCCAATTCCAAAACAAAGCCCTGCTACTTTCCCCAACCTCTCCTCATGCATGCTAGAATCCTTAAAGCTCTACACTATCGTACTACCAGCCTCACCCCGAGAAGAACTGGCATGTCTTGAAGGAAGATGAACTGCTGTCTAAATACTAAAAGCTTTGCCACAAATGTTGCTTCCCCAACCACAAATCGAAGAGTGACTGTTTGGTCTTGCACAAAAGATCAGAGGATGGGAAGCCCTAACCACCCACACCTTAGCTGCATGCTGAAAACGTTCACTCGCCTCCAATTTGTTATTGAGCTTCAGCAGGCAGCGATAAACAATTTGTTTTTTTAGGGTCTGCGTGCACATTATACTTTTATGCTTCTTTACTCCCATAGACTTCTGTGGGCCATATTTTTTTTTTGCTTTGTTTGGACTCCTGACCTGACTTTTTGCGGTCAAGTAAATGTCTTTGTTTTTTGGCTCATTTTTATGTAGAAAATGATCAGTCATTACACTATGAGTACTGAGAGGCTAAGTTTCTCTTAGCAAGTTTCTTGTATTGTTACAATTGCACACATCACCCCAAAGGGACGTGCAGTTAGGATACTTTGCAACTAAAAAGCCACTACAGAAAGCTATAAGATACATTTACAATGTGCCTATGATAGGCAGGTGGTAGCAGATATTTTTCTACCCTCTTTTATACTTTTTACTCATGCACTTTTGCATTTAATGAAAGAGCTACTAAAAAGGTGGCTAGCACCCTAAGATGGGCGTGCCACAAGGCTTTTTTTGTCCTTTGCCCATATTGGTTTTTGACCTTTTTCCTGCCCGCTCACATCTGGAATTACCATATATGGGAAGCTCTTTCCCGAGGGAAAACCGCTTTTTGCCCGAGGCAAAGGGCGGTTTCTGTGTGAGCCCGGATGTGGGGGCTGGCATTGTCTTATCCCAGTACACATCCTGGTGTCTGAATGTCTGTTGCTGGGCAGATGTTGTGGCCATTGGCTATCCACAAATGGATAGCCACTACCAGTTTGAATTGTGCAGGATCTTACCATTGGTGGGCTTGAGCAAGTTTCCAGTGTGAATCTTGGATAAAAAGGAGGACGACTCCTGCAGCTATCCGACTGTTAGTGACATTTATCATTTTTATCCTTCATCCCGTCTACAAGTGAGACCCCATGCACTTTCTGCTGGACTTTGGGACCTTTTTCTTTAAATCCTGAATGAGTGGAGCCTTTTTCCACCCATTCATTCTTGTGGGCTCTGTCTTTTGGAACTCTATTATTTTATTCTACTTGTACTATGGAGCCTGTCTGCTCCATAGCTCTTAAAAGGCATCTGTATTTTTCTATTGCTGCACACACACAGCTCCTTATAGGCACTGCTGCCAGGGACCCTTAGGGTCCTCCTTTAACATTATTTTCTTATATCCTCAATTAACTACTGTTCTTAAGTATAGATACTTAGAATCTTTCCCAAATGTCTGAGAGATTGGCACACCCCACCTTATGTGAAGTGCCAAAGGGATACCTAGTATCCCCATTCTCTCTGCTCCTGTGACTTTTGAGTCACAGACAATCTCCTAGGTATGGCTGGTGGCAGTGGACGTGGTCTACCAACTTTTGTGTAGTTTTTGTACCGCAGGCTATGTTCATTGCCTCGGTGGTGCACAATAGGGGCACCCAAGTACCAACTGTGGGCCTCCCTTCTTTTTTCACCATTACTAGCGGGGTTGTTCTTTGTTAGCCCTTCTTCTACCAATCAGGGAGGGGGAGGTCAGTGTGCATGTTTTGGCTTTGGCAGGAACCCTTGGGTGTCCCCACCTAGGCTCCAGTGTGTCTGGGCAGGCAGGAAGTTTGTCTGCCAGACTGCCTGAATAGGACCAGCTCCCACAGGGGTTCTGGCTGTCCTGATTGGACAGCCAAACGCCCTTTTCTATAAAATGCTGAGAGAGATTGGAGAGGAGTGTGTGCTGGAATTGTATAACAGGTGAGGCTTCTGGAGTAAAAAGCAAGCCAACCACTGGAAGCTGAAGTAACCAAAAAAGACTACCAGAGATTCTTGCAGGCCCTTCGCAACACTGATGCGACCACTGCTCTCCCGACACCGTTTTCTGTGCGACAGAGGAGCTTCGAAGAGGACAATTCCTTCCCTTTGGCTGGTGGGAACAACCAGTCCCAAGATGAACTTTGAATTGAGCCATCTCCTGAAGTCCTAGAAGTTTATAGAGCTGCGGAACACCAATACTAGGAGACCTGCTGCCCATTTCGAATGCATCATCAGGGAAAGGCTGAATACGTCCAAATCCGAGTAAGGAGGGACTTTGACGGAAAAGGAACCACAAGAGCAGTCGACGTCCGATTATTTTTGTAATGACAGGAACACGCCAGTAATCTTGCGAGTTGCCTGAATGACAGGGACAAAAATAGATCCACAAGACGGCGAGCTGCGCGATCTGCGTTATTATTGTATGTGAAACTTAGCATTTTTTTAATTCGATTATAACTGTTACCAGCGCCTATTAAATCGGTGATTATGAAACTAGTTCCAGCTAACTACTGAGAGATGGGCGATCAAATTCACATTTGATGAAGTGTGAAAATTCAAGGCACAGGAAATTAGTGCACCAGCAACGATTATGAATTGCTTTCTTCTTGAAGACTCCATGCCATCCAACCCCTGATGAATTTCCGCTTATTTAATTATCAACGGATTTGGAAAGAAACATGTTGGGTCCTCCTATCTCACCCAATAGTATTGATGAAATATTGGCATTAGGTAGTGACTAATTGGTCTGGTCACACGAATCATAGTATTTAACTGTTTATATTTTTCCGGTTTACTATGTTTAGTTTGTTAAATTAAGGAGCAATTACCGGTTTGATTTCAGTGTTGATGCATCTTGCTTTTTCACTGTTATTACTATGGTTTGCATTAATTCATATTAGTTGAGTGAGAAAGGTGATGGTGTATGAGTGAAGTATGGATGAGTTCTTGTGAGGCGATTGCAGTTCTTTTCTTGGTTTGATGCTCATTCTCATTTGTGTTTTGATTTAATCGATGTAGTTTTTATGTCGATATGTTAATTTTTCATTGTTTTGCATTCAGATACTTGCCATTTGTTATAACCAATATTATAATCCATGGAGGGATTTGTTTATGGATTTTTTATGAATAAATGTATTGTAATAATTGCTTATTGGGTGTCAATTGATTTTTTTCACCTCCTGTTTTGATGCAGTGTGTGGCCTTTGAATAGAATTGACACCATGCAGTAGATAGTCCTCTTTCACCATACAGAAGCATATATAACTCAAGCCCCTTTGTTCTATAACGTTTCTCTCAGGTATGACCGAAGTTTAGATATTCCTGGCATCCCCGATTCTGTGTTTTCCGAGGGACCATTGCATACCTGTTGCCATGTCCTCCACCATAGGGATTAAATGGGCGTAACATCCACCCCCCTAACTCTCCCATACCTGGTTATGATCAGTGGAGTTCTGGTCAAGCATCCCCCCCAGACCCTAGGCATGTGGTAGGGAGTACCCTAAACATACTTTACTTATCTTCATATTCTATTAAGTACTGGGCTATTGGACCATTTACTTACCTGTTGGCTTTGACAACACTTTCTCTGTGACTTTCAAGACTTCCAACTGCTAGAAACAGGTACTTATCTGGGCTGCTGACTGATGCAGTCAGTCTACTTACTTATCCAGGAAGGACTTGTGAAGTGATAGGGGCCCTATATTTTTAAGGCGGGGTACATGCTTTAATTGCAATTGTATTGTGCTCATTCCGTTTTCTTATTGCTGACCTGTTTTACTGTTCATTAGTGTAAAGTGTGGATGCTCCCCAGGTGGGATCACCAAGTATAGCCTAATAAATATAGTATGTTTGTACTTTTTTCTAACTTGATTTGAGTGCTCTGTGTGTGGCTCATTACACACTACCCCACTTCTCCAAAAGTCCTGCCTTACTGCTATACTACCCACAGGTCGGGTTCTGAAAATCCATCTCCACTATGGGATTCAAGTATGAAAATCAGAATGTTCGTAAACTGAGGATCTTGGAGTAAGTGGGAAGGAAGGGGAGGAAGGATAGCTCAGGGCCCTTGCCTATCTTCAACATCCATTGGCTTCCCATCTCCAGTCTGAAGATGGATACCCATTTATCATGGAGTGTGAAACGAAGGATAGTGGTATCGTGAAAGGAGAACCATGAACTGTCACTCCGATGAATAACTTTATTGCACGTCCTCATGCTCCTTTCCATTTACTATAAGGTAAGTTTTTGAAGCAGTGCAAATATGGGAGAAGAATAGGCAACCTTGTAACTAAATTGTATTCACCCAATCATATTTAGAAATACTGACTGGCTAAACATTGCATCTTTACTCTAGAGATATGACCTTGAGAGAAATGTTTCCACAAAGCATGCGTTCTAGCCCATGGAGGTAGAAGCTCGACAAACAGTAGCATAGGAAGGGGACTCCAGAGCACAAAGTCAAAGTGACATTAGCTCTAACCAGGCACGTATGTTCTTCTTGGCAGCTGAAACCTACCAATGAATAAGAACACTGCAAAATGCTATAAAATATCCAACTAGCTAAGAAATACTTTGAGAACAGAGAGTCAGGATTCTAACCTACAATGGTTACTGTTATTTAAAATGAACTGATCCTCTATAACGCGCATATTACCGGAGACCATTCTCTAAGCGCAGGACCAGGATTCAAACTGGAGTTGCTGTGTGCCATCTTGCTTCCAAGGCAAGAGTTTTTGCCCTTGAGCTATCCTCCCGACCCAGAAGGAGGGATAAAAGGGTCTGTTAACTGGTCAGAAAAGCTCAATTCACACTAAGGTGGCAGGGCTGCTTTTCATATGCGCAACTCTCCCATGGCTATACCTGGCAGAGTAGTCAAGGATATACTGTTAGGAGGGGAACAGGAAGGTACAATGATACAAGGTAACAAAACAATACAAAATGACTGAATGCTCACATAGCATATATGCAAAGATACATTCTTTATATAGGGTCTATCGAAATGTAAACCGTAAGTTAGAGGTGAGTAGCCCTTCAGGAATAGAGCTTTAAAAAGGTGGTGAATTTGAATTAGCAGGAAAGTTCAAGGGATCAGTCTTGAGTAAGGGTTAGAGTTTTTAGTAATTACAAAAACCGAATACTTTTCAACTATACAAAGTCAACAGGAAAGTGCCACCCTTATGAGAAAGCAGGCATGTCGAAATGGGTTCAGAGCCAGCATAAGTCACGATTGTGTTAAGCTGGTGCTCATTGCTTTTGTATGCATCAATGTTGTTCAATGCAAAAAAAAAAAAAGAAAAGCACAACTGGTCAAGAACGTGGTCTAGCTGTGAAGGTACAGGGTCGGTTGCCCCTGACCAGGGAGGATGATGTTGCTGGAGCCAAGGAAGAACTAGATACTGGGGTTCAGTGCAGCTACACTGGTAGCCACGATTGCAGCCTCAGGAACTAAAGCACTCTTGGAGGAGGTCCACCGGTTCAAAGCAGGCAAGGTAAAATCTTGGGCAATATTGGGTCATGAAATCTACCTATTGTGGGGGTCCTCTGCAACAAGGTGGGTGCAGGGGTCCCAGTTAGGGAGAGGCCAGGAAGTGCTAGTCAATGGAACATGAAGTCCTGGGGGGAGCAACCTAGCTGTGTCCACTGAGTCAAGGGAAAGGAGCACTGGTGCGAGTTCCTATGGTCATGTGAAGAAGTCTGTTATGCAGAGCCTAATAGTATGCCACAGTCAGCTGCAGGTATGGGAGATGCTGCAACAAAGCTACGGTTTTGGAGTTGGTCCTGCTGCCGAGTGAGTTTGTCTACATCCTAAGCTGGGAATGACTCAACTCTAGCAGGAAAGTTTGAAGACATGGAATTCATGGCCCAGTCCAGACACCAGGTATTACATGTGCCCATCCAAATCGAATTGTTGTGAGATTGCTAAAGTCGCATGCACTATGCTGTTATAGACATCATTCCCACACCATTGTTAAGTTATCGATTTAGGTGACACTGAAAACCGATTTTAGAGCCCTACCTATCCAGAATGAGAAACAGGGTGAGACCAGGAACATAGACGTTGTGATTTTGGGGCAAAGTGATTAGGGAGGCAACAAAATCTGTGCCGACCCACTAGTGTTTATTCTAAAGGGAAGGATTTAGGAGTTACATACATTCCTGGTAATAGGCCCAACTCCAAATTGAGTATATAAAGCCTGTGCTACCTGGGATAATAAAGAAACCTGTTGGCAATAGGAGCGTTCACTGAGGTGCTCAACTGACATTCAGAGCACCAAGATGACATGCTGATCCCCCTTTAGTTATGTGCTCAAAAACAACAATGTAAACATCAATTCTCCTGCGTTTGTAGAAAAGCAGCAAACATTGAATTGTAGGTTTTCTTTTCTGCAATTTACCTTCACAAGTTTAAAACCAAATCTATAAGTGGCACTTTACAGGTGTTTAGTCTTTATCTTTCAGCACATTTAAAAGTGTACATTTATTAGTTGACCGTCCTGAGGACGGGGCTTACATAGAACTAGTGTCCTCATACGGTCACAAACAGGTTACAAGCCCATGCATCCAGCTCCAAAGCACAGCACATGCACAGAGGCCCATACATTTACTAAAGGGGAGCCCTACACGCCTGCAGGATCAGCATAAGAAAGTGAAGGCATGACAAGGAACCTCCTCCTTTAGCCACAACCAATCATGAGGTGACGAGAGGGGACAGGAGTACAGAAAAGTAAGGTGCACTTTTTGGCAGAGAAAGGAGTGAGTATTGTAGACTCCTAGAAGTTATTAACATGTCAGTCTGAACCACCCTTCGGCCCAAACCATTGGTTCTCCTTGTTGGCTCTTACCTTGCGGTAGGCTGGTCTGAAGTTATGTGCAAGTTTCCGGAGGCTGCTGAGGTCCCGCTGAAATCCAGCCAGCTCAGACGGTGAGGCGTGTGGGGTCTCGGCACCAACCTGACCACTGCCTGTCTGCTTCTGCCAAAGGATTGTACGTAGAGAAAGCAGCAAGTCACAGGTCAGGAGCTGCACCACCTAGGAGTAGACGAGTCAGTCAGCATCATGCACTACACTACATAACGATGGAGCAGTTAAATAAAAATAGACAATCCTGTCCTCCCATCCAACAATGCACTCGTATCCGTGGGTAGTGGCTGATTTGGGGTAAGGAAAACCTATTTGGATGGGCACACGAGCACAGAACTCATCCGTGAAGGTCCATTATGGGGTAATGTTTTGCTTTTTTATATAACAAAAAGAGAATGTTTATTTTTTTGCAAGAAAATGCTCTATTCTAAACAGTCCTATGCTCTGCGGTTCAAAGGTTGGGTCACAACTGGCTTTTGATTCAGTGAGAGCAGAACATTCACGTTCATCGATACAGTGCATACACATACTAATGTTCAGTTAAAACTATGCCAGCAGCTGAAAGGTGAAATGTCCACATTTCAAAAATATACAAAAATGATGACCTTTGTAGAAGTTAGTTATTTTTCCTTTAAGAGAGATATGGCACCTGAGAAGGGATATGCAACCTTTGGCTTGCCATATTTTTTGGGTTAACTCTTCCACCAGTCGTAGTCAACATAATTCAAGGGTGAGAGACCATGCAAATGAAGGTCTAAAAATCTGGAGAGCTGGAGTTTGCAGCCCCCTGCCAGGGAGATTTTTGCACAACCCTCTGGCGATGACATCTAATCGAATGGTAGAAGAGTGTGTCACCCAAAAGGAACGAACACTGGGCCTCATTAAAGGTTTGGTGGTATTTCGGCACTAAATCGCCAAACTACTGTCAAACCCACTTACCATTACCGCCCTGTGGGTTTACCACAGGATTACACGTGGTCAAGTGGTGGTATGCCACTGTGAATTACCATTTTTGAAGCCCATAGGACGTAATGGGGACATTTGGCAGTTACCACCAGCGGGAATTGCGCCATGGCACTTCCGCCGAAATTTGGCCTTAAAGTGGTGGATTTACCTCCAGCATGATGCTGAAAAAAATCCTCCACTTCAAGGTCAAACCTACAGTTCGATGGTGTGGTAAAAAATAATAAAGTGGTGGCAACTGAATTATCACCCGTTTTTTGCCCGCACTGGCAAACTTGTTATGAGACCCAATGGCTTTTATGGTAAGTGTAGCAGAGCAGCCAGGCTTAACATCAGCAGGTAGGAAAGCTAGCAGGAAGGTGCAATGAACACCAATATTTACCACAATAGAATACACCACACTCGTATACTGAAAAATATACACTTATTACAAGGTCACGAAGATAACCTCTATGTTAGGGGTAAAAAGTGCTCAGGTGAAACACACACAGCAGAGCATAATAAAGACAAACAGTAAAATGGGCAGTAAGGCCCAACTCGCTCTTTACGCGAAAATGCAATCCACATACATGCTTACAGACACTACACAGAGTTCCAGAGCGAAGTTAACTGTAGGCCCCTAAACAATAACAGGTGTCACACCAAAGATCAATTGTTAAAATATATGCTGTAGAAGCAAGCCCATTGCGAAAAAAAAGTTGAGGTTGTCCTAATTATCTTAGTAAATTTCCTTGTCCAAAATGAAGGGACGCATTCATGAGATTAGTTTTAAATTGCTTCCGGCCCTTGAAATGTTGGGTTCAAGGAATAATGGCGAGGTATCCATTTGTTGTATTTTTTATTTACAAACTTTTAAAGCCCAATTGCCCAGAGAAGTTTGTCGCACAGCGGATATTGATCCCAATAGGCCAGACAAGGGAATCGAGCTAACAAAGGGTTTTATTAATACATGTGCACAGGTGTGGCAACAATAAACAAGGGGTCATTAAATGGAGGCTTAAAAGTGAGGCATATTGCTTTTACGCCTCCGTTTAACAATCTGCCCCATTTTCCTGCTGTAGGAGAGAAACCATCTCCCCTTTGCTTTCCTCCTCAGTCTTGAAGAGGACACAGTTGTATGCCTGGATGAGAATTACAGGCAGGCGTAAACCTAGGCAAATGGCAGAATCCATTACAAAAAGTTGACTGCAAAGCGCAACTTGCAGGCATTTCATTTCTCACAAATCAGAGAGCAAAAAAGTGAAGAGTAAAGGCGCTTTAGCCTTTATTTGCTTTTCGCGTGAACACTCAGTTTTGTGAGTGTTGAAAATTGCTAGCAGGAGATCCAACACCACAAGTGCGAACGTTGACAACCCCCTGCATGCAATTTGCATTTTTAGAAAAGGACCTCCACAGTGTCTTTCACTAAAAGTTGTCAGCATGGTTCTTCTCCTCGGTCGGGCAGTGCTCTGGGAAAAATTATCCAAAGAAAAGAAAAGGTCTCATGAAAGAAAAGTTTAACAAATGGGTTGCCAGTAATCCAAGTCCAAAGGCTGCAGGTCACCCCAACAAATCTGCAGAATGCTTGTGCGCTGACTGTCCCAGGTTTTACGGAGTTCCCACATCCTATTTTATTTTTACAGTTTTTCGGGGCTCTTCTCTTGAGCACTCAGTCTCGGGTTTAAAGGTTCTTGCACCCAGTTTATCACAGTTACCAGGGTCTTTTCCCCTCGACTCTTAGCGCCGTACCTGGAGCTGGTGTGTGGATTCCATAAATGTGGTTGTGAGAGGAGGGACTTCTAGGATGAATTTGAGCCAGAGCATGACAGTTGGCTAGACTGAAGCTCGCACAGGGTTTTCACTGGGTTTGCCACTTCCTTCCTCTCTGTCAGTGGGTATACATCACTTTTGCCGAATAAGTTTTAGCTGCATTTATTTGCCGTTTTTATCATTCATTTTATTTTTTAACCACAAACCAGTAGATGGTAAGTTGGGGTAAGGTATATATTGGGGTGGGATGCGGGGGTTGCCATTTGACATGAGAAATGTGGCAAAGAGACACAGAACCAGTCAGAGCTCTGCTCCTCTAACCACCCTGCTCCAATCCCGCTCTCTGCATTGGCTTCTTGGGTATACCCTTTTATCATCTATGGCTCCAACACTTTTCTGCTCCACACAAGGCTCCAATACCCACTTCTCAGTCCTTTAACAGTCCTCCCCCTCATCTTAGTTTCTCTCCTACTGCCTCTTTTTTTCTTCACCTCTTGGAGGATACACAATGAACCCCCCTTTTCTGTCGCCTCAGTTTCCGCCTTGCTTACTTCCTTAGCCCCTTCTGCCCCCCCACCATCTCCTGTTCTTTCCTTATCCATCCATCATCAATAGTTTCTTTCAATAGACATTTATTCTCCTCTCCTTTACCGATCTTGCCCCGTACTCCAATCACTTAAGATACTCAAGTATTTCATATCTCCAAAATGTCTCCACCCCTTTGGGAACTTCTAGTATTACAATTATGTTGCCCCAATTCATTCCTTACTCTCCCGACCTTCACCTCTGAGAAACTTTAATAACCTCAACTGTTCTCCACTTCTCCCCAGCCTCTGCCACTTTGTGGACCTTCCTTTCCCCAGACTCTTTGGTCCTCCTTTTCCCAGCCGTCCGGGTCTCCCAACTCCCTACATTTTGGGACTGCCTTTACACTGCCTCCTTGGTCCTCCATGCAGCCTCCTAGCTCCTTCTTAGCTCCTTCTTAGCCCAGCCTTCTGGGTTTCTCCTCTAGCCTTCTGCATCTCGTTATCCTCAGGCTACAGAGGTGCTGCTCCAGTCTCCAGGCCGCTGCTTCTTTCCCAGCTTCTTCTCTTCCTCTCTCCTGCCACCACACCTACTAACTGAGCCCTTGAGGTTTTATTGTGCTTTGGCCCCTCCTTCCAGCCCCTCTCCATTGGAATGGGAGGGAAACCGGGGTGGTTGTTTCGTATAAGGAACTTTGGAATCTTAGTTCTCTGGACCTGGAACACAACTCGAGAACCACAACCGCCATAGTGGTATTGCCAACCCCTTTTTGTTCCGTAAACTGCTGGCTGTCTGCCTTGGGGAAATCTCAGTCTGGTTCAGGTCTCTATTGGTTTACCTGCATTCAGGTGTAACTTCAGCCGAGCACTGCTGGCCCCAGAAGTACACCACTTCTCAATTTTCTTTAAGGGGCTGGAGTATGGACCATTATCCTATGACAAAGTGCCAATTCTGCGACCCCACCATCCACTAACTCAGACAAACAGGGCACTTCATCACACCTTGAAGCACCTGTTTCTACACTGCAATAGTTGGCCGTCTATAGACAATATAATGGTAGACTATTAGCCAACCCAAACTGCTTGCCGTCCACTAATGCCTATGAGCAGTTGCAGAATAGTCGACTGATGCAACTGCTGGTCCCTCATCACTAAAACAAATCCATTTACCTCCCTGTTACATCCTTTTCTCAATACCCTGCCTGTTCTCAACCGTTCAGGGGGTTGCCCCAAAACACTCGTCCAGCCTCCACCTTCCCCCAGCGTGCCATACAGGCACAGTCACCCACCACCACTGTGCTGCACCACCCCCTACTATCCCTTTGCCATTGCACCCTTAAAGTTACCTGCTCCATATACCCCCCCCTTCCTCCATCTCCCCGAGCCCAGCCCCCTACCAACATTACAGGCATACCCCCCCAATCATGCATTCCCCCCACTCCTCCCACGCCAGCCTACTCCTACCTTACAAGCATACCCCAACATGCATCCTCCACTTACAAGCAGAGCCCCCCATCATGCATTCACCCCACACCCTCCCACAACCCTCCACATCTTGTAGATTGGGGTCCCCGCTTGGCATTAAGAGGTCAATCAGTTGGACAAGTTGAGCTGTTTAAAGCGTCTACCAGTCCAGACTGGAGACCACTTAATGACGGGTAGTTGCAGCAACAAGTAGTTGAGGTTGGGCATTATGCAATATGCCAGTTACCCACTGTTACAGTAATTGTGCTTTAAGAAGAACCCATTTAAAAAGATTAGTGCATAGTCACTCTAGCCTCATCTTCAAAGAGTTTTTAACAGCTGGGAAGCAGGTTTGTTAAGCTTTGGCTACTGTAAGGCTTATCTATTGCTCAATTCCCTCTAAAATAAGGATCTTAAAGAAGAATAATGAAAGACTTATTGTTTCATCTTTGGTTTCCTTCGTCGTCGTCGTAATTAGTTTTTAATGTTTACATTTAAATTGGTTAAGGTGTATACCAAACCATGCCACAATAAAAAACATTGGCAATATTTGAATGTGGCATTCTAACTTGTAATCAGGCCATTGTATTCCTTCTGAATACCGCTGGCAAGGAATACATGAAGTCCTATAAGTCAACTGTTGGTATTACAAGCGCACTTGCATAAACTGGTTGTTTTTACCGTTCCCATCATAGCTGTAATAACGCACTTTGAAGACACTTAGATGTCATCCTTAACGTTAACCCTCATCGCATCTAGATACAATATGAATGTCAGCATGTGCCACACTTGGATGTCATCCTAACTTTAGCTTCCGTCACCTCTAGATGGAAATGCGAATGTTAGCATGTGCCACACTTAGATGTAATCCTTAACTTTAGCCCTTATCGCATCTAGATAGAATATGAATGTTAGCATGTGCCAAACTTAGATGTCATCCTCAACCTTAGCCTCCGTCACTTCTAGACGGGGTTGTAAATGTTAGCATGTGCTACACTTGAATGAAACTGAGGGATGACAAATTCCACACCTGGATGGAATAGGGACTGATAGCGGGCATCACACCTTGACACAATTGCAAGGACAGCAATGCCAACTAAATAATGCACTAACAACTTCAGCCCTCCGCATACACCTCTCAAACTCTAACAAACACAACCACAAGCCTAAATACAGCAATCCACACAAACTTCACTACATTGCAACAACAAAACAAACCACACAGACTTGCACAACAGCACACAACGACTACAGACCGTAAAACACCCCAAGCCCAGCCAACGGACCCACCGGGCTGAGGCTGCCAATAGCACATCACTGCACTCTTGCACTTTTCCAGCTTATTCACACTAACTAACCCCCCCACCGCCTTCTCCCTTTTCAGAGCCGCCAGAGCGCCAGGGGACCACTTGGATATCCTTTAACATTAACCATGTTTTGCATCTTTTAGTTTAATGATTTTGTTTCTCTACCATATGTATGATAAAAGAAATGTTACTCACTGTAGTGACTACTGTAATCCTAGTTTCATGTTCCCTTTCCTCCATACTTATGGGAGTTCCCGAGGAGCCGAATCTGAGCCATAGCAAACCCAGTGCACTTCCCCTTTAAGAATTCAGAGAGCGTGGAGGCAGGCCACATGCGCATAGCGAGACCACACCCATACCCCTGCCTCACATGGTCTTTCCCCCTCAGTCCCTTGATCCAGTGAGAGGACCAGGCTAGTTTACGGGACTGGAGGGCGGGCGTATGGGTGAAAGGGGACATCGGACTAGTAGTATTGGTCACTACGGCGAGTGCATTTTCCTTACTGCCAAGTCCTGTCTCGTTTCATCCATACTTCTGGGAGAGTATAAAGCACTACTCTGACCCAGTGAGGATGGAACCAAACTATTGCAAAAATGTTCCGATGATTGCCTGTCCAAAATGGGCATTGGCCCTAGAGCTGGAGTCCAGCATGTAATGTTTACAAAAAGCTGAAGGAGAGGCCCATGTGGCTGGCTTGCAAATGGCTTCCAAAGGTGCATGGCACTGGAAGGCTACTGCTGTGCTTTTTGCCCTAGTCAAATGGGCATGTAGATCCTGAGGGCATGACTTGCCGCGAACTTCGTAAGCATGGGAAATGTTGTAATAGCAGTTTTAGCCATTTGTTTGCCAGTATGCACTTCTCCAAAAGTGACGAATAACCTGCCCGAAGACCTATGAGGCCTTGTCCTCTCGAGATAGAACCTCAATGCCCTTCGAACATCTAGGTTGTGCAAAGCGCGATGAGCTACTGATTGTGGGTCTGGGAAAAACACAGGCAACTTGAACTACATGTTTGTATGGAAGTCAGAAACTTCCCTGGAAAAAAGGACAGATGAAATGAACGGTAGGGTTCCTCAACAGGTAGGGCATGAATGCTAAACAGGAAGGTGGTGACCAGATGTAGCCTCGATAGATGTTATTGGTCTGAATGACATGCGTGCGAGGGCTGTACATTTAGGTCCCAATTAGCAATTCGGACGTAGAGTGGGACAACACAGGTCCCCCAAAGTGGCGCTTGAATATTGGATTGGCAAATAGGTTAGCCTGTCTTTTTAACGCACCCAATACCATACCCGAGTTTGGTTTGTAAGAGCGGATCCAGGATTCAAACCTCTCTTGCTCTGCGTGGCCTTGCTTCCAAGACCAGCACGTTTCCTCAGTGCTATTCTCCATTCAATCGATGCAAGGTATGTCTGGTATAGAAATACTGTTTTTGAAAAAACAGAAAGGAACTTCCTCTAGGGATGCCTGAAGGGGATAACAGCATCCAGTGGCAGAAATGAAGTCATTTTCCCCTATATTGAGAGCGAGTGGAAGATTTTCTTGGAGCTCCCTTTACCCCGAAGTTGTCCTCTGATAGACCCAAGTGGCCATAGGTAATGTTTCAGATGCCAGAGCGCCAATAAAATAGATTGTGGGCAGCGATGAATCAACTTGCACTCCTGCTGGTGAAGAAAGTTCAGAAGGAGGGCGGGGTATCGAGGAAGACAGGCAGAGGTGGTTCATCTGCAGTAGGTCTGAGAACCAATTCATCAGAGGCCATTGGGGAGTTATTAGGAGATCAGTCTGTCTGGAGGCCCTGAACCTATGCAAGACCCTCAGAATCAGAGGACGAGGCAGAAATGCAAAGAGATTGTTTAAGGATATTGAGAATACATCCCTGATTGATCCTCTTCCCTTG
Organism: Ambystoma mexicanum; assembly: GCF_040938575.1. Taxonomy (NCBI): domain Eukaryota; kingdom Metazoa; phylum Chordata; class Amphibia; order Caudata; family Ambystomatidae; genus Ambystoma; species Ambystoma mexicanum. The sequence goes on along the minus strand of NC_090926.1, from coordinate 1,141,066 downwards.
CAAGGTGCATAATGGCAGCACTTGCAGTTCCACTCCGTCACAAATTGATCCAACGGAGGGTGGCCTTTACAGGCAAACACATCACCAAGGAACTGTTTTGAGATCACATTTGTGGTTGGCAGCTGATTTTCTGCCAAATTAGTTTGCCTGAACATTTTCGGTTCCTGTCAGGTGGGTTGCCTGTACAGAAATGTGCCTCAGTGCCCATTCCCAAAGATGAACTGCTAGGGTGCAGATTCACCAACTTGCCTCCCTGTTAGTTGATCTAAAACATTGTTGCCACAATGGCTCATAATCAACACCCTGCAGCCTGCTGCCACTGGCAGGAAAGCCTGCAGGGTTAGAAATGCTGCTTTCAACTCCATTAAGATTTTGTTCCTGAACCTCCTTGTTCCACATGTCGTGAATCTGAAGGACCGCCAAAGTTGCTCCCCACCGGTGGGAGGGGGCGCTGCTGAGCAGCAACGTCGATGGCTTCTTAAACATGCAGCTGCGCGTCCTTACAAATCCTGATCAGATAAAATCATTCTTTCTGCCTTTGCAAAGCATCATTACACTGTCTTGGGAACCCTTGGGATGGTGTTGGCGCACCGACGGAAACTTAGGAAGATCTGTCCATATACAGTTCCGACGGAGGGGATTGGCAGCAGGTGAAAAGGCTGCAGATCCTGCTCCGAGAAGAGGCCAGATAGAGACAAGGGTGCCGGCACGCAATGAGTGCTGCTGCAGCCGTTGCCGATGGCGAGAGCTGGCCACAGATCCGTGAGGTGGACAGTGAGAGGCTGTGGACTGGGGCCGCGCCATGCTCCACTGATGCCAGTATAACCTGTGATAAAGCGGCAGATAGGATCCCCTGACAGGGCAAGCGTGCAGCCTGACGGGCTGTGGCCCCTATCATTTTCCGGGTGTGTTCCGCGGAGGAGTCCCCCAGCCGCAGGGTGAGTGTTAAGGGGGTTGTTGCAGCTCCCGCCTGGAGAGTGCCTGACCCTGCGGCATGGCTCAGGGCGATGTGCTCTGGCTAGACTGCGCCACTGTGAAAGTGGATGAGGGGAGAAACTTTTCAGGGTGACGTGCTTCTTATATAACTGAAACGCCGCCATTGCTCGCTTGGGTGCACTCTTCCAATGGGCTGCCGCTGAGAGACATACACACTGCTTAGTACCGGGGTCCCTGGCGTCATACAATAGCTTTTTTTCAAAAGGCCCAATATTCCTCTGATCTGGGTTTCTATTTCAAATAAACACCTCTTGTGTTATTACTCCCTTGCAGTGTAACGAAAGGAGAGAAAATGAAAGGGAAGGGAAGGAAAAAACGTTTATCATTCACAGGAGCAGTCACTGTGCCAATACAAGCTTTTAACAGTTTCTGTGACAGTCTAATCTGTTGGTATAGTGTGGCGGGATCAAAGGAGAAACCTCCCACAGTCTCCCGCTTACACCACAAAAAAAATATGTTTAAATCCTACCTTCTCGGGCCGTGCTTATTTTTATCCAGCAATCACAGTTCAGCGTCTCAGCACGGCACGACACGGCAGCTGAAAAGAGCTTTTGTATTCCAGACTTTAGCGGAGGCTTTTTGGAGAGGCGGCGGGGGGTGTATAAGCGGGGCACACGTTACTCTGTTTATAATTGCTGAAGTGCGCCAGCCCCACGTGCAACACAGATTTATTACACTCCTTTCCACGGAGTAGATCCGTACGCCCCTTCGCCAACCAGAGCCAAACAGCAGCTCAAACAGCGTTGAAAAAAACCGAAAAGCACCGCCCTTTACTCGCACACGGGCTTCACGCCACAAGGGTCCTGGGCTCTTGTTTTTTATATCCGAGTTCGAGGTCCAGGGGGCGTGGCTAAACACTCAGTTCACCTTAAAGCCAAAGGCACTGGCTTTGCTGGTAAATGTCTATACTGTAATGCCCAACAGTAGGCAAAAGCCAGAAAACGTTGTTCCACAAGGTAGCGGCAGCGCCTCGAGATGCAATTGCAGTTTCACAGTATCAAAGGAGATTCTCCCAGAGCCACAGCAGCTCAAACAGCGTTGAAAAAAAACCGAAAAGCACCGCCCTTTACTCGCACACGGGCTTCACGCCACAAGGGTCCTGGGCTCTTGTTTTTTATATCCGAGTTCGAGGTCCAGGGGGCGTGGCTAAACACTCAGTTCACCTTAAAGCCAAAGGCACTGGCTTTGCTGGTAAATGTCTATACTGTAATGCCCAACAGTAGGCAAAAGCCAGAAAACGTTGTTCCACAAGGTAGCGGCAGCGCCTCGAGATGCAATTGCAGTTTCACAGTATCAAAGGAGATTCTCCCAGAGCCACAGCAGCTCAAACAGCGTTGAAAAAAAACCGAAAAGCACCGCCCTTTACTCGCACACGGGCTTCACGCCACAAGGGTCCTGGGCTCTTGTTTTTTATATCCGAGTTCGAGGTCCAGGGGGCGTGGCTAAACACTCAGTTCACCTTAAAGCCAAAGGCACTGGCTTTGCTGGTAAATGTCTATACTGTAATGCCCAACAGTAGGCAAAAGCCAGAAAACGTTGTTCCACAAGGTAGCGGCAGCGCCTCGAGATGCAATTGCAGTTTCACAGTATCAAAGGAGATTCTCCCAGAGCCACAGCAGCTCAAACAGCGTTGAAAAAAAACCGAAAAGCACCGCCCTTTACTCGCACACGGGCTTCACGCCACAAGGGTCCTGGGCTCTGTTTTTTATATCCGAGTTCGAGGTCCAGGGGGCGTGGCTAAACACTCAGTTCACCTTAAAGCCAAAGGCACTGGCTTTGCTGGTAAATGTCTATACTGTAATGCCCAACAGTAGGCAAAAGCCAGAAAACGTTGTTCCACAAGGTAGCGGCAGCGCCTCGAGATGCAATTGCAGTTTCACAGTATCAAAGGAGATTCTCCCAGAGCCACAGCAGCTCAAACAGCGTTGAAAAAAAACCGAAAAGCACCGCCCTTTACTCGCACACGGGCTTCACGCCACAAGGGTCCTGGGCTCTGTTTTTTATATCCGAGTTCGAGGTCCAGGGGGCGTGGCTAAACACTCAGTTCACCTTAAAGCCAAAGGCACTGGCTTTGCTGGTAAATGTCTATACTGTAATGCCCAACAGTAGGCAAAAGCCAGAAAACGTTGTTCCACAAGGTAGCGGCAGCGCCTCGAGATGCAATTGCAGTTTCACAGTATCAAAGGAGATTCTCCCAGAGCCACAGCAGCTCAAACAGCGTTGAAAAAAAACCGAAAAGCACCGCCCTTTACTCGCACACGGGCTTCACGCCACAAGGGTCCTGGGCTCTGTTTTTTATATCCGAGTTCGAGGTCCAGGGGGCGTGGCTAAACACTCAGTTCACCTTAAAGCCAAAGGCACTGGCTTTGCTGGTAAATGTCTATACTGTAATGCCCAACAGTAGGCAAAAGCCAGAAAACGTTGTTCCACAAGGTAGCGGCAGCGCCTCGAGATGCAATTGCAGTTTCACAGTATCAAAGGAGATTCTCCCAGAGCCACAGCAGCTCAAACAGCGTTGAAAAAAAACCGAAAAGCACCGCCCTTTACTCGCACACGGGCTTCACGCCACAAGGGTCCTGGGCTCTGTTTTTTATATCCGAGTTCGAGGTCCAGGGGGCGTGGCTAAACACTCAGTTCACCTTAAAGCCAAAGGCACTGGCTTTGCTGGTAAATGTCTATACTGTAATGCCCAACAGTAGGCAAAAGCCAGAAAACGTTGTTCCACAAGGTAGCGGCAGCGCCTCGAGATGCAATTGCAGTTTCACAGTATCAAAGGAGATTCTCCCAGAGCCACAGCAGCTCAAACAGCGTTGAAAAAAAACCGAAAAGCACCGCCCTTTACTCGCACACGGGCTTCACGCCACAAGGGTCCTGGGCTCTGTTTTTTATATCCGAGTTCGAGGTCCAGGGGGCGTGGCTAAACACTCAGTTCACCTTAAAGCCAAAGGCACTGGCTTTGCTGGTAAATGTCTATACTGTAATGCCCAACAGTAGGCAAAAGCCAGAAAACGTTGTTCCACAAGGTAGCGGCAGCGCCTCGAGATGCAATTGCAGTTTCACAGTATCAAAGGAGATTCTCCCAGAGCCACAGCAGCTCAAACAGCGTTGAAAAAAAACCGAAAAGCACCGCCCTTTACTCGCACACGGGCTTCACGCCACAAGGGTCCTGGGCTCTGTTTTTTATATCCGAGTTCGAGGTCCAGGGGGCGTGGCTAAACACTCAGTTCACCTTAAAGCCAAAGGCACTGGCTTTGCTGGTAAATGTCTATACTGTAATGCCCAACAGTAGGCAAAAGCCAGAAAACGTTGTTCCACAAGGTAGCGGCAGCGCCTCGAGATGCAATTGCAGTTTCACAGTATCAAAGGAGATTCTCCCAGAGCCACAGCAGCTCAAACAGCGTTGAAAAAAAACCGAAAAGCACCGCCCTTTACTCGCACACGGGCTTCACGCCACAAGGGTCCTGGGCTCTGTTTTTTATATCCGAGTTCGAGGTCCAGGGGGCGTGGCTAAACACTCAGTTCACCTTAAAGCCAAAGGCACTGGCTTTGCTGGTAAATGTCTATACTGTAATGCCCAACAGTAGGCAAAAGCCAGAAAACGTTGTTCCACAAGGTAGCGGCAGCGCCTCGAGATGCAATTGCAGTTTCACAGTATCAAAGGAGATTCTCCCAGAGCCACAGCAGCTCAAACAGCGTTGAAAAAAAACCGAAAAGCACCGCCCTTTACTCGCACACGGGCTTCACGCCACAAGGGTCCTGGGCTCTGTTTTTTATATCCGAGTTCGAGGTCCAGGGGGCGTGGCTAAACACTCAGTTCACCTTAAAGCCAAAGGCACTGGCTTTGCTGGTAAATGTCTATACTGTAATGCCCAACAGTAGGCAAAAGCCAGAAAACGTTGTTCCACAAGGTAGCGGCAGCGCCTCGAGATGCAATTGCAGTTTCACAGTATCAAAGGAGATTCTCCCAGAGCCACAGCAGCTCAAACAGCGTTGAAAAAAAAACGAAAAGCACCGCCCTTTACTCGCACACGGGCTTCACGCCACAAGGGTCCTGGGCTCTGTTTTTTATATCCGAGTTCGAGGTCCGAGGTCCAGGGGGCGTGGCTGAACACTCAGTTCACCTTAACGCCAAAGGCACTGGCTTTGCTGGTAAATGTCTATACTGTAATGCCCAAAAGTAGGCAAAAGCCAGAAAACGTTGTTCCACAAGGTAGCAGCAGCGCCTCGAGATGCAATTGCAGTTTCACAGTATCAAAGGAGATTCTCCCAGAGCCACAGCAGCTCAAACAGCGTTGAAAAATAAACGAAAAGCACCGCCCTTTATGACCGCAATGCAGGAGGGCTTTGCCTCAGTGAATGCCAAACTTGATACTGTTGTTACCATAAACTCTTTACGTAACAAATTAGATAAAGAAGGAGGCAGAATCACAGAGATCGAAACATGGGTTGGTGGACTGAGGATACAGTTAGAACACATGGCAGAGACCCTCGAGTCTTAAAAAGGAGCTGCAGGCAATTCATACGAAATGTGATATTTATAATCCCACTCCCGCAGAAACAATGTCAGAATAGTTGGAATCCCTGAGCAGGCAATTACGGGACAGGTGGAGCCCTTTGCAGAAGACTTGCTTAAAACCAGGTTAGGCAGCGAGAAATGTTCAGCTCCATTCTTGGTGGAAAGGGCCCATCACTCGCTGGCCCCACCTACGAAACCAGGTGTGCCACCACATACCCTCATCGCCAGACTTCAATTACTGCGACCGTGACCTGATCCTAAAGGTGGCACGTGAGAAAGGAACACTACAGCATGAATCAACCAGAGTAGACACATACTCAGATTTCTCTTTGGGGGTCCAGGCAGCCAGACGCATCTATGACCATGTCAAGCAGCTGCTAGGAGAGCACCAGATATATCATATGATGGTTCCGGACAAACTGCACATACAACATGGGGGCAGAGCACACTTTATTGAATCCTCTGAGGAGACTGTGGCATACATTGAGCAGTCTATACCTGTCCAGCCAGTGCTGGGTCCAGACACCGGTTGAAAAGATAGAGAATCCTCGTCAGTGCAATCGTCATCCTGTGAATGAACTCCGGTTTCAGCTGCGGGCACCAATATCATCGCTGGGGCGCGACATGCTCTGTCAAGCACTAAGGGACGCTATGCTGTAAAGTTTTACAATTTATATTCCCAAGAGTTCCGCAGGGGGTATGATATGGGATACACTGTCAAGTCAAGCTGGGGTGGATGTTGAGGGTGGGTGGCAATGGGACTGGGTTCATGGGGTTAAAAGTTGGACCGTCATACTGTTGCCAATTGCACTTGAATTATTGATGGACGTAAGGGCACCGGGGTCACGGGGTTGTTACACATGGTGGATGTTGGTGGGTGTGGGAGGGATCTCCTGAACACTATTGACGTGGAATGTGCGTGGGCTCAATAACCCAGTAAAGGCCAGGAAGATCCAAACCTATGCAGATAGGCAAGGGACCAACTTACTCATGCTTCGGGAGACGCATTCCCTAGGTGGAGTGCACAAGACAATTACACGAAAAAGGGCCCCCCAGAGATTATATACAGATTATTCATCTCAGTCACTGGGAGTTCTCACATTTATACATAATTCACCGGGATCCCAGGTCTTGAGACGCATTGTGGATCCACTGGGCTGCCATGTCATAGTATGGGGCGGCCTGGCGGGAAGTTTGTTCGTGCTGGTGAATACATATGGGCAAAATGTTGATGACCCAGAGTTCTATAGACAGATCTCAGGCGCACTAACATCGAATGAGGGGGCAGCAATAGTTGGGGTAGGGACTTAAACACCATTCTAGATAACCAAGTGGACAGAATATCGAGTGCCACACAGGTACTGTCCAGGGCGGCCCAGACTACACCAGTTGTTAGCATATTTCTCATTGGCTGATGTGTTGGGGGAGCTGCATCCATATACCTGAGAATACACGTACTACTCGACAGACATGACTGGGTCACATACAGACCTCTGGCTGCTTGCCCCTGCCGGATCTGTCCATGCACACTATCGGACCATTCCCCAGTAGTGCTGTCAATGGTGTTTGCTCACTGCCCTAGGCCACATCCCCTCTGGAAAATGACTCCTGCTGTGCTGAGGGATGCCAATCTGGTGGATACATTACGTGGCAATATTGTCAAATTATTTGAAATTAACTAAGGCTCAGTGCAGCTGGACTACTACATTGGAGGCGTTCGAGGTGTGGATGAGAGGTATGCCACTGTCAACATCTGTGGGGGCTCTTAAAGGCCTCAGGCGAGAATTGAAGGAAGTAGAGGTGCAATTAAGGGGGCTGGAAAATTAACATACTAGGAAACGTGCCGGAAACGTTTTGGGGCGGATCCGAGACAAGTTGGCACAGTTCCATGAGCAGGCCGACCTAGAATTGCTGTATATGTCTAAACCTGTTGGGGCTAGGCGCTATGGCAAAGGTGACAAGGCGGGCAAATAGCTGGCTGGGATTGTTTGGTGTGAAAATTGCAGGCAGCATATCACAGGGATACAGGGTCGGTATGACAATATTGTTGATAGACCAAGAGCTAAATGAAGGTTTCCTTGCGTACTAAAGTCTATATTCGAATTGCGACACTGCAACGGACGACAAGCTTACCAGATACTTGCCTGCATTGTCCTAGAACACCAGACAGGTACTAACAGTCGAGAAGGTTATTGCCGATGTGAAGTCGTTGGCTTCCGGGAACAGAATTATACAAACAGTTCCAGCAAGGGCAGGCATCTAGACTATTGAAGGTGTGGGAAGAGTCTCTAGCTAGGGAACGTCGTCACCTTGTGCGAGGCAATCAGAACAGGATTACTGAAGCCCGGTAGACCCTCCCATGACGTAGCGTCATACAGACCATTGTCCCTTATCAATGCGGACGCCAAAGTGTTTGCAAAAATATTGTCAATGCGACTGCTTCCACATATGCCCCACCTGGTTCACCAGTACCAGTCAGGGTTCATTCCCACTAGATCCATGGCATACAACTTGAGATGGCTATTCTGCGTGATATCTGGGGATCTGTGCCTATAGTAATTTTGCCCGCACATCTGACTGAGTCTTGCCCTAGATTCTCCTCCTCGCACACCCTCTAATGCCATTTGTTTCGGCTGTTTGTCTGCGTTGTTTTCTCTGTGCGCGCCCTAAGGCCTTTGGGCGCGTGGCGCAAAGATATAAGAACTTTCAATAAATATCACAAATCAATCACCAAGCTAAAGCGGTGGCTGCGTTATTAGATGCTGAAAAAGCCTTCGATTCAATCTCATGGCAGCACTTGTTTCAAGTGCTTCGAGGGTTTGGCCCGCATTTTCTTTCACTGCGTTAGACTATTTATTTCTACACCATTCCCACTAGGTAGGGGTAACCAACAGTAATGCCTGCTCTCTCCCCTTATATTTGCTCTTACAATTGAGCAGCTTGCGCATAGACCTGAGACACTCCTGGACATCGTGGGAACAGAATAGCAGGTCCACCCCAGGTGATCTCTATATGCAGACGATGCACCACTATACATACAAGACCCTGAACAGAACCTCGACCCAATCATGAGGGATATAAATATATTTACACAGCACTCGGGATAAAAGATAAAAAGCGCTAAATCTGAGATATTCCCCCTTACTCCCTCCACTGTGCAACCAAATGATCTGAGGGGGTTTCGCTGGTCCCCCTCACTCATTAAGTATTTGAGGCTAGTTGTATCCCAGACGCAACAAATTGCTATACACTAATATTCAAGAGATCTATTTACAACAGTTAGCGGCTAAACTGAAGCGGTGGGTGGAGTTTTGGATGTCGCTGTATGGGCGGCTAGCCTTGCTGAAGATGGTGGTACTTCCGAAGTGGTTATATATTTTTTGTAATGTCCCTATATGGCCGGGGAGGAACTTCTTTAACAAGATCAGATCATTGGCGTCTGCATTTATCTGAGGGATGGAGTGGCTAGGATCAGCTGGGAGAAGATGAGAACCCCATGAGAGTGGAGGTCTTGCTGTCCCTGACTGAGCTCTACTACTTAGCTGCTCAGGCTCAGTTGGCGGGACACTGGTACGCTGATGGACCAAGGCCAGGGCACGTGTCGCTGGAGCAGTATGGAGCCTCCCCTCCGGACCTGAAATCGGTCTTATTCATCAACCGATATGTTGACTCCTGCACATTGGACCCGGTTAGAACTATGGTCAATGATTGGTCAAGCATATTTAGCAGGCTAGACATTAACGTGCCCTATAGTAGTTCAGTCACACTGTGGAACCTCCCCAATATCCTTCCCACATATGATAGCGAACTCAGATGCTTTAGGGATGTGCGGGTCAACTGATGATGGGGGACATGTTTCCAGAGGGAAGGTCTGTGTCCTGGGCGGACTATTTGCAAAAGCTTGGGAGTGGTCCTCTCCGGATGCTCCAGTACTATCGCATGGTGGCAGCGTTCCGCAAGAGGTGGCCCCACTAAGTCAGAGACTCACCTCAAATTGAAAAATATAATGCAAACGATATGGGAGCGAGACCTTGGGCTAACGGAGGAGAACACATGGAGTAGGTGCTGCCAGTTGACCAAAAGAATATCAATTAATGCAGGCTTTAGACCAATAATTTAGGATCCTTAACCATTTGCATTACGCTCCAGCTAGAATTTCTAAATTCTCTTCTGACACAAATGGTGAATGTGGGAAGTGGCCGATTAATTTCATATGCATCTTGTGTGTCCTGGCTTTCAGGGGTCAAGTAGCAGCCACACTAATTAACATACTAGACATACTCCCAACTATGACACAATCAAATATTTACTGGGGGATATAGGTAAAACCTCTGCTGGTACACAACGTTGTTTTAATATCACGTGCTGTAGCAATAAAATGTATGAAAACATGCCCCCAATACAGATGAATGGATGCATGATTTGTATACACTAACGAAAGAGGAGGAATACATATTCACAGTGACGACTACGTCCCGTCCCAAAGACATTTAGAATCCGCCAAGACTTTATTTAGCTGGCCATAAAAGTGAGGCGAATGAGGGGCAAATGGATGTACTGGAAAGACCCTCCCAAGAGACTATGCACCGTATCACTGAGTAATGATTTTGAGTTCGTTTAGATAGTACTGTAATATTGTGTCATTTTATCTGGTGTGAATATTCCGTACCATCAAAATACAAAATAAGGTACCATACTTCTATGCAGTTTGTTGTGCGACTGTCTTTTAAATAAAGGTTCTGAAAAAAAAAGAAATGTTACTCCCCAACGCGGCATGGAAGAGCTGCCATTAGAGGGTCCAACAATTGAGACCAGGATGCTGCCAGGTGCAGTTCAGTGCACCGTGTCCAAAACCTGCCCATAGGTCCGGTGAGAGACATGCTCCCACCAGTCCCACCAGACTTAGGAACCACAATGCTGTTGTCTAGGCGTTTATCTTTGTTTCTGTAGGAAAGACTTTGCCCAGCTCTGAATCCCAGTTGAAGCCTATGAATTCCAGCTTCGGAGTTGAGTAGCATGGATTTCTTCACACTGACTGAAAGGTTCAGAGCATACGCACATTCTAGAAGGTACTGTAGAGGTTCTGGTGCTTGGGTTGGTGACCTGGCTCTGATCAAACAGTTGTCCAGGTAGGGATATAAGTGAATGCCTTTCAGGTGTAGAAATACAGCCACCACCGCCATCGGCTTGTTAAACACCCTTGGGGCCGAGCTGAGGCCTAAGGGCATGAATTTGTACCCATAATGATCCTAGCCTATTGAGAACTGCAGTTAACGACAGTGAGGGGTCAAATGGGGATGTGTAAATAGGCATCCTGCAGATCCACAGCTATTAGCAAGTCAGCTGGCTGAAAGGATGATCGTATGAGTACGGGCATAAACAATAAACAACTTGTATGAAAAGATTGAATGGGGGATGAGGGGGGGGTCTAGCACTGTCCGCAGGCCAGCCTTGCTTTTCTTCGAAACGGTGAAGAACCTGGACTAAAAACCTCGATCCACCTCCAAGGGAGGTACCTGCTCTACCTCCTATGAGCAGCAGTTTGGATATCTCTTGTGAAAGAGTCTGAGCTACTTTGAAGGGGTGGGGCAGATTGCGGCTTGGGAGGAAGAGGGAGGTGGTAGCCCCTGTGGACCATGGACAGGGACCAGCGGTCTCAAGTTATTAACCTTCACGGGGCAAGAGGACTATGCACCCGACCTTCCAACCGGTGTGCTGTAGACCTGCACCCTTATGTCACTTACACTGTTTTGACTCTGGGGTGGAGGAGGGCTGGAAGAAGAATCCCCAGGGGCACGGACGTGGCTGCTTCTTAAGAGGTGTGCTCAGAGATCTGTCCAGTCTACTCCGGTGGTCATGGAAACCCTCACCTCCCCCCCTTTAACTCTTGGTAGTGAATGACAATCTGTGCAGGCCCTAAAACCCAGGTTTTGCGGGGTGCTTAGTCAGAGCCACCAAAGACTTTGCCTTCTGTGCAGCATTCATTTTATTTAGCTCATCATTCATATTGGGGCTAAAGAGCTCCACCTCATCAAATGGTAGATCCATTGTCCGTTGCTGAACATCCAGTTGGAACTTGGTGGCTTTGAGAAGCACTTGACGCTTGATCGATGCACCTACGGCCATGTCACTAGCCACTGTATGGGTTGCTTCAATGAGGTCTTGCGCTACTTGGCAGGCTTCTGTCAAGCAGGAGCGCAAACCTGCTTTAACTTCAGGGGGGAGGAGAGAATCTTCGTCGACCAGTTTGTTCCAAAACTTAAGATTGGTTGCTTCCAGGGAGGGTGGGGGGGGCGCAAGAGAGCTCAGTCAACATTTTTCAAATGCCAATAAAAACAAAAAAAATAAATGAATGGCTGCGAGCCTGTGAGCTACCGTCCGACCCAAATTTATTCAGTCTGTATCCTGCACCAGCTGCACTGCCTGAAGCTGGGAGAAGCTCTGTAGCTGTGTGAATATTCGGTGCACACTTGGTAGAAATCTGGGAGCCCGTGGTGACGGTGGAGCAGAGCTGGAGGCACGGGAAGGAGCCCGCCGCGAGGGACAGCAGGCCGGTGCTGCCGACACAGACGTGATTGTGGAGGCCATTAGTGCAGTGGGGGATGTACGCCTATGACTCCTTTGACACCCGGGATGTGTCCTCAATGCACGAGACCCGAGACATGATAGCCCTAACTGCGTACCGCGCCTGCCCGCTACCACTGCGGATGTCGGGGGGCTCCCCGAAATGGGGCAAGACACAGCACGTACCACTGACCAGGAAAGGCTAAGGAGAGCAGTAACATCGGCTCCAGTAAGACTCCAAGGGGTGCCGAGGAGTCTATGGCCCACAATTACCGAGTTGAGGCGAGATACTGGTACCACTCACCAAGTGGCTTGAAGTTGGTGGAGCAGTGCCATATCCTGACATGCCGGCTTGCTCGAGACTCAAGTGCCGCACCATATCAAAAGCACAGAAGTCGAGCAAGCAGCAATCTAAAATACATTGAGGCCACCACACTGCCTGACCCTCCGGAAGCGAGGAGGGGCCCGAGAGGGATCCTCACAAGCCTCTATATTAGATCCAGGTGAAGTACTCTGATATTAAGGAGATGCTTGGCCAGGTACAAGCAATCACTGGACGCCAAAATGGACACCCTGACAAGTAAGGTGGACCACATGCACATTCGCCTGCATAAGCATGGTGAACAGCTGGATGAGGCTGAAAACGGGACCAACACAGCAGTGAGGGACCTAACAGAGCTGAAGAGAGCAGTGAAAGAACTAACGGATAAGATGATCTTGAATCCAGGTCCCAGCGAAACAATCCGAGGATAATGGGAGTACCAGATGCTGCTGACCAGCGCAACATGGAGACAATGGTGGAGAACCTGCTGAAGGAGGTCCTAGCCGATAAAGATTTTTCAGCTGTATTTGTGTAGAGAGCCCACCGTATACCCAGTGGTAGGAAACCAATGACCAGTGGCGGGGGCATCTACTCACCCGGTGAAGGCTCGGCTGTTCAACTATCGCAACAGAGATGTGAAACTCGGAAGGCCAAAGAAAATGGCTCCCTGAGTTACCAAGGAACACAGACCCTTCTTTTTCCAGACTTCTCGGATAGGTACAATCATTCAGGAAGACTTATTGCTGTAACAAGAAGACTCTGGGAGGGAGGCATTAAATAGGCAATGTTGTTCCCATCTAAACTGAACATTGGATATAATGGAAGGGCACTGCTTCCTGTTCAATATGTTGGACCACCTTCTCAAGGGTATGCGTACTCTCCTTTAAATTCGCCACATCCAGTTTTATTTCCTGAACTGTATGCTTCATATCTTCATTTAAAGATTCAAATTGTGCCTGGAAGGAAGCCAGGAATTGTTCTTGAAATTCTTGAAGCCACCCTTTCGATGTCTTCTTCGCAGATCACCATGGCTCCCCCTGCTCTCTCTTCTTGAATTTGTGGTGATGTGTTTTGGGGTGTGCCACCCTCCTTCTCGGGTATCCTCTGTCCGGGGTCCACAGTTTTGCTGGCTTGACTGGGGGAGGAGCGGTTTCGGGTCACACCCACCCCTTTCGCTCTTGCTCTGGACATATGGGCTTCGCCCATGTCTCTTCACTCCCCCACTCCCATCCGGGACCTTCAATATTGTGTTTCCTCCATTTCCCTCCTTATCCTTGCTTTGATAGCTTTCCCCCTCCTTCTAGAATCACCAGAGCGGTAGTCATTCTGCTTTTCCTCCTTCCCCTCACCGATATCAATTCAGTCACACTTGCTGGGGTTTCAATTATTCCGTAGTCCCAGTGGGGAGATGGGGGAGGTGGGAGGGGAAGAGCCCTTCTCACGTCTCCCCAAATCCCCTCTTTAAATATAGAGGGAATTTCTTGAGCGAGCGCGCTTCCCCTTGGGGCTTAGGTAGCGTACCTCATCACTCCGACTGACTGGTCTGGGGATGCTTTGTGCTGTCTTCTCTGCCCAGCTGTTCCTTCCACTGCTTTACCACCCGTTCATCCTGTTTTATTCACACCGGGTCTTGTTACACGCTCCTGCCGCCTCCCTCCTTATACTCTGCTCGCGGGTTAGCCCCTTGCTGCCATCTCTGCACGAGCAGCCTCCTTCCCAGCCCGATGCTGCTCAGGAGGCCCTCTGAGACTTGTGGGGCTGGAAGCTTCCTGACTCCCCAGCATCCGCGCCCGGCCTTCTGCTTCCTGCAATGTTGAACCTGCAGCGCCCCACCTACCGCGTCCCATTTCGGCACTTCCAAATTCTCCTCCGTGCGTGCCTCAACGTTCACCGCCGTTCATGTTGGCTCTTCAATATCAACTTGCTGCATGCAGCCGGTGGGGAGAGACTCTTACACACTTCCACTGCCAGCCGCCATCTTGGAATCCGGTTTGATATTTTTAAAGCCTCCCACACCACGTCCAGCTGTAGGTGTATATCCGGCCTCTCTGTGGCCTTCCTCGGCAGGAACAAAGAGAACCCCTTGGTCAGTCTGTGAGATTCCAGTACTGGACACCCCATGTACTCCATCAGGCCTTGTACACTGTTGTGGAATGCTTCATCATGGTCATCCAATGGGTCATCCTGGTAGTCCGCTGCATAATCTGGAGGACCAGGCAGTAGAGGAGGTAATGGAGGTGGATGATCCTTCGGAAGAGGACGACCAGGGACCATGGGTTGGTTACCCATGTTCCCAATGAGGTGGGCATCCGTGCCTCTGTTGTCCGGTCTGTTGTCCCAGTATGAGGAACTGTGGGATAGGCATGCAGGAAATAGCACTTCCTTCACGAGGGACTTAAAATATTGAATCATTGGATCCGAAATGCATGGGCTCTGGCACTTTATTGAAGAACCGGTCTTCAGATTAAGTTCTTTAATTGATGGACTAGTACTATCATAAGAGAGAGTAATATAGTGCCTCCTTTATATTAACAGGGTACATCGTCTTTACAAGAAAACAGAAATTTGAATACATGATTTCAGCTTGGATAAGATCTGCACAAGACACTACACACCCCTGAAGAATGTCCCACATTTTTGTGACAATGGGTCAGAAACTTGTACAAGTTGGGAATTTGAAAAACTAAAATACGAAATAGCCAAAACAACATTTTAGGCTAGGGGTCTCAGTGTGATTAGGCCACACGGGTTCGACCAGAGATCAAATTGAATCGACTAAAGCTGATTTACTTGTGTGGTTTTAAAATTGGTTGTTTGTTTTATTTAATATGACCATTTTTTATGATGACTTTTTTAGCAATGAATTGTGTAGAACTAATAACATTTGTATTGTTGAGTTTCATAGTGCTGGGTACATGAAAAAGGATCCACATTCTTAACCCTGCAACAGTCGCAGAACTTTCTCCAACGGCAACGGTACAGGGACTTAGTTGCAGGCCGTCTGTCCGAAAGCAACACCTCCATCACGCCTTCAGGGAGGTCCCAATCCTTATACCCCAACCTTTCAGAAGCCAAGCGTGAAGGTTGAGGGATCTGACCTCTGCATGGAGAACCTGACCCCCCCCCCCCCTCCCGTGAGAGCAGATCGTCTCGGTAGGGAAGACGATGTGGAGGGCAGATGGACAAGTCGAGAAGGTCCGGGTACCACATGCTCTGGGCCCATGCCAGAGCAATGAAGATCATCCGGGAACCGAACCTCCGTAACCTCTACAGCACTTGCGGGATGACGGAGACTGGAGGAAACGTGTACAGCAGTGGGAAGGACCACTCCACCACGAACGCGTCCCCCTTAGGCTCCTTTTGGAGGAAATTCCCACGAGAAGAACCTTTCGTTCTTCCGGTTGACAATGGAGGCAAAGAGATCCGCTTGTGGGGTCCTCCAAAGGGCGAAGATCTCCAGGAGAATCTCCTGAGCCAGCTCCCACTCGTGAGAGATCGTGCTCTGCCTGCTCAGAGCATCCGCTGTCTCGTTTTCGTCTACGGCCAGATGAACTGCCGAGATCGAAATTTCCTGCTGGATGGCCCAGAACCAGAGCTGCATCGCCTCCCTGCACAGAGGAAGTGACCCTGCCCCCCCCACCTTTTTGTTGAGATAATGCATGGCCACTGCGTTGTCCATCAGAATCAGGACATTCTTCCCTCGCACAGTCAGCAGAAAAGCCTTCAGGGCAAGCCTGACGGCCCTCAACTGCAACAGATTGATATGGAGTCTGGACTCCGATGGAGACCAACGACCGCTGACTGTCAACTCGTTGGCATGAGCTCCCCATCCCATGAGGGATGCGTCCGTCACGATCGTCACCTCTGGCCAGGGTAGCCAAAACGGAGCCCCGTTCATCAGATTTCCTTCGATGGCCCACAACAGAAGGTCCTGGGCGACTGAGGGCGGCACCTGAACGGAGTCTGACATCCTGCCGGAGGCCTGTGACCACTGCATCTTGAGAGCCCATTGCAGAGATCTCATTCGCAACCTGGCTTCTGGCACCAGAAGAATGCAGGATGCCATGAGGCTGAGCAACCTCAAGAACTCGAACGCTGGGAGACTCTGGGCACGTTGAAACTTGTGCACCATCTGCTGAATTTGATGAGCCCTCACCTGGGGAGGGAAACACTGCCCCAGGGATGTGTCGAGCACGGCTCTGATGTACTGGAGCCGCTGGGTCGGCGTCAAGTGGGACTTCTTTAAGTTGAGGGAGAAGCCCAGCTTGTGAAGGGAGTGGCAGGTGACCGACAGATGATCCAGGACTTGCTCGGAAGAGCGCGCCCTGATCAACCAATCGTCCAGGTAGGTGTAGACGTGAATCCCCCCTTTCTTGAGATACGTTGCCACCACCACCATGAGCTTGGTGAAAAGTCTTGGGGCGGAGGTCAATGCGAACGGCAGGACCCGAAACTGAAAGTGCGAGTCGCCAACCACGAACCTCAGGTACTTCTTGTGCTTGGGATGGATCGGCACATGAAACTAAGCGTCCTTGAGGTCGAGAGACACCAACCAGTCCTGAAGTTTAAGGACCTGGAGGACTTGAGAGAGAGTAACCATCTTGAAGTCGTCCTTCCAGAGGAGCTTGTTCAAACCACGCAAGTCCATGATGGGTCACAATCCCCCGTCTTTCTTCGAAATTAACCAATAAGGGGAATACCATCTCTTGTTCCTCTCCGCTACAGGCACCAGTTCTATGGCTCCTTTCTCCAGCAGGGCTTTGATTTCCTGCGCAAGGAGCGGATCCGGACTCTTCAAATAGAGATTTTCTGGTGGATTGTCGTGAGGCCTGTGCCAGAAAGGAAGACAGTAGCCGTGGGCTATGATCTCCAGAACCCACACATCTGAAGTAATGGCACGCCATTCTACAAGATGATGCGCCAGCCTTCCCCCAACCGGCGAACCATGGGACATGGCCTCATGACTGAGCTGAAGCGGCATTGCCTGAGGGTAAAGAGGCAACTGCCCGAGCGGCCTTGGCACCTCAAGTACCTTGCTTTCCACCTCTGGTACTCCTACGGTGGCCCCTTTGACTTGCAGCTCCTCTTGATCTACCAAAGGATGAGGAATATCGAAAGGAACCTCCCCTCCATTGCTGTCCCCTAGGACAAAAAGGTGGAGGTTGGCGAACTGCAGCGCTCAATAATTTTGCTGCAGCTTTGGAGGTCTGGAACCTCTCAAGGCTTTCGTTAGCCTTGCTGCCAAAAAGATGTTCACCATCAAAGGGCATGTTGAGAAGCCGGGCTTGTACATCAGGAGCAAACCCCGACTTGCGCAACCACGCAAATCTGTGCATTACGGTGCTCGCCGCCATGGACCGGCTGACGCAATCTGCCATGTTCAGACCCGACCGAACGAACGGATTCACACATGGCATCCTTGCCATCCTGAACAAGAGCAAGAAAGCCATCTCGTTCCTCCCCTTCGGGAATATGTTCAGCCGCCAACGAGACAATTTCACAGAGTATGAGTGAAATGTGCTAAGGCACACACGGAGTTGGCTGCCTGTAAAGCCATACCCCCTGAAGAAAACACTTTCTTCGCCCAGCCATCAAAACATTTGTTGTCCCCATCAGGAGGGATGGTAGGGTACGATGCCTGTTTTGCCTGGGCCGTAGCCGCCTGCACCAAACTCTCCGGAGTGGGGTGCGTAGTCAAGAAGCTGGGGTCGCTACTGGCTGGGCGATATTTCTTCGGCAAAGACTTGCTCACTGCCGGGAGACTCTCCGGGGCAGTCTAAGGCGCTGCCACCCTTCTTTGCAATGCCATATGGAATGGCAGTACCAGGTCAGTTGGTCAAGGATATCCGTCAGGTCATCCTGCAGAAAATCCACTGGTGGCGCAGACCACCCCAAGTATTCCGTTAACCTCGACATAAGGTGCCGGTACGAGGACTCTGCGTGCGTGCCAGGCTCAGGTCTACCAAACTCAACCTCCGGAGAGGTGTCCAGACCACTGGCGTCGTGCAGCGACTGACGCAGGTCTTCAATCTGGCTATGACCAGACAAAATCTTGTCGGGTACCTGATCAGGAACCAAACCTTCTTCCTCAGACCCTTCTTCCATCTCAGAAATATAATCCAGAGGCTGGAATAGGGGCACAGAACAAGGGACAAAGACATTTTTCGACTTGGCCAGAGCCTTTCTAGGGGGTTCCACCGTGCCACGTGTTACCTCCGACAAAGCAGCCTCGAAAGGCATCGATGGAATCGGCGTCAACGTCGAGCGTGGCGCCGACGGCTTCAACACAGTCCTCGAGGGCAGAGCCCCGAGCGTGTCCTTCGACAGCCTGGGCACCAATGGAGTCGACGGCTTCCGCGGAGACAGAGCCTCGAGAGAGTCCCTCGACGACCTCGGCACCAAAGTCTTCTTTGAAGACCTCACAGGCTCTGACGGTCTCGAGGGCGTCGAGGACCAGGACCTGGAGCGGGCACGTCTAGAGCGATCCACCTTGTCCGATCGAGAGCTCGAAGGTGCTCTATGATCGTGCCGACCACCCGAGCATGAAGGCGTGAGAGTGGTGGCTCTAGCACGGTCACGGCAGCCGTCTTTCGACGGCGCGGACGGAACAGAGCCCTGCGACTGAAAAATCGCCATCATCTCCTGTCAAAATTAATCCCATTCCGCAGGAGTGGAATGCTTGTTGGGACAAGCCACCCGCCGACGAGCGGAGTCCATGGACGAGGAAGGCGACCGGTGACGGTGCTTCCGTGAGTGCCTCAAAGAGGCAGAGGAATGGCAGGACCCACTCCGGGACCGAGACCCCCTGCCCCCGGACTTACGCCGATGATGCGGAGAGTCGCCCCTCGAATCGTCAGTCAAAAGCCCAGTGGATTTCGACTTCTGGGGCTTGGCCGCCTTAACGACAGAAAGCTTCTTCTTACACTCCTGCAAGGCCTTCGAAGTTAACGACTGGCAATCGTCACAATCGTCCGTAGCGTGCTCCTCACCGAGGCACCAGAGGTAGGTGTCGTGCGGGTCCATCAGCGACATCTTGGTACCACAGTCCCGATACTTCTTGAAACCTGGCCGCGGGGTAGAAGACGACATCATAGAAATCTTCACAAACTAACAGGTTCGAAGAACCGAAAGAATAGAACTCAGAAGAACCGAGGCGTGCCGAGATCTCCGAAGCGAACACATTCGCAGAAAAAACAGAACTGAGGCTACGGGCGTCGTGCGTCCTACTTATAACATCCAGTGACGTCGGCTCGACAGAGGCCCTCGAGGACAGCGTATCGACGTCATTGACGCAGGACGCCGAAAATTTTCCAAAGCAGCACAGCTGTGGTGATTACCTGTCATAGATATGGAATACGTCGGAGGACCCAATCCCCTCAAAAAGAGATTTATTCACCCTCTTTGGACTTGAGGTGATCCAGGGCCTTCGCCCAAAAGAGGACCCCCCGTTCCCCAAGGGATTTAGATGAAAATCCCAAACACTCTAAACAAAGTGTGTGGGTCCGCCTCCGAGAATGACATGTAACACCAGTTGCACATGGAAAACCCTGTTTTGCCCGGTGTAAAACAGAAGGACGTGGGAGTTCGGGTGGTGTGGGGGGCTTGGAAGAAGTAATACAAGTAAAACCAGATTTAAGCTACTGCTGGGAAGTGGTTAAAGACAAGAAAAGGAAAACAGAACAAAAATGCGTTATTGCATGGTGGCGCTATGCATACATGGCCCGCCCACAGGCTCTCTAAATTTTCAAAGGGCGAGAGTGCTGGGCTTGCTATGGCTCCGATCCCTCATTCTTGCCATGGGAACTCAAATAAGTGTGGAGGAAAGGGGACGCGACATAGTAGTATAAACATTTATGGAATGAACATGGTTCAGTCTGTTTTCATACATCATCTTGGTTTATTTCTCTGCCAATGTTTAGAGAGCAAATATGTAAAGCCCCCATGAATTGGTGAGCCAGAAACAATGCCCTGAAAGGCTGCATCTGAACCGTGGGTCATAGGTTGTGCACCACTGAATTACACCATCTTGAAAAATAAAAAAAGGTAAGCCAATATGATCTTGTATAACGTAATGACACACTTACAATAAAAGTGCATAATCACACAGCTCAAAATTAAAACACACAAAGCAATATGTTCCAAGCATAAAATATCACTCTCTCCCTCAGTTTTCCACATGCACAAAGCACACCTTTTCGTACTTGTCAAGAGTCAATTATCAATCACTGGTGGTAAGTGCACATTTTGAGGCTTTAATGGAATGCAACGATCCATTCACTATAGCGTCTCCCCACTGCATCCTTTGTATAAAAATGTAAATGATGTACAGCACTGTAACTAAGCTGAGAATATACTTGTAATGCTTGCGCCCTCATACCTTCTGGTCCGCTGCGCCATATAAATAAATAAACAAACTTATCATTAAATGCTGTAGCTGCATGTTTTCCAGCACAGGGACAATGCACACTCAATTGAAGCAATATTAATGAGCCGACACACAGCCATAACATTGCCAGTCATGATTGTGACCATGAAATAATGCTTTAGGTAGGATGCATAGGAGAAATGAAAGGTGCTCTGCATCACAAGAAGCCGATAGGCATGGATTGGGATTTTGGTTATTAAAGTATTTAACCGCACTAACAAAGGCAGCCATAGAAAAATAAAAGGCAAGTTCAATGTATGAAGAAGTATAAATTAAAAGCAACATTGCACAATATAAATGTGATTTTACAAAATCGAGGAATGTGGAGGAATTGGATTTTGTCATTTCTGAAAATAGAAACTATTTCTTTGAATGTTTCGTTTTCTGCAAAATTAAAAGGTCATCGAGATTTCAAGATATTTAGAACATCATCCTGCATGAACATATTGTGGCATCCACTTTGGTCTTGGGCCTTTTCCTTCAGTCAGTGACTGGTTGGGTGTGCCCTTTGCCCTCGTGGTAATTTGATATTCTTTGAACAAAAGTATAATCTAAAAGGCGTTGGTACACTAGGTAGGCCAGAACTGCGACTGTGAGCAAGGAGAAACAAATAGAAACACCACACTCCCGAGTTGGAGTATGTAGCTCCCTGACCTTTCTCCCATTGTGGTTCTTCCATTTTCCTTCAGTGGTGCAACACCAGAGGCATCCATCCTCAGTTCTTCCATTTCTTTCTGCTCAAATGAGGGTCACAATGTCTCCTCAAATTCCACCTACCCACCACTGTGCTGACATTTCTAACTTTAGAGGAAAACAAATCAAAGAGGTCACAATCTGTCACATCATAGCCAAGGTACAAATCTATCCTTCCTGTGGAGCCTACAGGCCGGTATCCTTATGTTGATATTAAGGGTGTACTCTAAACAAAAATGGCTTTTAAATCCTATCTGCTTGCATGTCCTTTAAGAGCCTAGAAGAACCGGAAACCTCCAGGTTTAGCCAGCAATGGTTATTTCATTGTTTGGAAAACTATACTACTTTAACCTCACAAACATGGTTAAAATATGCAAAACATTATTTGTAGTAAAAGCAGACATTCTGTAAGGACACGCATCAGCTGTTAAACGAGAACATCTGATTTGGTTGCCGGGTCGGCACACATTAGGCACCCGACCACTCACTATTTTACTCTAGAAGCACATTCTGTCTTTGCACCTTTTTAACCACTCAACTAGGTTAAATCAGAGCATTCCCAAGCAAACAGAAACGATTCACCAGGAGAGGTCTTCACTGATTCAGAACGGATTGCTCCGCTGGCGGAAGTCTGCGGCTCGGGCAGTTGGGAGCAACGACGCATGGGCAGGCCTCTGTGCTGCACTGGGGAAACATTGCATAGACTAATGTGACATGCAATGCAACTACAATGCACAGCAGCGACCTCCAGAGATGTGCTGCAGTCCTAGGAGGGCAGCGTGCCTTTCGGAGAGACACAGGGGAGCCTTCAGTAAGCAACGACTCTGTGTGCACATATTAGAGGAAAAAACACTTTACCAAGGTGCCCCCCATCATGCGGCAGTGGCCCTAGGATAATTATGTAGGTGTCCCTCCCAAATAGCTTTTATGGTAAAAACATTTCTTTGGCAAACAAATATTCTGGGACCCTGGTGTTTGTACATGCTTGCCCCCACAGAGCATCCACTTTGGAAAGAGTCACATTTCCCACCCCCCACAAATATCACCAGTTTCTGGACTCCCATCCGACCACCATGTTGCACCTGTACCACTGTCAAGTCTTCATACCATCTTTGATGTAACCCCATTTGCTGCAGTTTGTTCCATTCTAGGTAAGGTATTTATGCCACTGTGCCCTCAACCACAATCCCTCATCTGTTCTTCTACCGGTTTCCCAAGATACACTGGGTAAAAGGTTGACCCTCCACCTCTGCAATGTATGTTTCCCGTTGTGAGTCTCCCTCCAGCTACTTGCAGATCCACGTTGTCTGCGTATCCCTCAGCTCGTAATGCTCTCCTCGTTGTCTGCATCACACTCTTCTCCAAACATAAGAGCAGTTACCTTGTTCATGCTGGAGCTTGGGAGCCCCCGGTCCATGTTCACACTGTTCCAAAGAAGTCCACTGGCTTTCTCGCAGTGTCCAAGGGCAGCCTGAAGCCCTTCTACCTTCCCACACACAGATGCTTGCATGGCCCTGCACATGTATGAAACAGCCTTCAGCAGAGGGGTCCTGGAGTGAAGAGAAAGAAATGTCAGTCATATGGTACCCCACATCAGTTGTTAAATGATCAACTTCACACAACAAAAAGGGACTGGAGCTCCAGCAAGAACATTAACTAATAAGCCAGAGGTCAAGTGGTGCACTGGCTCCGGTCTTGGCCCAACAACTGCAGGCTGTCCCTTATTTCTGCCTCATTGATCAGAGGCGTATGTCTGCTCTTGCCCTCCCTCCAACCCCCACCCTCTGTCCCATCCAATTCTCTTCTCTTTTGTCTGCTTTCTCATATGCCTTTATGATGCATATGAACGAACCAATCCTTCGCCCCTTAGTATCCTGCTTTTGGAGACCAAATGTGCCACACAGGCCTAACGATGGTGCTTTGCTTTAAGAGGATTTAGAAGCTGTACGGGATGCCCTCTACCAGTCAATGATAATCTAGCGTTTCAACACTGACCACTGGGGCAATAGAGGATTCCCGTAAAAGTGCCCCAGGCTCAAATACCCCACCACTGCAGACCTCAAAGAGCTGGTAGAGCCAGACTGTGCCCAATGATGCCTAGCATTCTAGTAATATTTCCAAAAGGAGTCAGCATGGCATGATGCCATCCTGAGAGAACACTGGATGCCAATCAGGAGAATCCTTCATTGCTAAAGTGCCCAAGGGATCTTTCAGTACCATAGTAGTGTATGCAGGGAGTCCGAACTCCCATTTGCTGCCGTTTGCTAGACCTGCTGAAAGTCACTTCAGAGGGGTCTGCAGTGGATATATAATTTCATGACCGTCACTCCCGTGTAACCCAAACGTTAGACACAAACACATTCCTCAGGAGGGTTGGTTAATAGAGGAACTGGCTTCAAATAAACCATGACTGACAGAAGGGAAATGTGGTAACTGGGCTGCAATCTAAATTTGAATGCCTGGCCTGTTTGTTGACCTCTTGCTAGTTGCAATCAGAAATCACTGGTGTCAGAGCTGCAGTTAGTGAGGAGGCGGCAAATTGCTTGAGCAAAGTTTGTACCTACCATTGCTGTTGCAGAGACAGTTGAGACAACGTGATGCCCTCAGTGGAGCCATCTGAAGGGCTGCCTTGGAATAGATCAGTGAGAGGTTCAGATTCCTCATCCTCCCTATTTGAAGCTAGAAGCTGGCCTCGCATTTCAACTCTTGTGAGGAAGGTCTTCAACCAAATCATGTGAAATACTTCAGGGGACGCATTAGGTTTTCCAATGCCCTCCAGATAGTTTACCTCACCAAGTCTTTTCAACTATCTGTTAAGGACCAGTCTATTTGCCCTTTCAGGCTTCCTTAGCAAGGGGTACAATGAACAAGAGCGCATTCTTGTCATAAAAGTGTTTAAACAGCCTTCAACTTGTCACTGGCCACAGCCATCAGAAGGGCCATTCTCTTCCTCAGTCCTACCACACAGACTACCACATTCAAGGTAGTTGACGTGTAGGGGGTCTCCCACACTTCCTTCACTATGGTCAAGGGTCCACTGTCATGGTGACCAGCAACAGTTTAAAGGGCCTCAACAACACCAATCATACCTCGAGAGTTCTATTGAATCTCACCAAGAGGCCATTGGTATGTGGATGGTAGGCAGATGAAAAGCTGTACGACTCCCCACACTCCTTATACATGGCCTGCACATAGTTGGACATAGGGTTTGTGCCTCTGTCTGGCACAACCTCTTTAGGGAAGACTAGCATATTATAGATGCCTATAATGCTCTGGCAACTGACTCAGTAGCCATCGTTTTGGATGGGATAGCTTCAGGATATCTGGTGGCATGATCAACAACCACCAGTATAAACTGCTGCCAAAGGATGTTGAAGGATCAAGGGAACCAACAATGTCAATCCCTACACTCTCAATTGGTACACCATCTGCAGCGAGTGGTACCAGTGGAGCCTGGAACTGTGTTCCCCTTTTGCCAGGCCACTGACAAGTAGTGCAATCCCTGCATTGACTTTCTACTTGGACCCCCATCTTAGACCAGTAGACACGCATTGATAACCTCTCCTTAGTCCTCTTGGTCCCAAGATGACCTCCAGGAGAGACTTCATGTGCCACCTGCAGGAGGAAGGGTCTCACACACAGAAGGACCACCAACCTTCTATGGTCTCCTGTGCAGTCTATGGGTTCACTGTATATTACCCACCTTGCCAGTAGATCCTATGTTTCCCTGGTGGCTCACCCTCCAATTGGGAAAATGCCTTTCTTCTGAGGCCTTCCATAGATGGACACTCTCCGATGTTGACTGAATTCCTCCCTAGAGGGTTTTCCCTTTGTGACAAATCTGGTTGTCCCTTCTGCCCAAAGGGGAGCCAACTCCTGTGAGGCCCGCTCCGTGAGACCCTCCCTCGGGGTCTGCGCAAGTGGGACCTCACTGGGAGCGACTCACCTCTCGGGGACAAGGACTCTCAGTCCAAGAAGGAACTCCCAGACCGGACTACTGTGTCAGCCGATTTGGGAATTGGAAAGACTTACTTCTGTTTTGAAATTACCAAATAGTTCAATTTCTTCATTCTCTTTGCCTCCAGGTAATGCTGGATATCGCCTGAACTCCAGTCGAAGAACCTCAGGAAAACCCTTGTGTTTGTGATATCGCTTTGGTTTCACTGAATAGTGACATTTCCTCAGTAATGAGTTCCATTTGAGTGCCACAGTCAAGGAATAAGGACACACCCTTTTTTACTGTGATGACATACTTAAGCACAGGAGGAACATAGAACGAGGAGAAATCTCCTATGCAGGGAGGAGAGCGAGTTGCACGCAGAGAGGAACCTCTGTGCAGAAACATCCTGGAGAGGTGGAGCCACGCTAGACCACGGAGCGTTGGCAGCGAGCCCAATGCTGGAAGGTTGGCGTCCCATCCGACTGGGAAGCCAGGTTCAGGGGGAGAGTCGGAGACATGGCCTTCAACCCACCCACTCGAGTTCTTCAAATAGTTATTTACAATGGTGACCCAAGGAGTATTCTTTTTTTTACTTGTGGTCCAAGTACTGGGCGGGAGCCTTCGCAAACTTTAAGAGCAGAGCCTGGTTCCATTTTTCAAAATCTTCTCTTAGGCTTCGAGAACTCCATGATAGCACTGCTGCTATTCTGAGGAAGTCTGCTGAGAAGCCAAGCAATCTTGTCACACTAATTTACCTCTTGTACTTCACAATATGGTTGACTGCATTTGAGTAGGTTTATGATGCCAATTTTCTCATAAACATTCAACAGATCCTTAAGAAACCTTGGATGAGAGGGGGACCCTGAACCATTCCCACACTCCCTGGAAGAACCTGTAGGTCCAGTCAGCCGGGGCAATTCCAACTGGAAAGATCTGTCCTTTTTATCTCAATCTTAGTTCACCCCATCTTTGCCATTATATGGTCCATTTCCATTTTCTTGAGCCTCAGCTCCTCCTTTCTTAAAATCATATACAGCATCAGAGGTGGCAATAGAGGATTGATAAGCCCTCTTCAGATTCACTTGTGCCCTTCAAGTAAAACAGGCTCATTACTACTGCTAGGCTCTGCCCCAACATCTACACTACTGGCAACAGGTAGAGCGTTTTTACCAGTCTCCTAGTAATCCATTAATCTCTGCACTAAGCCACTTTTATGATATATGATAGGTTATTTATAACGCGCTTAATACCCAGAGGTTTCTAAACGCGGACCCGGGGATTGAACCTGTGGTGCTCTGTGTCTTGTTTCCAAGGCAGGCACGTTGCCGCTGAGCTATCCTCCCGTTTCCAGAAGTAGTCAAACCTGTCTCTGTGCACAACTTTCAAATATTCAACTTTGTGTAGAGCAAGAGAAGTACTAGTGTATGTTTCTACAATATAGTTTATGCAACTTTACATGCCTAAAACATTTAAAGCTTAGAGTTCTATGTACAAAGAACAATGGGAGCACTCCAAAGATTATCTCACCGCTGAGCACCAATTTCTTTATGATTGATTTCCAAAATCTACCCAGAGGGTGGCTTTTGAGTGGCCAGCCTTTTATGGTGAACATGAAAGTTACTAAAGTCTAGCCAAACCCAGTCAAGGTAGGAAGCAGAGCGATAAGGCTGAAACCTAGGAGGGAGGTAGGAGAATGGTTTGGGGCTACGAGTCCATGCACAGGAACACCAGTAATTCCAGTTAAACAGGCTATAGAATAGTTTGATCAACAAAGGCATGACATGCCAGTCTCGCATCCCCATTTAGACACTCCCTCCCCACAATTCTGGCCAAGGAATAGACAGTGTGGTATTCAGGAAACAAAAATATATTTAAAAGACTAATCTAACTTCAAACAAATTGGTCTCCAGCTTTACACCATGGAAACCAACACAAAACTATAGCAGAACCAATAGTCAACCAAAAAAATTAAAATAAATTTAAAGAAAATAAATTACCTGCCTATATGAATCTCACTATCATCAGTCCGGAGCGTGCAAAGTGTGGTCTGCTGTGGAAGCCAGTTGCCGGTGTATTGGGCTGTCCAGAAGTTGTTGGGAGTCTGTCTTCACTTGCTGTCATTCAGTCAGAGCCACCCCTTCAAAACTATCAACTCAGAGCAGAGTGTGGTCTGCTATTGTCCACAGTGGGCCGGGCCAAGAGGGTGCTACTGAAATACTCTGAGAACAAAGTGACTGACATGAGTATTTCAATCACTGTAATATGGAGTGTGGTTCAATACCTCATACTCTAGGCAAATTGCGCCCTCTAATCTAGGTTTCTGAAGAAAATTGGTGTAACAGAAGTGGTGAAAACAAAACTGTTGAAGCAAGGGGAAAATAAGGCCTTGTTGCTTTACGAGATCACTTTAACAGTGACAACGAGAGACAAGTGTGGGTTTCTGCTCCGGTAGCGACTGTTAACGGCAAGTACTGCCTTTAGAAAAAGGTACTGGCACTGTCATTAAGGGAGGGTGAGGTGTTTAGATCAGTGGAGGACCGTCATGGACAGCTCCCCAAGTGGTTCGAGTAGTGGGTGTGCCAAGCGTTTGACTGCCTTTGAAGGTAGAGACGAGGGCGAACTCAAGCAAGCGACACTGGACAAAGTTGACTTAAAGGAGTAGTTTGCTTGCACCGCAATCCAGAGGACACAACTAGTAGGAATGGCTCAAGGTGTTTTCAGGAGGTGGCACCATTGGAAAAACAAGTGCAACTGTTTTTTTTTGTTGCCCGCAATCAATGTGGATTTAACGATAATTACAACAAATACGGTACTTGAAGGCCAGACTGCACTCGCATGCTCTAAAGAGATGATCAAGGAAGTACCTGTGGGGTTTAATGTGGCTGAGCTAGCTGTGAACGGCCTATTAAAAGGGGTTAATAGTGGTTTCAAGGCTCCTATCTCTAACACACAATTTGTAAAAAAGGAAGAGGACAGTGGATTCAGGAGGATCATTTATTACTAAAGAAAAACGTTTTTTTTTTATAAAGGGCCGCAATGCAACACAAGTGTGAAAAGAGCTACTGAAACAACAGACTCCAAACTTTTAGATTCAACTGCTTTATTTGAATGAGCTCTGCAACCGAAATCAAATGGGGCCCTGGGAACAAGGCACCAGTAAACTTCGATTTTGACAAGGTTCTCATCGTGGATGCCGATCAAAGGCTGCGTCCGTCCCATACATTTAAGAAAAAAAGTAATTGCATGGTGGAGGTTAATGCAGTGTCTTTACCTCCTAATAAGAGAATAGCACAATCTCTTCCATCACCAAATGTGACGAATGATGGTGATAGACCTATTGACTTCTCGCAAGAACATAAGGGTAGTGATGATCAGAACCTACAAACAGGAAAGTACTGCGCTATTACAGAAGTATTGAAAAAGAAATTGCAAAAAATCAGCACAGATCTGGAGCAGGATAGTATGGCTCGAATGGAAGCCCTATGACTACACATTTTTGATATACCTGTAAGGTGTGCTCCTGTTACAGAAATATGCCAGACGGGATGCATGAGCTCCTAAATTAGAACAAGAGTAGGGTGTTGGAGGTGCCCTTAGTAGGGATAAAGCCCTTAGTCAAACTGAAGTTAGTAAAACCATGAACCTGAAGTGGGCTATTTGAGGGCAAAGGAACTAGCCGGTTTGTTGAATCAGCAGACTGTTTCAACCACAACCTCCTTTGGAGAGTTACTCATCATTTGAATCGTCTATGCTGCCACCTTCTGGTGTGTGTAAAACGAGAAAGTATGTTGCATACAGTTAGAGCAACTGCTTAAAAATCATTCGAAAGAGGTGGCAGGGGAACAGACATTGGTACTAGATCTGCCCTTATCACATTGGCTCCTTTCTTAAAGCTATATGAGGTTCTTAACGAGAATCTAAAAGATCATTCAACAATGCTAGCTATGATGCACTCAAAACTGATTTTCATAGAAGGCTACGTGACAGCGGTGCAGGGAAATTTGGAGAAGAATTCGGAGGCTAATGCAAAGGGTCTTAGAAACTAATTCAGGGTTGTACTAAAAGGAAAGACCAGAAAGATGACCGGGATCTATCCAAGAGTGCTGTCCCCCTGTCTCCTAAGCAGCCAAGTGTTAGTGTATCACAGGGAGCAGTGGAAGTTGATTATAGTCTCAAAGAAGTCTCTCTGTATAGTCATAAAAACCTAGGTCCTTGTGGGGCGGAAGAAATAGTTGGAGGGGATCGTTCACCATCTCCAAACTTTGAGGTAAAGGTAGTAGCCCCTCAATTGGCCCCATCAGAGATGGGTTTTGCTCAAAGGAACAACAGACCCCAGTTAAATCAGGACGTTTTTGGAACAGTAATATCTAGCGATTGCGTTGATGAAGTGGTGAAAATGTATAGTCCTGATGGTGCGATGGATTAGTCTATTAATAGACTACCCAATCTTTGAGGTGGAAGATTACAAAAAGAAAATGTTGTTGAGGCGTCCCCAACAACTACCAAGGAAATCAAAAACGAGACTGATGGGAAGAAATGAAGATCTAATGGTGCTCGAAAATTCCTAAGAAACTTGTCACTCCCTATGTCACCAGAGAAAATGGGAGGGGACAAAAGGGGAACTATGGCTGCCTCTTCAACCAGGGGAACTGATAAGAGGCAGTCGGGAGGTCTCCTGGAAGGAAATGGTGGCGAAATATCTGATGGGGGAAGACTCACAAACTTCCTCAATAAAGCTTCTGATAAGTCTGTCAACTGTATCAATCAATAAACTACTAAAAGGCGCACCACCAATAAAGCATATAGACAAAAGTGGTCACCATATGGTAGATCTGAGGGTGGAGAGTGTAAGGATAAATGAACAGGTGGAAGGAATCACACCGTTCAGAACCTTGGAACAAAAGCGCCAGAGGGCTTCCACTATGGTGTAACGGGTGAGGATCTCGCAGACCCAAGGAGAGAGTTACCAGATCAGCAAGTCTTCACTCATCTCACCCAGGTACCCAGCCATTTTCTGACGCTGGAGCAAAAGTGTAAAGCAGTGGTGCAGGTAATGGCAGCATTGGAGAAGTTGGAGCCAAAAAGACAATCAGGATAATCAAGATGGCTCACTGTTACAAGCTGAAAAGAAAGTGAGTGGTGGGGGTCTAATTCGATGTTCTTCTAATCAAGAACATAACAATTTGGTAGCTGTCAAAAGACATTTCCGGAAAGGGGGGGCATTCATTAGGGAAGGAGCCTTCCTGAAACAACCCTAACTGAGAAAAGAGAGGGTGTGCACAATGTTAGAAAGGATTATAATCATTGTAGCAGTCTAGAAAGATTGTTCAGCTTGAGAGACGGCTTAATTTTAAACAGGTACAGCATGCAGAGGCTCCTTCGTTGTATCCCTGGTTAAGGTCAATTGAAACAAGAGATATTGACCTGGAATTTACTAATGGAAACCAACTTGACAAGGTCGACATATATTTAACATCTAATATGGTGAAAGGAATGCTGGTAGATTAAGCTGAAGGGTTGCTCTCTGGTGTTTGATTTGACGGACATAGCCCTGTTATCGAATGAAAGCAGAAACACAAAGGAGGATGGGGATGGCCGAGGGAAAACCCTGAATCAACCAATACAGCTATTGGCAAGGGATGGACAGTCTGCTAAAGAAGACAATGTAAAGGGTACAACTCAAGATTCTAAAAACAAGGAGGGGGGATTTAGTTTAACAGACCTATTGGTGGTAAAGAAAAGGTAATATTAACATAAAAAGGTAGTGGTGTTGGGGGATGCTAGCCTAATAGCATGGATCACAAGAGGTTTTAAACACCTCTTTGTACTGGGGGATTTACAAACTAGTTCCCCCGCGTAGATATGCCTCAACATGGTTGCATGAATCACCCATATTGGAGGGCTATTCAGTCATTCTCAAACTTGTTGTAAAGGGAATAAAGGGGAGACCATCTTCAGGGCTTCTTATGGCTGTGAACAATGGTTGTAACAAAGAGGTGGTGAGGATTAAGCACCCCAATCCATACATGCAAATGGTGACTATTGAAGCAAATTACAAACAGCCTACTGAATGGTATATAATGTGTAATCTTTATCGGAAACCGGGGGTAAATGAAGATGTGACATTTCTAGAAACTTTCATCGAACCTTTAAATGAATGGTCTAAATCCCGCTCAGCTGCAAAGATCATAGTATTCCTAATTTTGAATGTGTGGAGGAGGGAAGGGATGTTCATAAAGCCAAACGATACTTGTTAAATGGTCAAATGGAAGGTGTACACCGGGACAACCAACATGGACATTTGGGGTGGTGCAGTGGGTGGGTTGGGGTTGAGTCTTGTATAACTAAATACGTGCTTTTAAGTGGGAATCTTTTGGCTGGTGTAAAAAGGTTCGAAATTGTAGCTTCAACTAGAAGCAACCATAATATCTGACAAAGGCGTACTATTGACACCACCTGGTCTAAAACATTTTTCACTACTGAATTAGAGGCGACGCAGGGCCGTAATCTACTAAGAATGTCAACTAGAGAGATAAGGACACTGCCATATAAGACTATGGGGTATGGAGGGGAGTTGGAGAGTCAGGATAAGCTCTCAGACATGGATAACCCTCGATTTCTGCTGGCCTATACTTTTCTGTGGGCCTAGAGTAAAGGAATTTGCCACTAAGCAGGTTTACAATTCAGACATCGTGAC
The DNA here is from genome assembly GCF_040938575.1 of Ambystoma mexicanum. NCBI lineage: Eukaryota > Metazoa > Chordata > Amphibia > Caudata > Ambystomatidae > Ambystoma > Ambystoma mexicanum. The sequence continues at coordinate 1,108,913 of NC_090926.1, read as the reverse complement.
AGGGAAAAAAGGTTACTTAGATTCATCCTCAAGCAAATAAAGTTAGCCCAGGGTCCTTTAACCGGCTAGATCGTTTAGATGGAAAATGGTTCAAAGACACTCTGAAAGTAGGCTTCTAAGCATGCATAATAAGAACATAGGAGAAGTGTGGCAATTGATTAATTCAGTGAGCTCTGCTCCTAAAGCTGTGCAAGTAAGGTTTAAATTACTTACCTGTAACTATTGTTCACCAGCATGGATTCACATGCTCATGAATATTCCCTGTTGTCATGCTGGGAATCCTTGGTAAAAGAAAAAAACGTTCACTTTAACACTATTTCTCCTCTACACCAATCATTTCCTCTGGGTCATACTGCCCCCATCCAATGACGGTACTCTCCCTAAGCGCAACCTGTTCTCAGATGAGACTTGTCTTGGTTGCTTCTGTAGAGTTGCTAAGAGCTTCTTCACCTCACAAGCCTAATCAACTTGTGACCCTGCTTTGATTTCTTCTTTTCTAAAACATTGTGCAATACTTTTTACCTACCTGCAAGAAGTGCTTCAGCTCACCTAGACTTTTGCCCAATTGACTTTGGCCTAGCCTGGCTCCCGGAATGACTTCTTTCCTCTGACATTGTGTTTTGTCTTCCTTCCAGAAAGGGGTCAACTTACTTTGCATTGGGGGGGTTACCAAAAGTACTTACCTGCTTCAGAATATTTGTGAGATCTCTTGTTTCGTTTTAGTAACCTTTTTATTTGACATACTCAAGTCTGGTTCTAAATGCAAACAGTGGTATATTAATGTCCACAGTGTCCTAGTTACTAAAGTCACCTGAGGGTGTAGGAAGTGTCTGTGTGCCATCCCAAAAGGGTACTTACTGATTTGGAAATATTAAGAGTGTATTTTGGAGTGTATTTGTGTGTTACTATTATATTGCCCCCTTCTGAAGAAGGCTTATTCAAACTGGATGTTAAATAAATTCATAATTGTTTAATCAAGAAACCTTGTGTGTAACAGTTAATTTGAATATTTGTCACTGTGAATCTCTGTGTAACTCCCCTACAGCTCACATTGACCCCTCTTGAGGTAAGCCCGGCTGCTCAGCCACACTACCAACCTGTGTAGTACAGACTTATACCAAAGGTTGGGTTCCTATTGCCAGGTGGTCAGGGTTGTTGTAGTGAACCCAAAGGGTACTGCACACAATCTTGCCTAACACTTGAATCTTGAATAACGATTACACAGTAGCACACATACACAACCATGGGAGGTGGCAAGGCTCAACAGAAGCAATAAAGACACACCTCTGGAGCAAACTCGCCTCAAACAGGTTGTGTAGCACCGCTTGGCTGACTCGGGACTCCTCCCTGGAATCCCTATCGACACATTAGCACCTCATGAAGGTGTGCGTGGACCTCCACATAGCAGCCCTGCAGATGTCCAGGGGGGGCCACAGAGAGAAACGCAGTCGTTGCTGTGATGGCTCTGGTGGATTGGGCAATCGGCCGGCCTGGCAGCCGCCTGCTTGCTAGTAGATGACGGTGCATGATGCAGCCAGAGAGCCACCTGGTGATGAAAGCCTTCAAAAAGGCCTTTCCCTGATACACAGGTCCAAAGTTAACAAACTGAGAAGTCTTCTGAAAATTCTTCATACATGCACATAGAACTTCGAGGCATGAGCAAAGTCCAGCGAATGCAAGGCCCTTTCCGCTGGCGACGACTGATTCGGGACAAAGACCGGTAACCCCAAAGGTTGGTTGAGGTGGTATTCCAATGGCACCTTTGGCATAAAGGTTGGGTGTGTATGCAGTACCACCTTTGAAGCATGGAAAGGCAGGTCAGGCTGCTTGCAAGATATGGCCAGAATCTCCCCAACATGAGTGGCCAAAGTGATAGCCACGGGGAAAGCAGTTTTACACGACAAAGACTTGAGCGTTGCCCGATGCATAGTTTAAAAGGGCACTCCCACAAGTTTAGCCAGCGCAACATTGAGCTCCAAAGCCGGGGCAGGGGCCTTCACCGGTGGGAAAGTCCTGAAGAGTCAGTTGAGGAACTCATTGACGAGCCTGAGTGACCACAGAGAAGCTCTGCCAGGGGTCCTAGTGTACCTGGATACGGCGGCGAGATGCACCTTGATAGAGGTGTGAGCCAGTCCCGCTTTGGCCAAGAAAACCAAGTATTGTAGAAGTTACAGAGCCGTGACACACAGAGGGGTAATCTTCTGGGTCTGGCACCACACAGAGAAGCGTTTCCATTTATGTCAGCAGCACTTCAACTTTGATGAGGCTCTGGCCCTGGCCAGGATGTCCTTACATTCAACGGGTAAAGCATAACCTCCAAACTCTAGGGCTGCAGGAGCCATGCCCTCAGGTTCAACGACTAGCGAAAAGATTTGAGGGCCCAGAATACGGCCTGAAGTTCCAGGTCGTTGATGTGTAGGTCCTTCTCCTCTGGTTGCCAGAGGCCTCTGGCGTGCAACTGTCTAGTGTGGGCTCCCCATCCCTCTAGAGAGGTGTCCGTGGTGACAGTCTCCTGGTAAGGCTGAACCTGAAACTGAGCTTCCTGGACGAGATGTGGCTGTACACCCCACCACTGAGTCGCTCAACGGAACTACTCGTTGAGCGAGATCCTGTCCGCAAAGTTAAGACACCTGCACCCACCATGCATCCAGGAACTCTTGGAGAGGTCTCATGTGAAGTCTGCACAGTTGAACGAGACTGATGCACGATAAAATCATGTCCAGCAGTGACTTGATGAACCGCACCGTCACCATCTGCATCAACAACAAGCTACTTTGTCCTCTATGGCTCTCACCCTCTCTTTAGAGGGCAATGCCAAACATGTCACTGTGTTGAGTCAGGCACCTAGAAACAGTGCATGCTGAGATGGCGTCAAGCAAGGCTGTTGATAGTTTATGGAAAACCCCAACACAGTCAGCAGATGTATGGTCTTCGATGTGTGTTCGCCCGCCAGAGCGCAGGAACACACCAGCCAGTCGTCTAGGTAGGAGTATATGTGGATGTCTTGTAGACGAGGATGTGCTGCCACTGGGGCCAGGCACTTCGTAAACACCCTCAGGGCCGATTTGAGGCCAAAATGCAGAGCCTTGGACTGGTAATGCTGACCTTTAACTACAAACCGTAGGAACTTGCAGGGTTTCTTGTGAAAGGGGATGTGGTAGTAGGCATCCTCCGGATCCAACAACGTCAGAAAATCTGCTTGCTTCAGCTGGCCAAGCATGTGTTGCGACGTGACCATCCAGAACCTTTTGGACTTCAAGTACTTGTTGAGACGACTATCTAGGATCAGCCTCTACCGGCCCCGTTTCGAACCAGAAAGTAACTCCGGAGCCCCGGCAATGCCGGGGAACAGATTCTATTGCCCCCTTATGTAACATGGCCAGCACCTCCTGCAAAAGCTCTGGTCCATGTTGTTCTTGTCACCGAATGGGCGGGTTATGAAGACACCTGCGTTGGAACTTCAAGGTATGCCCCTGTCCAGCGTCCAGCACCCATCTGTCTGTGGTGATCTTCTCCCACAGGCCGACTTCGCAAACCGGCCTCCCACCGGGGTGCCTAGGTGGGGGCCTGAGGCCACAGCTGGTGTAACGCTTACCTGGGACTCTGCGGGAGCGTAATGCCTTCTCAGCTAGAGGATCTGTTATCTGGACTCTTATTCTGTGAAAACAACAATAATAGCAATAGAACTACTGTAATTTCTATTTGCTGGGAAAAAACTGTATTGCAAAGTGCCTTTGATAATCCCACCCTTCTCACCTGTGTTTATGTTTTGTGGAGCTCTCCATCCTGTATTCTACAGTGGCGTGTTGGTTTGAAAACTTAACTTGAGAGGCTGCGGTGTTCAAAAGATTCTTGTCAGAATAATGTTCTTGCATTTCTAGAGTTATCTTGGGTACATTTTTGGTGAAAAAATATATAGTTAGATTAGGGTCGGACTGGGACGAGAAATGGGCCCGGTCAACCAAAAAAAAGTGGTCCACCCCTCGCCTCACGACCCTTGACCTCTGATGACATCACCAGAAGTGATGTCATTTGATCCCACCCCAAAGTGACATCCCGGGAAGCAATGAAACACAAACTTTCACCCCTTGACAAAACAGCAAGTGCCATCAAATAGCATTGTACCCAAGTACACTAAATTACTGTGAATGCAAGCAGACGTCCAAGGCCAAATGATAATATGTCATTGTATAGTACTTACGCGTAATCTCTTTTATAGAACAAATATGCATACAATCACCCAACCTGTGTTGGTACTCATTTAGCGACCTAAGAAGGATGAAAGGCTTTTTGGGAAAAAATAAATAAATAATAATAATAATAATAATAATAAATACATTAAAAAAATATATTTTTTTTCAATAATATATATATATTTTTTTACACAAACCGCCCCAGGCATGGGCAGCAACTGGCCCCCACTCCCCAGGGACGATTTCGGCCCGGCCACGGGCCGAAAGGCCGATCCAACCCTGATTCTGAGCAGTCCCTATGTTCTCTCTTTCTAAAATGTTCCCTCTTATTTTGTAGGTTCTTGGTTCTCAGAAAAGGTTGAATGCTCTAGTATGGTTGCGACTATACTTGGTTTGAGGAAACGTTTAATAAACATGAATTCGTCTTAACTGAGTCATTGCAGCCTTCAGAAACGAGCCCGGTAATAACAAAGCAAAGAAAAACTTGCTGAGACTTCAGGTAAGTAACGTGTAGGAGAAAACGAATATAAGCGCTATGTGAGCCTATGGGTGCAATGCTATGAATGAGACAAATGCCATTTGTGCCAGGCTTGAAGTCACTGTTGACCCACTGACTGATATGAAGTTCCAAGCTTCCCTGGTATTTCTGAATGGGAACTGTGCTCCTTTACTGGGATCATGACAGCCGGTACAGGCCTGCTTGGGGGTCGGAGCTCTGCCCTGTGAGCGATCCCTGTACGCTTCTTGAGAGGAGGAGCATGGCGCTGTCAGCATGGCGTATTATAGCCTTTGGATGATCTTCCTGGTTTTCCTCTGAAAGAGCGAAAGGACGATGGCCGTCGCTGCTGCAAAGTTCCCAAGGAGGTTGACGGCTCTGTGTCAGTCTTTATCACTTGCAAAGACTCGTCAACCACCTTTCCGAAGAGTTTCTCCCCTTCAAACGGCATATTCAGTACCTTCGTCTGAAGGTCCAGGCAGAAGTTAGTTGCCCTCAACCAACCTTGACAATGCAGGGACACCCCATTGCCCATCTGGCGGAAACCAGTGTCCACCGTGATGGCATGATCCAAGGCCACTTCCCCTTCCTGAAAGTGTTACAGTGCCCCGACCTTCTTGTCTTCGGGCAGGAAGTCCAGAATAGGACCCAACTTGAAGCATCGTTCCCGGTCATATCGGGACAAGATGGCTAGGGTGTTAGCTGCCTTGAAAGAGTCTGCCGTATAACTTTTTCTCTTGCCAATTGCATCCAACTTCTTCCCATCCTGGTCCAGAGGTACCATGGCTGGCGATGACTGGTTTGCTCGGTGCTTCCTAGCTGCTGCCGAGACCACCTTATGCACCTGGGGTCTGAATCTGGGACCCCGGTACTACTTTCCAGCAAGTCCCGCTTAGTCTGGGCGTACTGTTTTTTCTTTAACGCCAGGCCTTCCTCCCAGATGTCGTCCAGGAAAGGAACAGACATGATTGCCTTTCTTCTCAACTCATGCCGTTGGTATAGGAAGCCTTCACAAAAAGTTTGATATTGGAACCTGCATCAGGGTTCTATACAATGAAAGAGTTTCAGTAGTAACAATTTAGCAATGCTGGTGAATACAAGTTTAAATGATAGACCGAGAACAGACCAACTAAAATTTAAGGTTAAACATGTAGCTGCACAAGCTAGCCTATTATAAAGAGATTTGGACTGTTCTCAATGAAAATTCCCTTTTATAAGGCGATGGTTGTTGCGGTACTGACATAGGGAGCAGAAGTTTTATTTTCGACTGATCACTCTTGGTGGGTTGTCCTTGAACATTTCTTCTGGAGAAAGGTCTTGGGCCTTCCGAAAGGTGCACCAATGTCAGTAATTAGATTTGAGTTGGGCCTCACATTAATGGGTGCAATGATGCAATGGAAGAATCTTTAATTGTACCGGAAATACATTTGGGAGTACCGGTGAGAGGGTTTTGGATATTCAAAGATAGTCTCCCAGAACCAATTCTGAATGCATGGAAATTTGCATGTGCTGGCATTCTGAAGGAATTGGGTACAACAGAGCTAACCTTACTTACCAACCATAGTGCCGTCAAATCAAAATTGTGGAAGAAAGATTGGGTGGATACAATATCGAGATCGGAGTACAAGTTATACCAGAATGCTAAAGTGGATTGTCAGTGTTACAATACACTCCCGAGATATCAGAGATTGTTTCCAAGCAGTTTTTTGCAAGCAAAACCTTTTTAGATTCAGACTGAATTTGTATCCTACTAAGGAGATTTTTAATGCTAGGAAATAATGGATGGGGGTTGACCAGAACTGTAGATTTCACAGTGTGTGATATACTAAAGAGATGTTGTACCATCTGGTCTTGGTTTGTCTGGGTCCTACGGAGAAACAAACCTTTGTACTTGGGGAAAATGATTAGTACATTTAAAATGGTATCTGTAGATGAATGGTGGATAAGGATTATTGGTGGGGGTAGTTTGACAACTATTGCACTGCTAAATTTCTTGGAGGACATTTTGGGAATTAAAGAGGAGGGTGTTTATGAAATGGTTTAGTAGAGGTGGAATACTTAAATTGGGTTTTAAATTGATACATGACATTTTGTTGGGTTTTAATAAGATGAATTGTGTATATGTTTCAATGTGAATGTTTTTACTGTAATTGGTGAACGGTTTATATTTAAGCCAAACACCATAAATCATTTCATACAAGAGTTTACTCTTAAATTAACTATATATTAACTCCTAAAAGATACAACATTCTAAACAATTCTATTCCACATTGGCTTCGGTAGAAACAATGATGGCAGTCAAAATGAGGTTTAAAACATTTGATTTTCTTCAGCATCAAGACCGGTATGGTGTAGGTGTAAAATTGCTTGAATTATTACTTTATAGTATATACAGGGGCAAAAATGTAAATTTCCAAGCTAGTAACAAGCCATAAAGTGTCACACGCCACCTTAATTCTACGCACATCAAACAATGTATTACTCGTCAATAGTCAATTATCACTAGTCGATGGCTAGTGGTGTGTGCAAATTGTGAGCCCTGGTATATACACAATCAACCAACCCCACCGTGCAGGTGTGAGGTACTGAATGTGTTGGCTGTGTGTAGGTCATTCAATGTAGACAATGGCAAACTTAATTAGGTACCTGGAGGTTCAAATTTGATAATGCTTGCAACAATTTGTTAAGCCTGTTCTGAACCCAGATGCATACTCTGTCCTCAAAATACATGGGTGCAGCTTTCAATAATCATGCATGTGTGATGTTAACTAAACATGTGCTATTTGCAGTATATATATCGATGTTTTTAACTTTGAATAGAGCTATTTATGCCGCTTTAAGTTTACTTGGGTGTGTGTAATGTTTTCAATCTATGGGCATGTTCACCTTTCAATCTATGTATGCCTGTAGAGCTTTAATGAATCTGCATGTGTTTTCAGCCTCCATGTATTTTCAGGCTGAAGATGTAGGGTTCCCCAGGAACATGTACAATGGGACACATCCCTTCCACATTATACATGCATCCGTTTGTGCCTTTAAAGATAAGGGAATGCAGGGGTTTGCACTTCATACAATTCTTAATCCATAGAATACATTATGTATACAACTTTTTGTAGCACCAACATCTAAGCTATAACTATGGCTTCACTTGGTTGCATTCATAGATGATATCACCCTAGGTAATAGTATTTTGCAGTTACAGTACAACTAGGGCTGGGCGATATAGGCAATGTATCGATATATTTTCAATCAAGCAAAGAAATACGGCTGGAACTCAAACCATACCTTAAGAAAACTTGGAGGCACCTCCTACCACTTAACTGCGAAAACCTGGAACATCCCAAAAGAAATAAACACTGAAGATCACCTAAAATTCAGGAAATCACTAAAAACTTGGCTCTTCAACACCACAGACTAAATCTGAAAACCAAAACAGGAAAAAGGATGACTAAACTGGAAAGGACACAGACAACCCAGAACCGACAGGGAAGCTCCCATGGCACCTGGATGGGTGACACCGGATAGACTAGAACACAGGCGACAAGCACGGAGACCGAGTCCACTACCCCAGACAATTCCACCAACACCCCCCCCCCTTAGTTACCGCCAGGGACCACAGTGTTGTGGAATTGTCGAGATATTGGCAATCACCACACTACCTGAGATGTTGACATTGGCAGGTGCACTGGCCACAGGAGTATGCAGGGAGGATAAGGGTGGCTATGAGAGAGCATGTTAGAGGTGGGGACCATAAGAGTAAGGAACTTTGTATGCCAGTTGGACACAGATCAGGGGAGACTACGCAAGCCGAGCGCCTCAATTCAGGATAGAGACGCAAACTAACCAACCCTACTAACTATTTCCCCTTCTGCATACACCCCTCAAACTCCAAACCAAACACAACCAAAACCTACAGCACAACAAACCGCACAAACTTCACTACATTGCAACAACAAAACAAAAGAACAAGTTACTTCTTACCTGGTAACGTTCTTTCGATTGGATGTTCCTCCAACGTATTCCTCATCTTAGATTTATTCCATCCAGCTTTGCTGCTCTTCGGAAATTTTTTCAGCCAAGGGTGCCGATGTCGTCAAGTCGATAGTCCCTCGAGGGCCTCGTCGAGGGTGATGTCATCGGGTGTATAAGTAGCACGCGCGGCACCCGTTGGCCTCAGTTCTGTTTTTCCCCTCTTTTGTATCTGTAATCTTGTACTGTGTAGATTGTGCCGGCAGACAGGCACCAGCCTTGCGAGATTTGAGGTGGCAATAACCCGGAAAAAATCTACAGAGGGGTAGGTTGGGAGGGCGATGAGGAATACGTTGGAGGAACATCCAATCGAAAGAATGTTACCAGGTAAGAAGTAACTTGTTCTTCGAGTGGATTGTGTCCTCCAACGTATTCCTCATCTTAGATAGGCTCCCAAAGCAGTATTTTGCATAGTTCCTCTGGAGGAGGGGTCAGAAAGCACTGCTTTTCCAAATGTTAGCTCCCTAGACTGGGAAGCATCCAGGTTATAGAATTTTGAGAAGGTGTGAGGCGAAGACCAAGTTGCTGCTTCGCAAATGGACCTTATAGGGACACCTCTTTGAAGGGCTGTGGAAGAGTCGATGCCTCTGGTGGAATGAGCTCTTAACCCATCAGGTGGGTCTTTTTGTGCTAGTCTGTAGCATTCTGAAATGCAAAGCACGATCCAGCGCGAAATTGTTTTGTTACTGATTGACCCAGCTTTCTTCCAGCGTAGCCTATAAACAACTGGTTGTCCACTCTAAGTCTAGAAAGCCTAGAGGTGTAAAAGCTTAAAGCACTTTTTGGGTCCAGTCTGTGTAGTCTTTCTTCCTCCTTAGAAGGATTTGGTGGAGGATAGAATGAGGGTAAAACAATTTTCTGATATAAATGAAAATCAGATATTACCTTCGGTAAAAATGATGGTTTAACCCTCAACACAACCCTGTCCTTATGGAACACAGTAGAGGGTGGCCCAGAAGATAGTGCCTGCAATTTGCTCACACTTCTTGCTGATGTTAGAAGAACTAAAAATGCTGTTTTCCATGTTAATCTTAATGGACACGTGTGCATAGGCTCAAAAGGGGCACACATTAAGAATTTTAATACCAAATTTAGATCCCAAATCGGTACTTGAAATGGGTGAGGAGGAAACCCATTGGTGAGACCCTTTATGAATTGTGTTGTCAAAGGAATTTTGAAGTCGGAGCATTCTTCCGATGAGTGCTTGAAGATAGAAAGCGCTGCAAGGTAACCTTTTATTGTTCCGATATTCAGACCTTTATGTGCTAGGGTAAGAAGGAAAGATAGTACTTCCAGAATAGAACATAGAAAAGGACCAACTTTCTTTTCCCTGCACCAGTTGCAAAACTTTTTCCAACAGCAACGGTACAGAGACTTTGTTGCTGGCCTTCTTGCCGAAAGCAACACCTCCATAACATCATCTGGAAGGTTCCAATCCCTGTATCTCAGCCTTTCAGATACCAAGCATGAAGGTTGAGTGTTCTGACATCTGGGTGGAGAACCTGACCTTCCATTTGAGAGAGAAGGTTCTCTCTCTGAGGAAGACGTACTGGAGGACAGAGGGACATATCTAAAAGGTCCGGATACCACGTTCTCCTTGCCCAATCCGGGGCAATTAGGATCATGCGGTTCCCGAAGCGTCTCAGCCTCCTGATGACCTGAGGAAAGACGGGAAACTGAGGGAACGCGTACAATGTGGGAAACTCCACTCCAACACGAACGCGTCCCCCAGGGCTCCTCTCGGGGGAAATTCCCTTGAGCAATACCTTTCGCATTTTCGGTTGGTACTGGTTGCGGATAGGTCTACCTGAGGGGTTCCCCAAAGGGCGAAGATCTCTTGAATGACTTCCTGAGCCAATTCCCATTCGTGGGACACCGTGCTCTGCCTGCTCAGAGCATCTGCCGTCCTATTCTCTTCCCCGGCTAGATGAATTGCTGTTAAAGGGATTCCCTCTTGAATCGCCCAATACCAGAGCTGCATTGCCTCTCTGCACAGGGGTAGTGACCCCAGAACCTCCTCTTTTGTTTAGGTAGTGCATGGCCACTGTGTTGTCCGTCATTATCAGGACATTCTTTCCCCTGACAGATGGCAGGAAGGCCTTCAGCGCTAGTCCGATTGCCCTCAGCTCCAAAAGGTTGATATGTACTTTGGAATCCGATGGAGACCAGCAACTGTTTATTGTCAAATCGTTGGCATGTGCTCCCCACCCCAGGAGTGAGGCGTCCGTCACTACTGTGATCTACGGCCATGGTTGCCAAAAGGGTTCTCCCTTTAAGATGTTCTCTGCACAGGTCCACCATAGAAGGTCTTGTTTGACCTTGTTCGGAATCTGAAGAATATCCGTCATTTGACCCGAGAACTGGGACCACTCAGTCTTTAGGGCCCATTGAAGGGATCTCATCCTGAGGCGTGCCTCTGGCACCAGAAAAATGCAGGATGCCATGAGGCCGAGCAACTGTAAAAAGTCATAAGCCTGGAGATTTTGGGCCTTTTGAAATCATTTTGAAGAATGTCTTGAGCCCTCGTCGTTGGGAGGCGAGCTCTTTCCCAAGGATGTGTCTAATACAGCTCCTATGTATTGAAGCTGTTGGGAAGGTGTCATTTGAGACTTCTTTAAGTTGAGGGAGAAGCCCAGTTTGTGGAGGAAGTGGCAGGTGACTTTCAGATGATCCAAAGCTTGCTCAGCAGAGCGTGCTCTGATCAGCCAGTCGTCCAGGTAGGGGTAGACATGAATCCCCTCTCTCCTGAGGTGCGCTGCCACCACTACCATTAACTTGGTGAAGACCCTCGGGCGGAGGTCTACCCGAATGGCAGGACTCGAAACTGATAGTGTGAGTCGCCACAGGTATTTTCTGTGCTTGAGATGAATCGGCACATGAAAATAAGCATCCTGGAGGTCCAATGACACCAACCAGTCCTGGAGTTGAAGGGCCTGAAGGATCTGAGAAAGAGTAACCATCTTGAACTTGCCCTTCCTGAGGAACTAGTTCAAGCTTCTTAAGTCCAAGATGGGTCTCAGTCCTCCGTCCTTTTTGGGGATCAAAAAATATGGGGAGTACCAACCATTGTTTCTCTCCGCTGCCGGCACTGGTTCTATGGCACCTTTCTCCAGCAGGGTTAGAACTTCTTGCTGTAGGAGCGGATTTGAAAACTTCAACGGGTGTCTCCCTGGTGGATTGCTTTGAGGTTGCTTTAGAAAAGGAAGGCAATAGCCTTGGGCTATTATTTCTAGAGCCCAAGCATCTGAAGTAATGGCTCGCCATTCTTGCAGATGCTCCGACAGCCTGCCTCCTACAGGTGCTTTGTGGTGCAAGTCCTCAAACTGGTTTTGTGGTGGATGTTGCAGCCGCTGATGGCAAAGAGGCTGCAGCTGGAGCTGGCTTAGCACGTTTTCCTTGTCCACCACGAGTGGCTTTTCTTTGGCCCCTTTGAGTGGCCATTCCTCTCGTCTTCCCGTATGAGGTATAATAACGATAGGATCGTCCCCTCCATGATTGTCCTTGCGCACGAAAAGGCTGAGGTTGTCTAATAGCAGCTCCTAAAGATTTGGCCGCCGCTTTTGAGGTCTGCAACCTCTCAAGGCTCTCGTCAGACTTGTTGCCAAAAAAGTGAGACCCGTCAAAAGGCATGTTCAGGAGGCGGTTCTGTACGTCCGGTGCACGACCCGACTTCCGTAACCACGCAAACCTGCGCATTACCGTGCTAGTGCCCATGGACCCGCTTACACTATCCGCAGTGTCCAATCCAGATTGAAGGGATTCCTGCATGGCCTCCTTTCCATCTCCAACGATGGCTAGGAAACCCTCCCTTTCTTCCCCTTCTGGTATGTGCTCCGCCGCCATTGCGATGCACTCCCACAGAGTGTACGAAAATTTTGCCCAGGCACATGTGGAGTTGGCAGATTTTAATGCCATGCTCCCGGCTGAAAATACCTTCCGTGCCCAACCACCCACACGCTTATCGTCCCTGTCTGGAGGAATAGACGGGTACGCAAGTTTGTTGGAAGCTGTGGCTGCCTGTATGACCAAACTCTCAGGAGTTGGATGTTTTGACAGATAGCCGGGGTCGCTACTGGCTGGGCGGTATTTTGATGCTAGGGATTTATTCACCGGAGGAATAGAATCCGGAGTTTCCCAATTCTTGCTCACCCTGTTTTGTAAGGCTACATGAAAAGGTAAAACTGGGTCTTCAGTGGGACCATGATCCAATATGTCTGTAAAATCGTCCTGGACGAATTGGGCTGTTGGTTTAGCCCATCCGACGTAGTCTACCACCTTTGTCATTAATTGACGATAAGATGGACTGGCATGCTCTCCTGGATCTGGTCTACCAAAATCCTTCTCAGGAGAGGTATCAATGCCACTTGCATTATGTAAGGACTCCACCAAATCCTTCATCCTGCTTTCTTCCGATATTAAGCATTCTGGGACATTTTGGGTGCCACATTCCAATCCAAAAGGTACATCTTCCTCTTCGGATCTCTCCTGATCCTCAAAAATTGAGGTCAAGGATTTGAAAAACTCCTTCCTAGGGAGAGGCTTGAAAACCTTCTCTGGGAGAGGAGGAGGAGGAGGAGGAGGAGGAGGTGTAATACTAGATTGTGAAGAAGATGCATGTCTTGCAGTTTTCTCCTTCTCCTTTTCTAGCTACCCTGGCTTGGTTGGAGCCTTTGGCGCCGAAGGTTTCGGCGTCGATGTCGATAAAGGCGTCGATGACATCGTGGTCGTCCACAGGGTCTGCTTCGAAGACGTCGAGGCGGCCTTCGACAGTTTCCCCTTCGAGGTTTGGAAGGTCTCGGACGGCGTCGGTGACCTCGAGCGGTCGACTCGACTCGAGCGTTTTTCGCTCGGCGTCCTGAAGGTTCTCTATCCTTCCTTTTATGATCACCCAGGCTTGAGGGCGCTCGAGTGTCGGAGCGATGACGCTCCCGGCCGGCTTCCAAAGAAGGCGCAGACTGAGGCTTCGCTTTCTCAAACACCTCCATCATTTTGACCCTAAATGCTTCCCACTCTTCGGAAGACTTATGTTTTGTGGGGCATTCATTTTCTGAGACTCGTCTGACGACGAGGTGGAGGGAGATCTATGGCATTGTTTCTTTGACTTTTTCGACGAAGACGGCAAGTGATGAGAATCACTTCAAGATCTGGATCTATGCCTTTCGCGTCGAGGAGATTTTTCCCCATAGGGTCTCGACTCAACGCTAGAGGCTTTCCGATCCTTCTGACCTACCTGTAGCTTTCCTCTCCTTTCTCACAAGGCCTTTCGCGTCATCACCCGACACTTGGAACAGGCCTCCATGTCGTGGCCTTCCCCAAGACACCACAAACACTTGCGGTGCTGGTCAGTGATCGACATTTTTGAGCCGCACGACTTGCATTTCTTAAAACCTGATCTCGGGGTCGTGGTCGGTGTCGATGACATTATTTCTTCTCGTAATATTATATTTCCTGACAGAACTCGAGGCGTGCCGAATGTCCGAAGCAACGTACTGCGGAAAAACGGAACTGTGGCCAAGGGGCGCCGCGCGTGCTACTTATATACCCGATGACGTCACCCTCGAGGGTCTATCGACTCGCCGACATCGATGCACGGCACCCTCTGCCGAAAAAATTTCCGAAGAGCAGCAAAGCTGGATGGAATACATCTAAGATGAGGAATATGTTGGAGGACACAATCCACTCGAAACACACAGACTTGCACAACAGTACACAACGGCTACCGGGCGCAAACAAACCAGGCCCAGTGAATGGACCCCACCGGGCTGAGACCGCCAAGAGCACATCACTGCTCTCTTGCACTTTTCCTGCTTCCTCCCTCAAACTCAACCTCCACTCCTCTCCTCTCCTCTCCTCTCCTCTCCTCTTTCAGAGCCGCCAGAGCGCCAGGGGACCACTCCGGTGGTGATAGTGTACGGTACAAATGTCCTTTAACATTTAACAATATATATTACTGGGCCTGTGGTATCAGCACTGTAGTTATGGTTAAGTTGCTCAACCCAAAGGAAAAGCACTTTTTGGGCAGCTTATAACCACGTACTTGCCCGCCGCCACCCCCGCTCACCACAACCCCCAGACGAATCCCTACGAAACGTAGCAAAATATGGTCCTGTCATATTGATTCTGCTAAGTTCAGTGAGGTTTCGACCGGTGGTTAGGGGTCCCAAAATGTGTGGTTTTTCCCACAGACGCAGTAAAAAAATAAATGTTGCTCACGCTGTTACGCAAAGTTTGTCTGCAGTACCCTCTGGGAACACTACAAATAACTGACTACAGGTATAGGAAACCCAACCTTTGGTATAAGCTTGTACTACACAGTTTTGGTAGCGTGTTGAGCAGCAAGGCTTATCTCAAGAGGGGTCAACGTGAGCTGTAGTGGAGTTACACAGATTTACAGTTACAAGTATTCAAATAAACTCTTAAACTCAAGGTTTCTTGAATAAACAATGTATTCATCAGTCAGAATAAGCCTTCTTCTGAAGGGAGCAATATAACAGTAACACAATACACTTCATGAAATACACACTCTTCATATCTCTAAATCAGTAGATATCCGTTTGGGATGGCCCACAGACACTACCTACACCCTCAGGTGACTTCAATTGCTAGGGTGCTGAGGACATTAATATATCACTGTTGCATTTAGAATCATATAGTAATAACTCAAAGGAAAATGTCATCTAGAACATACAAGAGACCACACATATTCTTAAGCAGGCAAATACTTTCAGATTCCCCCCAATAAGAGTCATTCAGTGGAAGAGACTAAGCCAAAGTCAATAGGCAAAAGTCTATATGAGCTGAAGCACTTTGTAGGTAAGTACGAAGTCTGTGCACAGCGTTTTAGAAGTCTTTGAAGAAAAGAAGAAGGAACAAGTTACTTACCTGTAACTGTTGTTCTCCAGCATGGGTCGGGCATGGATTTACATGCTCAGGAACATTCCCCGTCGTCAGTCTGGGAATCCTAGGTAAAGAAAAAAAATCAGTTTCACTTCTGAACTGTCTTTCTCCTAACAACCAATCACTGGTCTCTGGGTCATACTGCCCCCAGCCAATGAATGCCCTCCACCCAAGCCCCTCCTCTGGCAGTCTCCTTCAGATTATGGTAGAACGTAAAGTGGCAGTAGGACCAAGAGACGAGCCGCAGAGGGGTAGGCGGGAGGGTTCGCATGTGAATCCATGCCAGACCAGTGCTGGAGAACAACAGTTACAGATAAGTAACTTGTTCCTTCTCCAGCATGGGGTCTGGCATGGACTCACATGAATAAAGAATAAATAGCAGTACACATTCACAACCACGGGAGGTGGCAAGGCTCAACATTAAGCATCTCAACATTAAGCATCACTTACCTCCTCACCAGGCTCACCTTCAAGCGAACAGGTTGCGCATCACTGCTTGGCCGACTCTGGACTCCTCCCTGAAATCCCTGTCGACGCATTCGTGAAGGTGTGTGTCGACCTCCACGTAGCAGCCCTGCAGATGTCAAAAAGTTGCACACCAGACGGGAACGCCGTAGTTGCAGCGATCGCTCTGGTCGAATGAGCTCTCGGACGGCCAAGAAACGGTCGGTTTGTCAACCGGTGACAATGGGTGATGCAGCCGGAGAGCCACCTGGAAATGGAAGCCTTGGTGAGGGTCTTCCCATGTGTGAGGTGGTCAAAGAGGCAACAGAATCAAGGGAGGATCCTATTCTAGTAATGAGACCCAGCCAACAAAAGGTTTACACAGCAAATCAAAAGAAAACTACATGTCCCAGAAACCACCACGAGAAACGAAACCAAGGAAGGGGCAGAGACAGAATTAAAAAGGGAAAACGGCATGGGTACAACCCAATCATACAGCATGGAAATAGGTGTACCAGAGATTGGCACTGGTATAATGCAGTCAGCCCGCATGTAGATCGGTGGCCCCAGAGACATACAGGGTGGGGTCAAACAGTGCATGAAACTGGGTGGACTGAGGAAAGAAAACGCCCTGCAGGTGTGGGGAATGGGAGGGAAAACTGGCTGAAGACTGAAGGGAGGGGAGGAGCAGAGAGGGGCTTAAATGCAGCAACAGAGAGCTCAACAGGTGTTTCTGATTACAGCTGCAAGCCGAGCCGGAGACCAGAGAGGAATGGAAAGGTGATTGTGACTGGGCGTACTAGAAGGCTCAGTGAGAGGCACAGGGGAGATCCCTATCAGAGGCGGACTCGCTGAGGAGAAGCGCCAGCCGTCAACCATTAATCAAGGACTGCGCCTTCCATGTGGATTTTTGTCTTTTTGTTTTCTTAACCCAGTGAACAGAGGGTGAGTCAGTCAGTGGAGAAAAAGAATTAAGTTGACTTTATTTTCCCTTTTAAAGATGCGAGAAGCCAAGTGGAGCTTCTTTTGAACTCTGGACTGCATTAACCCTTTCACGGAAACCAAACCTCATGAAACTAATACTATTTGATGTGCACAAGGAGAGCTGTTGTTTAAGTTAACACCGCAATAAATCTTAAAATTGCTAAACCTACATCCGACTACAGCCTACTATTTTACAGTGGTGGCAGCGGTGGGATTCAAGAGAACGCCCAAGCAGAAGACATGGAAGCTGTGGTAAAGGCACTCGCAGAAGGGCAACAGCAGCTGCAGCAACTTTTACAAGTGCAAAGTCACCAGGCGCAAGCGGACAGACAAGCCCTCCAACAGGCCATACAAGTGCAAAGTGCTGCCCAAGAGCAAGGACGGGAAGCTTTAAGAATACTGGGAGAAGCAGTGGCCACGAACCGGACGCAGCCAGTAATACCGCCTACGGTATTACAAAAATACCAAGTAGGAGAAGACCCCAGTTTTTTCTTCGTAAATTTTGAGAGAATAGCTAGAGCAGCCCAATGGCCACAGGACAGATGGGCTTTCTATCTGGCTCCCTTGCTCACAGGGATAATGCAGGGGGCATACCAAGCGGCTAACCCCACCGGAGTTTACGCTGAGATAACCAAATATTGCCAAGAGTGTGATATATGTCAGAAAACAAGCCCCCATATTCCAGCACGAGCACCTTTACAAAGAATGCCATTGATCAAAGAGCCATTTCAGAGGATAGGGCTAGACATTGTGGGTCCAATGGAGCCTACCAGCCGAGGATACCGGTTCATACTAGTGGTAGTGGACTATGCCACTAGATATCCAGAAGCGTTTCCATTAAAAGGAATGTCTGCCAAACAAGTATGTGATGTACTTTTGCCCTATTTCGCTAGAGTGGGGATTCCCCTGGAGATTGTAACAGACCAAGGACGTAATTTTATGTCAAACGTTATGAAAGAAGTATGCAAGACCCTTGGCATCAACCATTTAAGGACCTCGGTGTACCATCCACAGACTGATGGGCTGGTGGAAAGATATAACAAAACCATCAAACAAATGATAAAAAGAGCAACCAGCCCCACTGGTCTGGGGTGGGAGAAAGTACTGCCATGGGTATTGATGGTTTTACGTGATACACCTCAATCCTCAACAGGGTATTCCCCATTTGAATTATTATTTGGGAGACAGCCAAAATCTATCTTGGGATTACTAAAGGACACTTGGGAACAGCAGGAAGAAACAACCCTAACGGAATATGTGAATGAACTAAGGGATCACCTGGGAAAACTCAGAGACTATGCTCAGGAAA
The DNA here is from genome assembly GCF_040938575.1 of Ambystoma mexicanum. Lineage (NCBI taxonomy): Eukaryota > Metazoa > Chordata > Amphibia > Caudata > Ambystomatidae > Ambystoma > Ambystoma mexicanum. The sequence continues at coordinate 1,090,561 of NC_090926.1, read as the reverse complement.
ACCTGGGGCGAGCTCAAGAAACGCAAGAGAAGTATTACGACAAAGGAAGCAGACCTAGGACGCTTAAAATAGGAGATAAAGTGCTGGTGTTATTACCCACTCACACGAACAAAATGCTCGCCCAATGGAAAGGCCCATATAGTATAACAAAGGTGTTGGGTCCAGATAATTATGAGGTGGAACAACCAGATAGACAAAACAAACATCAGAACTATCACATTAATTCACTCAAGTTGTGGAAAGAAAGACTCAGCAGTATTGTGTACGTCTCTAGTAGAGATGTCGGTCCCGGAACAAATGGTTACACATTCGGCTGGTAACCTACGAGATGTGGGCTTGGGGGAACAATTAAGCGACACCCAAAGAATTGAATTATTTGACACCCTGGGCCCTGTAGCAAAGACATTCTCGAGTCTACCTGGAAGGACTCATATGGCTACTCACTCAATCCCAACCGAGGCAGGCAAGATTATACGCCTCCGACCCTATAGAATCTCTGAAGCAAAAAGAGGGGAAATAGCACAAGAAATAGAGAGCATGCTGAAACTAGGTACCATTATTCCCTCCAAGAGCGCATGGTGTTCACCGGTGGTACTAGTACCCAAACCAGATGGTACCACCCGATTCTGTATGGACTTTAGGCAACTAAATGCCATTTCCAGATATGAAGCTTACCCTATGCCCGAATAGATGAGCTAATAGAGAAACTGGGGGCTGCATCCTTTTTGAGTACATTGGACCTAACCAAAGGATATTGGCAGATACCGCTCAACCCAGCGGATCAGGAGAAAACAGCCTTTGCAACACCTCAAGGTCTATTTCAGTTTACGGTGTTACCATTTGGGTTGCACGGGGCTCCTGCCACTTTTCAGGCCTTAATGGATAAGGTACTAAAACCTCATGAACTATACGCAGCTGCCTATTTGGATGACATAGTGATTTTTAGTAAAACCTGGAAGGAATATTTAGATCATCTAATGAAAGTAATTACGTCCTTACAAGAGGCAGGACTGCATATCAACCCCAAGAAAACCAAACTGGCAGCCAAAACTACCAAGTATCTGGGTTATTCTGTAGGAGGTGGAGTAATCACACCGTTGGTGGACAAAATACAGGCTTTGAAAAAATTACGAATACCGGAAACCCGGAAAGAGATCCGAGCCTTCCTAGGGTATTATAGAAGATTCATACCGCATTTTTCTACCATAGCAGCACCACTGACAGACGCCTTAAAAACCAACCGGCCACTTCAAATCAAGCCAGAAGCTGTGCAAGCTTTTCACCACTTAATTCAACTCATATCAACACAACCGGTTCTACACTGCCCAGATTTCTCAAAAGCCTTCTATTTACAGGCCGATGCATCAGGATGTGGTCTAGGTGCCGTGCTATCTCAAGGATCAGAACAAGACCTCTGCCCAACAGCCTTCATCAGTAGAAAACTCCTCCCACACGAGATACCATACTCCACCTTAGAAAAAGAATGTTTAGCGATAAAACGGGCCGTTGAATCTCTTCGTGATTATTTACTAGGTCGAAAGTTTACCATCTTTACAGATCATGCCCCTCTTCGATGGCTAGACACCCAGAAAGACTCAAACCATAGGGTCCCTAGGTGGTTTTTAACCCTTCAACCCTATCATTTTGTTACAGTACATAAACCCGGAAAATATCAGCTAGTAGCTGATTACTTGTCCAGGGCCTTCAACATGCCCGAACGGCCTAGTTCCCGGGGGGGAGTATGTGAGGTGGTCAAAGAGGCAACAGAATCAAGGGAGGATCCTATTCTAGTAATGAGACCCAGCCAACAAAAGGTTTACACAGCAAATCAAAAGAAAACTACATGTCCCAGAAACCACCACGAGAAACGAAACCAAGGAGGGGGCAGAGACAGAATTAAAAAGGGAAAACGGCATAGGTACAACCCAATCATACAGCATGGAAATAGGTGTACAAGAGATTGGCACTGGTATAATGCAGTCAGCCCGCATGTAGATCAGTGGCCCAAGAGACATACAGGGTGGGGTCAAACAGTGCATGAAACTGGGTGGACTGAGGAAAGAAAACGCCCTGCAGGTGTGGGGAATGGGAGGGAAAACTGGCTGGAGACTGAAGGGAGGGGAGGAGCAGAGAGGGGCTTAAATGCAGCAAAAGAGCTCACCAGGTGTTTCTGATTACAGCTGCAAGCCGAGCCGGAGACCAGAGAGGAATGGAAAGGTGATTGTTACTGGGCGTACTAGAAGGCTCAGTGAGAGGCACAGGGGAGATCCCTATCAGAGGCGGACTCGCTGAGGAGAAGCGCCAGCCGTCAACCATTAATCAAGGACTGTGCCTTCCATGTGGATTTTTGTCTTTTTGTTTTCTTAACCCAATGAACAGAGGGTGAGTCAGTCCGTGGAGAAAAATAATTAAGTTGACTTTATTTTCCCTTTTAAAGATGCGAGAAGCCAAGTGGAGCTTCTTTTGAACTTTGGACTGCATTAACCCTTTCACGGAAAACAAACCTCATGAAACTAATACTATTTGATGTGCACAAGGAGAGCTGTTGTTTAAGTTAACACTGCAATAAATCTTAAAATTGCTAAACCTACATCCGACTACAGCCTACTATTTTACACCACGATTCACAGGGCCAAAGTTCACAAAATGTTGCAATGTCTTCCGGAAACTCTGTGCGGACCACACAGAACTTCAGCGCTCTAGCCACATCTAGCGAGTGCAAAGTCCTCTCAGCCAGCGACGAAGGCGTCAGAAAAAATACAGGTAACACCAAGGGCTCGTTTAGATGAAAGTCCGCCCGGCACCTTGGGCATGACAGAGGGGTGCGTCCGCAGCACCACCCTCGTCTCTTGGAATGTCAAATAAGGTGGTTTACAAGAGAGGGCCTGGATCTCTCCCACTCGTCATTCGGAGGTGATGGCCACAAGAAACGCTGTTTTCCACAGCAAAAATTTCAATGGCGCCGAATGCATAGGCTCGAACGGGGCAACCATGAGCCTAGTAAGCACCAGATTGAGCTCCCAAGCCTTCACCGGCAGAAACAAGCTAAATAGTCCTTTGACAAACTCCTTGACCAAACTATGAGACCATAAGGATGATCGTCCAGGAGATCTGGTGTAGCGGGAAATAAACGCCAGATGAAACTTGATGGAAGCATGGGCCAGTCCTGCCTTGGCCAACGACAATAATTACAGAAGCACCTGCGAAGCAGTGACTCGTAGTGGGTCAATCTTCTGAGTACGGCACCAAACAGCGAACCTCGCCCACTTGTGCCCGTAGCATTTGAGAGTAGATTAAGCTCTGGCCTTGGCGAGCACCTCCAAACACTAGTGCTGCAAGAGGTAGGCCTTCAGATTCAGCGATCCTGGGTCGTGGTGCAGAATCTCGCCGCCTTCCCTGGCGAGAAGATCTGCGTCCGCCAGAAGCTTGACTGGAGGGAATGCTGACATGTCCAGAAGGTCCGGGTACCATATCTGTCTCGGCCGCGCTGGTGCAACGAGGATCATCCTGCACCGGGACCGTCTGAGTTGATGGACTAGTCGAAGAAGCAACGGCAAAGGAGGGAACGCATACAGAAACAGGCCATCCCAGAGGAAAGTGAATGCCTCCCCCATGCTCCCTGGCTATGGATACCTGCTGGCGAACCTCCGGGACTTTGTAGTCGCAAACAGATCGCTGTGGGGATTGCCGCCTTTGTGCAACGGTTAATCCACTTGGTCCTGCCAAAGTTCCCACTCGTGGCAAGAGCTTAGCTCCCTGCTGAGAGAGAAAGCGACAGTGTTCTTCACTCCTGCCAGATGAAACGGTATGAGGAACATCCCTGAGCTACAGCCCAGTGACAAAGATCCTACGCCTCTGGAGAGCGCTGGGATCTGGTACCCCCCCCTGCATCCGGATGTAGAACACCGTGGTAGTGTTGTCTGTGAAGACCCGCACCACCTTGCCCTTGAGGGACGGAAGGAATGACTTGAGGGACCAAAACACAGGCCGCAGCTCCAATACGTTGATGTGAAACGTCTTCTCCTCCGGTAGCCACAGGCCTCTTGCATGAAGACTTCTGGTGTGTGCTCCCCAACATTCCAGGGGGCGTCCGTCGTGACAGTCTTCTGACAAGGTGGGGTCTGGAAATCCGCGCCCGAGGACAGATGTGCACGCACTTCCCACCACCGTATCGCTCGAAAGAAACCCTTGTCGAGTGTGATCTTGTCCTCGAAGCTTCCCAACACTTGTATCCACCGGGCGTCAAGAAACTCTTGCAGTGGACGCATCCGTAGCCTGCACAGTCCAATGAGGTATATGCATGCCGACATCATGCCGAGTAGGGACTTGATGGACCTCACCTTTGCGATCTTCAGGGCCAGCAGCCCTTGTACCTTGCCCAGGATGGCCGCTATCCTCTCCTCCGACGGAGATGCCAGGCACAACACTGTGTTGAGTCGTGCTCCAAGAAACAGAGCGTCCTGCAATGGAGTCAAGCAGGACTTTGCATAGTTGATCAAGAACCCCAGATCCGTCAGGAGTTGGACGGTCCTCGCCATGTGGTCGACGGCAAGGGTACACGTAGATCCCTCATTGCTGCAGCTGCGCCGCCACCAGTGCCGGTGCAAGGCACTTGGTGAACACTTGTTGGACCGACTTCAATCCGAAGGGAAGGGCCTTGAACTGGTAATGTTGCCCTTGAACCATGAAGCGTAGGTACTTGCGGTGTCCCTTTTGGATGGGGATGTGAAAATAGGCATCTTCCAAGTCCAGCGACGATAGAAAATCCCCCTCTTCCAGCTGTCCCAGCACGTGCTGAAGAGTCACCATACAGAACTTTTGGGACTTGATGAACTTGTTCAGACGGCGGAGGTCCTCCAACCGGCAGTCTTCTTTCTGATGAGGAAGTAACGAGTACACTCCGGAGCTTCTTAAATCGCCCTCTTTTTTTTAGCATGGCCCGTACCTCCAGCAGCAGCTGAGAGATGTGATTTTCCTGACGGGCCACTGGTGGTATCTGGGGACACTTCCGTTGGAACTCTAGGGTGTGTCCATGGACGAGAACGTCCAGCACCCAACCGTCGGTGGAGATGGTCTTCCACACACGGAGGAAGTTCACCAGCCGGCCTCCCACCGGGGTGCACGGGTGGGGGAACGACTGCACGGCTGGTTCAATCTTGTTTTGACGTCAAAGTGCCACCTTGGGGGCCTTGATAATGACGACGTTCACCTCCAGACTTGGCGCGGCCCCTGGGGCGACGAGCAGGAGGGCCGACGGTAGGACGAAGCACCTCCTCCGTTTCCATTAGGAGAACATTTTGGATTTACCTCCAAAAGTCCGAAAGGACGGCCATCATTGTTGAAGCGTTCACAAGGCAGGAGCCGTCTCAGTATCCACTTTGATGGCCTGCAGAGACTCGTCCACAGTCTTTCCAAACAAATTGTCACCGAAGGGCATGTCCAACACCTTCGACTGAACATCCTAGCGGAAATTAGTGGCCCTCAGCGAGCCTCGCCGCCGAAGGCAAACTATGTTGCCCATTTGGCAGAATCCAGTGTTGGCAATGTCTGTGGCCACTGTAATGGTGTGGTCCAAAGCCACCTCGCCTTCCTGTAGGATCTCCAAAGCCTCAGCCTCTTGTCGTCGGGAAGGAAGTCCAGGACGGGGGCCATCTTGAATTAAAGTTCCCTGTCGTAACGCGCCACAATGGCGAGGGCGTTGGCGGCCCTGGAGATCATGGCATGAAACGAGCCTATCTCCTCGGGCGGTGAGGATCTGGCAGGTGGCGACGGGAGATCCCCCCCAGGCCGCCGCCCGTGCCAGTGCCAGTCGTTGCCGTGTCTGGTTCCGCGTCATCCCTCGGGGGGGAGGGGAGGGATGGAAAGGCAGAGGGGGTGAACTCTCCTCCTCTTGGATGGTGGTTCCTCCGATAGTTCCGGCGCCGCGGGCGGGGCCGCCGCAGCAAGAGGCATCCTTGTCCCGATTTCCCAGCACAGGTTATGCAGAGCCATAAGGATGTATACTGAGATATCCAGAGGTGGCTGCTGGGGTGGTGTCGAAGGGGCAATGGCATTTGCGGCTTAGGCTGGACCGCTGCGTCGTCACCGCCCTGTTGCTCCTCGTCGGTCTCCTCGACGTCAGCTTCGTTGTCACTTTCGTCAGGATCCCTCCCGTAGGGCCTGCTCTCGATGCATCTTCAGTCCTGGAGGACCGGGAGGTTGGAGAGCTCCTCCTCTGAGGAGCTGTCCGTGCCCTGCAGTGCTACCTTGCCCCCCCCCCCTTCTCTGTGACCAAGGGAGACGGCTTCTGTGAAATGATGGGCATTATCTTCTCCGAGTCTTTTCGATGGGCTGGAAAGAGGATTCCCTCCTGGCAGGCAGGGATAATCTCGCTTTCGGGGCCGTACCCTACGAATCCGCCACGGCGGCCTTCGCAAGGGACGCCGCCACTACTTCGATGGAAGTGTGGGCCTTTGTCTGATGCACCTGGGCCTTCACGGTCTTGGCCGAGTCTGCAGCCTTCACCTTAGGGAGAGGATCGGGGCCCTGCTCCCCCTTGGCCTTCTCTGCCGGGCCGGCATGGGTCTTCTCCAAGAGCTTGCCCGGATAGTCCAACTTCCTCTTCTTTGAAGAACCTGAGCGTTGGTTCGTGGTCGAAGGTGCTGGAGATGCCCAACTCACCCTGGCCGCCGAGGAGCCTGTCGCAACCAGGCTCCTGGAGGCAGTGGACTCGCGATGCTTAGCCTTATATTGGGCCCCCGAGGGAGAGGCACCTTCAAAGGTCTTAGAAGACCGCTCAGCTTTCTTCTTCTGTGCAGGGGAGGCATGCTGCCGGGACTCACCCAGAGTTGGGGCTTTGGCCTGCAGCCACTCGTTGAGGCGCTTGCGTCGGTCGGTCCCCAACAAGACACGCAGTCGTCCTCCACATGCGTCGGGTCCGAGTGCAGGCAGTAGAGGCACAGGGAATGTCCATCGTCCAAAAAGACATTCCGCAGAGTGCAGCCGGGGCAAACATTGAAGAGAGGCGCAGAGTCCTCCTTCTCTTCAGCCATGCCCATGCAATGTAGGCCTTGAAGAAGCTTCTGGAATCCTCCAAGAAGAAACTCGAAAATCAGCCATTGAGGGGTACTGAAGAATCGGAAAACGGGTTGTTAATCGGAAGATTGATCGATGGAGCTTGAGCTTCGAGTGACCGAAAAAAATAGAGCAAAACTCTTAGAAAAATGGCAAAACGCAGTAAAAGCTCGAGAGCTATAGCACAAGGACTCCCAACACTTAAACGTGCGGTAAAAATCTGAAGATGGCTGCCAGAGTAGGGGCTTAGGTGGTGGGCAGTCATTGGCTGGGGGCAGATGACCCAAAGACCAGTGATTGGCTGTTAGGAGACAGACAGTTCCTGAAGTGAAACTGAAACTGATTTTTTCTTTACCGAGGATACCCAGCCTTACGACGGGTAATATTCATGAGCATATGAATCCATGCCAGACCCCATGCTGGAGAATCAAATTTAGGGCCACAAGCTGATTATACCTGTGAGTAGTAGAAGGTGCAAGCAACTCTAACGTAAGAGTTAAGTTCTCTCAAATGTTACAGTACCTTTAGAATGAAGAAAAGGGCAGCAGATGACTTCTGTTCCTATCTCACTGTTCCTGGGCCTCAGTCATGGGGACAAGAGGGAGGACCTCTGGGGACTCCTGCACTGCAATGGGACTGTCACCGCTCGCAACCGGCAATCTTCAATTCAGTGGCTGTTCAGTGTTTCAGCTCCTCGCGTCCACCGCAAATAGCAACACAGCGGTTCCTGGCTGTGGAGATGGACTTTCCTTGCTTCTGGGGTCATGCACTGTTGAGGGTGCTCTGGCTCGGTCAGTCCTGCTTCCTGGGAGTCCGGAGGATCTTCCTGGAGCTCTAGGCCAGCTTAAAAGCAACGCACACAATCTGATGTTCCTCTCCCTGGCTATAAGGTTACCAGCAGTAACTCTGTGGAAATGTAACCAGCTCCGGAATGGATGTCCAGGTGGCTTACATTTGAGTTGATTGGTCCCACCAACTCAAAGGGAGAAGTCGTCTTTGCAGGGGCTTCTCTGTCGATACGAATTTGGAGTTTCAGCACAGCAGCAGGGCTTCACTGGGCAAACCAACGGTCCAGGAGTTGCAGCAGGCATCCTCTTCAAGTTCTTCTTCGGTTCCTTCGTCCAGTGGTCGACTCTGCCTTCCAAGCCAAAAGCCTTGCCTTTTATTCAGTTCTATCCCATTTCGCCACAGAGTGCATTTGGGTCTCCTATGAGACCAAGCACAGGGCTTTTCGGGCACCTCCCTCAATTCCTGCCTACCCCAGACACTGGAGCCAGAGGCGGGCTTCACTCGTGAATCCCGCCAAAGGCAAAGCAAACAATTTGACCAAACTTGGTTTGGCGCACAGAGTAAATCTCAAGAAGGACCTTTCCACAAAGAAATGGCAAAAAAAGAAGACTGGGGCCATTTTGTCAAAAATGGCACCCTTGGGTGCTTTACCACAGCTGTGAACGCAGCCCGTGGTAAATGCACACCATGGTAGTTAAAACAAAACCACTACCACCAGCCATTCAGTGAGAAAAGGGTAACATAAAAATGTTACACGAGAAGCTAGACAAAGGGGATACTAAGTAACCCGTCCAGCACCCTATTGTAAGATAGTGTATGCTGAGTCTGGAAAGTTACAATGGTAAGTAAAGTTAATTTCACTTTACTACTCTGGGAAACAGTAGTTTATCCCAGAGAAGGTATTTAAACCTTTGGGAAATCTGAAAGACTTCCCTGTGCCACTGCACTAAAGGTACTGTGTGACCATGTAAAAGTTGATGCCTATGGAGTTTGTCAGACTCCACAACCAAAAGAAACAGTGTAAAAGAATCACATTAAAATACATGAGAGTGGGGAAAAAGGGTCTCTCTCTCCAGTTAAAAAAATTCAAGTCCTCAAAATCCAGCAAAGTTGCCGGGGGTCTCCAAGGTGGAGGGAATTAGCACATTTCTGAGAATTCTCTCCAACAATGGGGAACCCTGTTGGGAATAAGTTCAGTAAGTTAGCTGGCCAAAGGACTTCAGAGTTTCATACTCATCCATGCCACTCTTTAGGGCATCCACTACGGCCTTACCAAATAGTACGTTTGGCTCTATTGGCATGTTGAGGAGGGTTGCTTGGGCCTCTAGTTTAAACCCTGACTGCCTAAGCCAGGCATGCCGCTTATTGAGCGTCCCTTCCGCCATGATGCGCACGGCGTTATCCACTGCATCAAGGTTGTTTTTCAGGATGCAGCTCGAGATCAGTTTGCTTACTGATATAGTCTTAAGCAGTTGGGCCCTTTGTGGTTCTGGGACGCTTCTAGTTGTTGTTCCAGTTCATCCCATTTGTGGCAGACGTAACTAGCTAACAGTGATGGATTGTTAGCAATTCTTGTCTGGTAAGCTGCAGAGGAAGCGACTTTTCTCCCAAACCTATACATCTTTCTACTGTCCTTGACCGGCGGGGCTTCTGCCGACATGAGGACTGCCTGCCCTTTTTCTGGTGGTGGTAACTACCAGGTAATCTGGTCTGAGCTGGCCCCTAATGTATACGAGTTTCAGTGGGTGCAGGCTTGAACAGATTTTCTATCCTTGGGTTGACCGCCCTCGCAAGATCAGGTGTTGTTAGGGATGGTTGAATAAGTCTCTGGACTGACTGCAGGAGAGGTATGAATTGTGTGGCTGCCTTTGTGTCCCCCAGAATGTCTTCCACGAAGTACTTATCGACTTGTGTCCGAGTGTCAATGTTGAAATGTTGCTCCGCCTTTAGTAACAACTCATTGTACTAGAGTTGGTTTTCAACTGGCAAGTCTAAAACCGGCTGGTCCTGATGGTCTGGCGACTGTACTATGTAAATGTCGTCATCATCGTAGTACTTGTCTTCGTCCTGGCTATAGAGGTTCCCCTGAGACCCTGCTTGGTCGTCAAAATACGAGTCCTGAGCTGGGTCTTGGTATTGAGTGGTGTCTTGGGAAGTCGAGGCCGGAATGCCTAGAGCAGAGGTGCTCGGCTGTGGCTCAAGGCAATACTTTTTGGCAGGGGGTGGCTCTGTTGATGCCCCTGGCTGTGGGGCATCTCTAGTGCTGTTAGTTGGTTGGGGCGTTTGTCCATGAAGTTCACGAAACAGGCCATTCTCAGAAAAAAAAAAATCAATTGTTGCGTTGTAAAACGACATTCTGGTGGGAAGCCTGAGATGACAGGGACCTGGTAGGGAGTGGCATCTTTAGCAGGGGTGGGCTTTGAGGGAATGTATCCTTATGGGGCATAGCCCCAGAGAGGGTAGACACCTGTTTGGGTGACCCTGGGGGTGAGGGGTGTCGGAATTTTGTGTTTTTTCGGCAACCTTGTCTTTAGTAGTGAAGCGCTAATGTGTTTAATTAACGCTTGTATTTTCGGTGCTTTTTTAGGAGACGAGATGCCTTTCAACGCCTGTTCTTTTGGCTCGCAAAAGGAGGGCCTTTTTATATGTGGTGTCCGAACCAACCCTAGCTTTCAGTTTTTGGGAACTCTTGGTAGCTTAAAGCATGCGCGATGGCCCAGAGTACAGTGAGGAACCTGAGGCTTTATCCCCGGTCACCGCCTGGGCCTCGACACCCGACGGTGTCGTTGAGTCGGCAGTGGGGTATGTCCTTAGCGTGCTTGCGTTTGTGTGTCCCATAGCCGCCGGGTGTCTTCTACATCACAGGACTGCCGGCCTACTTCTCAGTCCGGGGCCTGCATTTGGGGTCCATATGGATCCTGATCGCCCTCGGCGTCACTTATGACTCCGTAACTGCCCTCGCTGGAATCTTCCGTCAATCCTATGGAGGCCTCTGCCTGCATGGTGTGAGCGGCCTGGCGTTTCTTCCACCGATCCTTTAGGGGTTTTGGCCGAAAAACCTGACGGGATTTACAGTGCTTTTCAGCGTGATACCCAAGGAGAGAGTGATTGCACACTCGGTGCGTGTCTTTCCACAGGAATTTACGGTGGCAGGAGGGATAACATTTAAATGAGGTGTTGTCCATTGTGTTTTAAAAGGACAGTTGGGTGAGAAAAGCAGCAAGGGGATAATGGGATAAACCTTCTCTAAAAAGGAGTTTGTATAGAGAACCCCCCCTCTCCCTACTGTAATGGGGGGCGAGGCTCGTAAGGCTACGTCTGGGCATCGATTGTTGACGCTGTGGGTGTTTGTCAGGAGCCGTCGAGTGGATGACCAGTCGTGCAGCGAGGCGAACAAAGGAAAGCAAGAAATACTACAAGTATAACTTTAGTAAATCAAATGGATCAGCCTGGAAGAGAACTCTGCATTTGAGGAAAAAACAATCCGAGGGACCTCAACGCGTGAAGGACCATGGGTACAGCACACGTCACAGTAGGGATGGTATTACTAATCGCATCCTGTCGACATCAGTTAGAGTTTCAAAAACAAATATTGTAATACTCCTCGACTTCCACTAGATGTCGGACTATGCAGAGCATGTGATCTAAGCAGATCAACAAGCTCCAGAAATAGTATATATATGGCACCCATCCTGGTAGACACAGAAAAAAGCAACTGTAAAGGGGTAAGGCAGAGTATACATCTATGTATGCCTGCATGCATGGTGCGGGGCATCAGGGGGTTGGAAGCATGCACCAGGTCATGGTGCTGAGAGAGTCTTGTATCCCATCAGGTTACTCTTCCACAGTTATGAAAGGTGCTTTTGGCCCATTCCATCCTACTCTAGCCTATAATGGCAGAGGTTGCAACTGGTTGGAGGCGGCAAATTGGCATTGTAGACCTATGCAAATGCTAAAAGAGCAAGTGTACACAAGTTATTACACGAGAGACTTGCTTCTTTACTTCACAGCATAGGGAGAAGGGCACGCAAAACTGAATAGCTTCACTACACCGTTTGATGGTTGGTTATGATGTTTAGAGGAACACAAACAGGAGCCATGAGAAGACAATACCCCTCCCTGACACAAGACTCTGCCTCACGCACTCAGTGGTCTCTAGGGTTCTGGGGATCCGTTCCACCTCAGCAAACTGTACCCTCACGGCTGCATCATCTCCTTGCAGCCAGCTGATCGCCATGGTCACAACAGAGGACCACCATCGACACACTGAGTCAGAGCCTGCAGAGAAAAAGGAAAGACAATGATCAGAGAAAGAAAAACACTCAAAGCATGAGAGAATACAAGCAATTGGACACTAGGGGTACGCAAGGGCCCAACAGTGAAACAGGATTAACTTGTGCAAAGCAGGAGCCTACAAGATTCCACCTCGAGACTCCATGCGGAGAACACACACACACCTCATGCACACAACAGTTACTGATCGATTCCCCTGGATGTCCATGCTCAGCTTCCAGTCCCCCTCCCCAACACACAGCCATAGAAGAATGAAAACTGCCGCATGAGGAAAGTGCGGGTGGAGAAACAGGCTAAGTAAGCTACATTGGGGTATAAAACTCACCTGAAGAGGCCTTCACAGAGCAGTAACCAGTAAAGGGTGTTGGGGTGACGTTGGCAGGGTCGGTGTACGTGCTGAGCAGCCGTAGGTACTTCTGGGCACCAGAGAATTCACTGGATAAGGAGAGATCATTGTTAGGAAAGCATCAGCACCAAGAGCAGAGGAAGCCACAGATCCCCACCCCAAGGTCATGAAGGCCACAATAACCAGAGACAAGAGGGTGGGTAGCTATAGGTGGAAACTAGTGTGAGGTGATGCAGCCCTTGAACCCAGAGTGAGAGAGGCTGTCTGTTAAGGCAGTGTTTGTACTACCCTCTGTTAAGGATGCAACAACTAATGCTAGCAGTAAGGCTAAAACCCCCGACAAAGGGGGCGGGGGGAGCCTCTCATGTGGGTAGCATGGTCAGAGGGACAAGGCTGAACTCTCAGGTATGGCTAGTAGGTCGACACAGAGGAACAATTAGTCCACACATAACTAGACAATACACTAAACTGGTAATTGAAATTAAAGTCACACATATAAAACTATCAGTTCAAATAAGCAATTTAAACATTAATACACAGTATTAAAAAGATACCGTAAGAATTATAAAAACAGGAATGCCTAAACAAGGATTTTCCTACCCTCAATGTCTGTATGCGGTTCCTTTGCCAAGGGTAAGCACCCAAAATAAAATAATGGGGGGTTGTACGGGGGAGAAGAGGTGAGAGCCAGGATACCATACAAGCAAATAAACAAACAAGCAGTTAAGTACCTAGTACTCTGCACAACTAAGTCTCGTATCCTACAGATTCTCACAATAGTACATGTGAAAAGCCCTAGACTTGGTGGTCAACAACTAACATATATGGCAGGGCATGGGATTACATTTTTTTCATGGGTAAAGATAATTTACACTTCCTAGACCTCAAGCACACTTGCCATACATTTAGATGTCCTAGGGCCTTAGACCAGTATAAATGCCTAGTTGCCTTCCTGATATATTTCATAGAACAATATACATGGAATATACAAAATTACCAGATGCAGGTACAGTGTTTCAAGTGCATTTACCATTGCAGAAATTAAAAGGGTGACTTTAAAAAAGCATATGAAAATTTAAAAAAATAAATAGATAATCAATGAACCCCTAGGAGATTCAGGAAAACGTCCAGTGGCCGGTTGAGTAGCCGAGAGTCACTTTGAAACTGTGAACCGCCACTGGAACTCTCTTGTAAGGATTATAATAGGAAAAGTTGAAGGCCCTTCCACACCACTGGAGCCTAGTCTGGAGTACCCCACAACTGCAGATGTAGCTGCTTCTACGATCAAAACCATGGAAGGCTATAGGAGACTCCCAGGAAGCATGCTAAAAGTCAGAAGATAGACCCCAGAATAATTAGTTGCAATGATCTATGGGAATTGGGGTTAGGACCTCCTGCCCAGCAATTCATAAAATGTACCAACGGAACATCTGTGGCGAAAATGAGTGAATAATTAATCACCCTTCCTTGCACCCGAAGGTAAATGGCGCAAACCAAGACTGAGTAAACTGCTCTTTGCTGCAGTTGCGGTTTGCAAGACTCGGTTGTCTAGGACTTGAACCCTGGAGCAACGAAGGCTGCAGCAACCAAGGAAAGGAAGGCTCTTTCCAGTATCTACACCTTCAAACTAGGAGTGAAAATAGTCTGTCGGGGGAGACTTTCAGGAGTAAGGGGGAAACCTGAAGATATGTCTCAGAGCAGTGGGGGGAAAAACAAAAAGCAGCAGCACGGCCGCAAACAGTCCCAGGACGGAGACAATGGCTGGTGGCACCCTCGGACGTCCCAAACTGGAAATCTAGCAGAGGGATGAACTCTCAGTGCCACTCGAGATTTCTGCCCATAGCAGCAGCCCATTGCGAAGAGGCAGATCCTGGTGGTAAACGGTAGGATGCAGCAGTGAAACGTCCCAGAAATTGTCCCAAAGTGGAGGGCCCAACGCAGAAGATGTGGGGACTCACCGGGAGTCTTCAAGAAATCCAGGTAGGTTTGCACAGCCAGGAAAATCACAAAAAGGGGCTGGAGCGGAGGAGCAGGTGACCAACCATAGTGGTTGGTCACTGGGCTGCCACTAAGCCAAATACATTAAAAAAAAAGTGAGAGAGCTAGTACAGGGAGCTATACTAGGCTAAAATCAATTGGGATCAATAGGGAAGCAGTCATGATGGGCTCACAAAGAGCCTGCCTGGTCAGAACTGCATTTTGTGGCCATGTAGATAAACGGAAGCCCTAGAAAAGTGGTTGGATGCAGGATTTGGAGAAAAACAAAAAAAAAACATTGGTACTCCAATGGCTACCAAAAAGGTATATTGAGCCACCAATGTTATCAAATGGCTTACTCCCTTGGTGAAGCCAAAATTCAAGTACTGCCACCACCAACCCATTCCCTAAAAACCAAAGTATACTGGCACAATCACTATGGCAGAAATAGGGCGCAAAGAGGTAACCCCTGTGACTTGGCACATTAGGGGTGACCAGCGTCGGACTGGTCATATCGGTCTTTCGGCCACTGGCCGAACGATCTTGAGCCCTAGGGGGCCGGTTTTCATCAGCCGGCCCCTGGGCCGTTTTTTTGTTGCAGCACCTGCAATCTGCAGCCCAGAATTCATCAAAGCAAGGTAACAACGTGTGTGTTTACTTTTACACGTTGTTACCTTGCTTTGATTTAATTTGAAAATTATTTGCATGCAATAGTTGTGTAAGCATCCATGGGCGGCAGGCCCAGGGGGGGCCTTCCCCGCCGCAGCTGTGTGTGGCCTGGCCTTCCTGGGTAAATGCCGGGGCCGGGCCATCCAGGGCCCAGCACGGCGTGGCTGGCTGGCAGTGGCGCCAGGCCGTGAGATGAGCAGAGAGTGCAAGTGTAATGGTAGCAATTGTCAATTGTCTCGAGTCTCTCGAGACAATTAACAAAACGTGCTCTACATGTGAATCTGAGTTTGTAACACCGCCGGCCTGGGGCCTGCCAGTGCCGGGACTAGGGCGGGCTGACTACTGGGCTGATGGGCTGAGCCACCTGTCCTGAGGCCATAACAACACACGTACTTCAAGTTGCTTTCAACTTTGCACTGCAGGAAGTAACACTTGCATGCTAAGTTGAAAGCAACTTTTGCCTGGGCCGGGCCCTGGGGGTGGGGCCGCCGGCCCGCCGCCGTTGGGGAAGGGAAGAAGAATCAATGACTTAGTGTAGCAGCACACGCACACAGACTCTGTGACGCCACTAAGGTCAATTCCGTGGTGTGTGTGCTGTGGGTATATGGGCCTCTTGCTGCTGCGCCTGCAAACTGTATTTGATTTGCTGAGCGTAGTGAGTTAAGTGAGTGGTCAAGACAGAATAGCGTCAGCCACGCATAGAGTGCAGCAGGCAGCAGCAGGTGCACTGACAGGCAGTGGGATTGTCTGTGTGCACACACAGAGTCGGAGCCGCCCGGAGAGGTGAGGGGACCAACGTCGCTCTCACAGCAGTAGCACAGAGCCACCCGCCACACACCACCAGCTGAGCTGCCTAAGCCACCTCCTTGAGCAGCAGCACGGCTCTGATCTCTTCGTCTTATTCCGATATCAGATTCCATTTCCGGACCAGGGTCCAGGTCCAGGACCACCCACCCAACAAGTAAGATTAGGAGTTGCCCCAGAAACCTCTTGTACCCAATGAACCTGATACATATGTTTCTTGTAATCTTGTTTGCTTTAGAAAATGAATCCAATCTTAGTGTGTATAGTGTGCCCATGCCCTCAAAAGTCAAAGCTGTTGGCTTTGCCAATACTCGTTTCTGCCACAGTGAAGAGAAGTGCTGGTGTTGCCCTTCATTACAATTTTAAAAAAATGCCATCAGGGACCCCTTTTTATAGATTTTGTTTTGGCCCCTGGGTGGGCGTAAGAAATAGGTGGTCTTTTCACGTAGTTTTGCACCTCATATGTGGTATTTATTAGAAGATCGATAATGTGATTAAATGGGATAACGCACACGCGTTCGGCGACTCAGCCTTTTATCCATTTTCCAGGCAAGGGCTCACTCGTTTGAATTGCCCTAACATGTTTAATTTGCTAAAGCTCAGCATGATTCCATGCTTTTGGTATGATTATGAAGCGAAAGTTTGAAAGAAACTCCCCCCACCGCTCCCTCCTGCGGGGCACCCATCTATCACACATCACAGCTGGGTTTGCATGCTGGCGGTCTCCGACCATAGCTTTTTCTTCCCGCGTTTTTTTTCCCGAGGGCTAGCATCTAATTTAAAGCGGGGCCTATCCGAAAGCGACGGCAAACTGCCTCTGTGGGATCATTTTGCACACGAAAATATCTTTTTTTGGCCCGTGACCGGACCGAATAAATGTGCGTTTTTACATCAGTGTATGCCCTCACCTTTTAAGCACTGTGTCAGTAGGGTGGAGTAGTTCTTTTTTTTTGTAAATAGATGTTTTTCTGCTAAATCAGAGGAGGGCATTTATTCGGAAAGGCAGACAGGGGTGGGGGTTTACGGAAGGGCGAGGCGTGAATTTCGGAAATGTGTTTTTGTTTTATAAATATGAATGAACATTACTGTAATTGTCGGGATTAGGATGCAGCCTCGAGAGAAAACTGATGACGATGTATTGTGTTTCCTGCTTTGCAAAGTCTTTCCTGTGTTGCGAGCAGCACCCCTCCTCCAGAAACCACCCCCCCCCCCCCAACACACATAAACCCTGACACCCAATATGATGTAGCAGGCTAGCAGCTAAAGATGGACCATGGGCTGGCTAGCATACGACACGAGCGCTGTACCAGGTGATTGAGTACAACGTGTATTAACCAATCCCAAAGCGGCCCCCAAAAGTTGCCCGCTTCAGCCAAAGGCCGCGGCGTGACCCGAGAGTTGTGCTTTCTGCACTAATTCGGTGTTATGTGAACCCAGCCCAGGAGATACAACAGCAAAGTGTGATATATATAAATTGACTGTGATTGTATAAACTGCTTGCATACTAGTGGGCCCGATTCATGGAATGTTTGCCTGCTTCAAAGTGAATTGGATCAGCTTTATTTACAGTAATAAGCCTTGGAGTTTGAGTAAAGGAATTAGGGGCAGGTGAGATACCACTATAGGGGTGCCCGGGGCCACGCCCTTTGCCTGAACAAGGGGTGATTTATATTTTTAGAACCAATCCAGAACACCTGTAAATTGGTTGTCTCAGTTTTGGGCGTTCCACTTTGCAGCGCTAGAAGTATGCATGTTTCAGGCTGTGGACCAAGGAATTGCCTCACAACCTGTGTAATAAGGTTAAAGGGAGTCTCCAAGCCCGGTCCTCAAAATACACCAACCTCTGGGCCTCAGAGCTGTGGACCTCCGTTCTCATTACATACTCATCTCATCCCCCTGCCATGTTGGGTCGGACTAGTGGGGGGGGCTATAAAATTGCCTTGGGCAGCCGCATCAATTAACAAGTGAGCAGTGGGCGGCCCACAGTTGCAAATGGCTATTTATGCATTTTGAGACACTGTTGGACTAGTAACCAAGGGGGAGTTTTTTGATGAAGTGTGATGCAATTTGTGCATTTGAAAGAATATTTACTCAGCAACATTGGTCAAGCACTACTAGCCACAGAGTGAATTAAATCATCAAACTGGTCCAAATTGGCCAAAAAAGTGGCCCACTTACTTTGACCAAACAAACTGCCCTTCACCAGCATTTTGTGTTTTTGGTTCTGCCATGGGCCTATTGCCAGTCTGAGCCTGGCTGACACAATGAAATAATGTATGGGGTAAGAAACTGTTGAATATAAATAATCATAGTGCCCCCTTTCTCAGTGGTTCTATTCTTTTAAGCCCATCTACCAAGTTACCTTCACTTGGAGGGCCCCCCATCATATCTTTGTTACAAGCCCTGCACTGTATTTGTATGATATGGAACAAGTTACTTACCTGTAACTGTTGTTCTCCAGCATGGGTCTGGCATGGATTCACATGCTCATGAATATTCCCCGTCGTCAGGCTGGGAATCCTCGGTAAAGAAAAAACCAGTATCAGTTTCGTTTCTGATCTGTCTTTCGTAGTAATAACCAATCACTGGTCTCTGCGTCATACTGACCACAGCCAATGACTGCCCTCTACCTAAGCACCGCCTCTGGCAGCCATCTTTAGATTTGGAAGCACGTAAAGTGGCAGTATGACCAAGTGAAGAGCCGCAGAGGGGTAGGCGGGAGGGTTCGCATGTGAATCCATGCCAGACCCATGCTGGAGAACAACAGTTACAGGTAAGTAACTTGTTCCTTCTCCAGCATGGGGTCTGGCATGGATTCACATGCTCATGAATAAAGAATACATAGCAGTACACACATGCACAACCACGGGAGGTGGCAAAGGCTCAACATTAAGCATTACATCAAACTCAACATTAAGCATCTTACCTCCTCACCAGGCTCACCTCAGGCGAACAGGTTGCGCAGCACTGCTTGGCCGACCCTGGACTCCTCCCTGGAATCCCGGTCGACAGTAGAATTTCGTGAAGGTGTGCGTCGACCTCCACGTAGCAGCCCTGCATATGTCCAGCAGGGGCACACCAGAAAGGAACGCCGTGGTAGCTGCGATCGCTCTGGTGGAATGGGCTCTCGGACGGCCAGGCAGCGGTCGGTTTGCCAACCGATGACAGTACATGATACAGCCGGAGAGCCATCTGGAAATGGAAGCCTTCGAGAGAGCCTTCCCCTGATTGTCAGGTCCAAAGTTCACAAAGAGTTGTGACGTCTTCCGAAAACACTTTGTGCGGTCCACGTAGAACTTCAGCGCTCTAGCCACATCCAGCGAGTGCAAAGTCCTCTCAGCCGGCGACGAAGGCGAAGGCGACGGGAAGAACACAGGCAACACCAAGGGTTCGTTGAGATGGAAGTCCGACGGTACCTTGGGCATGAAGGAGGGGTGCGTCCTGAGCACTACCCTCGTGTCGTGGAAAGTCAAGTACGGGGCCTTGCAGGAAAGGGCCTAGATCTCTCCCACTCGTCGTGCGGAGGTGATGGCCACAAGAAAAGCTGTTTTCCACGATAGAAACTTCAACGGGGCCGAGTGCAGAGGCTCGAACGGAGGTCCCATGAGCTTGGTCAGCACCACGTTGAGCTCCCACGCCGGGGCCGGAGCCTTCACCGGCGGGAACGATCTGAACAGTCCCTTCATGAACTCTTTCACCAGACGATGAGACCACAAGGACGTCCGCCCCGTGGTTCTGGTGTATCGGGAGATCGCAGCAAGATGAATCTTGATGGACGCGTGTGCCAGACCAGCTTTGGCCAGCGTCAGCAGGTACGGCAGTACTTGGGGAGCCGTAATCCGTAGAGGGTTAATCTTCTGTGCGTGGCACCAGACAGAGAACCTCTTCCATTTGTGTCCGTAGCATTTAAGAGTCGAGGACGCCCTGGCCTTTGCAAGAACCTCTCTGCAATCGGCCGGTATGTCGTATCCTCCAAACTCTAGCGCTGCAGGAGCCAGGCCTGCAAGTTCAGCGACTTCGGTTCGTGGTGTAGGATGGCGCCTCCTTCCCTGGAGAGTAGATCCGCGTCCGCCGGCAGCTTGACAAGTCCAGCAAGTCCGGGAACCATATCTGCCTCGGCCACGCAGGTGCGACGAGGATCATCCTGCACCGTGACCTCTTGAGCTGGTTGACGAGCCGGATTAGCAGAGGCAAGGGAGGGAACGCGTAGAGGAACAGGCCCTCCCAGGGGAACGAGAAAGCATCGCCCATGCTCCTCGTCTGGGGAAACCTGCTGGCGAACCTCCGGCACTTGGTGTTCGTCGCCGTCGCAAACAGGTCGATCTGGGGTGTGCCCCACCGTCGGAAGAGGCGATCCACCAGATCCTGCCGTAGTTCCCACTCGTGGCACGAGCGCAGCTCCCTGCTGAGTGAGTCGGCGATGGTGTTTTTTATCCCTTGGGCGACGGCCCAATGCCACAGGTCCTGCGCCTCCTTGGACAGCGCTGGGGACCTGGTTCCGCCCTGTTTCCTGATGTAAAACATGGTGGTGGTGTTGTCGGTGAAGATCCTCACCACCTTGCCCTTGAGGGACGGAAGGAAGGACCTGAGTGCCCAAAACACTGCACGGAGCTCCAGGACGTTGATATGCAGGGACTTCTCCGTCGGGAGCCAGAGTCCCCTTGCGTGCAGATTTTCGGTGTGCGCTCCCCACCCTTCCAGGGAGGCATCCGTGGTCACAGTCTCCTGGTGGGCTGGGGTCTGGAAGTCCATGCCCGCCGTCAGATGCGCGCGGGTGCCCCACCACCGTATCGCTCGTCGGAAACTCTCGTCGAGCTTGATCCTTTCCTCGAAGCTGCCCGTCGTCTGGATCCAGCGCGCATCCAGGAATTCTTGCAACGGGCGCATCCGGAGCCTGCACATGGGAATGAGGTAGATGCAGGAAGACATCATCCCGAGGAGGGACTTGATGGACCTCACTTTGGCCGCGTCGGCCACCAACATCCGTTGCACCTTGCCCAAGATGGTCCTGGTCCTCTCCTCCGACGGGGAGGCCAGAAGGGACACTGTGTCGAGCCTCGCTCCCAGAAACAGTGCGACTTGCGCGGGCACCAGGTGGGATTTGGCGTAGTTCACGGAGAATCCCAGGTCCGTGAGGAGTTGGACGGTCCTTGCCGTGTGGACCACGGCGAGCTCCCTCGTCTTGGCGCGGATGAGCCAGTCGTCCAGGTAGGGGTAGACGTGAATCCCCTCGCGGCGCAGCTGCGCCGCCACCGGTGCGAAGCACTTGGTGAATACCCTGGGTGCCGACCGTAGTCCGAAGGGAAGGGCTTTGAACTGGTAATGACGCCCCTGGACCACGAACCTGAGGAATTTTCGGTGCCCCTTTAGGATGGGAATGTGGAAGTAGGCATCCTCCAAATCCAACGATGATAGGAAGTCTCCTTCCTCCAGCTGACCCAGGACGTGCTGGAGGGTGACCATCCGGAACTTCTGCGCCTTGATGAACTTGTTCAGACGTCGCAGGTCTAGGATGGGGCGCCATCCTCCCGTCTTCTTCTTCACGAGGAAGTATCTCGAGTAGACTCCGGAGCCCCGAAGCCTCTTTGGGACGAGTTCGATGGCGCCCTTTCTGAGCATCGCCTTTACCTCCAGGAGAAGTTGAGGGACGTGAAGTTCTTTCCTGGCCACGGGGGGGACGCGCGGGCACCTTCTTTGAAACTCGAGCGCGTGGCCCCGGGCCAGGGCGTCCAGCACCCAACGGTCGGTGGAGATGGACTCCCACACGCTGACGAAGCCCGCCAGCCGGCCTCCCACCGGGGTGCTTCGGTGGGGGCCCGACCCCACGGCCGGTTCAATCCTGCTTGGACGCGGCCTTGCCGCCTTGACCTCCTTGGCGACGACGGCGGGGTCCGCTAGACTTGCCTCGTCCTCTGTAGGCCTCTTGCGACGACGAGCGGGCCGCTTGACGGTAGGAAGCGAAACCGCCGCCGGAACCTTTGGAGGCGCCCTTGCCTCCGCCGCTCCGAAAGGGCGTCCGTCGTTGCTGCAGAACTCCAAGGGCCCGGGCCGTCTCAGTATCCGCCTTGATGGCCTGGAGGGAATCGTCCACTGTCTTCCCAAACAGGTTGTTCCCGTCGAAGGGCATGTCCAGGACTCTGGTCTGGACGTCCTGCCGGAAGTCCGTAGCTTTGAGCCATCCACGACGTCGAAGGCAAACGCCGTTGCCCAGCTGGCGGAACCCAGTGTCGGCGATGTCCGTCGCCACGGTGATGGCGTGGTCCGAGGCCACCTCACCTTCCTGCAGGATCTCCAGGGCCTCCGCCCTCTTGTCGTCCGGCAGAAAATCCAGCAGGGGAGCTATCTTGTACCACAGCTCCCTGTCGTAGCGAGCCACGATAGCCAAGGCGTTGGCCGCTTTAATCGTCGTCGCTGCCGACGAGATGACTCTACGTCCCATAGCATCCAATTTCTTTCCCTCGCCGTCCGGCGGGGAAGTCGATGTGGAGGCCGCACCCCCCCCCCGCTTTCTTCCTGGCTGCCGCGGAGACGACGGAATCCGGGGTAGGCTGCGCCCGGAGGCATAGGGGGGCCGTGTCCGGGACCCGGTACTTTTTCTCGTACCGGTCTCTTCTAGCTGGCGTCGTGGAAGGGTTCTTGAGGAGGGAAAGGCCCTCATCCCAAATGTCGTCCAACAGAGGCACTGCGAGGACCGTCTTCCTCTTGGCCTCGCGCCGCTGATAAAGGAAGCCTTCCTTTTTCTTCTCCTCAGGGCAGAGTTGGAAAAGCTCGGAAGCCCTGGAGATCATGGAGTGGAAAGATCCGATCTCGTCGGGCGGAGAAGCCCTGGTGGGAGGCGACGACGGAATATCCTCGTCGTATGCCTCGTCGTCCGTACCCGTCGCTGCCGTGTCAGTCCCCGTATCATCCCCTCGGGTGGACGGGGAGGAGGGCTGGACGGGGCGCGACGGTTGAAAAGGAGGTGGTGGATGGATCCTTCTTTTCTTGGTAGGGGGAACACCAGAAGGTCCTGGTTCTGGATCCCCCGACGGGAGAGGTTCCTCCGTCGGTAACGGTAGCCTCGTCCTTATCTCGGAGCATAAGGACTGTATGGCCAACAAAATGGCCGCCGAGTTGTCTTGCGGCGCTGGCAGAGGGGAATCCGACGGGCGAGCAGGAGCCCCGTCGGTATCCTCGACGATGTCGTCGTCGTCACCTGCGTCGGGGTCCATTCCGACGGGCTGGCCTTCTTCCACGCCTAGGCCGTGGCTTAAGACCTCGATCAGCTCCTCTTCTGAGGTTGAGGCCGAATCTACGACGACGCCCTGCCCCCCCTTCTTCTTCCCCACGGAGGGTTTCACGGGGGTCCTATCGATGGGCACAAAAGAAGACTCCCTCCGAGGAGGCAGGGAGATTCTGGGCCCTGAGGTCGCCACCACTGGTGCAGCCTCCACAGGCTGAGCCAGGGCCGCCGCGACCGTTTCGATAGAGGGCTTGGTCGGATGGATCAAGGCCTTCACCACCTTAGGTGCGCTCACCGCCTTATCCTTGAGGGAGGGGGCACTGCCACGCTCCTCCTCTGCCTTAGAGCTCGACCGGGGCCTCTCCAGGAGCTTCGCCGGGTGCTCGGCCTTCCTCTTACCCGACCCAGAGCGTTGGCTCGTGGTTGATGGTGCCGGGGAGGGTGCGCCCTGCCTGGCGCCCGTAGAGCCCGACCGTTCGGCGCTCCCGGTGCCAGCGGACTCGCGGTGCTTGGCCTTATGTTGGGCCCCCGTCGCCGGGGCGCCCTCAAAGGTCTTAGAAGACCGCTCGGATTTCTTCTTCTTCTCGCCAGACGGGCTCTTACCCTCCAGCCAGTTGGCGAGACGTTGATGGCGGTCCTTCATGGTCCGTTCCGACATGTTGCCGCAAAACGCACAGTCCTTCTCCACGTGCGTCTTGTCCTCATGAAGGCAGTAAAGGCAGAAAGAGTGTTCGTCCTCCTTAAAGACGTTCTGCAGCTGGCATCCAGGGCAGACCCTGAACAGCTTTCCGGGCGTCGAGCTTCCCTTCTCCTGGGCCATCTCCGAGACCGGGCCTGAGAAGCTTCTGGAGTCCTCCGAAGTGTAGCTCGACGAAATCTTCACCCTTGAGGGGCGCAGACGAATCCGACACGGGTCCCCGTTGATCGGATGTAGGATCGGTGGAGCTTGAGGCTCTTTTGACCGAAAGAATCGAAGTTTTTGTGAAAAAAGCGCGAAAAATAGCACTAACGCTCGAGAGCAATAGCACGAGGATCCCAACACATGAACGTGCGGTAAAAATCTGAAGATGGCTGCCAGAGGCGGTGCTTAGGTAGAGGGCAGTCATTGGCTGTGGTCAGTATGACGCAGAGACCAGTGATTGGTTATTACTACGAAAGACAGATCAGAAACGAAACTGATACTGGTTTTTTCTTTACCGAGGATTCCCAGCCTGACGACGGGGAATATTCATGAGCATGTGAATCCATGCCAGACCCCATGCTGGAGAAATAATGTGTTTATTGGGTTTTCGCCATCTTTACTTTGTTTGTTTTTGCAGGCAGGCTACTGTTCAAGTATTCACTCTAGTCTGGTTTTTGCAGAGCTACCAGCCAGCCAGGCAAGCCCATCCCTGTGGGTAAGTAACCACTAATGACTGACTGTATATCCTCAATGCAGTGTAATTTAAGGGGCTCATGTAGAGCACACTTAAAGCACTATGGTGACCTTCATTATGCACACCTTTTGTCTCGCCCCAGGAGCACGGCCACCCTAGGCTCCAGTCCAGCCTATAAACAGCAGTGACCAGGCAGAACTCCTGTCCTATTCCTCCGGACCCAAATTAGAGTTAGAGAATCAGTCGCTCTCCTCTTTCAATCTGGCCAAGTTTTGTTAATGTGAATTTGCACCCAGGCCTAATGTGCACCAGGGCAAAAGACAAACCTGGATTACACTTTTCTCAAAGGCCCTGTTGCAGAGCACACACTGTGGTGGAGGGTAGGATGATTACACAAACGTTCGTATTTATATGCATGCAGCAGGAATTCACTTGCTATATATGTCTGTATTGCTGCATACCCCTTTGTGTTTTTCATACGTTAATTACAATGCAGCTTTACTTTTTGGCTACTATTTTTTTCTGAGATGTCAGACCATTTGAACAGCTACTACGACACATCCTGGCACAACGAAATCGCAGCAGACAACAAAGGGATACTCTGGTGACAACTAACCTATGCTCAGTGCTGCACTACTCCACGTGTGTTTATTATGTTGCTGTGCCTTTGTATACTGCTAAAGTGATATTGTATATGTGTGTAGAGTCAGAAACAGGGACGTGTGTTTCCATGAGTGGAACAGCTTGCTGGAAGCGTGCGCAGTGATCAAAACCTCACCCTAATATCCCCAACCTACCCAAAACCTCTCCCTAAACCTCATTCCGGTTTCCCTACTCCACCCCCCTCTTC
The DNA here is from genome assembly GCF_040938575.1 of Ambystoma mexicanum. Taxonomy (NCBI): domain Eukaryota; kingdom Metazoa; phylum Chordata; class Amphibia; order Caudata; family Ambystomatidae; genus Ambystoma; species Ambystoma mexicanum. The sequence continues at coordinate 1,065,182 of NC_090926.1, read as the reverse complement.
CTATCCAACCGTTGTGACCCTAACTCTCCTTCCCTGCTGGGGTTGCGGAGCCCTGTATAAGCATCGACTTGCAGCAGTCCAAATACCGCAGTGGTGGTGGTTGGTTCATGCTACTCCTGCACCTCAGAGCTGTGGATCCTGTCACACAACTGTATGCAAAGTTATGTTATTTTATGAGTTGTGTTTAAATGTAACAGACACTTGAACCCTCCATAAGTATCTTTTTCTGCAAAGTCGTGAATGGACACGATTCACAGATGATGGTTTGAGGGCCACATTTTTTGAGGCGCTGGGTGGGCCACTTTTTTGAGGCGAGGGGTGGGCCACTTTATTTTGGGTGTCCGGGCCTATTTCTTATCCCAGTCCGACCCTGGGGGTGACCCAATATCATATACCTTCCATAAGGTATAAGGGGATGCAATGGCAGGGGGAATCAAGAGACGTTCCTCTGGACATCAAAAAAGTCCTTTCCCTTGCTATAAAGAACTTTCTTCATCTTGCTTGAACTAAGCTACCAACACACGTTTTGGATGGAAGGAGGCATTACCGGTCAGCATACCCCCACAACATACCTGGATTCCTCGTCCATCACTCGGCTGACCTCTGGCTTAACCAGCGTGTACATGGCATTCTTCAGCAGGCTCTCACAGAAAGCTCGATGCACCTGGGCGATAGGGTCCACTGCAATAAAACAGCACAGATTGTTAGACTTTTCCTTCAAACTATCTGTGAGCACAGTCGCACAATTTAATTTCTGAACACAATTCCTAGCAGTGAAAGGTCCCCAGATATACTGTTGATCTACCATTCATTCCGCTGGGTCACACTCAAGCATCCAATCATGACTAAGGGCATTCATGCAGGCAGGCAATCAGACGCACAGTGCATTCAGGCCATTCACTTCTCTCCAGCCACTCACAACAAGTTATGTGTATTTGGATAAGTACCCAGCCATTCAACACTGCACAGTGCATTCATACTGGTTTCGGGCAGGGCTGTCTTAGTCATTGTGTCACACACCAAATACTGCGTATGTTCACCAAACCAAAAGAGAGCTGCACCGCCAGGAGTCTCACACAAACTCCTGAGCGGAAAACACGACGGAACACACGATAAAAAGCAGTAAAGGACAAGGATACGGAGGCCCTGTCCCTCTGATTCATTTCCAGCATCACAATATCTATATTTGAATTCAGATTGTAGTTACCGCTGAATGCAACGCTCATCTGACTACATCCATCATTACGTCAGCTGAGCCATTTATTTTCCCTTGCTCATCCGTGCGCCTTGACAAAGGATGTCCGTTTTACACTGAAGCTACTTAAATGTAATTGTCATGCATTGGCCAGCTTGAGAATAATTTCCTTGTGCCCGACCGTGCTCATCTTATACTGTAGCCTTGCATTGCATTCTGCTAAGTACTGTCCGGTATCTTCCAGACTGCTTAAAATGCATTTATTTTCTGCCCCATTAAAGTTTTATGGGGCCTAACTAGATTTGTAAAGCCCGCTTTTCATTTGTAATGCCTTTAAAGATGGTCTTTTCATGCTAGTATTTCACTGGGATTAAATGCATTTTCTGCCATATGTGGATTCCCTGCAAGTGTATGCCGCCCCTGACCCTGCCATTTTAAAACATTACCTTTTAAGTGTTGGGATTCCCTTTCTATTGTATGCTGGAATCATAGCTCCTCCATAAGCGTTTAGCACACTGAGTGCTTCTGTTATTATCTAATTTTAATATCTACACTAATGTAATTTAAAACTATTTCTTATGGCAGTTAACATATGCATTGCCCGTTTAAATGCACGTTTGTGGAGTCTGCTTTTCAGCGTATTTGCACATGTGTAATTTTTATATCTCAGGAATGGAGTAAGGCAGTCTCAGCTTGCATCTTTTTCACCTGCCCGGTACTGGTGAGTACTGGGGGTAAAAGCTGGTACTGGCAGATATCTATACCCTTGCATCTCTTACCTCCCATATGAAATACACATCAAAATTGTGTACAGTCAGCATTGTACATGCTACAGATGACATTACATGCACTCTAATAGAAGTGATGGAAGCTGAATGGCGTGTTGTCAGAAAGGGAAGCCAAGTCAAATTTCCTAGGTGTCCTAAACTTCAAGACTTCTGGCTGGAAATTAGGTCTATGATAAAAGTCATCTTGGGGTAGGAAATGCCATAAGACCACTCGACATACTACTAGAAATTTGATTCTGCCCCACCCCAGTCTTGGGTCCAGCTGGGGATTTGTTTTCACATCTACTCCTGGCAGCCACAATGGCTATTAAATCATTCATTCCGGGGAAACAAAAAGGCCCATCAGCAAATAACTGTTTAACAAGAGTATGGAAGATAGAAAGGGATAAACCTAGTGAACTGGCAGGCCGAATTGGTGTGAAGTTCAATGTTATGTGGTCTGTGTCAATGTTGTCAAGTTGATGGCTCTGTACACATAGACAAACAACAAAACTGACTAGCCCAAATAATGAGGCTATTTGAATTGACCGGAAGGGAGAGGTTCATTCAATGCATTTCTATTGGATTACTGTGCTAAACATGTGAAAAATGGGGACGGGGAGAAGGACAATGTAATAAGGTGCCAAATACGACCGTTTTCTGTTGAGGCATGTATTAAATATAGCCATTAAACCCTTTTTTAACTGCCATTTAATGTGTATACTCCTTCAGATGTTGATGCAGGGTAATCCCTGTATTTTTAAAATCTTGCTGGTGATTTTTAAATGATTTTAGTGTGGCAAATCACTGCAATTCACTCCCAATATACCTTCCATAGTAGTTAAAACGTGTGTACTTGGTGATTGTTTAGGAGTGCCTGACTTTAACAACTGTACTACTCTGTTGCAAAGCATAACAGTATTTCCTCTTGTGTCAGGAGCGACTTGGGTTTACTTTGATGAATGTTATTGGTTTTCGATATATGCTGGCTTTTCAGTTTACTTACCGATAGTATTTTTATGAACCAGGATGCAAAAGGTGCACTAGCTATTGGCTAGTGATTTTTTAACTCTTGGCGAGTAAGATATGGTGTGCTGTGTGCATGTATAGAATTGAGGTTGCAATTGACGTCATTTGGCTAGTAGCTAGCAACTTTAATTCTTTCCCCCTGTATGCAGTTTACACCATGCAGTCTTAAAAACTGCCAGGAGATATGAACTATTTTGGTACTGCCTGCAGTCTAGAAAAGCCTGGTTAGCTTGACACCAAAGTTGACCAGGAGCCACTTTTGAACCCCTCCCCCCACAGACCAACTGATGCCACAGAAGAACAAATTATTTACCCATGGTAACATTCTTTCGATTGGATGTTCCTCTCACAAATTCCTCATCTTTGATAGTCCCATTCCAGCTTCAGCTGCTTACGAAAAAATGTTCGACAGAGGGCCCTGTGCACCGGTTACATAGATTCAATGTCTCTCGAGGGCCTAGAGTTCGATCACCAGTATATTTAGCGTGTGCAGCGCCCGTTGGCTTCAGTTCTGTTTCTTCCCCGCCTTAGCGGAATTACTAGCAACCTCCTTAGACCGTAGTAGACTCTAAAAGAGCATAAAGTGTAAAAGCATGTACATTCTTCTGTAGGGTAGACTGGGAGGGGCGGTGAATACATGGGAGGAACATCCAATCGAAGGAATGTTACCACAATTTTGGCGGTGGGAGTACGAATTTAGACTTGCCCTTAAGAATGATCATGGACAGAATGAAGGACAGCCCTTTAAAACACTCCTTCCTGGGTGGAAGTAGTCCAGACAATGTTTCATAAAAGTGTGAATATTAGACCAAGTGGCAGCCGCACAGATGTTTTCTATTGGTATACCTCTCTGTTGAGCAGAAGATGATGTTGCCATGCCCCTTATGGAGTGGGCCATCATGCCTTTCCGGAGGATCCTTACCAGCTAATCTAATATTCCCCAATTGCCAGAATGATCCATCTGGATAGGGTCGGTTTGGTTACTGCAAAACCTAATTTGTGACCACTATAGCCAATCATCCTGGCGTATCTTTGACATTCTTGAGATGTAGAAACTAAGAGCCCTTCCTGGGTCCAGTCTATGTAACCTCTCCTCTTCCTTTCCAGGATGAGGTGGTTAAAAAGTTGGTAACATTATTTTTTGTGACAAATGGAAGTCGGAGACTATTTTTGGCAGAAAAGAAGGTTTCACCTTTAGAACAACTTTGTCCTAAAAGTAAATAGTGTATGGCGGTTTACAGGAAAGTACCTGCAACTTGCTCACCCCTCACCCTGTGGGCCAACGTTATTGCTACTAGCAAAATGTTTAAGATTGACAGTCTTAAGGGACATGAATGCATTGGTTCAAAAGGAATGCATAAGATTTAGTTACTTTCTGGCCGAAAGCAAGATTTCGATTATGTCATCCGAGAGGTCCCAATCCTTATATCTCAACTTCTCAGAAACCATATGTTAAGGATGAGTGTCTTGACCACTGGATGGAGAATCCAACATCTCTTTGTGGAAGATGTACTGGAGGGCAGATGGACATGTCCAGAAGGTCTGTGTACCACGTCCTACTGGCCCAATCCAGAGCAATTAGGATCATGGATTTCTCAAACTTTAACCTCCTGGTCATGCTGGGGACTGGAGGAAACGTGTATAGGAGTGGACACTCCCAGTCCACTACAAAGGTGTCCACTAGAGCTCGTCTTGGGGGATATTCCCTGGAGCTGAACAGTTCGCACTGCCATTTGACACTGGTCGCGAACAAATGACTTCCCGAGCAAGCTCCCACTCGTGGGATACTGTGCTCTGCATGCTCAAAGCTTCCGCTGCCGTGTTCTCTTCTCCTTGAACTACGGATAGAGAGACTCCTCCTTGAATTGCCCAGAACAAGAGCTGTATTGCCTCTCTGCACAGTGATAGTGACCCTACACCCCCTCTCTTGTTGAGATAGTACATGGCCACTGTGTTGTCTGTCATTATTAGGAACATTTTTACCCGCACAGAGGGCAGGAAGGCCTTCAGCGCTAGTCCGATTGCCCTTGGCTCCAAAACATTGATATGCAGTTTGGATGACGGAGACCAACGGCTGCTAACTGTCAGATAATTTGTGTGGGCGCCCCACCTCGTGAGTGAGGCATCCGTCACTACTGTTATCTCCGGCCATGGTTGCCAAAAAAGTTCTCCCTTCAAAATGTTGCCCTCGCAGGCCCACCACAGAAGATCTTGTACAACCCTGCTTGGAACCTAAAGTAGGTCCGACCTCTTTCCTGATAACTGGGACCATTGAGTTCTGAGAGCCCATTGAAGGGATCATTCTCAGGCGAGCCTCTGACACCAGAAAAATGCAGGATGTCATGAGACCAAGCAACCTAAAAAAAAACAAAATTTACAAAAAAACGAAGCCCGGGAGACGCTGGGCACTGAAATTTGGTGACCATCAGTAAAATGTCTTGAGCCCTCACCTCAGGTGTCAAGCTCTTTCCCAAGGGTGTGTCCAGAACAGCTCCACTGAACTGGTGTTTCTGAGAAGGTGTCATATGGGACTTCTTGTAATTGAGGGAGAAGACCAGTCTGAAGAGAATGGCAGGTGACGTTGAGATGATCCATGACTTGTTCGGGATGACGCGCCCTGATCAGCCATTCGTCCAGGTAGGGGTAGACGTGAATCCCCCCACACCTCCCCCTCCTGAGACTCGCTGCCAGTACCGCCATCAGTTTGGTGAAAACCCTTGGGGTGGAGGTCAGCCCGAACAGCAGAACTCAAAATTGATCATGAGAACCGCCAACTGCGAACCTCCAGTATTTTCTGTGCTTGAGATGGATTGGCACATTAAAATAAGCATCCTGAAGGTCCAATGACACCTTCCAATCCTGGAGTTGGAGGGCATGAAGGATCTGAGAAAGTGTAACCATCTTGAACTTGTCCTTCCTGAGGAACTTGTTAAGTAACTCAAGTCCAAGATGGGTCTCAGTCCTCTGTCTTTTTTGGGTATTGGGAAATAAGGGGGAAACCATTCCTTGTTGTTCTCCGCTACAGGCACCGGTTCTTGCTCTAGCAGGGTTAAAAGTTCCTGCACAAGGAGCGGATCTTGAATCCTCGAAGAGTGGTTCCCTGGTGGATTGCTCCGAGGTCTCTGTATGAAAGGAAGGCAATAAGCGTGGGCTATGGTTTCCAAGGCTCAAGCATCCGAAGTAATGTCTGATCATTCTTCTAGATGCTGAGACCGTTTTGTACCCGCCCCCTCCTCCCCCGGTGAACTGTGACTCAAGATCTCAGAGGTTTTGAGGCAGCTGATGCAGTGGCAAATGGTAAAGATGCCCCTGCTTGAGCTGGCTTCGCACCTCTCCCTCATCCATCATGAGGGGAAACGTCTGTGGCCCCTTTGATGAGCCATTCCAATTGTGTTTCCAAATGAGTAGTAGCGAAAAGATCTAACCCTCCAAGGCTGTCCCACTAGGTCGAAAAGGCTGAGGTTGCCTAATTACGGCACCTAAGGATTTGGCTGCCGCCTTTGAGGTCTGCAACTTCTCAAGGCTCTAGTCGGCCTTGTTGCCAAACAGATGAGACCCGTCAAAGGGCATGCTGAAGAGTCTGGATTGTGCTTATTATTAGCTTATTCTTTGGCCATATTGTAGTTTGGCCTTCTTTCTGCCTTCTCAAGTCAGGAAAGTCCTTAAGGTCATGCACTTGCCCGCGAAAGCTGCTGCTTTTGCAGGCCAATGCTGCCTTTGTGTGTGTGGCCCAGGAAAGGAGTGGGACTGTCTAGCCCCACTACAAATCCTTTGGACCAGAAAGTGTGGGGGAAATTGGAAACCAATAGTTGCCCCTGACTGCAGATCATCGATGGAGTCAAGAAGTAGAGCAGCCTGCTGATGAACCGAAGACGACTCCTGGAGTAGCACAGCATCCTGTCCGTTCTAACGCCTGCTCATCTGCCTGATATCTGAAGACCCAGAGTGGTGCTTCAGCACTTGAGACTAGTTGGTCCCACTAGTCCAATGCCTTAGAGGATCCTGCCCTTTGAAAGTGTCATTATACTGGCCAGTGGACTGACGGCTCTCTCGTGGGCTACCTCACCAGAATCATCAGTGTTCCGCGTTAGTTAGAAACTTCGGTGGTCATCTTGTGCCACAAGTCGCTGTCTCCCCGAATTTCAGCTACCCAGCATCAAGGGACCCTGTCCTGGAGCAGCTTTTGTGACCGGAAGCTTGCTCGTGAACAAAGACTATTGTGGGAAATCCCCCTTCCTCCAACCTATGAAGCATCTTGAAGAGGCCTGCATCGATGGTACTTTCATTTCTTCGGCAGAGGTTGCATCTTGCAACTGCACCAGACCAGAAGAATCTTTGAATCCCAACTCCTGGGCACCCCTTACTGGTTAAGATCGAGCCTCCAGCGACCCCCAGAAGATCCATATCGACATCCGGGAATATCGGGTTCAGGGATAAGTAAACACAGTGCACCTGCCCCCCGGCCCCTCCCCTGTCCTTCATAGGATGACACTGGGACCAGCTCCCCTTGTATACTTATTCCATTCACTCACATTTTGGTTGTCGAACCTGGGTCGAATATCAAGCCTCTGGGATAGCATTGGGTCTGGAAAAAAGGAAAACACATACTTACCACTGGTAAAATTGTTGTAGAACTATCACCAACACAAGCTATTTGAATTTACCTATAGAGTCTACATTCTGGTGGGAAACATTGTGGCTCCTCTGACCTTTGGGAATAAGGTCCCCTTTTATCTTAGGGTTTGGACTTATTAAGATACGGTACTGTCTTGTGATCTGGTTCCACCATTTATTGCATCTAAAATGCTTACCTGCTTTGCTAACTAAGTTATTTGGTTTTTATTTGAACCTACGGTAACTGCATATGTTTGCATCACAGTTGCGTTATAATATCGGTTAGATTAGTTTGCCAGTGTGTTCAGAAGGTCTATAATAAATAACTATATGTGTATACATGGCTGTCAATTGAATTGTGTGCCATAGTATGTGGACTAATTGAAGGCCTACGAGTCCACTCGCATACTCCTGACAAGAAGCCTCGACTGATCAGCCACGTACCTTGATTGGGTTTTGGCAAGCCTCTCAGTTCCCTGTTCCCAACAACTACGGTGGCCTCATAAAATCTGGCCTAGAGGCCAGATTCTATAAATACATTCGAACATAGGTGGTGAGACATGCCTCTACCTTTTCACTAGACGTTCTCCCTTAAATGTCCTAGCTCGTTTATGGCGGTGCAGCCCGGAGATACATCCCTCCAGGGTGTTCCCAGCCTCTTCCAAAGGGTATGTGGCATTATACCACTACCCACCCCAAGAAAGACCAAGTCTTTGAAAACGCCCTGGAAAAAGAGAAGTAGAGAGAGTTCCAGATGACCAGGCTCTTTGATAAACAGGAACACCCAGAGTCACCGATTAGTCCTTTCCTTACATTATTTACCCTTTCTGTGGGATGTCTTCTGTTATTTCAGCACTCTGAGGCCTATGGGTGTGTTGCGCTATAAGTAATACGACAATGCATTACTTACCGTAAAAGCATTTCTGATGGTTGTATCTGCTTAGATTCACATGCTGTGCATAGTCCGACATCCAGTGGTCACTGCGTAGTATTGCATTTTGTTTTTTGTAGTCGAAAAGGGGACGTCGACAAGGCGTGTCTGTAACACTATCCCTATAGTGACGTGCAGTGTACCCACAATCCCTCACGCGTCGAGGTCCCTCTGTTTGTATTTTTTCTGCCCTGAGGGAGCCTATTAGACGGGAGTGGGTACAGAAAAGAGAGATATAGAAGAAAGTCTATGTTCCTTCCATCCGAGCAGGGAGGAAGGGTGGGCGCATGTGAATCTAAGCAGATACAACCATCAGAAATGCTTTTACGGTAAGTAATGCATTGTCTTCTGATGTTTGTTAATCTGCTTAGAATCACATGCTGTGCATAGACTAGCGAGCAGTACCCGGAGTTGGAGCTGGGTTGTGAGAAGGAACAGTAGAAAAAAGATGTCTTAATACTGCTTGTCCCACCTGGGAATCAGATCTAGAGTGGGCATCTAGACAGTAGTGTTTTGTAAAGGTGTGAACAGAACTCCAGGTTGCCGCTTTGCAAATGGACTCAAGAGGGACATTTGCAATGAAAGCTATGGAAGCCCCAGTGCCGCGAGTGGAGTGTGCTCTTGGCTTGAAGGGTAATTCTCTCTTAGCAAGAGAGAAACAGAGAGTGATGCATTGTACAATCCATCTAGAAATAGTGGATTTTGAAACTGAATCTCCTTCTCTTCCTGCTGCCACCGAGACAAAGAACTGATTAGTCTTTCTCAATGGTCTAGTTCTTTCCATATAAAACATCACGGCTCTGCGAACATCCAGTGTATGCAGGCTCTTCTCACCTAAGTTGGAAGGATTTTGAAAGAACGTTGGTAGTTCTAGTGACTGGTTGACATGGAATTTAGAGATACACTTTGGTGCAAACCTAGGATGTGTGCGTAGAACCACCTTATCCTTGTGAACTGTTACAAAGGGGTCTGGTACAGAGAGCGCTTGTAGTTCACTTACTCTCCTAATGGAGGTGATGGCTATTAGAAAAGCATTCTTAAGAGTGAGGTCTTTAAGTGTTGCTTTGTGCATGGGTTCAAAGGGTGACCCCATGAGCCTGGTTAGTACCACATTTAGGTCCCATCCGGGAGCAGGGTTAGCTATGGGAGGGTAGATCCTCTTCACTCCTTCCATATAGGCTTCAATAACTGAGAATTTCCACCATGACACTTCAAGTTGGGAAGTGGTGTATTAGGAAAGTGCAGCTAAATGGACTTTAATAGAGTTAAACACCAAGCCTGATTCTAGTAGGTGAGTCAGGTACAGAACAATTTGTGGTCGAGAGCAGTCAACTGGGTTGATGCTCCTTCCCCTATACCAGATGACAAATTTTTTCCAGTTGCTAAAATAACAGTGACGAGTGTTAGATTTTCTAGCCTCCCTGAGAATGTCCAAATTCTAAGATCTCAGGAGCCAGGCTGTTAAATTCATGGTCTGGGGGCATGGATGTAGTGTCCTGCCCTTGTCCTGTGACAGCATGTTTTACGGGCAGGAAAGTTTCACTGGAGGAGACAGGGACATCTCCATCAAGTGAGCGAACCATGGCTGTCTGGCCCACTTAGGGGCCACCAGTATCATGGTAACTTGTTCCTGGTGCATCTTGTGCACTATATTGTTGAGAAGAGGAGTTGGGGGGGGGGGAGCGTAAACAAATTTCCCTGACCATGGTATCGATAGACCGTTCCCCTTGGATTGGTTCTGGGGGTACCTGGAGGCGTAATCTTGGCATTGGGAGTGCTCCAGAGTTGCGAACAGATCAATTTCTGGGAATCCCCATTGTGTGAAGACGTCGAAGACGATGTCTTAGTGTAACCGCCATTCGTACTCCGAGGGCAGAGGGAAGTCTCTGCTGAGTTCGTCTGCTAGCAGATTGAGTTCCCCTGGTACATGTTGTGACAGTAGGAACATGTGTTTGAGAGCCCACTTCCAGATGTTCTGGGACAGCCTGGACAGTCCTGGAGAGTGAGGGCCCCCTTGCTTGTTGAGGTAGTACATGGCTGTGGTGCTGTCCGTGAGGACCATCACCGTCTTCCCTTGCAGGTGTGCCTGGAAGGCTTTCAGTGCCTTGAACACAGCTAGTAGCTCCAGTTTAGTTTATGTGCTTGGATGCTATGCTCGGAGTCCAAACTCCATGTGCAGTCTGATGGGATAGGTGAGCCCCCCCCATCCTGTGAGAGATGCGTCTGTGGTTAGAGTGGCTTCCACTGCGGGGGTGGCGATGGTTTCCCCATTACCAGGTTTTCCTTCGACCACCACCGTGGCGAGAGAACCAAGGCCTGCGAGACGGCCACTAGATCGTCCCATTGTCCGCTGGCCTGACACCACTGGCTGTTGAGCAACTCTTGCATTGGGCGCATGCGAAGGCGTGCGTGAGGTACCAAATAAATACAGGACGCCATCATTCCTAGTAAGCGCATTGCTTTGCGTACCGTCACCTCTCGACCGGCCACATATTGAGGGATCTGAAACAGCATGTTTTGGACCCTCTCATTGGAGAGGAAGACGAGGCCGTCCTTTGTTCGAATTAGAGCCCCTAGGAATTGTTTGATCTGGCTGGGGTCTAAACTGGACTTCTTCTCGATGATGGAGAAGCCCAGTTGAAACAAAAGGTCTACAGTCTTTTGGGTATTTGAGAAGCAGGTTTCGTAAGAATCCCCTGTTATGAGCCAATCTTCGATGTAAGGGTATACTGGGATGGACAACCTGCGCAGGTGGGCCGCTGCCACTGCCAGTACCTTCGTGAATACTCTCGGCACTGATGCTATGCCCAAGGGTAGCACTCTAAACTGGTAGTGTTTGCCCTCTATCATGAACCTGAGGTATTTCCTGTGCCCTGGCAACATTAAAATATGAAAGTATGCATCTTTCATGTCCAGCGTTGTCATGTAATCTCCCTGTGAAAGCAGGGGGATTACCTCATGTAGAGTCACCATACAAAACATTTGAGGTTTGACAAATGTGTTCACTGGGCGCAGATCTAGTACAGGGCGCATGGTGAAGTCCTTTTTGGGTACAAGGAAGTACAAAGAATAAATACCTTCCGTTACCTGAGATAGAGGCACGACCTCTATAGCTCCTTTTTCTAGTAGTTGGTCCACTTCTTGAAGAAGGATGGCGAGGTGTTCTGGTGACATGAGTCGTCCCCTTGGGGGCCTGTACATAGGGTAACTGTTGAATTCTATACAGTAACCGCGGGCTATGGTTGATAGTACCCAGCAGTCTGATGTTATACCCTCCCATGCTGGAAGAAAGGATGTTAACAGGCCCCCGACCGGCGATGCATGGGAGGGGACCCGAATCTTTGAGTCATTTGGTGTTGGTGGCTTGGGAACCTCTAGGGGTGGGACCCCAACCTCTTCCCTTGCCACAACGTTGTCCTCTTTGGTTGTATTGTCCACTGGTGCCTTGGTTAGAGGACCAGTTACTTGCAGAGTATTGCTGCTGCTGCTGCTGGCGTTGGCCTAGAAAAAAGCGTTTGTTGCCATAACCCTGTTTGTTGGGAGGCCTTGAAATTTGGTGTAGGGTTTTGATGGTGTCAAATTCCTTCTTTGTGGTCTCTAGTGCCTCATCCACCGCCTTACCAAAGAGCTTGGCATCTTCTATAGGTTTGTTAATTAGAGATGCTTGTGTTTCAGGTTTAAAGCCTGAATTACGTAGCCATACATGGCGTTTGAGGAGGATTCCTTGGACTAGGGAACGGCCAGCCGTTTCTGCAGCATCCAGAGTATTTGTAATGATGCTTTGGTTGACTAAGGTCCCTTCAGTAACCGTGGCTAGAAGCTGAATACGTAGGGGTACCGGTACCTCCTCGATGTCCTTACGTAGTTTGCTCCATTGTGCATCTGCGTAACATGCCAGCAAAGAGTTGTTGTTGGCAATCCTTGCGGAAAAGGCAGCCGAGGCTGTAATCCTCTTTCCTAGGGCATACAATGTTTTACCCTCTTTATCTGGTGGTGCCTCGCTAGTTGACAGTGGGACCCCTGCTCTTTTCCTTGTATTTGTCACCACTAAGGAGTCTGGTACATAGTGGCCCCTGATGTATAACGGGTCCGATGGGGAAGGACTACATTTTTCTATCCTCGGGTTGACCCCTCTGATCAACGCGGGTGTAGATAGTGAAGGAATAATTTGTCTCTTTACTGAGGCGAGAAGGGGAATGGTTTGGCTGACAGGGGGTTTCTCCTTGATGATCTTTTCTACAAAGTCTATGTCAGGAAAAATGTCCCCGGTCTCGATTTCGAAATGCGCTGCTGCCTTGCGTAGAAGTGCATTAAAGGTAGGTTGATCGTCTATAGGCGACATATTCCTAATATGCGAGTCCTGGGGGGGGGGGAAGGTTTAGGGCGTCAGGGTCTGAAAAGGCTGATGGGGACTGCCAGGGCTGTGAAGCGCCCTCTTCTGGGTCTTCTCCGAAGCCCCCATCACCCATATCTGGGTTATCTTCAAAACCTTCCTTCTCTAGGTTTTGTTCCCCTTCATTGCCTAAGAATTAGTCATCCTCCTGAAAGTGGGGGTCCCCTCCAGTGAGGTCATATAAATCTACATCCTCTAGGGGGGGGATCAAACAGCCTAGGGTACTTGGCCCTGGGATCCTCCTGAGGTCCCTCTCTTGATCTCTTGGGTGTTGGAAGGTTCCGAGTCTCCATAAACTTCTCCATTTTGTCCATACAAAACTGGAGTCTCTCTAGGGTTTCTTGAGGTACACCAGAGCGGTCAGGGGGGGGAAAATGGAGGGCCTTCAATTTGAAAACGCTTCGACCTATCCCATAACGTCAAAGAAAGGTTCCCCTCGCCTTCTGAAAAGCCTTCTGGTAGGCTAGGTGTCCCTCTCGACGGAGGGGGCAGTTCCTGCCTTCCTTCTGACCTTTTAGGCATCTCCCGAGCCTTTTGAGCGGTGATCGACGTTTCTTTCGCATCCGTCTCTGGCTATCGGTGGAAATAATCCACGCCAGGCTCTCGACAGCTAAACTGTCTGTCGAGGGTACCTCCGGCGTCGACGTTACAAGCGTCGCTTGCTCTACGCCGACGGGCGCTCTCTGACGGTGCGCATCATCTGGTGGTTTAGTGATAGCACCCTTATCTGGGAGTAGCCCAGTCGCTAGTCGTGTTTGCGGTTGCGAGGGGGGCTTAAGACTCTTACGGTCTGAGGAGGCTGACGGTAGGACCTGCGTCTCCGTTGGCGCTAATGCTCTCTTCGTCTTCGACGAGGAAGAGCCGTGGGGCGTGTGTTTATGGGAGTGTTTTTTGTGTGCGTCAGTGTCACCGGAGTGTTCATCCCAATAAGCAGGGCGTGAGTTGAGCTTGTTGGGGCCGGGGACAGACGACAAGGAGCGTGAACGCTCCTTAGAGAGGTCTACGACTTCCAAAACGGACGTCGGGTTATCACATTCCTCGTCACTTGCGGCGGGTGATGAATCAGACCTAGACATGGCGTAGGCTGCCCACCTTTTGACCCTGCGGCCTTTTAAAGTCTTCGGCTTAAGAAGCTGACAGGCCGCACAGCCGCCTTCTTTGTGGTTGAGGGGCAAGCAACGGTTACACCGTTAATGCTCGTCTTTCCAGGTAAACTTGCCCTTGCAACGCGGGCAAAACCTAAAGGGCGTCCTCTCCATAGCTGAGGAACCCATTGCATGTGACAACAACCCCGAAGGAAAGGGAGGGGAAAGGGAAAGGCATTCTCAAAGAGAAACAATAAATGTCCCACGACCCCACTCTCCCTACTGTATTTGGCCAGCTAGGCCACGGGTTCGGCGAACGCCGAACAACCTCCTCTGTCGAAGGCACCGCGTCGGAGATCTTGATCGGCGCTGAACAGCTTCGCAGCTACGACGCCAAAGGAGGGGTGTAAGGTAATAATATAGTTATAAGTTAATAACGACCAAAGGTCGAATAAATGTTTTTGCAATGCCTCTCGAGGAGCTCCGCGTAAAGGCGAGCAATATCTGGGCGGAAAAAAACAATCTGAGGGACCTCAACGCGTGAGGGATTGTGGGTACACTGCACGTCACTATAGGGATAGTGTTACAGACAGGCCTTGTCGACGTCCCCTTTTCGACTACGAAAAACAAAATGCAATACTCTGCAGTGACCACTGGATGTCGGACTATGCACAGCATGTGATTCTAAGCAGATTAACGATCAGAAATTATTATTATTTTCCTTTACCTAGAATGTTCAAAGACTGGAACATCCTTGTTCTGCTTTAGATAAACCTGTGGCACCAACAGGCATTTAGCAAACTTCCCAACCTGGCCAAAATGGAAATCTTTGCAACAATATATTTTCACTTGCATGTTCTTTTGGTCTGGCAAGGCAGTACCACTTACCTGGATTCCTCGGTGAGCTGTAAAGACTGTCCCGAAAAGTGCCCCTGGCAGAGCAGTCATGTTCTGCAAAGAACTGCTTTCCTAGTGGGTGGGAGAGCCAACGTAAAGAATCTGGTACAGATCCACTCTCCTGCCTGCTGCAAAGATTCTGGGCCCGGCTTAAGAAATAATCCTACACAAAGCACAAAGTGGTATATATCAAAAACAGATGGCAATTTAACAGGCAGGCAAAGAAAACGAACGGACCAGACATCCTTCACAAAGATCACCAACTATGGCGGCATAGCAATAGCACACCTGCAGTTTTCATGCAGCCATGCCCCCAACAGTGGTACAGCCTACCAAAAAGGCATAGATATGTCCCAGTTTGAGGGCACATTTTCTTTGGTTCCTGCAAGCCACATGCTATACTCCATTTAGGGCAGAGTTCAATTTTTAACGTTCCGACTCATTTTGTCAGTTTCCAACCGTTTTTGGTTTCTTGTTTTGCTGGCTACTGTACAGATTGACTTTTACCAAATTCCCCAGGTCACTGAAAACCCTATTTGTAATGTGGCGCTTAGTAGGCCAAATGGCTAGCAGTCTAAAGCTGGCTTTTAAAGTTGCCCTTTCTAGTTCAAGTGATCGTCACCCTGAAAGAGTGCTGTGGTAAATGCTGGTGGCAGCTGTGTTTTCGTTTTATCCACACTATGTGTGTAGCCCTTTCTATCCCATTGATAACCCTCTACCCATATGTGGGTACCATCAGAGTACCAATTCATTTCTCCAAGTCCTACACCTGCAAATTTAGTTTTCACCATTTCTCTGCCTGAGGGGACTATGAGGCAGGACTAAAATGGCTGTTACTGATCCAAATAGTCTAAAATATCTTGCTCCTGGCAATACCAAAGTAGATGTTCTGTGGGTGGTAGTTGTCATGCAAATATTAGTTATCCCATTGTGAGACTGCGACACAATTGATAAGTACTAATGATAGGGTTCCATGTGATCAAATCGCGGCATAAATTGATGTGGTAACAAAATATTGCGGAAAGAATGCTGTGGTTTTTGCACCACAATCCATGTAAAACCTGCATGGGACATCCCCGCAACCCCCGGACCCATTATACCATTTAAGGGGAGCGTGTGACAACCCCGCAACCCCCACTCCCCTTAAATAGTATAATGGGCCCACTTTTACCGGGTCAAACCACGGCATTTTTGCCGCAATTTTTTTTTACCGCAACATTTTTGCCACGATTTTATTACCGGATACCAATGATAGTTGAGATTGAGATAGAATTCTTTTTCTTAAAATAATGAAGTTGACAAAACACCACATCATAATCAGAGTCTGAGAGGGTATGTGCCATGGCTCATAAATAGGTACCAGGGCAGTGCCCTGCCAAACACTCCCACAAATAAAGCACTAGCATTGCACTACCAATGCAGTAAAAAGGACTACAGCATGGAATAGCCAAACACAGCTGCAAATAATCTACAGCACACCTTCAGGGTGAAAGTGTTTTCTCCTCGACATCATTGTAACCCATAGCGGTCCCAGGGTGAGGCAGCCACCCTGGGCCCATTGTGAGTGCTTAAAAAGTGCCCTTGCACTGGTGGCCATTTGGACCACTCAGCAACACTATAAAAAAAAAGGGTAAAGTGAAAGGAACTTCACAAAAGGGTCAAGAAATCGAGGAAGGCAACATAAAGAATACAATAGGTTTAGAGGGGTAAACAAAAGGGCGTCCGGTCAACGGTTCGACACCAAAAGGATCGAATGACCTAAGGGTGGAGGTAAAAGGAACGAAAACGAAAGGGTCACATTTTATTTATTTTTTTATATATTTTTTTTTTGGGGGTTTCGTATAGTAAAAAAAAAAAAAAAAAAAAAAGCGTTTTTTGCACCAAAAACGGAGGTTTGGGGGAGACCCTCCTCCAAAAAAGAAATAAAAATAAAACAAAATTCGACCCTTTGGTTTTCGGTCCTTTTGATTCGACCCTTTGGTCATTCGATCCTTTGCATTCGAACATTTGACCTAGAACCAGACAAAAGTGGATAAAGAACCCAAAAATGTAACGCTTTCCCAACAACTCAATTTTTTAACCCAATTCTCCCATTTCAGACTTTTCCTCTGGCCCACTTTTAAGGCGGACTTTCCTCTCCTCATTCAATGCCCACAATTCCGCAGGCAGGACGATGAAGTCGGCATCCACTATATTGACTATGCATCGATGACCTTTGCCCCAAGTACCACTTACCATCATAAAGTGCAGTCTGCCCCCAAAGCACCTCTTTAGGCCGATAGCAGCAGTGAGGTGCACCTCAGCCAACACACTGTGCGAGATCTTTTCGGCTGCGCCCTCTGCCAGGTTGACGGCACACAGGGCCAAGTTCAGCCCAGAGCTAGAGGTACTGGATGGAAGCTTTCCTAAAGAGAAAAGAGGGAGAGAAGTATAAAGAAGGAGAGCAAGTAGGCTATGCTAGACTATCTTAAGTGTTAAGCGTCTGCACTTTGACCAAGTATTTCCTCCCAACAGCATTATACAATTAATTCTACATTATGTGCGTTCTCCATAGATTCACAATCCAAGAAATTCAAACCATAAGTTGCACTGTGTGTAAAGGTCCATGATGAATGAGTTTCTGGGTACCTATTGAGCTGGGAATCTGAAGTAACCTATATATGCATTGCATTTGTTAGCCTCCATCCCTAAATGTTTTTGATCTTAAGACAGTTGTCCTCAGGATCGATGACTTAGAGGACAAACAAAAGCTATCTTCACCTTGTGTTGTTCTGAAACCGGAGGCAGATGGCTAGGTACTGCAGATGAGGGACAAGGCTGCTAGCCAATCAAGAGACAGGCACCTAAAACGGCAGTTAAGGAACAGACTAGAAAAAACAGTTGCAAGAAAAACACTCAAACTGCCCACCTACAGTCACATTCTAAGACAGAGTCCATAAAAAGGGACAACTGGGTGAACAGTGCTGAGGAATCCGGCGAATGTGGACAGGCACCATGCAAAGCTTTTACGTGGAGACACTCCATCTCCAAATTATGGTTAAAAGCAGAGGGGGTTCATAATATTTATGAACCGGCCCTGTAGGAGGCCATGGATGGCCAACCTCGTAGGTGAACGTTGACATTAAAGTCATGTCAAACTCCCAATTAACAAAGGCTGAGCAGAAATTCAGACCTCAGGTGCTACGGGGGTAGTGTTTAAGTACAGTTGACAACAGCAGAAACCGTCACGTAATGAAGCAGGAGCAGACAGAAGTAAAACATATATTACTTAGTAGGCCTCAAAAACACAAGCAGGTACAACATAAGTATACTACACACTACAAAATAGACATACACAAGCACACACCCACTTAGTGTTAAAATGGATTCAGAATTAACCCTGGTGGTGGATTTGAGAGGCCACCCTATTACTGTTAACAGGCAGACACTGATGTGTAGCCAAACCCAATCAAGGTAGAAGAGCAGAGCGGTAAGGCTTAGACTCAGGTGGGGTGTGAGAGTAATCTAGGGCTACAAAGTTACACCGAGCACTTCAATAATTCTAGTTGGATAGAGAAGTATAAACATATACAATTATGTATTGGGCCTCTGAACACTCTAAACATATGGAAACTTCAGGCAAGTATTGTCACTAAACTATTATCAAACATATGTATACATTAACTATTGTGGGGGTGCGAAATAGCATCCCCCCACACCCCTGACACTTCACCTTTGAGACAGTTAATCAACAGCAATTATAATCAATATTTTCAAAAACCGAGAGTTAAAGCAAGTGAAGTCATTTCTTACCTGTAACTCCATTTCTCCAGCGTGGGTATCCTTCATGGATTCACATGATTTGAATATTCCCAGTCAGGCTGGGAATACCTGGTTACTTTGATTTACTTTGATTTAGTACTTTCCCTATGGAAAAACCTTGACACCTTTGTGGGTGCTTTTGGTCTCCACAAATAGTACGTCGAGTGTATAGCACTGCCCCAGCAGCTTCCCCTCAGATTTTAACCACTGAAGACGGAGGATAACCCCCTGTAGAGGATGTTTGCCTGGAGAGGAAGGCTGGAGGGCACATGTGAATCCATGAAAGATACCAGCATTGGAGAAATGGAGTTACAGGTAAGAAACTACTCCCTTTTCCAGCATTGGATCTTTCATGGATTCACATGCTGTGACTCAATGTTATAGCAGTATACATGTCTGGAGGAGAAAAAAACCAGGCAAACAAGATTTGAAACCTTTGCATTTTTACGCTTATGACAGAAGTATACATACATAATTACAAAAACCCCAGAAGCTGTGGAGCTTACCTTACTGGAACAGCCGTTGAAGGACTGCTCGTCCCATTTAGACGTCTTCCGCGTGCTGTTGCAGGCAGTGGTGCCTAGTAAATGTGTGAGGCACTGCCCATGTTGCTGCCTAGCAAATGTCTTTGATGGGTAGTCTGACTAGAGAGCTGCCTAGGCCGCTGTGTGTCTAGTAAAATGGGCCCTGGCTGTAGTCTGCAGTGGGCCTTTAAGGAAGTGCTTGAACAGCCAGTCGCTGCAGAGAGAAGGTTTTCCTTTTTTCCTGGTGAACCTGGAGATTGCTGCCAGGTGTACTTTATGGAGGAAATCGCAAGACTTTCCTTTGCCAACTTCAGTAGATGGGTAAGCATGACCATGTTGTGGTCGCATGGCCAGTGGTTGAAGGTTGAAGTGCTGCAAGGTTGAAGTGCTGCAAGGTTGAATTGCAGCGAACATCATGCGCAAAGAAACGTTGCCACTGGTTGTAGGAGTGCTTAGATGAAGGTGTCCTAGCTGCCGCTAGTATGCGCTGGCATTCCTGCGGGATGTCTACGTGGCCGAATTCGGCATGATTAGGAGCAACACTGTCAGCTTGAGGGAGCCTGGGTCGTGATGCAGAGATGTATCGAGTTGTCTGCCGATAGTTGAAGGAGATAAGGAGATCCGAGAACCAGGTTTGTCTGGGCCAGTATGATGTTGCAATGGTATCTGCGGATCATCTGGATTGTCTTCCTGATCTCCGGGAATGAAGGGAATGCATATGCTAAGATGCCGCTCCATGGGAATGAGAAAGCGTCCCCCTTTGAGCTCTGGTGTGGTAATCTGCTTGCAAATTCTTTGCATTGTTTGTTGCACATTGTGGCGTAGAGGTCCAGAGGAGGCTGGTCCCATGCTGAGAAGATCTTGTTTTGGCGCCAATTGTTGGGCTGCGTAGAGTCCCCACTGAGGGTGTCGACTTGTTGGTTGTGTATCCCCGGAAAGTAGAATGCTTGCAAAGCGATGTGAATGGACCAGTGCCAAATGGTTTTAGCTTCCCGAGACAAGGTGTTTGACCTTGTTCCCCCCCTGCTTGCGCAGGTAAAACATTGTGGTGGTATTGTCCGTGAGGATCCACACTACTGAATTTTTGATCAGTGGAAGGAAAGACTTAGGGCCCAATGGACAGCTCGCAGTTCCAGGACAATGTTTTCGGGTCGATTCTTCGGGAGTCCACATGCCTTTAATCGGGTGTTTGCCTAGGTGAGCTCCACAACCTGCCAAGGAGGCATCTGTCACGATCGTGCGTTGGTGAGTCGATACTACTAGTGGCATCCCTTTTGAGATGCTGCTGAGGACCACCCACCATTTCAGTGACTTTGAGAGTGCAGGGGTGATGGTTATTTTGTCTCCACAGGAACCTTATGTCTGTGACCATCTGATAGCTAAAAATTGCCCTACTGGTCACATGTGTAGCCTGCAAATGGGTATTCTGGAATGCAGGACAACATGGTCCCTAATAGAGCCATTTATTTGTGCACCGTAATTTGTTTTATTGGGATGAAAGAGCATGTCAGGGTTAATTTTTTCACTCTGTCGGTTGAGGGTCTGACGAGGCACTGTTCTGTGAAAAAGTGTGCACCCAGGAACACCAAATTGTTCGATGGCACTATGCAAGTTTTGGCATAGTTGATTGAAAAATCCCAATTTCTGAGAAAGCAGCCACTGGTGCAAGTCTTGGGGGCTGATTTGAGGCTGAAAAGAAGGACTCGGAACTGGTAATGACTCACCTACCTTGAATCGGAGATACTGTCAGTGTCTTGGATGTATTGGGATGTGAAAGTAGGCGTCTTTTAGGTCTAAAGCTGCTAGATGTCTGTGAGGCTGCACGGCCTTCATGACATCTGTGTGATCAGTTTTTACTTTTGTTTCTTGATGTTTTTGGAATCCACTTGAAGTCCGGCTTCTTTACTACAAAGTATCTCGAGTATACCCACTTTCCCCTTGAAGGTGGAACTTTTTCTATTGCCTGTTTGTTTTTAATATTTGATGCACTTCTTGTTGGAGAATTCAAAGGTGTGGATTTTACACCGTTACAGGAGGTAAGGGTTTCTGTGCGCGTTTGAATTCCAACAGATGGCCGCGCTGGATTGCATTTAGCACCCATCTATCCTTTGTAATTGCTCGCCACCTGTCGAAATAAAATGCCACATTTCCTCCCACCGGTGTGCCTTTGAGTCAGTCATTGCTGGGCTTTGTTCTACCTACCCCTCTGCGAGGTGGCCCAGCCGCATTTGCATTGTGCTTGGCGGTAATACCTGCTACGTTGGGAGGACTGGTAGTTCCTTCTATATCCCTAGGAGTAGTAGCTGGATCTTCCGTAGTTCTTGCTGTCCCTTGTGGAAGAAAACCTGGTTTGACCTCAGGCTCCCCGAAAGGGACTAAAATACCTTCTGCCCTGTAAGGCAGTTAATGATTGAGCAGTATCAGAGTCTGCCTTCATTGCCTTAAGGGCCTCATCGATTTTGTCGCCAAAAACTTTCTCTCCCTCGAATGGCAGGTCAACAACCTTATGTTGCACCTCCTCTCTAAAGTCGGTTCAGCGAAGCCATCCTGGTCTTCCCAAGATGACCCCATTACCAATTTGCTTGAATCCAGTCTCTGCAAGATCCACTGCAATGTTGATCGTGGCTTGAGGCCTCCTCACCCTCACGTACCAGTGTCATGGCCTCCTTTTGTTGTTGCTCTGGCAAATGCTCTAAAATGGGAGCCAACCGGTGCCCCATTTGGCGGTCATAGCAAGCCACTAGTGCCAGGGCGTTGGTTGCTTTAACTGTCGATGCCCGATAGTTAGAACTTCTTTGCCGAAAGCATTGATTTTTGTGCCCTCATTCTCTGCAGGTGTAGCGCTTGTGTTGTGCACGCGCTTTGTGACTTGCTGCTGTTGGCCCTACCAACTCTGGAGGGTTGAGAGGTTAGATATTTTGGGGCCGTGTGCGGTGCCTTGAATTTCTTATCTAATCTTTCTTTTACTGCAGGTTCAGAGAAAGGATGTTTCAGGGTTTGCAACCCCTTTTGCCAAACCTGATCTAGGATGGGTATTGCAAATCCAGCCTGTCGGCACTTACCCATGTGATCAAAAAGAAAGCAGTCTTTTTCTCTGTCGGAGTTAGCCCAAATTCTTGGCACGCCTTTGATACCATGGCTTGGAAAGCACCAATGTCGTCTGGTGGAGAGGGTTGTGCTGGTCTGGGTCATCTTTATCGCACGTATCATCTTGGTAAGGAGAGTTGGAAGAGGTGGACGAGCTTGTGTCCCTTGGACCTGTGTCCTGATCTGTATCCACTAGCTCCCCTTCTTGCTCGCCTATTAGCGGCCTATCCCTTCGTGGAGGTGGGGGCCTGGGTGGAGATTGTGAACTGTGTGCCGAACGTGAACGTTTGGCATGGTCCCGCCGAAGAGTGCCCCGATCTCTTCCTTTTACTGCTTGCTGACCTGTGTTACCTGGTCTTTCCTGCATTGATGGATCCCTGAGGCTGAGGAGGTGGGAGCCTAGCATTGGGTTGTCCTAGTAGACTTTGCAGAGTTGAAAGCACTTGCAGAGATTGTGGATTTATAAAAGGCTATGTTGGTGTCACACCTCCTGTTCCCAATGGTGTAGAGGGGAAACCCAAGGGGGTACACTCTAGACTTACTGGTGTTCCTTCCCCCATTGATTGGACCCCGAATGGAAGATCTATCCTGTGCATGGGGTTGGCTCATGCATTCTTCAGAATCTGAATCCGTGGCCCCTCAGCACTCCTCCGTAGGAGGTTCAAAGTCAGATGTTATCGCATGTTGTAGGATTTCGGTGTATTTTATGGGTGACACACCTAGAGGGAGTTGCCTAGGCTCTGTTGGTTCCTCCGTTGGAGTGCTCAGTATTCCTTTACTATAGGACAGTACATTTTCCTCTTTCAGCTGTAGAATAGGTTGTTCAGGATGAATCGTGGCTTGAGCCGTGGTAGAACTCGATGGAAGTGTGTGTACTACTGCTTCACTCCCTGGAGATTTTAGCTTTTCGTCGACGAGTGATGTCCCGATTTTGTCGGATTATGTACCGTCGTCAACTTCGGCGGTCTCGTGGACAACTCTTGACCAGAGGAGCATCTATTCCCTTCTTAAGTACGATACTGATGAGTGGGGTTTCTTCTTTGTAGAAGATTGAGTCTTCGTGGACGATTTGGTCTTATGCTTCTCCTTTGTCGGAGAGGATGTTCTTGACGAATGCGAGGGCAACTTCGTTGATGGGCGTGAGCCCTGATCCGTCTGTTTTGATGATGGTGCTTTTGTCAACGGGATTTTCGACAACTGTTTAGATGTGGACCTGGAGCCTTTGCTGCGAACCGGTTTCTTTTTAGTGGGAGACTGGGGTTGTGAGGCAGTCTTATCATGGCTGGTCAACTATTTAGGCTCACCGGTCTTGTTTTTGCATAGGTCGTTCTTCCGACCTGGACCTGTGGCTTCATGACGAACACCTATCAGAGGGGTTGGTAGCTCTCTCACTACTTGACGATCGTGCCTCAGACGCTGGGTATGCCCCTTCATTTAGCCAACAAATCGGTTGACGCTTCCTGTCTTTGAGGGCTTTCTGAGAGAAACCCTGACATTTCAATTCTTCAGAGGCATGGTTAGGGTATAGGCGGTATATGCAGTCTACATGCCAGTCACCTTCATCGATGTTTTTTAGGCTGCACGTCGCACATGGCTTGAACAAGGATTTGTTAGGTCTAACGGTCTCCATGTTCGTATCCAACACCGTACTCAAGTCGTCGGTTGCTCCGGTTTAAATGTAGTGTGGAAAAATATATTTTGTGACACTCTTGGTCAATGTTTTTCCATAGTAAAAGTAATAAATCAAAGTAACTGGGGATTCCAGGCTTGACAACAGGGAATATTCACAGCATGTGAATCTATGAAAGCTCCAATGCTGGAGAATGTTACTTACCTGTGTTGTACTGGGTTTTTTCAAGCAGAAAAATACAGAATAAAACACTGAGTGATCCTAGAATTAGATCCCTCTATCCTTAGTAAGCCCGGACCAGATATGAAATGGGGTCTAGAGCCCATATGTCAACAGTTGCACAAGTTATACTGTTCATGTAGGTTTACTATTAGATTTGAACAATGCCACTGGTTACGGTTCAGAGTTCCAGTAAACAGGTCAAGTTCAGGCAAGTGTCTCCTCCAGTCCCACCAGACTAGGGAAAACCTAGGGGGATCCTTGGCCAGACCACCACCAATCTAAGTCTGGAAGGAAGTGATGGGGACAGGACTTTATGCCCATGTAACCCTAAAGGAGGGGGGGCAGGAAGAGGTATAACTTACCCCCACTTGCTCAGATTCTTCCCAGGACCACTTCAGAGGTTCTTGAATCAATTGAGCCCTCTGCTACGATATGACCAGACGGAGGTCTGCGTACCATGGGTGCAGACGTCAGTTGCGGTATCAGGTTTGCATCCTGCTAGCACACAGTACAGACCCCAGTGTTTGGGTTTTTCAGACTGAACAGCTGGACACCCTTGGCTCAAGAGATGCAGACATCTACAGGACAGGGGACTTCCAGGACAAGAAGAAAGCCAGATATGGCGGGAGTCAACACAATCATGCAGCGAAAGTCAATCTTCAGTTGGCGAACAAAGGAGCAGGCGCTGCTGGCTTCCGTTGAGACTATAAGGCTGAAAATGGAAGAGCAGGCGACTTATAGCAGAAGTTGAAGATCCACCAGATTCCAAGAATGCACTATCAACAGAAACGGCTGCAGCGAAGATGCCCCGGAAAGAGCTGGTCAGTCCACAGAGTTGTCCAGGGGAACCTCCAAACATTCAAAAAGCACAGCTCCTCCAGCAGCGGTTAAAACTGGTCGTTCCCACCAGTCATGGGGTCAAAGCACCAACACAGGCCTCCTTGAGATCGGGAGAGAGGAGCGAGCAGTGCTTCACCGGGACTGCATTGGAGTTGTGTTGGTCAACTACAACGGTCATTCATTTATATTATTTATTTATTGGATATTGTATATTGCTTATACACAAGTGTTTCGAAGTGCCACAAGGCATGGGGGTGGGGTGGAATACATAGGAGAAGAAAACAGTAACAATGGTACTAGGCCTTGTGACATTCTTACTGTGCAAGTACAGAGACAAAGAAGTGCACAGGGGTGGAAGTAGGAAAGGGGCTGGCGAGGGGGTGAAATGCAGAAGTGGGAGGCTCAGGGGGCTGAGCAAGTGTGAAGGGGAGCCACACAGGGCAAGTGCCGGAGGATAAGTGGGAGAGGGAAAATAAAGTGCAGTGGACGTGGTGGACCAGATTTAGGCTAGTCCGAAGCATATGCAGGTTAGGGATGCTGGGGGAGACTGGTCAAAGGAGGGCCTGGCCCCTGAAGATTTATAAGGAACCAGGCAACAGTCTCAACGGCAGAGGGACATTAGCAAGGGAGGGGGAGAGGGAAGGAGGAGGAGAAAAGGAAAGTTTTGAGAAGTTTCCGGAACTTAAGAAGATTTGTCTCAAGTCTGAGGGGGCAGGGAGGCCATTCTACTGGGAGACTACTGCCAAGGAGAGGGATATACTTCCCACTCTCTGCTTGGAGAAACGTCTGACCTGCAGAGAGTTGGAGCTAGAGGACCGAAGGACCCTAGCAAGGAGGTATTTAGGGAGAAAAAGCTGGGCGTAGAGAGGTCCCTGGCCACAGACAGCCTTGTGGATGATGCAAAGGGTCTTGAATTTGATCCTTGCAGCCACCAGAAGCCAGTGAAGAGAATTTAGGGCTGGAGAAATGCGGTCCCTGGGCTTGAGGCCAAGGATACTTTTTGCAGCCTCATTCTGGATTAGTTGCAGAGATAGAAGGGAGGACAGAGGTAGATTGTCGTGCTCTGAATCACTTATGGGTGTGATACAAATAGAATATCACATCATTGAGGAGGAGGCTGTTGCAGTAGTCCAGCCTGGAGAGAGCCAGAGCTCTGGAGACATTGAGCTTCTGTGGGAAGGTTAGGAAAGGGAGAATGCCTCTCAGGAGGTGAAGCTGAAAATTGGACTTTGTGGTAAACTACACCTCCTTCCCCAATAACGAACACCAGAAGGTAAGTAGTTTACATGTAGGTTTATTCTCTAAGATGTAAAGTAGAGAAAGCACTGGGACATCCATCCAGCACAGCACATTAGGTCCAACTGACACCAGTAGAACCCAGCACTCCAAACATCCATAAAAACTCCACCTAGAATCTAAGTGACATCCCCACACCAACACTCCACCTACAATGTCAGTGACATCACCAGACCATAATATCACTCATATCACTCATATCCATAATCAGGCCCCAGCACAGATTATGACACATCTCCCTCTCTTCCACTAACACAACACTACACCCCAGCATCTAACCAAGGTCTTAAATGGAAAACACCAAAAACAACTAAACACGAACCAAAGGGCCTCCCCCAAAGCCTGAACCTCACTCAGCTATAAACCCACTGAAGGACAACAACAATGGAAAACAAGCAACAAATCCTTCCCCCTGGAGGAGACCTCACACACCACAACCAAAACGAACCCACTCGCCTTCTAATCCCCACACAGACATTTGGACACCATATCTGTGTCCCGCTCAAAAACATCTGCAAAACTCTGATCCTACCATCAGACCTCACAGCAACACGCTATCCCCGTGACTTACCTATGACCAGACAGCACCAACTGCCCCTTAACCAAAACAGACAGCACCTCACTTCCCCTTAACCACCCCTAGACAGCACCTCACTATCATCTAACAGCACCTCACAGTCACCTAAACCAAACACAGACAGCACCTCACTGCCCCCAACATCACCTATGGCACCAAGCATGCCAATATCCTAAACAGCACCTCACTGCCCCCAACATCAGCGACAGCACCAACCGTGCCCATTTCCTCAACAGCACCTAAAAATCGCCTAACCAAACATAGACAGCACCTCACTGCCCCTAACACCTCACTGCCCATAACATCACCTACAGCACCAACCGTGCCAATATCCTAAACGGCACCTCATAGTCACCTAACCAAAGATAGACAGCACCTCACTGCCCCTTAACCACCCCTAGACAGCACCTCACTGCCCCCAACCTCACCTACGGCACGAACCATGCCAATATCCTAAACAGCAACTCCCTGTCACCTAACAGCACCTCACTGTCACCTAAACCAAACAGGCAGCCCCTCACTGCCCCCAACATCAGCAACAGCACCCACCTTGCCAATATCCTAAACAGCACCTACCAGTCACCTAAATCAACAGACAGCACCTCACATCACCTACGGCACCAACCGCGCCAATATCCTAAACATCACCACACAGCCACCTAAACCAAACATAGACAGCCCCTCACTGCCCCCCCCAACATCAGCGACGGCACCAACCGTGCCATTATCCTAAACATCACCTCAAAGTCAACTAAACCAAACGTAGACAGCACCTCACTGGCCCTTAAAACACAATCAGGCAGCACCTACACTGCCCCTTACAACCACCAGGCAGCAACACAGTGCTGCATAAAATCACTGGACAGCACACCACTGCCTATGAAAATCACTGACGGCACCCCAAAAATATGACCAGGGGACATGCCCCTACGAACAAACATAAAACATCACAGGACAACACATAAAACCCCAGAGAAACCAAACCAGATAAAGACCATGGTGCCAAAGTCCCTGCGTCAACCCCAACACGTACATAAAATGCACAGCAAATAAAAGCCAAAACAAGCGCAGGTGAAAATCACATGGCCCCCAAGTCCCTGCGCCATCCCACACCCACATGTCCATATCCACCCTTCCTGCAAATGAGAAAAAAAAAAACATTGTATAAACAGTAAAAACATTTTCACCGCCCATGGACTCCGCACCCACCAGTCCATACTGATAACCAAGTAGGATAGCCTAAACAGCAGGCCACTGACATATACACAACAGCAGTAGATGAAACTTAACAGGCCTTAAACTACTAGCATTTACCCAGGACCCATCGCGCCATGCATAACCAAAAGCCAGAGGCCACAACATAAAACAACACCAATATTAACACAGGCTTCCTCAAACACTTACATGCTTAGTTCGTTGATGGATCCTTAAAAGCACCACAAATCCGGATCCAGCGCTCACCGCCTCACCAACCTTCCCGCCAGATCACTGTGTCCTTGCAGATTCCACTTTCTTCCAGCACACACATGGTACATAACCCTAAATCCAGCGACAACCCTCGTGCTTTCCATTTGTGCCGGAAAAATACATTTTCCAGGACTGCCAGGTCTAGTTCTGGTCCTCACCACGCTAGTTTCCATCCCAAAAAATGCCGAATACCCTCCAGCGACACGTTTTACAGTAGGATGAAACGACATCCTACACTTCAACTGCCTTCCTGACGCAGCGCAGCTCCCGTAATCGGTGCCTGCGTAACATTCTTGTAGAACGTTGCGTTCCAGATGAACTCCCTTGTGCCGTACAACGTTGCGTTCCAGCAACTCCTGACGGTCCGTCAGCTCCCCGCCCACTGACATCATTCCCTCCGCAGGTAGCAAAGATCAACCACCGCCGACCCTTTGTCCAGCTGCCGCTACCAAACAACAATGCCTTGTAGCTGCACAGACCTGCTGCAGACAGCCATCCCAATTGTCTACAGGCACGGCCACGGCGGAATCCAGAAATATTCCTCGCCACAACTGAAAGCGGCTGCCTGTAACCTACTGCAGCACCTCAGTCACCCGTAATGTCACAGACCCGCAACTGTGCAAACTCAGCCCAGCTTCAGCCACGGTCCAACAGCCGCTCTCCTGGGCACCACTTCCTCCGATAGCCCGCCTGACACCCGTGTGACTCACACAAACAATGATCCTCCTGCCGGCCACCTCCGCCTTCAGGTAGCCCGACTGGCAACTTGCAAATCACCCGACCTTGTGATCCTCCTGCTGGCCACCTCAGCCTTCAGCCAGCCCACCTGGAGACTGGACCTGACCTGGTGATCCTCCTCCTGGCCACCTCAGCCTTCAGCCAGCCCGCCTGGACACTGGACCTTCAGGGTCACTGACCAGAAACCATCGTCGTCGCCAGTGTGGTAAACTACGCCTCCTTCCCCAATAAGGAACACCAGAAGGTAAGTAGTTTACATGTAGGTTTATTCTCTAAGATGTAAAGTAGAGAAAGCATTGGCACATCCATCCAGCCCAGCACATTAGGTCCAACTGACACCAATAGAACCCAGAACTCCAAACATCCATAGACACTCCACCTAGAATGTCTGACATCACCAGACCATAATATCACTCAGTCATAATCAGGCCCCAGCACAGATTATGACAGAATTCTTGGCAAGGTCCGTGATGTGCAAAGAGAAGGACAGAGAGAGGAGTCAACGATGACACCAAAGTTTATAGCCTAACATGAGGGTTGCAGGGGGCAGGGGGGTTTAGACTGGGAGAAGGTGTCCCAGTGAGAAAGATCTGTCTTGCCGGCATTAATGCAGAGATCATTAGCAAAGCACCACGCCTGAATGGCAGTCATTCAGTGAGGAAGGAGAGGGGGTATAGGAAGGAAGCTTAAAGGAGAGTTGTGTGTCGTCAGCATAGCACTGGAAGTGAAGAGAGAAGGTGATCAAGTGGGCCAAAGAAGGAAGGAACAAGTTACTTACCTGTAACTGTTGTTCTCCAGCATGGGTCTGGCATGGATTCACATGCTCATGAATATTCCCCGTCATCAGGCTGGGAATCCTCGGTAAAGAAAAAACCAGTATCAGTTTTGTTTCTGATCTGTCTTTCGTAGTAATAACCAATCACTGGTCTCTGCGTCATACTGACCACAGCCAATGACTGCCCTCTACCTAAGCCCCGCCTCTGGCAGCCATCTTCAGATTTGGAAGCACGTGAAGTGGCAGTATGACCAAGTGAAGAGCCGCAGAGGGGTAGGCGGGAGGGTTCGCATGTGAATCCATGCCAGACCCATGCTGGAGAACAACAGTTACAGGTAAGTAACTTGTTCCTTCTCCAGCATGGGGTCTGGCATGGATTCACATGCTCATGAATAAAGAATACATAGCAGTACACACATGCACAACCACGGGAGGTGGCAAAGGCTCAACATTAAGCATTACATCAAACTCAACATTAAGCAGCTTACCTCCTCACCAGGCTCACCTCAGGCGAACAGGTTGCGCAGCACTGCTTGGCCGACCCTGGACTCCTCCCTGGAATCCCGATCGACGGAGTAGAATTTCGTGAAGGTGTGCGTCGACCTCCACGTAGCAGCCCTGCATATGTCCAGCAGGGGCACACCAGAAAGGAACGCCGTGGTAGCTGCGATCGCTCTGGTGGAATGGGCTCTCGGACGGCCAGGCAGCGGTCGGTTTGCCAACCAATGACAGTACATGATACAGCCGGAGAGCCATCTGGAAATGGAAGCCTTCGAGAGTGCCTTCCCCTGATTGACAGGTCCAAAATTCACAAAGAGTTGTGACGTCTTCCGAAAACACTTTGTGCGGTCCATGTAGAACTTCAGCGCTCTAGCCACATCCAGCGAGTGCAAAGTCCTCTCAGCCGGCAACGAAGGCGACGGGAAGAACACAGGCAACACCAAGGGTTCGTTGAGGTGGAAGTCCGACGGCACCTCTGGCATGATGGAGGGGTGCGTCCTGAGCACTACCCTCGTGTCGTGAAAAGTCAAGTACGGGGCCTTGCAGGAAAGGGCCTGGATCTCTCCCACTCGTCGTGCGGAGGTGATGGCCACAAGAAACGCTGTTTTCCACGACAGAAACTTCAACGGGGCCGAGTGCAGAGGCTCGAACGGAGGTCCCATGAGCTTGGTCAGCACCACGTTGAGCTCCCACGCCGGGGCCGGAGCCTTCACCGGCGGGAACGATCTGAACAGTCCCTTCATGAACTCTTTCACCAGACGATGAGACCACAAGGACGTCCGCCCCGTGGTTCTGGTGTATCGGGAGATCGCAGCAAGATGAATCTTGATGGACGCGTGTGCCAGTCCAGCTTTGGCCAGCGTCAGCAGGTACGGCAGTACTTGGGGAGCCGTAATCCGTAGAGGGTTAATCTTCTGTGCGTGGCACCAGACAGAGAACCTCTTCCATTTGTGTCCGTAGCATTTAAGAGTCGAGGACGCCCTGACCTTTGCAAGAACCTCTCTGCAGTCGGCCGGTATGTCGTATCCTCCAAACTCTAGCGCTGCAGGAGCCAGGCCTGCAAGTTCAGCGATTTTGGGTCGTGGTGGAGGATGGAGCCTCCTTCCCTGGAGAGTAGATCCGCGTCCACCGGCAGCTTGATCGACGGGGACGCTGACAAGTCCAGAAGGTCCGGGAACCATATCTGCCTCGGCCACGCAGGTGCGACGAGGATCATCCTGCACCGTGACCTCTTGAGCTGGTTGATGAGCCGGATTAGCAGTGGCAATGGAGGGAATGCGTAAAGGAACAGGCCCTCCCAGGGGAACGAGAAAGCATCGCCCATGCTCCTCGCCTGGGGAAACCTGCTGGCGAACCTCCGGCACTTGGAGTTCGTCGCCGTCGCGAACAGGTCGATCTGGGGTGTGCCCCACCGTCGGAAGAGGCGATCCACTAGGTCCTGCCGTAGCTCCCACTCGTGGCACGAGCGCAGCTCCCTGCTGAGTGAGTCGGCGATGGTGTTTTTTATCCCTGCCAGATGAAACGGCACCAGAAACATCCTTTGGGCGACGGCCCAATACCACAGGTCCTGCGCCTCCTTGGACAGTGCTGGGGACCTGGTTCCGCCCCGTTTCCTGATGTAAAACATGGTGGTGGTGTTGTCGGTGAAGATCCTCACCACCTTGCCCTTGAGGGACGGAAGGAAGGACCTGAGGGCCCAAAACACTGCACGGAGCTCTAGGACGTTGATATGTAGTGATTTCTCCATCGGGAGCCAAAGGCCTCTTGCGTGCAGATTTTCGGTGTGCGCTCCCCACCCTTCCAGGGAGGCATCCGTGGTCACTGTCTCCTGGTGGGCTGGGGTCTGGAAGTCCATGCCCGCCGTCAGATGCGCGCGGGTGCCCCCCCACCGGATTGCTCGTCGGAAACTCTCGTCGAGTGTGAGCCTTTCCTCGAAGCTGCCCGTCGTTTGGATCCAGCCCGCGTCCAGGAACTCCTGCAACGGGCGCATCCGGAGCCTGCACAGGGGAATGAGGTAGATGCAGGAAGACATCATTCCGAGGAGGGACTTGATGGACCGCACCTTGGCCGCGTCGGCCACCAACATCCGTTGTACCTTGCCCAGGATGGCCCTGGTCCTCTCCTCCGACGGGGAGGCCAGAAGGGACACTGTGTCGAGCCTCGCTCCCAGAAACAGTGCGTCTTGCGCGGGTACCAGGTGGGATTTGGCGTAGTTCACGGAGAATCCCAGGTCCGTGAGAAGCTGGACGGTCCTTGCCGTGTGGTCCACGGCGAGCTCCCTCGTCTTGGCTCGGATGAGCCAGTCGTCCAGGTAGGGGTAGACGTGGATCCCCTCTCGACGCAGCTGCGCCGCCACCGGTGCAAGGCACTTGGTGAAAACCCTGGGTGACGACCGTAGTCCGAAGGGGAGGGCTTTGAACTGGTAGTGACGCCCTTGGACCACAAACCTGAGAAATTTTCGGTGCCCCCTTAGGATGGGAATATGGAAGTGGGCATCCTCCAAATTCAACGACGACAGGAAGTCTCCTTCCTCCAGCTGACCCAGGACGAGCTGGAGGGTGACCATCCGGAACTTCTGAGCCTTGATGAACTTGTTCAGACGTCGCAGGTCTAGGATGGGGCGCCATCCTCCCGTCGTCTTCTTTACGAGGAAGTATCTCGAGTAAACTCCGGAGCCCCGAAGCCTCTTTGGAACGAGTTCGATGGCGCCCTTCCTGAGCATCGCCTTTACCTCCCGGAGAAGCTGCGGGACGTGAAGCTCTTTCCTGGCCACGGGGGGGACGCGCGGGCACCTTCTTTGAAACTCGAGCGCGTGGCCACAGGCTAAGTCGTCCAACACCCAACTGTCGGTGGAGATGGACTCCCACACGCTGACGAAGCTCGCCAGCCGGCCTCCCACCGGGGTGCTTCGGTGGGGGCCCGACCCCACGGTCGGTTCAATCCTGTTTCGACGAGGCTTTGCCGCCTTGACCTCCTTGGCGACGACGGTGGGGTCCGCCCGACTTGCCTCGTCACCTATAGGCCCTCCTGAGACGACGAGCGGGCCGCTTGACGGTAGGTGGTGAAACCGCCGCCGGAGCCTTAAGAGGCGCCCTTGCCTCCGCTGCTCCGAAAGGGCGGCCGTCGTTGTTGCAGAACCCCAAGGGCCCGGGCCGTCTCCGTGTCCGCTTTAATGGCCTGAAGGGAATCGTCCACTGTTTTCCCAAACAGGTTGTTCCCATCGCACGGCATGTCCAGGACTCTGGTCTGTACGTCCTGACGGAAGTCCGTAGCCTTGAGCCATCCACGCCGCCTAAGGCACACGCCGTTGCCCAACTGGCGAAATCCCGTATCGGCGATGTCCGTCGCAATAGTGATGGCGTGGTCCGACGCCACCTCACCTTCCTGTAGGATCTCCAGGGCGTCCGCCCTCTTGTCGTCCGGTAGGAAGTCCAGCAGGGGAGCCAGTTTGTACCATAGCTCCCTGTCGTAGCGGGCCACGATAGCCAAGGCGTTGGCCGCCTTAATCGTCGTCGCTGCAGACGAGATGACCCTGCGTCCCATAGAGTCCAATTTCTTTCCCTCGCCGTCCGGCAGGGAAGTCGATGTGGAGGCCGCACCCCCCCCCGCTTTCTTCCTGGCCGCCGCGGAGACGACGGAGTCCGGGGTAGGCTGCGCCCGGAGGCACAGGGGGGGCCGCGTCCGGGACCCGGTACTTCTTTTCGTACCGGTCTCTTCTAGCTGGCGTCGTGGAAGGGTTCTTGAGGAGGGCGAGGCCCTCATCCCAAATGTCGTCCAGTAGAGGCACCGCGAGGACCGTCTTCCTCTTGGTCTCACGCCGTTGATAAAGGAATCCTTCCTTTTTCTTCTCCTCAGGGCAGAGTTGGAAAAGTTCGGATGCCCTGACGATCATGGAGTGGAACGATCCAATCTCGTCGGGCGGAGAAGCCCTGGTGGGAGGTGACGACGGAAGATCCTCGTCGTAGACCTCGTCATCCGTACCAGTCGCGGCCGTGTCAGTCCCCGTATCATCCCCTCGAGTCGTGGACGGGGAGGAGGGCTGGACGGGGCGCGACGGCTGAAAAGGAGGTGGAGGGTGAATCCTTCTTTTCTTGGGAGGAGGAACGCCAGAAGGTCCCGGTTCTGGGTCCCCCGACGGGAGTGGTTCCTCCGCTGGCAACGGTAGTCTCGTCCTTATCTCCGAGCATAAGGACTGTATAGCCAACAAAATGGCCGCCGAGTTGTCTTGCAGCGCTGGCAGAGGGGAATCCGATGGGCGATCAGGGGCCCCGTCGGCGCCCTCAACGATGTCGTCGTCACCCGCGTCGGGATCCATCCCGACGGGCCGGTCTTTTTCCACGCCGAGGCCGTGGCTTAAGACCTCGATCAGCTCTTCCTCCGAGGTTGAAGCCGAGTCTACGACGACACCCTGCCCCCCCTTTTTCTTCTCCGCCGGAGATTTCACGGGGGTCCTATCGATGGGCATAAAAGAGGACTCCCTCCGAGGTGGCAGTGAGACTCTGCCACTGGCGTAGCCTCCACAGTCTGAGCCAGGGCCGCCGAGAGTCTCGATACAGGCCTTGGCCGGATGGATTAAGGCCTTCACAACCTTAGGTGCGCTCACCGCCTTATCCTTGAGGGGGGGACACTGCCTCGCTCCCCCTCCGATGGGGCCTTCGAGCTCGACCGGGGCCTCTCCAGGAGCTTCGCCGGGTGCTCGGCCTTCCTCTTACCCGACCCAGAGCGTTGGCTCGTGGTTGATGGTACCGGGGAGGGTGCGCCCTGCCTGGCGCCCGTAGAGCCCGACCGTTCGGCGCTCCCGGTGCCAGCGGACTCGCGGTGCTTGGCCTTGTGTTGGACCCCCGTCGCCGGGGCGTCCTCAAAGGTCTTAGAAGACCGCTCGGATTTCTTCCTCTTCTCCTCGCCGGACGGGCTCTTCCCTTCCAGCCAGTTGGCGAGACGTTGATGGCGGTCCTTCATGGTCCGTTCCGACATGTTGCCGCAAAACGCACAGTCCTTCTCCACGTGCGTCTTGTCCTCGTGTAAGCAGTAGAGACAAAAGGAGTGTTCGTCCTCCTTAAAGACGTTCTGCAGCTGGCATCCAGGGCAGACCCTGAACAGCTTTCCAGGCGTCGAGCTTCCCTTCTCCTGGGCCATGTTCCGGGACGGGCCTGAGAAAACTTCTGGAGTCCTCCAAAAGCGTAGCTCGACGAAATCTTCACCCTTGAGGGGCGCAGACGAATCCGACACGGGTCCCCGTTGATCGGATGGAGAGTCGGTGGAGCTTGAGGCTCTTTTGACCGTAAAAAACGAAGTTTTTGAGAAAAACGTGAAAAAATAGCACTAACGCTCAAGAGCAATAGCACGAGGATCCGAACACATGAACGTGCGGTAAAAATCTGAAGCTGGCTGCCAGAGGCGGGGCTTAGGTAGAGGGCAGTCATTGGCTGTGGTCAGTATGACGCAGAGACCAGTGATTGGTTATTACTACGAAAGACAGATCAGAAACGAAACTGATACTGGTTTTTTCTTTACCGAGGATTCCCAGCCTGACGACGGGGAATATTCATGAGCATGTGAATCCATGCCAGACCCCATGCTGGAGAAGGTAGATGCTTAAGAGCCATGGTGGTAGGGCACAGCCCTGAGGGATGCCACAGGTAGTGAGTGAGGTGAAGGAAAGGAAAGGGCACGGTTGCACTTGGGAGGGTTGGTTTGAAAGGAAGGAGGCTACCCAGGCCAATGCCCGGTCTCTGATGCCAAGCGTATCACTGAGGCGATTTACGTGGATGGCATGATTCACCGTGTCAGAGGCAGAAGAAAGATCAAGGAGGATCAGAACAGAGGGAGAGTGAGTCCAGGTCTTCACAAGAGCAGTTTCTGTGCCTCTGGATGCTCTGAAGCCAGACTGGTGGTCATGGAGGCAGCCAGCCGATTCAGTATGGCAGGTCAGTTGGGTGACAAGCAGCTTCTCCATGAGTTTGGCCAGGAAAGGGGTGATGAGCGATAAGCGATAGGGTGATAGTTAGCTGGACATGAAGGGTCTGCAGATAGCTTTTTTAGGAGAGGGTACACAAGAAAGTGCTCGAGTGGTTGTGGGAAAGAGCCAGTGTTGAAGGAGTGATTAGAGGTCAGCCAGGGCAGGGCGAGAGGAGAGGAGAGGTGGTCCTTGATAGCTCTAGAAGAGCAGAGGAGCACCTGTTTGGAGGAAACTTTCATAGAGCGGAATACTCTACTTGTTCGGTGCAATGAGAGAGAATTAGTGCAGAGGGTCTGGGAAGGAAGAGAAGAACAAGTTCCTCTCTTACTGGTAACGTTCTTTCGATGGGATGGTCCGACGACGTATTCCATATCTATGACAGTAATCACCACAGCTGTGCTGCTTTGGAAAATTTTCAGTGTCTGCGTCCTGCGTCGATGACGTCGATGCGCCGTCCTCAAGGACCTCCTTTTCACCCGATGTGATAAGTAGGACGCATGACGCCCGTAGCCTCAGTTGTAGTTTTTTCCCCAGAACGTGTGACACCAGTCTTCTGCCAGTCAGACACACAAAGCCTTGCGGAAACGTAAGCTGCAATCGCATAAGAAATTCTGTAGCGGGGAAGGTAGGGAGGAAGCGATATGGAATACGTCGTCGGACCATCCCATCGAAAGAACGTTACCAGGTAAGAGAGTAACTTGTTCTTCGAGGGGATTGGGTCCTCCGACGTATTCCATATCTATGACAGACTCCCAAAGCAGTACCAAAGCAAGGAGGTGGGAAAAGAATTTAGAAACAAAATTTAGAATGCCCAATCAAATTGCGGAGTAAAGGACTGCCTTGCCAAAGGCCAGATCCTGTCCTCGGATGGAATCGAGGGAGTAGTGACGTACAAAAGTATGTACTGAAGCCCAGGTGGCTGCATCACAGATGTTACGAATAGAAACACCCCTCGGTAGGGCAGTAGATGCAGCCATACCCCTGGTAGAATGGGCCCGCAAGCCAGCCGGTGGGTCCTTGCCCACCAAACGGTAACATTCGGAGATAGCCAAAATAATCCAACGAGACAAAGTCTGTTTGGTCAAAGCTTGTCCCAAACGCTTTCCAGCGTAACCAATGAAGAGTTGATCGTCCACTCTGACCCGGAACATGCGTGAAATATAAAATCTTAACGCTCTCCTAGGATCAAGCCTATGGAGCCTCTCCTCTTCCTTAACAGGATGTGGAGGAGGATAAAATGAACAACCACCTTCTGGCCCAAGTGAAATTCCAACACCACCTTCTGAAGAAAGGAAGGACGAACTCTAAGGACAACCCTGTCCTTATGAAACACAGTGAAGGGTGGCTTAACTGAAAGTGCCTGTAACTCACTCACTCTGCGAGCGGAGGTGACCACAACTAAAAATACAGTTTTAAGAGTTAACAGTCTCAAAGGACAAGAGTGCAAAGGCTCAAAGGGCGCACCTATCAGAAACTTGAGAACAAGGTTCAAATCCCAACCGGGCACCTGGAAAGGTGACGGAGGGAACACATTAGTGAGCCCTTTCAAAAACTGAGAAATTAAAGGGATTTTAAAATAGGAACACTCTTCAGACGAGCGCTTAAAGATGGACAGCGCCGCCAGGTAACCTTTAATGGTACCCACTTGCAAGTCCCTGTGGGCCAAAAAGCAAAAAAGACAGAACCATGGGAATGTCGCATGCAAAAGGATCCACATTCTTAACTCTGCACCAGTCGCAGAATTTACGCCAACAGCAACGGTACAGAGACTATGTTGGGGCCGTCTGGCCGAGAGCAACATCTCCATCACGTCTTCAGGGAGGTCAAAATCCTTATACCTCAACCTTTCAGAAGCCAAGCGTGAAGGTTGAGGCATCTGACCTCTGGATGGAGAACCTGCCCCCCCCCCTCCCGTGAGAGCAGATCGTCTCGGTAGGGAAGACAACGTGGAGGGCAGATGGACAAGTCAAGAAGGTCCGGGTACCACGTCCTGCGGGCCCACGCTGGAGCAATGAGGATCATCCGGGAACCGAACCTGCGTAACCTCTGCAGCACTTGCGGGATGACGGGGACTGGAGGAAACGCGTACAGCAGTGGGAAGGACCGCTCCACCACGAACGCGTCCCCTAAGGCTCCTCTTGGAGGAAATTTCCGCGAGCAGAACCTTTCACACTTCCGGTTGACACTGGAGGCGAAGAGATCCACTTGAGGGGTCCCCCAAAGGGCGAAGATCTCCAGGAGAATCTCCTGAGGCAGCTCCCACATGTGAGAGATCGTGCTCTGCCTGCTCAGGGCGTCTGTTGTCTCCGGCCAGATGAACTGCCGAGATCGAAACTTCCTGCTGGATTGCGCAGAACTCGAGCTGCATCGCCTCCCTGCACAGGGGAAGTGACCCTGCCCCCCTCCCCTTTTTGTTGAGGTAGTGCATGGCTACCGTGTTGTCCGTCAGGATCAGGACACTCTTTCCTCGCTCAGTCGGCAGAAAAGCCTTCAGGTCTAGCCTGACGGCCCTCAGCTCCAACAGATTGATATGGAGTCTGGACTCCGACGGAGACCAACGACCGCTGACTGTTAGCTCATTGGCATGAGCTCCCCATCCCGTGAGGGATGAGTCCGTCACGATCGTCACCTCTGGCCAGGGAAGCCAAAACGGAGCCCCCTTCATCAGACTGCCTTCGACAGCCCACCATAGAAGGTCCTGGGCGACCGAGAGCGGCACCTGAACAGGGTCCGACATCCTGCCGGAGGATTGCGACCACTGCATCTTGAGTGCCCACTGCAAAGATCTCATCCGCAGATAAGCCTCTGGCACCAGAAGAATGCAGGATGCCATGAGGCCGAGCAACCTCAAGAACTCTAATGCCGGGAGCATCTGGGCATGTTGAAACTTGTGCACCATCTGCTGAATGTAAAGAGCCCGAACCTGGGGAGGAAAACACTGCCCCAGGGATGTGTCGAGCACTACTCTGATGTACTGGAGCCGCTGTGTTGGCGTCAAATGGGACTTCTTTAAATTGAGGGAGAAGCCCAGCTTGTGAAGGGAGTGGCAGGTGATGGACAGATGATCCAGGACTTGCTCGGGAGAGCTCCCCCTGATCAACCAATCGTCCAGGTAGGGGTAGACGTGAATCCCCCCCTTTCCTGAGATGCGCTGCCACCACCACCATGAGCTTGGTGGAAACCCTCGGGGCGGCGGTCAATCCGAACGGCAGGACCCGAAACTGAAAGTGCGAGTCGCCAACCGCGAACCTCAGGTACTTCTTGTGCTTGGGATGGATCAGCACATGGAAGTAAGCGTCCTTGAGGTCGAGAGACACCAACCAGTCCTGAAGTTGAAGGGCCTGGAGGACGTGAAAGAGTAACCATCTTGAACTTGTCCTTCATGAGGAGTTTGTTCAAACCGCGCAAGTCCATGATGGGTCTCAATCCCCCGTCTTTCTTGGCAATCAAAAAATAAGGGGAATACCATCCCTTGTTCCTCTCCTCTACAGGCACCAGTTCTATGGCGCCTTTCTCCAGCAGGGCTTGAATTTCCTGCGCAAGGAGCGGATCGGACTCTTCAAAGAGAGGTTGCCAGGTGGATTGTCGTGAGGCCTCTGCCGAAAGGGAAGACAGAAGCCGTGGGTTATGATCTCCAGAACCCACACATCTGAAGTAATGGCACGCCACTCTACAAGATGTTGCGCCAGCCTTCCCCCAACCGGCGAACCATGGGACATGGCCTCATGACTGAGTGGTAGCGGCTGCGGCGTTGCCCGAGGGCAAAGAGGCAACTGCCCGAGTGGCCTTGGCACCTCGAGTACCCCGTTTTCCACCTCTGGCTCTCCTATTGTGGCCTCTTTGACTGACAGCTCCTCTCGCTTTACCAAAGGATGAGTAATAACGAAAAGGAACCACCCCTCCATTGCTGTCCCCTAGGACGAAAAGGCAGAGGTTGTCGAACTGCAGCGCCCAACAACTTTGCTGCAGCTTTGGAGGTCTGCAACCTCTCAAGGCTCTCGTCAGCCTTGCTGCCAAAAAGATGTTCACCGTCAAAGGGCATGTTGAGGAGCCGGGACTGCACATCAGGAGCGAACCCCGACTTCTGTAAACCACGCAAACCTGCGTATTACGGTGCTCGCCGCCATGGACCGGCTGACGCAATCTGCCATGTCCAAACCCGACTGAACGGGCTCACACATGGCATCCTTGCCATCCTGGACCATAGCAAGGAAACCATCCCGTTCGTCCCCTTCGGGAATATGTTCAGCCACTAATGCAATACAGAGTGTGCGTGAAACGAGACAAGGCACATACGGAGTTGGCCGCCTGAAGCGCCATACCCCCTGAAGAAAACACTTTCTTCGCCCAGCCATCAAAACGTTTGTCGTCGCTATCCGGAGGGATGGTAGGATAAGACGCCTGCTTTGCCGGGGCCGTAGCCGCCTGCACCACTGAACTGGGGTGCCTGGTCAAGTAGCAGGGGTCGCTACTGGCTGGACGGTATTTTCACGACAAAGACTTGCCCACTGCCGGGAGACTCTCCGGAGCAGTGCAAGCCGCCGCCACCCTTCTCTGTAGAGCCATATGAAACGGCATTACCGGGTCTGTTGGGGGACCAAGATTGAGGATGTCCGTAAGATCATCCTGAACAAACTCCCCTGGGGGAGCAGACCATCCCAAGTACTCGGTAACCCTAGACATATGGCGCCAGTACGAAGAATCGGCATGAGTGCCAGGCTCAGTCCTACAGAACTCCAACTCAGGAGAGGTATCCAGTCCACTGGCATCATGCAGTGACTGCCTTAGGACCTCAAATTGGCTATGGCCCGAGAGAATCTCATCTGGCACCGTATCCGGAAACATGCCCTCATTAGAGCCCTCATCAACCTCTGAAATGTACTGCAGGCGGTGATAGGTAGGCACCTGGGGACCAAAGCCATGCTTGACCTTAGCCAGAGCCTTTCTAGGGGTATCCCCGTGCCACGGGGCTCCTCCGACACCACCGCCTCAAAAGGCGTCGAGGGCGCTGAACGAATCGGCGCCGAGAGAATCAGCGTCGTCATTGAGTGAATCAGCATCGACGTCAGCCGCAGCGCCGCCAGCATCGACACAGACCTCAAAGCCGGAGCTCCGAGCGTGTCCGACATCCTAAAAGCTGACAGCGTCGACGACCTCCTCGGAGATGGAGCCTCGAGAGAGTCCGTCGACGACCTTGGCGCTAGAGGCGTCGATGTCTTCCTCGAAGACTGCACAGGTTCACGCGGTCTCGAGCGCGTCGAGGACCAGGACCTGGAACGGGCATGACGAGAACGATTCCCCTTGTCCGAGCAGGACCTTTCCCATGAATGGTGCCGACCACCCGAGCCATGAAGGCGTGCGAGCGGTGTCTCTTGACCGATCACGACCGACCCTACTCGGAGGCGCGGATGGACCTGTGCCCTGTGATTCGAGAATCGCTAACATTTTCTTCCCGAAGGAAGCCCATTCCTCCGGTGTCGCCTGCCTAGTGGGATAAGCGACCCGCCGACGGGCAGAGTCCTCAAAAGAGGACAGGGAAGGCGACCGATGCCAGCGCTTCTGGGAATGCCTCGAAGAGGCAGAGGAGTGCTGAGACAATGACTCAGAGAGTCGCCTCTCGAATCATCCGTCGAAAGCACCGCAGACCTCGACTTCCAGGGCTTGGACACCTTACCTACCGACAACAACTTCTTGCGCTCTGCAAGGCTTTGGACATGAGCGACTGGCAGTCGACACAGTCATCCGTGTCATGGGCCTCCCTGAGGCACCAAAGGCAGGCATTGTGCGAGTGTCACCGACATCTTGGACCCACGGTCCCCGCATTTCTTAAAGCCCGGACGCGGGGTTGAAGACGAGTTAGACATCTTCACGAAGAATAACTTCACAAACGAACAGGTTCGAAGAACCGAGATGAACAACAGAAACTCCAAAGAGTCGAGGCGTACCGAGATTCACGAAGCGAACAGGTTCGCAGAAAAAACAGAACTGAGGCTACGGGCGTCGTGCGTCCTACTTATCACATCGGGTGACGTCGGCCGTCGGAGGAGGTCCTCGAGGACGGCGCATCGACGTCATCGACGCAGGCGCTGAAAATGTTCCGAAGCAGCACAGCTGTGGTGATTACTGTCATAGATATGGAATACGTCGGAGGACCCAATCCCCTCGAAGAGGAGGAGACTGCATTAGGATTAGCAAGTTCCTTGCAGATTTTGAAAAAC
The DNA here is from genome assembly GCF_040938575.1 of Ambystoma mexicanum. Classification (NCBI taxonomy): domain Eukaryota; kingdom Metazoa; phylum Chordata; class Amphibia; order Caudata; family Ambystomatidae; genus Ambystoma; species Ambystoma mexicanum. Next base: position 1,022,636 of record NC_090926.1, on the reverse strand, counting down.
TTCAGCCTTGGAGCGGATGGTGAGACAATATTGCCTTTGAAGCAGGCAGCAGACCATTTTATCAGAGGATGTACATGAGGCCTGCCACTTCCGCTCAGCAACTTTGCACTCGCGTTTCAAGGCTGCAAAGTCAGAGTCATACCAAGAGCTGGATTTGGAGGTAGGCTTCATGTCAATCCTCATGATAGCAGCAAGAATGTCCAGAGTGTTGAATATGGAGAGATGGAGGTTAGCCAGTGCAGAGTCGGTAGGAGAGTCAAAAGGTAGGGGAGGGAGGAGGGATTAAGGTGGCGGCAAAGGCAGCAACTGACACACGCTTCATTGGTCGAATGATGCAGTGCGGGCAGAGGCGTTATCGGGGGCCCAGGGATCTCCAGGTGGGCGGAGAAAGTGGTCAGAGCAGGAGAGAGGAGAAGTTAGAGGGTTGGCGAGAGGGATGTCTGTTGGGATGAGAGCATCCAAGGTGCGTCTGGTAGAGGGGATTGGGCCAGAGGGAAGAATTGTGAGGGAAAGACACACAGAGGTCACAAAAGAGTACAGTGGCCAAATCCAGGGAGTCAAGATAGATGTTGAAATCCAAGGAAAAGAAGTTTGGGGGAGGAGGCCAGGAAAGGGGAAGAGCAGTCCGCCCAATCCGAAAGGAAGAGGGGAATAAGTCCAGGGGGCCTGTAGATAGTGGCAAGAGTGAGGGAGAGGGTAGGAGAGATGGACAGCCTTCAGTGGAGGCATTCAAAGGAGGAGTAGGACCTAGTGGGAATGATGGTGGCCGGAATGCACCCAGGGGCAAATCCAGGTCATTCCGTCCCCAGACCGGGTGGGTCTGAATGGGACAGGATTGTGTAGCCTTCGGGGAAAAAAAGAGTGTTAAAAGCAGTGACAGTGCTGGCCTTGAAATAGGTCTCAATGAAAGCAAGGATGTCAAGGTCTTCAAGGGAGGAGACAGATGTCAGGAGTGTTTGACAGCAGAATGAGTATTGAGGGTAGCCAAGTGAAGCTGGTTGCCCCCTTTAAAATGTTTTCCGGGGGGTGAATACCACAACCGGAAGCGGTGCGGGGGGGAATTGAAAAGTGACGGTAGACGCCTGTCAAGAAGGAGGAGGTTGGGCTGAGAACCCAGAGGCTTGATAGACATTGATGATGCACCTGGATGAGAAGTGTGCCAAGACCACTTCCCATCTGGTACCACCATTATTGGAAGAGGAAAAGAAATGAGTGAGAACAGAGACCATATGGAGAGTCCATAGGTCAGGAGAAGGAACAGCAAAGAGAATATTGTGACCGTCTGTCTGGAAAAAGCATTCACGCAGGTGTCGGCTACAAGCAGACCAGGAGAGCCTTCTTAAGCTTCTTCCTTCCAGACTTCATGAGAGAGGGAGGATAGGTGATGGAGAAGCAGTTAGGATAGGAGAGATGGTGAGCGCCATAGGGACGAGGTGGGGGTGGGATCAGAGGTGCGCAGGGAAGGGAGAGGGGACAAAATTTTGCAGTGCACGGCAGGACACACCAGGCGGCCTAGCAGCCAACAGGAGAAGAGGAGAGGAGACTAGCACTATAAAAACAAGAGCCCAGAGAAGACAGCTATTACAGGTAGTAGAGGCTATTAAATAACTCAGAAAGCAGAGCACTAAAATGCAGTACAATCATACTGTGCAGGTTCCAAGGCACACCTAGATTCGATTTTGTAAGCAGAGCACTGAAATGTGGTACAGACTTCTACTGTGCAGATACAAGGGACATGAAAAAGGAGCACATGTAGAAAAACAGCATTTCAACTGGGCATGCAACGGTAGATCACAGGCAGCAGATGGAATAAATGATATAGGCTGCAGTGAGGAAGTGATGCTATGCTTAAAGGATTGTGGGTGCAGTTTAAGCAGGACAGAGTAGGCAGATAGAGGAAGCAATTGCAGAGGCACATAAGGCAGAGGAAGCCACAATTGAGAGCAGAACATGTAAGAAATGCTGCAATGCTATGTGGGTGGTAGAATCGAAGGGAAGAGTGTGGCACAGGAAAGTGTAGAAAATGTAAGACGAAGTCAAACCATGGGTCTTCAGTGAACTGCACTTCTTCGTAAAAGTCTCACCGTTCAATCTGACAATCCTCAATCTGTTCAAACATTCTGCCCAGAAACTGACATGTATTTGGACTGGGCCCAGACCCCACATCCAACCACAAACAGACCGCCACTATACCCGGGAAAGTAGAAGCTTTAACCAGGAAACCGCTTTCCATGTATGGAAATTCCAGACCTGATGAGCACCGTAATTCTCTCGAAGAGTTAGCTCGGAAAAACGGAACTGATGCCAACCGGCGCTGCGTGCCTTACTTATACTGATGACGACGTCGAACGGAGGCCTTCAAGGGACATCGACTCGACAACACTGCACACAGCACCCTCTGTCGAAGAAAAATTGCAAAGCAGCTGCAGCTGAAGCTGGAGAGATTGATCATAAAATTAGGAATACGTGGGAGGACACAATCCATTGGAAACTACTTTTCTTAAGGATAGAGGGATACTTTGTAAACTTAACGTGAGAGGTTAGCGCACACACCACCTTATGTGGAGTGCTAAGGATATACCTAGTATCCCCCTTCTCTCTGCAGCTGTGACTTTAGTCACAGTGACAACCAGATAGTTATGGCTGGTGGCATTGGACGTTTTCTACCAACTTTTGTGTGATTTTCTACCACAGACTGTATTCACCGCCTCAGTTATGCACAAATGGGTCAACTATTTTCTTTTGCCATTTTGTGTGTGGTTGTCATTTGTTAGCCCTTCTTCTACCATTCTGGGAGTGGGAGATCTGAATGTGTGCTTTGCCTTAGGTGGGAAACCTTGGGTGTCCCGACCTAGGCTCCAGTGTCTGAAGGCAGGAAGCAGGGGTGGAGTTTAACTCTCCCCTGTCCTTTGTCTGCCAGAGTGCCTGAATGTAAACCAGTTCCGACTGGGGGACTGGCTGTCCTGATTGGACAGCCACCCACCCCCTTTCTGTAAGCTGCTGGGAGAACTTACAGAGGAGTGAATGGGAAAACTGAGGCAGATGGCAAGTTGACCACTGGAAACGAAGATCCGAAGATGAAGACGGCCGGAGACACCTGTAGACCTTCCAGTAACAGGACTGCTGTCCTGACCCAGTTTTCTGATCGATGGAGGAACTCCGAAGATGACTCGTCCTTCCCTTTGACTGGTGTGACCAACCAGCCCCAAGACGAACTGCAGATCGATCCAACCCCCCCAGAGTTGCTGTGACCTTCCAGGGCTGCAAACCGCAAATACCAGGGGACCTCCGACCCATTTGCAGTGGAACATCTTTGCGTGGACGCATCTGCACAGCACTTTGGTGTGCTCCAGTTGGACCTCCAGAGGCACAATCCCACTCACCAGAGTGTAGGACTGAAGAACAGAGTAAGATCGACCAGGCGATAACCTTTGTTGGAGCTGATAAAAAGGCACCAAAACCGCAGACCGATGCCAGAGACCGAAGAAATCCTTGCTGAGGGTCCTCTCTCGTGACTGTTTCTTGGCCATTCTAGTCCTTCCTTTCATCACCAGACAGAGGAATCAGGAGACTGCGTCTGTCGCTGCTGCACAGGAGAGAATCCAGCTGCGTTTTCATCATCCACCCTGAGGTACTGTGGGGCTCAAGGTAGAATTTACCTCAAGCCAAATAGTCGCTGCGGTGTGACTGGAGATTTTGTTACAAGGTGTTTGGGTGTCCACCCATAGCTCTGGCCCAGGCCTGACAGCATTTGCTCTATTAGGGCGTCCTTTGCAGGGTCCCCCCTAACTTGTGTTATCTTGCTAAAGCATATTATTCAGTGACTAAAGTATCCCGAGGAGCTTTGCCGTCGCTGCTGCAGAAGACGTTTGTTCCACTCCTACACTGGCCATGATTTATTTACTTACTTATAATGCACCGTAGCCAGCAGGCATCAGGGTGCGGAAAAAGTAGGAACAATTACCAAAAACAGAGGCATATCAAGGGTGAAAGTGAAAGAAGTTTACTCTTGGATACGTTAGGGATTGGACAGCCTAAGCATTAGAAGCATTCAAAAGTCTTACTATAAAGTATTGCTAAACTGTTGAATAACCATCCCTTTCCTTCCTACAGACTTTGTCTTAAGTGACTTTTGTAAATGAATGAACCTATAATGTCTCTGTAACAAATACGGGTGTGCAGCACTACAAGTTATACAGTAGAACTGTCAGTGTCCTTTTCTCTAACAATTGTAAACGCGAGCAACTACTATTGAAGCAGTCACCTTTGAAAAGTATTGTTGATATTGCCTACGAGTGTTGGTTAGTCTAAAGGAGTATTTACGTAGCTGCCTTGTGTATATAAAATAAATAAATATTTTAATTTTCAGTGTGTAAGTTTCTTTGGCCTATTGTAATGAATGGGTTCAGTGTACTTACCTACAGCTCAGATCCTGCTCCTAAATTAAGCCTGGCTGCTCTGCCATTCTACCAATCCTCTGGGTAGTAAAGACTTATATTAAGAGTTGGGGATCTGTATACCCGAGGATCTTTTTATAGAGGCTAACCTCCAAGTGGATTTAAGGAAAACTCCCCAAATAGAACCAACGACGGGAAAACCTACCGCCAGCAACCCTCAGTCGACCCACCTAGTCATCTCAGTTTTTCCCAGTAAGCAGGAGGGGAGTAATCGCAATGCATTCGTCCTTCGAGTAAAACTTTGGTTATTCCATTCCATCGCTTTTCAGTCGTGTCTAAAAGCTACTGTATCTAAAAGATAGGAACATCATTTTACTTACCAGTAGGTTTGTTGAATATCTCCCTATTCTATAACACTTCAACACAAGAACGCTTCCTATATCAGACCCTTTTCCTAAGAAAAAGCTTTGTGACTTTTCAAGGACCCACTCATCATAGGGACTGGAATTCTAAAGTTAGGGTATGTTTTATGTTTCTTGTGACTTAGTTAGATTCTACTGCATCACTATTTCCATTTGTTGAATACGTTATTGAATGTATTCCAAAGAACTTAAAGGTGACTGTATATAAGTTTGATAATTTAATGTGTAATATCACCTCCTTGTTTCGTTTCATAGCGTCTGTTTTGGGCCTAGAATAAATAGTATTTTTGTACTTAAGTCTACATTGAATGTGTGTGCTTCACTGTGTGGGCTCGTGAATCCCTGACCCACCCACACTATCCTGAGAATAGCCTTGACTGCTCCTCACGCTTGCCTTGATTGGGTTTTGGCTAACCTCTCAGAGTTAACCTGTTCATTATAACTAGGGTGGCCTCCTAAAATATGTCCAACGGACCAGATTCTAGAAATCCATCTTAAAACACCCCATCAGTTTCTACAGGTATAGTGCCTCTGAATCGGGCATCTACACTCTCGCCCCCCTACCCCAATTTTCTAGTGTGGTACCCAGAGAATCACCAAAGAAACTTACTTTAGGTGTTGGTTCTGACGAGCGCGGTGCATAGATTGAAGGGGCTGTCGGTTTTGCTACAACTGTACAGCAGTTCTGATCTCTGGTTATGGGACGTATCCAAGTGACTTGCAACTGAATCAACCAAACACCTCAGGTCAGCAGACACAACATTTGCCATAATGAGGGAGGGACCCAAGGATTTAGCAAACAAAAGTGTGGTGCAGAAACCTCAGCTAGGGGTCAGCAAGCCTGACTCGTGGAGGCAGCTCCAAGAAAGACTCTTCTCATTTGAGAGAACCAGGAGCAGCAGCAAGGTCCATGGGTCACAGGTCAAGACTATGCAGAGTCCCAAGCTCCAACTTGGAATAGCGGCTGGTAGCGGCAAAGATGCTGGCAGTGGATGGGCACCCTATAGGATGGTCCCGGGACACAATCGGAACACTCTTGCAGGACCAGTTATTGCTCCCACCTGTCCAGGGGAAGATGGCGTAGACAAGTGTCTTCTCTGGTCATAGAGAAGAGCAGAAGGGCTATAACTAGAGTTGGCTGTGGCAGGTTTGGTTGTCTGTAGCAGTAGTCTGCTGGGTCTTCATTGTGCTTCTCGTTAAGCCAGAATTTTTCTTTTGGGTATTCAAGGGCCACCTTTTACTATCTCCCAGCCCCCCGCCACCCACACACCCCAGTTTGTCTTTTTTGATTCCTTGATCTTTTTGATAATGCAAGGTATATAGTAATGGGCCACTCCCCGAAGGTGCACAGTCCCAGGGTTGCCCGTCAGGCATCCCATTTCAGCCATAGTGCAATTGTTTAACTGTGTATTAATGCAAACATTATTTATTGGAGCCGATAGTATTATATGTGTGACTTTTAATAAAAGTATATATTTTTCAGTAAGTCAGCATGGTGTATCTGTGTGTGGACAAATATGTGTGTGGATTAATTGTACTTCTGTGTCGATTTACTACCCCTACCTGAGAGTTTAGCCTTGTCGCTCTGTCTATGCTAACCATGTTTAAGGGAAGGTTAACTTCCCTTTCTGGTCAGGTGTTTTAGCCTCCCCCAAACCCATAGGGTTAGTTGTAGTTACAGAGGGAGGTACAAAAACTTCCTTAACGCTTCAGACTCTTAGTTGCAGTGGCCAACCCCAAAATGGCTGCAAAATACAGGCTAGGGGTTACTGCAACCTCCAATGGTAAGGACCTGCGCCGTTCAAACCGGTAAGGGGTGTCGAATCGCAGATGACCACATCCCTCCACATCTGCCCAGCAACAGACTGGGTTTGGGACTGCCTGGCAGGGATGTCTATTGGGTCCAGACAGTCCCAAACAGGATCCTGACCACTTCAGTCACGCAAAAGGCAAGAGCCAATTAATCCAAGGTAGAGAGCAGGAAGACAGTCGGGGGAAGGGAGTGCGAGGGGCAGGGGGCAGGGGGCAGGGGGGCAAAGAGTTTTCAACCATATGCAACAGCCATTTTGAGTAAACGGTACCCGAAATAGCATTACGTGGTCCAAAAAAACCATAGTGTAGGGAGTACACCGACAAAATGTTGAAAACATGATTTACTCCCATCAGCCTGTCCTAGGCACATCCAAAAGGCATCAAGTATACTGCAAAACAAAAGTAAAAAATTGATAAAAAAGTACCTCTGCAGCACCCCACTGTAAGATGGGGGCTCTTGCATTAAAAAGAAAACAGAAATCATGGCTGAGGGAAACAGTCTCTCTTCACAGGTAGCCAGAAGGGCTCACCAGTGCAGCCAAACTAAATGAGCTGAGAAGTGAAAAGGACTTCAACTTTACTCAAACGTTAGGCAATGAATCAAAACAAAGAAATCTGCTGGCAGTTCCGTTTAAATATATAAAGGGAAAATGCACAAAGAAAAATATTACTAACAATGAGCTTTGGGGATTGATGGCAAACCTACAATCAGATTTGAGAATAAACAAGAGCCAAGATCACCTGTGAGACATAGCTGATGGAGCTTATGATAAACCAGCGCAGCATCCCGCGCGCTAGTCTTCGCCTCATCTTGGAGCTCCGCCTTCTCCCGGTGGCCAGAGGTGCGTCTCAGCATCCAGCGCACAATCCCCAGCCTTTGCAGGCTATATCGGATAACGTTCCAGGAGAGACTGCAGCCAAGGTCAAAGCGTGAGGTGGGCAGACTACGCCCAAGGACTGACAGGCAGGTTTGCAGGTTCACAGCAGCTGCAGCAAAATCCTCCTGTGCAAGAGAGAGGGCAAAATCAGGCAGAACAGTCGAAATGAGCTTCCATTTTCTGCAAAGCAGAGCCAGCAATTGGAAACGACCATCTCCGCAACAACAATCTATATACATGTGCATCACCAAATGCAAACTACGTGTGCCAATATTTTGTCTGCTTCAAAAGGGACACACAATTACACACAATCTTACCCGTGCCAAATCCAGGTCAGCCTGCTTGCGATACCTCCAGAACTTGACAGAGGACTGGGAGTGAAGCCGGGTAACTGGCTCACCATGGATCAGGAGCTTGATGAAGACGCTTAGGACGATTATCCCATTGACTAACCAAAGAACCAGGGTTGGAATCATCCAGTCAAGCCAGTTGCCAGCAAGCCCTGAAATGAATAAGTAGACTTATGACCTCAGAAACTTGTATAGGGTTCATGAAAAGCAGACTATAGACCACTAAAACCTGTCAACGTTATTGCCCCCTCAGAGCTGATCAAGTGGTACCTGACACCTCGAACCCCAGCATAGTTCTTGAAGAGCCATGACGCACAGTTCGCTCTGGGTGCTGGTCTCCTTCCCCTTGCAAGAGTGAGGTCAGCGGATTGAAAGACAGGCAGAGGAATGTCAAAGCACAGAGCAGCATTCGTGATCGGTCCAGCATGCCCAGCGCTGAAGGCTCATCCTGCTCATCTTTCAACTGAAAGAGAATAAGGTGGGACAACCAACACACTTCATTACAGCTCGTTATTCCACATTTGCCCAAAAGGAATAACCCAGACCTCATGATTAAATGGTAAAACAAAGATTACAAATAAGGAATTGGAAGTTATGTACGCAATACAATTTCTCATTTCACTTTAAGCATGCTAAAAGTACATTTAAAATTGCAACTTAAGAAAAAGTGTTTTGTAATATAGACATTTTGTTTTAAAAATGTATTGGTTTGTTACCGATTTGGTCATATGGGTGAGAACACGCAGTTCCCTTTAGTTCAGCATTGCACTTTTTTCTTTGAACATCCCAATTTCCATCCACTATCCACACTTCTTGAAGGACTACACCTCGTTTTCCCAAACCTTCTTCCAACTTTTCTCACCTGCTCCTAAGCCATGCTGCTGCTGAAAGCATGCCTTTTTTATTACATTTTCGATCGGGCTTTTCCTTTATTTTCACTGTAGTAATGGTCATTTCTGTTTTGTGGAATTATTTTCCAGAGTACATCAGATAAGGCCTGGCAGTGCACCCACAGAGCATAAGTAAATGATTGGGGATAAGCCACTTATAAATGAAACACAGTCTCCCTGGTCAGAGCTCAAACATTTTGCTGCTATGCAAACTTCTTGGTCCCCCAAGACACTGGAAATAAAATGGGTTTACAAAGGAGAGTTCAAACAGGCTCTACCCCACCGTTCCATGCCTGCCCATACATCCACAACATCTTGCCCTGCACGTCAGGTTTTCGCAAAGAACATGCCAGTTTACCTTTTCATCATCCAGCAAAGGGCTTCCAGGCTCAGACTCTACAGAGTAAGGGGAAAGGCCACCTGGCGAGCCAGTGTCAGAGGGAGGAGGGGACATAAGTAGGATGTTGTGGTTGAAGTCATCCATTTTTATGTCCATGCTCGTGTCCACCAGGCTGCTGAGATCGATACCCTTCAGAAGCTCTGTAGGATGGAAGACAGTAAAATAAGTTAACCATGTAGGACAATGGATCTGCACAATTTGATCCACCCCAAATTCAAATGTTTAGACTCCAAAACACAAACTTAAAAATAAATAAATTGGATTCAGTGCCTACCGCAACAGATCTACATAGAACAAAAATGTAAGTGTACCTAAATCGCCTAGATCCGTTAAGATCAGGGGGTGGTGGAGAGGAAGGTGGGGGCCACCAAGACACAAGTTGCTTCGGATTAGTAAATGTTACTCAGCACAGAGATTACTGTGTTCTTAAATTCCAAACAAGAATCTGCATTGTTACTTGTCGAAAAAGGGGAGAATGATGGTCGCACACGGGGTCTAGTCCGGACAAGAATTATAAATAATACGAAAGCAAGGAAACTCTCCTAGTTTGCATATGGCCAAAACGATGTGATGGCAAAGCTCTACAAGCCTCTTAAGACACTGGATTTCTCAAAATCTAAATAAAACCTCGTTGCTCACCCTGGCAGGAAGAGGCTGGACCACCCAAACACTATTGCCATCATACTTACAAACCAACCAAAACCATCTAATCCAGTATCTTCGAAATAATTGAAAGAACATGGTCCAGGATCTTGATCACTTATCTCTAGGTAAAGTGTATGCATATTCAATCACTTCAAGACCAAGTCCCTGAACATCGTACCCCTTGGCAAGACAAAGCCTGAATTTCAGACTTCCTCTTTTGACCCTATGCCCTGAGAGCAGGACAAACTAATTAATAAGGAATTCACAGAAAGGTCTACCGAGAACGAACATGGCCAAATACTGGTTCAATGGGAAGGTGCCCGCCTGGGAGGGTTTAAAATACATATTTTAGCTCACTGTTCCTTTCACAGAGGAGAAATATCCATTCGCATGTCAGTCTGGTCCCACCCGATTAGGCAGTCCAGCACCAAAATGCTAGGCAATTCTCTGAACAACAGTACCAACAACAACCCCAGACACGTGTTTCGGCCTAGTCGGGCCTAATCAGCGAGGTGAAGCAGAGCCTCTCTAAGCACAGTGAGCAAGGTGTCCATGTCTGGATTACCCTGGGTAACTTGGGGGTGAAACCCCAAGTTCCTAAAAATTCAAAAGAAAGGGCTGGGACCCCCTCTACCGAGAACAAACATGGCCAAATAACCTGTTCTATGGGAAGGTGCTCACTTGGGAGGGTATACAGCCATGTTTTAGCTCACTGCACCCTTCACAGAGGAGAAATACCCATTTGCATATCAGTCTAGTCCCATCCAATTGATAAGGAAAACACATTTGTTGCAGACTGAACCATCCCACACTTGAATACTTTGAAGCCTAATGTTCACTTCTTGCTACTGCTAAGGGTTCAAAGGCAAGGTAAAGTAATAATGAGAGAAGGATTTCTCTGATCGTGTATCTCAAAGTTTAAATCTTTTAGAAAAAAATCCCATTCACTAAAACCTGGGAACAAAATAAACTACAAAGTGTTTCAAAAGTTATAAAAGCTCAGCCAGGGAAATAAAACTAATTTGATCCCCTACAGTGGCTCTTATGAGCCCATCAATTGGGTCATAATAGAATTAAACGTTGACTCCTCTGCTTTTTTTAACTGACAAGCTAAAAGGTTGGCCTGTTTAGCTTCATGCTCCTAAAAAGCTAGTCTAGTGTAAAAGTGTGCACTTATCCAGAGCTCCAACTGCTTTTAGGGCAGATTAGGTTTGGTCGGAACAATCATTGATTGTCATCTCCCATTCACATCCTTCACTGCAGCCTCCAATGTATCACCGTCGGCCATGTTTTTTCCTATTAATAGCAAACGTATAACTTAATATTTTACACTAACAGGCTTTGAACATTTTCCAAAAACCAAGAAATCCTTCAACAAGTCCACATTTTATCCAGATACAAAAGTGTGGCTTAATTTCAATATTCTCCACAGACCTTGGCACCAACACCACTAAGTTGGGAAGCCTCAACATGCAACCTCCTTAGGGGGAACTTGAGGTCTGAAGTGCCACCCTATGAATACATATATATGGGGGGCAATACATACAGCTCAGCGCTTTTGAGGATTGTGTATGGTTTCCATTTGAAGATTTGAATTATCCTTACATCATTTCCATTACATTTCTGGGCATGTGGGGGATAGGTGTCTAGGAACAGTTCTTCACACTCAGCACATGTTCCATTCTTTTTTTTCCCCCTGCCTGTATATAAGTCAGATAATGTTATTTATCCATTTTACAACAATTATGTGTTCCTAAAACATACCAGCAAAGACATAATTGTGTAAAAAAAAAAAAAAAACTTTTAAAAGCAGGTATATTTGAATTTGATGTAAACCGTTGTTGCCATCTGTGCTTTTGCTATAGTGGAAACATTTGAGAGATGTAGCACAGAGGATGTGGGAGCTTCCCTTTGCATGCCTATACTTGCAATTCTACAGCCATCTACATCACAGTGATTGGAAAGGAAGCACAGGCACTTGGAATGACAATCCTCTTTCACCCATCTCACCACTGCATTGAGCACAACTATGCAATAAGGAAGAACACTTTTTAGGATGGGCAGGAAATAGTGTCCTCGTTTCATGACAATCTTTGTTGCAATATTATTTTGTTAGGAACAAGGGGGAGGAAGTGTAGTTGTGTTATGTTTTCGGTAAAGAAAAAGAATCACACAGAAGAAGCCAGAATACGTTGAAGCTGGCACATACTGCAAATGCATACAAAAAAACGTCACAGAAGGAGGGGGAGAGAGAGACAAGAGTGTGAAGGAGGCCATGGATTCTGGAATGTTCTTTTTTTTTTTTTTATTTGTTCTTTTTACTGTAACTGCCAGACGCCGGCAGAGAGAAAAATGTATTAAAGCAGGAAGGAAGCGTCAGACTAGCTCCTTGCAAATACGTCATGTGAAACAGCGAGGAAAGAGAGGCGCCTGTGGGCGGGTGAGGCTGGGGACACAGGGTTCGAGTGCAAGGTCAAGCTGTGCTGCAGTGCGCAGGACTCACGGTTCTTCTGATTGGCCAGTTTGAGGGCCATGTTCTCCTGCCGGAGGCGGCTATTCATCTGCTGCAGGTACTTTATATAATCGATGGCCTTTTTCAAGACACCAGATTTATGCATCTGTAAAAGAGGCAGGAGAGAGGAGATGGAATGAACTTGAAAATACTTTACAAGAGATACTGTTAAGTTATGGGTTAAGGGTTATAAATAACCACTCAGGAGCCCTGTTAGGTTTAGGTATCTTTAGTAAGTCCACAGGAACACAGCTAAGTACATTAGGAATAATACAGGATAAGTTCATAAGATAGAAGCACCCACCGGTCCCCCTGTGCCAAGCTTAAGTTTCCAACTGGCAATAATGGAACACAGGCACTCACATCCAAACATTCCAACCAGAACACTCCATACCAAACATTCCAGACTCAGGCACACATACATACAGGGAATAGCCACATAGTCAGGATAGGTAAAACACAAAACATCTCCCCCCATACATAACCATGCAATCAAAGGAAGAAACAGAAGGAACAGTGTTACTAACATGTATGTATATAAAAAAAACGATCCTTCTAAACATCCATCCAGCAAACTGCTCCTAGCATAAAGCTATACCCCTACCAAGTCCTTAAAGTACCTGCCAATTAGCTAACACACTTCCAAAACAATCACTAGAACCATAACAGGCCTATTATGGAACTCGCTACAAGGGAACCAGCCCGCAATCTCATACACAACCATTACCACCTACATCACAACAATAACCCTGCATCATCATTCACCAACAACAAGTTGTGCTAACACAATCTACAGGGTTCACCCTACTATCTGCCTAAAGCGTACTATTTCAACTCCACCATAGGCGTCCTCAAAACACCCTCTAGAGAAACCAATGCTCACAACTGAGCATATTACCGATAACCTCCACACCACCACTCCAGGCACCAAGCCTGAGCTACCTGAGCTACCAAATGCTCACCATTGAACATCCCATGCTCACCCTAGAGCAACCAATAACCTCCACTCCACCACTCCAGGCACCATACCTGAGCTACTAAATGCTCACCCTTGAGCATCCCATGCTCACCATAGAGCAAACAAAAATAACACTAGTAACCACCACTCCACCACTCCAGGCACCATACCTGAGCTACTAAATGCTCACCATTGAGCAACCACAACTCGCACTAGTAACCACCACTCCAGGCACCATACCTGAGCTACTTAATGCTCACCATTGAGCATCCCATGCTCACCATAGAGCAACCAACAACCTCCACTCCACCACTCCAGGCACCATGCCTGAGCTAATAAATGCTCACCATTGAGCATCCCATGCTCACCATTGAGCAACCAATACTCACACTCACAACCGCCCCGGGCACCATGCCTAAGCTACTACATGCTCACCATTGAGCAACACATTCTCCAACTGTCCTTACATCACTGCCCAGACACATTCCCTCAAACACACCAGTCAGGAAAATTGAGCATTTAATATGATAAACAAGGGTTAAGCACCATACTTGAGTCCATTAATAAAGCTTACAAAGTCCTTCATGGTTGTTTTCCTGTGGAAGAATAATTGGTTAATACAGTGCAAAACTAAACACAACTCACATTGGGTTTTGAAATTTCAGTACATAGCCAAGACATCAGAACTTCCCATAGACGCACCCACTAGCGCCACACAACGCAAAACCCACCACCTCTTTAGGCACCTCAACACCGGGAACTGCATCCCCAAACCAATATGCCCTTAGAAGAACAAGTTACTTCTTACCTGGAAACGTTCTTTCGATGGGATGGTCCGACGACGTATTCCATATCTATGACATGTAAGCAGCACAGCTGTGGTGATTACATGTCATAGATATGGAATACGTCGGAGGACCCAATCCCCTCGAATGCCATATAGCATATTAACCAACACCCATACACACCCATACTTGAAATACACCTCAATGGGCTACACACACCCATGCTCATAAAACACATTAATGGGCAGCATGCACCCATGGTCAAAATACACATCAATGTGCTACACACACACCAATGGGCAACACACACCCATGCTCGAAACACACATCAGTGGGCCACACAGACCCATGCTAATGACATGCACAGATGCACATAACTACAGAAGATTTTTCAGGAAGTAGACAAATATCTTAACATTTCCTAAACTTTACTCACTTTACATTTCCTAAGTCTGCACTTTTAAACAACTGCTTTTAGTAAACGAAACACTAAAAGTCCATGTTGCCTGAAACTGCAACGTAAACAACCTGCAATTCCTCAGATAGATGTTAAACTGACACAAGCTACCCTACCCATTCACACCTCCATGCAAACCTAAATTCCAAGAGGTGCAAAAACAAACTCTGCCACATTTTAAAGTCCACGTTGCATGGTTCCATAATGAAACGTAACATCCTGCAAATCCTCAAACTGTTATTCTGATATGCAGTGAAACGCTTTTAATAGCTCGCTAGGTTGCTGCACTCAGCGCACAGAATCACTCTGGTCGAATCTTTTAAAATCTGCAACCTACAAACAGTCCACACACCCCATTCACTCAAAACTATACTTCAATCTACTGAACCAGCGAAACACAATCACTCTTTGGTATTTCCAACAATAATTTACAACCTCACAAAATCCAACATTTCATTTGCTTGGCTGTGATACATTCCGTTAAACCAGTATATCGTCCATAAAAATACTTTGCAATGGCTGACTCTGCTTGGGACATGAAAAACAATAACGCTAATGACCAGATTCAGCTGCATTACGATGAGAACCTACTTGCTTCGAGTCCAAGTTCGGTTTAATGCCACTCTAGTAGAGGCATCCTCGCAACACTGCCCCATCATTTCAAGCAGCACTCTTTCCTTCCCCCTGAAAGGCAATGGTAGTCAATTCATGTGTCAGTCTCCACTACGACGCAGCTAATATAGGAACCCGGTACACGGAAAGGAAACTCATTTCCTGGACACGCTGAATGACCTTGCAGGGTCCATTATTCGAAACCCTGACGCAGCTCACTGGATAGCCACGAACTTCTGAGCACCGGGCATTCTCTGACTGAATTTTTATGATCCAGCATTCCACACAATCGCTGAGTCCCCTTGCTGGGTTAATGACATCATCACTACAGGATGGGAGATGAGGCCGCATGGAGCTCCAAGGCTCCAACTGTCACCATGCACCTTATGGGACGGCTGAGACGAACGCATGTTATCCCAAGAAATGGGACGTGCCCAGTACCACGGCTCCTCACTCACATAACATCGTGATCTATTAGGCGACTGGCAAGTTGACAACCCTTCACTGCAGCACACTCTTACTGCCATCCTACGGCAATGGGTGTTTTTCCACAGACACAGGCTCCTTTAGGCAGTCTCAGTATACTATAGATTTAACGGCTCTCCAGGAATGGCACTCACTTCACTCTTTAGAGCAGTACTTTCTCCTCTCTCTCATCCTTTTCTCCCACTGTCTGGCCCCATTCATGCAGGTACCTGTCTTATCCAGCTTCTTCTCAGGGTCCGCCACCACACAGACTGCCCTCTAATACGGTGCCTCATGAGAGAAATGCCAGTACGGTAAGACACTTAAACAAATTCCAAGGTGTTTAGTGTCACTCCAACCTCCTATTACGCTACTCTTCTGCAATGCTGGGCACCTTTACTCGATAACTCCCCGGCCCCTTGCGCGCTGTCTATATCGGCCGCTGCTCACTTCAAAGGCCAATTTTCATATACGCTGACAGCCATGCAGCACTGCCCTGCAAAATCACTGAGTTGAGCCTTTAACTCATCCATGCAGGCGCAGCGCTCTTACCTTGGGGGCCGGTGGATGCCTCTGTGGTTACTGCTCCTTGCTGGTGGGCAACTTCCTTGCCACTTTCTGCTTCCTGTTAACAGTCCTTGTTTGTACTGCTCCTTTCCTTGTTCCTTTTTTGTTCCTGCTCCCTTCAGTTTCCAACCATCCTCGTCGCCAATGTTAAGTTATGGGTTAGGGGTTATAAATAACCACTCAGGAGCCTTGTTAGGTTTAGGTATCTTTAGTAAGTCCACAGGAACACAGGTAAGTACATTAGGAATAATAAAGGATAAGTTCATAAGATAGAAGCACCCACCGGTCCCCCTGTGCCAAGCTTAAGTTTCCAACTGGCAATAATGGAACACAGGCACTCGCATCCAAACATTCCAACCAGAACACTCCATACCAAACATTCCAGACTCAGGCACACATACATACAGGGAATAGCCACATAGTCAGGATAGGTAAAACACAACAGATACTTTGGCCAAAGAGTGGCATTTGTGCGAAAGAGTAAAGCATGAAGCACTTCTTGAGAGGCAAGCACTGCGGTGCAGACCCATTCCTACTAAACCAAAGAATGAACACTACTCTGAAGACGATACAGAATACAATTCAAAAAAACAGGCACCGAGAATGCCATCAGTGTTGGCTATTGTGTAGGCATTGGATCGCTGTTTGCCAAGCACTGCTATAATGGTACTAACTGACCAATAATGGGAGCAGCAGTAAAACGGTGCAGCGCCTGGGCAGGTATGAGCAGTTCCAGGCAAATGTCTGCTCAACTATACACAAGTCGAACCTGTTGGCTTTGTCAATGATCGTTTTAACAGTACTACAGTAAAGGGCACAGATACTGCTTATAAAACAAGTGGTTGAAGACGCAGGCATTTTTATTACAACAGAAGCACACGTACAGTTCCAATTAAGCCATAAACTCTAAGAACGCAGTTTTGAAATAACACCATCAGGCACTTCGAGCACACAATTTGATGGTACTGCTTGATAAAGCTACTTGAGAGGTTCCGGGGGGTTAAGGGGTGGTTGTTTTGGTCATGGAGGGGCAGAAAATGGGTTGGAATGGCCATAGGAATTAATGTGGGTAAATAACACCTACAAGCTTTGCATCTCCCCATCTCCCTCCTAGCTGCACTCCAAAGAAAAAGATTCAGCTTACAGGCGGTGTCTTAATGCCACCTAATGGCCAGAACTAAAATCCCACTGACCCCTCAACAGCGAGTGCAACTATCACATTTCTTGTGGTCCTCCCTTAACACTCTATGGACAGACTTTGCACTATTCCTGCCTTGCAGGCATCAGCAACTGCATGCCACCTCACAAGTCCTTTTGGTGAAGGTAATCATCACGGGTTTCTTGGGTTTTAATAAGGAAAACGTCATTGCATGATGCATAGTGTTCGCATATTGTGTGTGTTCATATAGCCATGTCGTGGCCCTGCTTGACTAACAATGACTGGATAGTGGTTTAAACACCCAACCAGTCAGTGTGTGCAATTGACCTTACATTTGGTCAAGTCATTTGCATAAGATTGGTTGATTTTATTCTGCCATCTTCGTCCCAGTGCACGACTAACTGCAATTAAGCCAATGTAGGCTCCCAAAAAGGTTACCAACTAGTAACTACACTTACCAAGTAGGCATGTTTGTGAGTATTTCATACGATTTCCTGGAGCCAGAAAGATAACTGAGCACGTTTAGAAGGGGCCCATCTTGTCACTTACAATCTTAACAGCGCCCACTCAGATCGTCATCCTTCTAAAATCGATGAATTGAGTGCATTGAATTATTACAGCATTTCAAAGATGGAGGAATGAGGCACGAGGCGCTATATGAAAACCGTGATATTATGGTTTAAACTATGCCCTCAAACAGTGAACCCCTAGAATTATTATTGCCCGTATAGTCTGTGGTTACAGCCTATGCACAACTGTATTCTAAGGAATATACTTGTACAGTCTTTACTTATTGAGTAATACTCTTAAAACCAGCTCACACCTGCTGGTTGTAGCCATGACTGCCCTGGCCATTCTCCCACTTGTGAAGTCGAACTTCTAAATGGAAACTCTGAAAGCCAAGAATGTAGATATATTTGGCCCAAGAAACAGACCCTAAACAAACTGACATACAGTACAGCATGTTCTAACATTCATGAATGCAACGTCCCCACAATGTATCAGTCAAAATAGATCTTTAGCTTACTGTGCAGGAAAAAGGCCAATGCAAGCTTACAGTTAACCAAATATCAAATAGTTTAGGTTTTTTTTTGCATGCTCCAGGTTGATCGGGTCACCATGGGAGCTCAGCGCCTCCAGAGACCACCGTGGAGCAAATTATGGTTAGAATGTTCCAATAGCAAATTTTAATCTAATGAGAATTAATATCACCCAAGGAGTTCAATAACACTGGTTCAAAGCCAATGGATCTGCCCTCAAGGTAAATACAAATAAACCACAAGCTGCAAAGCCTTGTGAATAGTTTGAAAAAAGTCAAAGTTTACCAGCAGCAGAGTCTCCCCGTTTTTGGTAGAAACATTTCTGGTGCTGAGAAAATAAATTCTACGCAGGCAAGTCGACTTTGAAGCTACTGGCAGTCAACTAAACTATCTTAACTGACAGTTGCCACGAGGAACAGAAAGAAGCCCAGAGACTTAGTCCAGGAAAGCCTGAGGTTCCTCAGAGTACCATGTGTCTGTGATCTGTCTTGTAGCCATATGCTTTAGGCTCTGCCAGTTCGAAGCCCTTCATTGTTCTGCCTCTCCTCGTCAGGTCACGCAGGGCAAGGAGCAGAGGGACCTTGGAAGCATTCAACCCAGCCCGGCTTATACCTGTAATGCTGTGGCGTGTATAGGGGTAGAGTTGGTTGTATGGTTGCCTCCAGTCATTGAGAATCCAGGAATGGAGCAGTGCAAGGGATGCCGGTTGTCATCTATCAGATGCTGCAGCAGAAATTCATCACAGCCCTCAAATGTTTTGGGTTGGCTTCTTGGTGCCTTGCGACTCATCTGCGTGATTGACACTCTCTGGATTCTCTACAGTACATCCACGGGGCAATGTTGTGTGTTTTACCCAATGCCAGGACCTGGTGGTTGGGGTTAATGCTTTACTTCAACCTCTTTTTCAAGTCGGGCCAGATTATTATCTCCCCCTCATACCAGCCCCCTCCCCACTCCCTAAGGCCGCCCTCGGGCTTGAGTGGGTGATGAGCTCTGTGGGAAGGATGGTACATTTAAAGACCCTGATATATTAGGTTTGTTTCAGACAAAATACACAGTGAGCCATATAAGAGGGCATCTTAAGTAAGTTCTCTCTAAGAGGTGCATGCTCACACGGTTTAGTTATTGGCATCCCTACGTTTAATGGCCAGCCTCACTTATGGTACTAAAAGATCATGGTAACTTAAAAGAGGGATACTGTCAGCGTTGAAGAAAACATGGAAAAAAGCTTCCTGGTCACCCATGGCCAGTGCCTAGATTTCTATAAGGTTGCTCTGTAGCAAGGCTTTTGTAACTGCAGCCAAAGCGCTGGTGTCGGAGGCTTGCAGAAGTTACCATAAGTAAAGACAGGCAGGGTGTGACAGACACTTTTGCTCCTGCTACAATAACCTGTATGAAACGGTGACACTGTCTCTCTCCCTCTCCCCCTCTCCCCATCAACATATGCATATTGAGCTCCTCCAACCGAGAATGGTACACGCAGGAGTACATACATGGGGGAGCCGTTGGGGTAGTTTTTAAACCACACAAATTATCACTTTAATCAAGTCAATAATTAGATTTTTATGGAAATCGTGTGTGTAAGGAGCTGTTGATATGGTTTTGTGATCTGCGATTTACTATTTTGTTAGGAAATAATGTGTTTTAATAATGTTATAATTTGGTCTCTTGTGTTGAGGTAGCGTAGTTCTATTGTGAAATTTGCGACTGATCCCTGCTGTAAGCTAGTGCCAAGTAGTCCCCTTCTCCCCTTCTCCCTTTCCATGGAAGCCGGGGGAGAAAGGTAACAAAATTCCACAGAACTCTGAACGGAGCGCCTCAGAAGAGTCTTTCCCAGTAACTACCCAGCGAGGGACATTCAGATCGTTTCTAACAATCTGATTGTCCCACACCGGGTACTAATACAATATACAAGCTTCAGGCTATGTGCAATACACTGTTTTGATGAGGAAAAAGTAAAGGTGCAGAGACACCCATGTTACAGGAGTACTGGGAACAGTGGCAACTAAGAAGAACATTCGGAATAGCCATCCTTTCAAACATTTGGCAACCACTCCGTCATTAGGGGGTCACCACACTGAAAACCTACATGACCTCTTCCCAGACAAGCAAACAGGATGTGGTTTCAGCCTTGGATCCTAGACATTCTATTCACACACTGGCTACATTTGGTCTTGCCTGCCCCAGCTATAGCAAAGGCCCAACACAGTCAACATTGGCATCCATTCTTTTCAAGAAAGCCAGGTTTAGCTGTAGAACTCCTTCAGGAGTGACAAAACAGGAATGCCACCCAAGGGTTCCGTGTCAGGTAATAGTTTATGTTCTCTCTAAGTAAATTGCTAAATGCCTGGCAACTTTTGACTTCGCATCACTGCCATCACCATCCCAGGATTCCTAGAGCTAACAAAGCAAGGTTAATGTATGTGTTTCAGAAAACAAGGGGCTACCCAACATTAGAGGTATACGAGCTCTCGGGGGCATAGGGGACACACTTCAGCACCTTGGGAGCCCTTGATTTCTAACACAATAGGTGTTGGGAAAGATTTTCGTGTTACCACTATCCTCCCATAGACTGCAACGGGACACCGTCTGTTTGCAATACTCTGCTTCCTGACATTTTTAGAGGCAAGTAAAGACCTCATCTTTACTTCCTTTGCTTTTTGCTCACTTCTATGGGGAAACTGATCAGTGCCTAATACGATCAGTACTGGGAGACCTGGTCTTCCTTAGTACCATTCGTTTTGTTTTGTTTTTACAAGCTGCATATAAGTGCAATGTGGATACTTTTTATGCTTATAAAACTTTTTCCTTTTGCAACTTTGTTCTTCCAGTCACAATGTGTCCAGGATGGGCTGGTGGCAGCCGATATTTTTCTACCACAGTTTTTACTCAATGCAATTTAGAGTACTGAATACCCTCAACTGGCAATGGCGCAAGACATTTGCCATTTTGTGCCTTGGCCTTCTTTCGGCCCTATGGGGTCTGGAAACGCCATATATGGAAAGCCCTTAACCGGAAAAATGGCAGTCTGTGTAGCAGGATGCGGTGGCTGGGTCCGTCTGGACCCCAGTCCACATCTAAGCCACAGTGTGTCTGTTGCTGGGCTGAGGCTATCCATGACTTGACAGCCCCTATCAGTTTGAATGGTGCAGATCCTTACCATTAGCGGTCTTGAGGGTGACGTCAGTCCAAATCCTGGATAAAAGGAGGACTCCTGCAGCCATTCAACAGATCATCGTTGGAGCAAAGGGTACTACGAAGAATTGTAGCCCGCTGACAATCATTGCTGATTAGCAACATTGCCTCCAGCCAAGACCCAGTAAAGCCCTGCTCCGCTCACCTGATCTCAAGAAGGCCCTTGTCTGTGCTTCAACCTCTGGACTGATGAGAACAACCTCTCAGGTGTCCCTGGACCACCCAGTGGACTGACCAGGTCTCTCCTGGGCTTCCTCGCTGCATCAGTTGTCATTCCAAGTTCATCCGTACAACTCTGCAGATCTTCAGCTTGTGTAACAAAACACCTGCTCCTGCAGTTTACGCGTTCCTGAGCAGAAGAGAAGCCCTGCAGGGCCTGCTACTTTATTCGCACCGCAAGAATAACCTGTTTCCACCTGATCACAGTAATCATAGCTGCAACCAGTCTTCTTTGGGTCCTGCAGGTCTCCTGTTCTGTGGAGGTCTTCATCTTGTCATGCCATGGCTGGCCAGAACACCAGAACGGTCTCATATGAGTCCACAACCGCCGACTAGTCGGGCCCAATCCCAATGGCGAAAGCATCTGCACCCACGACCCCTGGACTTCCATCGACCGTACCAAGCCTAGAAGTAACTGGGGCTAGCAGAAGAAGTCTTAAGTGGTGATCCTGTCAAGGTTTGCCCATCACCCCCACCCACACCCCCTCAGTCTTGCTCTAGAGGGATTAGGAGAGAAACTTTATCTTATCAATTTCTAGAACATTTACGCACAACCATTTGCTTTGGCAACTCTTGTTCGCTAATCACAAACTACATCCTCCTGTGAAGTACAGATTGTGGAGCAGGTGATTTCTGGGCACTAGGCCCCAATTCTTAGAAAACAGGTAGAATACCCACAAGTAAACCTAAGACAAGGGGCCTCTCTACAAGTTGGCCGGTACACGGTAAAATGCTGGTAACGTTTACCAGCACTTTTACTGGAACGGCCAACTACAGGTTTGCCACTAGGGATGGTGGATTTCCCTCCAGCTAAGAGCTAGAAGTAAATCCAACAACCTACGGGCAAAAAAAACTGCCAGTAATACTGGTAAATCCCCCAAATGGAGTCCTATGGAACTCCATGGAATGGGGATTTACCAGCACTTGTAATCTGCCAGTAATTCCGGCAGACCAAGTGCGGGTAACAATGATTCAGTTTGCCGGTATCCTGGCGGTAATACCACCAGGATAATGGAACACTCTTAATGAGGCCCAAGTTCCTTAATAAGTCCAACCCTGCTATCAATGTATGTACCCATCTTCATCTGGTTCCAAATTATTTGCTCTGTTTTTTTCACTTGCTTTATCCTACACAGTTACTTAAAGTGTTGCTCTTGACATTGCTATTATTGCATAACTGTCTTAAAAGCAAAGTGCTGGTGTTCTGTTACCAGAACTCCCAATAGTGAATGTATAGGACATTAGTTGTGTGATATTTACCTGGGGTTTTCTTGCTTACCATGTATTCAATGGCCTACCAAATAACCGAGTAGTTTTGTGTATAAGGTACCTACTTTAATTATTGTAGGTGTGTGTGTCATGTAACCCTAGAACACCAAATTGTGTGTCCAAGTTTTACTTCTCCACTACTCTACCTTGATTGGGTTTGGCTAGACATCAGTGGGCCTCATTACAGGTCGGGCGGTCAGGAATTAACAGTGGCAGTAAACCCACCGCCACTGTTAATTCCGGACCGCCCGATCCAGAGTCCTGCAGGCGGGAGGTGATCTTCCCGCCAGGTACCTCCCGCCTGCAAGTGGACGTGGAAACACCAGCACCATCACGAGATGGTGCCAGTGTTTCCACTTCCCCATTCCCATTGAGTCCTACGGGACTCAATGGGAATGGGGATGGGGATTTACCGAATTCCGCCTCTGGAATTCCCGGGACACCAGGGCTGTAATGCCCTGGTAATTCCGGGAGTCACGGAGGCGGAATGGTAATACGAGTCCGGCGGTAACCAGGCGGTTTTAACGCCGCGTTTACCGCCGGACTCGTAATGAGGCCCAGTGTCTTTTCCAGTTCACGACACTGGTGCCCTCTCCAAATCGACCCAAACGGTCAATTCTGAAAATCCATCACAAGATTAGGAAAAAAGGTCAGTGAAACAATTTTGGAAACGGGGATGAAGCCAGAGACACAGCTTAAAAATGTTAACACAACGCTCGGAGAGACAGGCGATTGACATGTGAATCTATGCCAACACTGGAGAAGCAAAACATTAAACGTGTAGGTATCTATTACTCCTAGTTCATGGCTCTTTCCGAATTATAATGCAAGGAAATCCCAACTAATGACAGGGAGAAGAACTGTGTGATGCAGCCTGTTGCTGTGCATACCAAACCATTGTCTCCTGCACGGGCGCACACATTTGACATTTCGCTTGTCACAGCCAGAGGATAGCAACTAGTTTGATTACCGCAGGGTTGGCAGAAGAATTTTGTGAAAAGAGTTAGGACAGAATCCAATTTATAGGGTTGCCTGGGTCCGCTTTGTGGGTCCCCTAAACCTTTTGCTGGCTTCCCTTTTATGGTTTACGTTTGTGCTTGGTAGGGGGCTCCCACTGAAGTACCCCTACCACTGCAACCTTTTTTTCCCCCCGAAGTGCTACTCTAATAGGCCACGTGGCAACAAGGGCAGGGGTGAATTTTAAGCATCCCACTTTGGCCCCAGGGTTATTCCATCACCCTGGGAGTGTGTTGGGGATAGGCTTGTGGAAACTAATTTAGTTTCAGCTTCACGAGGGGCACAGTCATTTTGACACTATTAGTAGCTCAATGTACCAGAATGGTAGCCAGTGGGTTTATCAACGCATTTTTGAAGTCTTAATCCCAGTCATTCTGTGGTGGGCCATCCATTTGTCTGTATGGAAAGCAAAGCATGCTTGAAACTGGAGTTGTGCTGATGCGGACTCACTCTGAACCTAGCCCTGCACCAAAGTGGTTTAAACTAGGTTGGCTAGATTCTCTGCCCCAGTTAAGACCAATACACAGCATGTATTGATGAACCTGTGTGTCTGCCGGGTGTTAGGACCAGATTTGATTGGTTTAGCCAAAAACCTGCAAGCATGGTGTGCAACTGGGTGGCTGGCTTAGGCCAGCTCCTCAGTAAATTTGCTCATCTAGGGGAACCCTGTACGTTCCTCCTATCGTTATATTTTTACCTGAATTGCTGAAGGATTGCCACAAAGAAGGGTTGCTGCATTTGAGAACCTGGTTTGGCTGGAGAATGGGTTCCTTTGTCTTTGCCATTGTTTCTTTTTAAGCCTACTGGAAGCATTGGTGTAGACATATGGGGGACAAATGCCCCCCCACAATTGTAAGTGGGGGGATATAATGGCATTTATCCCCCCCAAAATGGTGTCTCTGCTGTGTGTAAAAATAAGTCTGCAGGCAGGCTGCAGCGGTCTTGTCAGCATGCGTGCAAAAAGTACATGTTAACTTCTTCTGCAGAGGGCTAAAACAAGTACTTATGCTGCTCGCTCATGCGTGCCCCATGCCCGCGCATTTGGTATGTGGCCAGGCCGGGGAATAAACTGCACAGGCCCCTGCACAGTGCACTGCTGCGCAGCCTCAGCCTTTGTTTTTCCAGAACGAAGGAGAAGCCAGGCAGCGGCGCATGCTCGTGCTGATCGAGGGAGTGTGTGAGTCGTTTCCTATTCTAACTTTCCTGTTTGAGAAGGAGATATGGCCCGCCATATCTCCTTCTGAAACAGGAAGGTTGGGCCGGATCGTGGGTTCTCGGGAGTGGAGTGTGGTGGTTCCTTCTTTGGGGCGTGTGTTGTTGACGCGGGGCACTGCTCAATGTGGGAATGCTGGAAGTGAGGTTGTTTCTGTGGGGTGTGGGCAGTGTTGGTGAATAGGCTAGGAGCACTTCCAGCACGAGACAATGCTGCTGTGGCTACTGACATGCTGGTGCTGAGACTGTAAAACAAATAAAATGGACGCGCAGGCGCAGGCCCCTCGGGTGGGAGCGTTACAACTTACCAGTCCGGATGCTACTGCTTATGACGCTTATATGTAAGCCCGTCCGTATATAAATTTAATTTCCAGTGCTTAGGTGTTGAAACTGCCATCACACTGTTCAGATGATTTCAAAACTCTCCAGACCTAGCACTCTCTTCTTTGCACAGTTTTTGTTTGTGAACCTTTTGAGAACACACATGCCTGCTTTACATGTTTACACTTCCGGTTACAAAACAAAAAAGGGACATCTTTATTGCGTCCCAAGGAGGCAGCGCAACCGAAGGAGCAACGGCATGAAAGTGGAACAAGTGCTGTTCGGACTGCTTTGGGGTGGAGCACTCTCTGGTTGGGACAATGCATGCTGTGGACCCGTATGTGTGAACAGTGCTGTCACAGAGTTGTGGGCTCTTGGTTAACAAGGCACTGTTGATTATTTACAGGAGATCGATTGTGGGGGGCGGTCCCTTCAGGGCTGTTGATTATCATGGTGGCACTGTGTCAGCTCCGGAACACTAATCATTTTGGTGCACTCCTTGTCGGCCTAGAGCCGCCAGTGTGGGTACTGCAGATATGGGGTACGGTTGGTGTGGACCACTGCCAGCTGTGGAGCTGGATAAGTGGGCACTGTCAATTTGTGATAAGGCTAGTGTGAGTAATTGCAGGTATATGGCTGGGTGTCAGTGTGGGAAATTGCTCTGGGACACCTCTGCGTGAGGCTGCTATCACAGAGTTCTCACTGTGGAATGCATGCCACTGTGGAAAACCTTGAGATGTGGAACACTGCTGGCTGTGGAGCACGGTCAGTCCTTGTGCACTGTCGGCATAGGGCTGTCAGTGTGGGCACTACTAATGTGGGATACAGTTGAGGAGGGATAGGGCTGTCGGTGTGGGCACTACTAATGTGGGATACAGTTGAGGAGGGATAGGGCTGTCGGTGTGGGCACTACTAATGTGGGATACAGTTGGTGTTTGGCACAGATGGTTGTGTGGCTGTCAACATAGGCACGGACGGTCTGTCAGGGATTTGACAGCTTGCTTAAAGGAATGGTTCGCACAAAATGTTTTATTTAAAAAATAGATAGGCAATATTAAAAAAAATCTATTGGCAATTTATTTTTTCCAAGTCCCTATGTAAAATTTTGAGCAAATCAAGCTCAAAGAAAGCACATGGGGGCATCCATTTTGTGAAATGGATGCCCGCCGCTGTGCTCGCTTTGGCTTTTGCCAGCTGTAGTAAACAAAAGCTACCACTGGGTGGCTTTTCCTTCATTGGTGCTGTACGCGGAGGACGGGGACCGGAGACTACAGGCAGAAAAGCTGCAGCTGCATCTCGGTAAGTGCTATTTTTTAAATAAAAATAAACACTAGCTGCAGTTTGTTTTCTAGGTTTTCCGGGCTGGAGGAGCCCGGAAAACTTAGAAATAAAACCAGAGCTTTAAAAACGTTGTATTTATGTTTGCGGTTGCTTTTGAAGCGACCGCGAACATAAATACAACGTTATTGTGTTTGAAAACGCTGTGGTTTTTCTTTCTAAGGTTCTCAGGCTCCTCCGGCTCGGAGGAGCCTGAGAAACTCAGAAAGAAAAACCGCAGCGTTTTCAAACACAACCGCGTTGTGTTTCTGCCTGCCGTGGCTATCACTTTGGGTCTCCGGTGCTCCCCCAGGAGAGCACCGGAGACCCAAAGTGAAAGCCACGGCAGGCAGAAACACAACACGGTTGTGTTTACATGCCGCAGTGTCTCTGCCTACAGCCGATTTCCCATTTGGGGCTCTCGGCCTCCCCACGGGGAGCCCGAGAGCCCCAAATGGGAAATGCTAAATGCTGCAGTGTTTCTGCTAAATCTGCTTTCCCATTTGGGGAGCCCTACAGCCCCAAATGGGAAAGCAGATTTAGGCAGAAACACTACACGGTTGGGTTTGAAAACGCTGCGGTTTTTCTTTCTAAGTTTCTCAGACTCGGAGGAGCCGAGAAACTTAGAAAGAAAAACCGCAGCGTTTTCAAACACAATAATAATGTATTTATGTTTGCGGTCGCTTCAAAAGCGACCGCAAACAAATACGTTTTTAAAGCTGCAGTTTTATTTCTAAGTTTTCCAGGCTCCTCCAGTCCAGAAAACTTAGAAAAAAAAACGCAGCTAGTGCGATTTAAAAAAAAAAAAAAAAAAAAGAAATAGCACTTACCGAGATGCAGCTGCAGCTTTTCTACCTGTAGTCTCCGGTCCGCGTCCTCCGAGTCCCGGCACCAATGAAGGAAAAGCCACCCAGTGGTAGCTTTTGTTTACTACAGCTGGCTGGCTTTTCCTTCATTAGTGCCGCAAAAGCAAAAGCCAGCACAGGCGGGCATCCATTTCACAAAATGGATGCGCCCATGTGCTTGCTTTTGGAAATTTTTAGCTTGAATTGCTCAAAATGTTGCATATGGACTTGGAAAAAAAAATGCCAATCGTTTTATTTTTTTAATATTGCCTATCTATTTTTGAAATAAAAAAATTTGGGCGAACCATTCCTTTAATCGTCAGGAAATCACCAGCATGTGGTGAGGGCTGAGAGATGACACCTTGCTTAGTCTGTCTATAGCAATTTTAACAAATGGTGGGCAGCTCCACCTGGAAACTGTCTATTAGTCCAAAGATGTGCACTCATGCGTCCCCTTCTGACTCAAAGTAGTGGGTGGTTATTTTCAGGGACGCAGATGGCAGCCTTTATTTCAAATGATGTTTGAGCTGCTAACATTGTCGACGGTTAACCCATGACTCAGCCACAATGCAGCACGTCAAAAGTAAACCCCCTATCAGCTCTCCATTCAATTAATCCCGCAGCATCTTCGCTGCTCGGGGAAGTGTTGGGATAGGTAATATTGCATCCCCCTCAACAGAAATGGGGGGGTGTAAATTCACCCGCACAATCTCCTCCCGTTCACATGTCTCAGCCACAGAAATGGCCTGGACCACCGATCCCAATCGGCCCACTCCACTCAGTACGAAGTTGTTGAGGAGAGCCCTTGCTTCTCATCAAGTGAAGGGGGTGAAACTCGTCCCCGTTACGCTAGATTAAGAGATGGTATGCTAGCATGCGATTCCAGGTTACACTATGCCAGAATGCATAGTGAGCTCCACAAGTCCCTTCGCCAAGGACTCCCACAAAAGCAGTAATCCCATTTAGGCTTGCAAGGCATTATGACACAAATCAGCATAGCAAAGACCATAGACTAGAAACTGATAGAACCATCAGCCCATCACATTGAATATGTGATACCAGGCTGATGGGTACGTCCAATAAACACGTGCAGCCAATCTTTAAATGCTGTGATATTTTTGGCAATGTCAGTGGCACAGTTTGCTTTATAAAGCGCACTATGATGCCAATTTAAAACTAGCTTCCACAAACATTCCTTTGGACATAACGAGAAGCCCTGTGATCATGAGCAACCGCAACTCCCCATCGAATCATGGGTGCACTTTTGCCCATTTCAGAGTTTAGTGACCATGCTCCTCTCTAGCAACCGTTAAGAGGAAACGGTACTGTCAAAGCCCTGGAGGTATAACACGAGACTTACTGTGCCCCAGGCCCCAGTGCCCGACACGTGAAAAGGGTGACCGCTCAGCACGTGGAAAGCAGACATTCATGCACCTAAGACACAGCAAACCTGATGAGATCCCGCCCCAATCACTAGCCTGAACAATTAACTGGTTTGTATCACAGTCGATCCCTTACTATCCCTTGGCTCTATTTATTACAACCTCCTTCTTCATACACCAGACTTACCGCACAAACGTACTCGACCCCTTCTCTGCTGCAGTCATATTTAGAGTCACTTTCCCCTCTTCTTACCGACAATATCCAGCTCCTTCCCACCTCAGCAGCAGTAAATTCCACAATAGCAGAAAACAAAACAGTGCACGGGCCAGCAAGAGCATACTGCGCAACCATCAGTGTCACCGACAACAGAGAAAACACTAGACCGCGCATGTGTGGTCCACGTGCCTGACAAAAATACGGTCAATATTAACTATGCTGTGCTGCCATGATCATTCGCTATCCCGAACATCTCGCCTTCTATGCCTATTAGTTACCAAAGCGAGGTTTGAATCGCAGCAACATGTGTCAAGTGTTATAGCATTTGTTGCCTGGAAACCCTGATTGTAGAGGGGGGTACACAATTCTCAACCGGTTGTGCAGTCCCCAATGCCGATTTTACAGAATGTGCATCCAGTGCGTTCTTTGCTTTTTTTATTTGCTTATTGTGTTTTAGTCAAAGTCCCCAAAGTGTCCACTGTCCCCCCAGATTTTATGGGTCTACTACGCCACTGGCTGAAAGTCTTTCGAGGAATTTTTCTCCCCCACCCTCCTTATTGGCGGTCACATCTTGGGACAAATAC
Organism: Ambystoma mexicanum; assembly: GCF_040938575.1. Taxonomy (NCBI): domain Eukaryota; kingdom Metazoa; phylum Chordata; class Amphibia; order Caudata; family Ambystomatidae; genus Ambystoma; species Ambystoma mexicanum. Next base: position 992,709 of record NC_090926.1, on the reverse strand, counting down.
TGGGTCATTGCTGTGCTCAATCGCTGCAAAATCCTCCTGAAATCAAGCGTAAAAGGCCTCCATAGCCTACACAGGTATACTGAAAAATGTACGCATTACATAGACAGTCATATGAAATTCAAATAAATATTATATGCTTAGGACACAGTAAACACCAAAGGTTTAACAAATAAATTGTGAAAGGGCCTAGTATAGACCAATCCCACTCCTAAAGCTACATATAAGGCCTGTACCTTGCGTCAAACCATGCACATTAAACTGCTAGCGGGTTGGGGGAAATAGGGTTCTCTAGACAGCAGTAAAAACACAAACTCTTGTGTCCTGTTCTCTTTATCCCCATAAAGATAGGTTGCCACTACTGTGCTTAAGCTACATCCTGGGCATGCTGAACGTTAACGGATAGTACGCGCTGTGCAGGGGCATGACTGAGGCACCCCATGCAGGTGCCTGCACAAAATAAAAAAATAAATAATTAAAAAAGAAATTTAAAAAACGAGAAAATGATGGTATGCAATGTGCTCCGATTCCATGCCTGTTCTGTCAGATGTCCAACAGCATGAGAGAAAAGCGTATAGGACAAAAGAGTATGTGTTTTACTGCTGTCTAGGGATTCCTTTCTCCTCCTTCCCACCCCAATCACTCAGCAGTCTAATGTGAATGGTTTGACACCAGGTACAAGCCTTACATTCCCCTTTGAAATAGGAAATGGTCTATATAGTAGGCCCTTTTACAAAGGCCCTCATTACGACCCTGGCGGAAATCAACTGACATGACCGCCATAGCGTAAATAGCGTTTCCGCCACTGCACGATGGAGGAAAGTGCGGCTAATTCTGACCCATCGGGCACGAGCATTACGCCATGGCGGAAGTGCAAAGTCCGCGATGGCGGAAATGACCCCAAAACGCCCCTTACCGCCGTCGTACGTCGCCCTAGGTGCAATTCCGCCACCCATATTAGCGGTCACCGTAATGAGCGGTCAGCGCAAAATACGGTGACCGTAAATATACGGAAACGGAAGTAAAAACATGGGGCCGGAACGGGAAACAGCACGCCGTACACCTATAAAACCAGAATCCCAACACAACCATCAAAAATCCGACCCTGAGACGCATCCCAACCCGTCAGCCACCCCAGTTAAAAAAATAAATATGGGAAAAGTTGCTAAAAAAGCGTGCGACCGCAAGTGGCAGGTCCACTTCTCCCACGAGGAACTCACCGTGCTCACAGAGACCCTCCAGGAGAACGCTGCCATCGCCTTCTCGACGCAAATGACCAGGACGGCACTTGCGAACAAGAAGGCCATATGGGCGCTGGTGGCACAGCGGGTAAGTGCGGTGGGGACCGCACCCCGCAACCCACAGCAATGCAGAAAGCGATGGGACGACCTACGGATACGCGTCCGGAGCATACTCTCTGCCAACCGGAACATTGCCACAGCTACCGGGGGAGGATCGGAATCACCCATCAAGTTGACCCCCTGGGAAGAAATCTGTGCCTCCACCATTGGAATGGAGAGCATAGAGGGAGTCGGAGGGATGGAGAAAGGAGTGCAGACATCAGAAGAATCAGGTAGGTGGCCCGAATAAAACAATGCCAAATCCACAATTACCAACCATGTGCAGTACCATGTGTCCCCAGAGTGCACTAGAAACACATGTCCAGGAGAACGACCACATACATTGCCATGACAGCGCCCCTTAAAAGTCAGATTAAATAAATAAATATTTAAAAATCCAAAAAACACACTCTACATGTGCAGCATGCACACCCTAACTGCAGACTGCAAAATAACTGCATCCCCAATGCACAAAAAAATGAGACCACCTCCAAGGCCCTGACCCAAATCACCCCCAGGTACCACCCCAATGCATGTGATACAATTGCCATTACAATTACCACAGACCCATGAATAACGCTCGGCCTCCTTTACTCCACCACAGGGTCAGATTCCAACGACGAGCTTCAGGACACCCCTACCAGCACACCTGCAAAGAGGGCCAAGACCAACGGCCAAAGACCCTCCACCTCAGCTGCACGGATCAAGACACGTCAGCAGCACAAATCGAGTGGCAGCACACTGGAGGGGACATCAACAGGCACCCCAGCAGCCAGCATGTCCACAACAGCAGCACCACAGGTCCCCCCAATGGATGCCACAGAAGGCACTGCTTCTGGTGGCAGCAGCACCATAGGTGAAACTGCTTTCATGCCAGCATGCTCCGACACAGAAAACGGTGCTGTAGATGTAGGATCCATCCATGACCTGTCCCAATCCCCCTGTATGTTTCATCCCGTACACCATGAAGACACCACGCAGGGGCACCCACAAGACGACGACTGGCCAACCCCAACAAGGCCTGTTGCAAGGCAACATGAGGCGTCCAGCCCCTCTGTGACACCACCGGAAATGGGCATGGCCCAGCAGAGGCAACAGTCCCTCGAGCAGATGATAGTGCAACAGCAGCAAATGGCCACGCTCCTCAAGGAGCATGCTGATGAATGTGGGGGTTCTAAGGCAGCCATTGAAACATCTGAGACACTTAGGGCAGAAATGGAGCGTAGTACAGAGACACTAAGGGCACAAATGGAGAGAAGCACCGAGAGCCTGAGGGGACAAATGGAGAGAAGCACCGAGAGCCTGAGGGGGGAACTGCATGCGACGTCTAAAGACGTATGTGGTGAACTTGCCGCTGTGCGCCGTGTGCTCACTGAGCTCTCACAAACCCTTAGGGACATGCATGGACGTGAGCAGGCAGAGACATCATCCGTTGCAAGTTCCGTCCAGGGCAGCCCCCAACGTAGATCTGGGAGGACCCGGCGCTCTACAGGCAGGGGTGCCCCTGATACCCGGAGAGGGGGCTTGCAATAGCGTCTGCCCACTGACGATGAGCGTCTTCGGACACTGGTGTTCGGGGGGGAGGTTGGAGGGTGTAGGGGGTGTGTTGGGCTTCATTGGGTGGCGGGTCGATTGGGTGTGTAATGTCATTTCACATCTGCAATACAATTCTTCATATTCATCCAATGAGATGTGTGGACATTGATCTCTGTGTACGAGGCCTATCTTGGCGTACAGTCCACATTGTGCATGTTCCAGACTCACACAGTGCCACAAGTCCCGTGTCCATGTAACAGCCACCAGGCGTGAGTGCTAGAAGCATGCATCTATGAGATTCTGACGAATTTCACGGGCCGCCTGTGCCTCGCGGACTCCTTGAGGTGCTGCCACATCACCACCCTCATCATGACCATCTTCAGGTGCTTGCAGTTCTGCGTCAGGAGGCATGGCCACATTTCTACGTACGCACATGTTGTGTAGCATGACACATGCCATGACCATCTTTGCAACCTTCTCATGGCGGTACAGGAGTGCCCCGCCAGACCTGCTGAGGCAGCGGAAACGAGCCTTCAGTAGGCCGAATGCCTGTTCTATGACCACACGGGTACGTGAGTGGGCATCTTTGTAGTCCTCCTCATGCTGGTCCTGTGGGTTCCGGATTGGTGTGAGGAGCCATCTCTTCAGTGGATACCCGCAATCACCTGTATGTGGACAAGAAAGGATGTTTGTGGAATGTCAATGCTACGTACGCACCCCCCCCCCTTCCTGCCAGATCATGCACGCATCACCTACCCCACATACTCATGCATTAAATGAGACTCACCGAGTAGCCAGGATCGGCGCCCTGCGTGTCGCTCCATGTAGCGTGGTATTCTAGAGTTCCGCAAGACCATAGAATCATGTGTTGATCCTGGAAATCGGGCAGAACAATGTGTAAAGATCCTGTTGGAGTCACACACCATTTGTACATTGATAGAATGATATTGTTTCCGGTTGCGGTACTGGGCCTCCATGGCATGTGGGACAACCAATTCCACATGGGTGCAGTCGATGGCACCAATGCAACCCGGTATGCCGCCAAGTGCATGGAATCCCACTTTTGTGTTTGTAAGCTCCTGCTCCGAGCGTGGTAAAGTGATGTAGTCGTCTGAGTGCTTCAGGAGGGCATCAAGCACTTGGAATAGTGTCCGTGAGAATAGGGGCTGTGAAATGCCATGCAACTGTCCGACTGTGTGCTGGTAGGTGCCTGTGGCCAGGAAGTGGAGTACAGACACCACCTTCAGTAGGGGTGGGATGGCGGTTGGGCTATCTATCATGCTGACAAGGTCAGCGTGTGTCATGTCGACAATGGCGGTTATGGTGTCCCGGTCCAAACGGTAGAGGGTGTGGATCTGCTCAGCTGTGAGGTTGAACGGATTAGCTCGGAGGCGTGGGATTGCGGGCTGCCTGCGTGGTGGTAGTGGCTGTGCTGGTGGGGCTTGCTGGCCATGCCTTGCCCTCCTCCTCCTCCTCCTCCTGCGTCTCCTCTGTGCGGCCGGTTGTTGCAGTCGTTGGCGTTCGTCTTCTTCTTGAAGTTGGAGTACTTGCAGTGCAATCAGGTCCCCCAGGCCCAACATGGCTAGTCCTGCCGGTAGCATTCTGGAGTGGGTGTGGTTGTGGGAGGGGTTTGGGTATGCAATTTATGTGTTTTCAGGCTGTATAGCCTCCACCTGTGGTGATTCATTTCACCTGTGTCAGCTGCAATGCCTTTCGTGCGAGCACGTCCCGCACACCACGCTGCAATTCGACGCATGGCATCTTGCATTTGCATTCATGTTCTTATTCCCGAAGGCTGTGGAATATTGGTTAATGTGTTAATTCTGCTATGGTCCCATTGTTGCACATGCGATATTTGCATTCGCGAGCAGACTTGTGAAGGGTCAGTGGAATGTAGTGCTCGATCAACGGTGAACCCTCATGCAGCACTGTACCGACGTTCACCGACGGTGGGGAGTCCCATCAGTGATTGAGGCCGTTTGACATTTTCACACACAGCCGCACTGCATAGATGTATTTGTGAATACAGGCGTTCACAGATGCCTTTTCAACGTGATGTTGCAAATTAGGAATTCGAAGGACAGCGCTTTCGGTTTTCGACTAGCGGCGTGGAGACGCCCACAGGTCTGACTGGAAATGTAACGTTCTATTGTTGAATGTCCTTGGGACAGGGCCCATGACGGGAATGCAATGATTGATATGATTTGCATGGGATGCGCTATAGCGTAGTGGACGATAAGGCAGGACGTTCACAAATACATGTGACTTCACTACACAAGGAATCCGGGCAGGAGCACAGTGGATTTAGAAGGCTGCATTACGCACAGACTCAATGGACATTTCGAATGTTATGTGAGTGAATATTCAGGCGTTTTCATAACGGGATGAGGGAATGATGAATGGATGCATGGGAAGATGATTTAATTGGGAGTCGGCCATGTACATGGCTATTTGGAATCTATCCCCTTCCCCTGCGCTATGTGATGCAAGGCTGCCATAGTGGGACCATCGTCTGTCTGCCCTTGTTGAACCCTCCCTGTCTCGACGCGCCTTCAATCACTTGTGTCTATGCACGTTGATGATCCCATCTGATGGATCCTGTTCTGACAGGCGCATGCACACAGACACTCGTTTGAAATAGTGTATTCACCTCGATTTGTGTCGTAATGATTCGCAAGTGAATTTTGGGTGCAATTGATCCTTATGAGTGGGCTAGCATGCATATGGTTGTAGGTTTGGTGTATTGAATGTAGTGAGTAATACATATGAAGTTCGGATGCCCATACTATATTTTTTTTCATTTGGGTGACAGGTATCTCCTCCCCTTCTGCCGCTGCCATCTGTACGCCACTCCTGCAGATGGCTTCTACAGTCGACACCTGCAGCTTCGAGTTAATCAGTGGAGCACCATTACGATCTTATGGGACGATCGCCAATGGCCCACATGCCCTTACGCAGTACTAGTGGCTAGGTGCAGCATACCTAGCTTCCAGCTGGACTAGTGCCTACTTCATGGGACGGGCCTGCGGTCCTAGGCGCTTCCATGTTGCCTTTTTGGACGTGGATGTAGCCCCTGTGTGCCATGGAGGTACAGGGCGTCACATGGGGTAGCTGGTCATTTATTCCGGATGCAGCCCACAGTAATGCTGATCATTTGTGAGTTTATGCTCAAATGGCTGTATGGCCTTGGTGATTTTGATGTGCATTAAATTTATATTCTGATATTAACCGTGTGGCGTTATTCTTTGCTAGTAATGTGGCATATTCCGATTTGTGGCGCGATGTATTGTGAGGTGTTCTGCATTGGGTTCCGGCTTCTGGGTACAGTTGTGTGGTACATGCTTATGGTGATGGTTGGTTTGGCTACTGCCATGTGTACAGGGCTGGTGCAGTCTCCCTCAGGTTACTGCTTTGACTGTTGGTTTACACTGGTGGCAAGCGATGGGGGACTGTTGTTGTTTTGTGTCATGGAATTTTCAGTTCATTTTGATGTACTTGCACCTTCAGATGCCTGTGCTGCATCAGTATGGCAATGGTGTGTTGCCAATTGGGGATGGCCACTCACAGGGCACTTGGGGCCCCTGCATGCATTTGTTCGTTGGCATGCATGGGTGACTTGTACATTTCACTGGTTGCATGGTGTGACTGCATTGCGCCTACGAGGAGTTGTGCAATGTGGCCAGGGAGTGGAGTACAGGCACTCAGTAGGGCCATTACGGTTGGTTCACGATGCCGTAGTTCTCGCCATGGCGGAATGGTACTTTCCGCCATGCTTGATGGCGTTAGGTGAATGTCCGCTGGGGTCAGCATTCGCGTACCGTTGCGCCATGGCGGATATTGCGGTTTTGCACGGCGCGCGTGCGCGTACTTGGTGCAGTTAGCGTTGGCGTTCATTACGGTGTCGCTACTCGCATCGTACTTTACGGTGACGGGTCATAATCGCAACGGGCGGTATTCGATGCCGGTATTGCATTTCCGCCATCGTTTTTCGTATTCCGCCAGGGTCGTAATGAGGGCCAAAGTGTTTTACTGTGTCCTAAACATATAGTACTTATTTGAACTTCAGATTGTACGTAATGTGTATATTTTCCTGTGTAACCTATTGTATCTAATCAAAAGCCTTGCCACTTCGTCTGAGTGAAGCCAATGATGCTCCAATATACATACAATAGAGAGATCTAGACCTCTACTGATCTTTTGTGGTGTCCTTATTTTACCCTTCAGATAGATGCTTGCACACACTTCACCAGAGGATTTGTTAGGAAAGATTTTCTTTTTGCCGCTTTCCTCCCATAGACTTCTAAGGGACACCCTCTTTTTCTTGCTTTGATAAAAGTCCTGACTTTTTGGAGGCAAGTTTGTCCTTTTGCTCATTCGTATGAGGAACTTATCAGGTCACAAAAACATCAGCACTGAGAGACTGTGTCTGATGTGCTTATATTGTTACAATTGCACACATCACATTAAAGTGATGTGTGGTTACGATACTTTGTACTCTTATATCTTTTCCTGTAATGGCATTTTGATTAACTTGACAATGTGGAGATGGTGTCAGTGGATATTTTACTGCCCTGTTTTTCTAATTTTACTTGTGCTCCTTTGCATTTATTGCAAATAGCAATTAAGGGTGGCTAGCAACCCAAGATGGCTGTGCCACAAGGTTTAAGTTTGTTCTTTGGCCATCTTGTCCTTACTGCCTTCTCAGGTCAGGAAGTGCCATTTATGGAATGGCCTTTCCTAGGGAAAGCGGCTATTTTTGCAGGTAAAGGAGTGATGTGTGTGAGCTGTTGTGTGAAGTGGGGCTTGGACTATCTGGTCCCAATATACATCCAGATGCCTGAATATCTGTTGCTGGACAGATGTGGGCAGTGGCTATACGTGATTGGATATCCACTAATAGTGATGCAGTTCCTTATCATTGGAGGGCTCTGGTGAGCTCCTAGCCCACATATTGGATAAAATGAGAACTCCTGCAGCAATTGACCGATCATTGGAGGCAAGACCCCTACACAGAAGAGCCGGCAACACCTGCTGGTGACCAGAATCAACTCCAAAGCTGTCCTAGTGAAGCCCTGCTGCGCTGCCTGATCTCAAGAAGACCCTGGTCGATGCCTCGACCCCTGGACCTGTGGGAACAACCCGTCTTGACCCCTACTCCAGGATCTGTGCCTTCGGAAGGGTCCCTGGACCAACAAGTGGACTGACCAGCTCTCTCCTGGGAAACCTTGCTGCAGCAGCAGGCGTTGCGAGTGCAACCTTGGAACTTGGAGGATCTTTAACTTGTGGAACAAGATGCCTGCTCTTGCCATTTCAACCTTCCAGCATCAAACAGATGATGTGCTGGGCCTGCTCCTTTGGTCGTTCATTGAAGATTGCCTGTCGCCAACTGATCTTGGTGACCTCCATTGCAACGTATCTTCATTGCTCCCTGAAGGTGTCCTGCGGTGGTCTGCTCCGTAGAAGTCTTCATCTGGTCTTCGTTGGGTATTCTGCTGGGAGGTGTCTGGAACATATTCATAAGCACTGCATCCGACCAAAACTAAATCCCACACCAAAAAGTTGTGACCCCCCCCCCCGGACCAAGCACAAATGTTTGTCCCCAACGGATTCTGGAAGCTCAGCTGTGGTCTCTGGGGAAATCAGAGTCAGGGGGTTAAGTAAGCATACCGGTTTGTCACTCCTCTTTGCTCCACAGGGTTACATGCACATAAAGTCCTGGCCTTAAATCACAATCACTCTTTCCCTGACAATAGTCGGTGGAGGCCTGGTCAAGGATCCCTTCCTAGGGCTAATCTATTGTTTTGGTGTTCAGCTAGTTTACCTACTTCGCTTTACTCAACTTTTGACTCTTTTTAATCATAACCACTGGCATTGCCAATCTCTTACTAAACCTACCTGAGAAGTCTAACTTTGGAACTGATGACTTTATGGTACAAGGCCGCTAACCAAGTTAGGGTTGCACGCATTAAGTGCTAGGGGAACGCTTTTCTAATTCTTATGCAACCAAGTACTAACCCGCGCTTCACTGGTTCTTGAATCTAAGATGCTTTCCTACATCGCCTAAGGGTGAATGCGTTATATCTGTTTCATAGTGTGGGTGTGACAAAATAAGAATTTCATTCTTGCGTAGTGTATATTTTAAAGGCCTAATCATTGTATATTTTTCTACTTACCTGTCCAACTTGAATTATTGGTGTGCTCTATGGAGACTCATTGTAGACCTGGCCCACTTGCACATCCCTCCTTAAGACTAAGCCCCGCTGCTGTGCTACCTTACCTTGATGGGGTCTGGCTAAAATCTCACTGTCTCCCGGTTCACCATAATAGGGTGGTCTCACAAAATCCACCCTCGGGGTTGATTTTGGAAGTCCATCTGAACAGGATTAGGAAAAAGAAAATTACTAACGAGGAATAACGCACAACCAGCGATCCAGTGCAAAGAACAGAAGCCCAGCCAGTGCATATTCCCCAAGAGGAGGTAAGATGAATTGCGCAAGGTAGTAGACAAGAACGCGATAAGAGCGCGATTCGCTGAGAGGCCCGTTTTCTTTTTTAGCAATAGGTTTCTAGTACACAGTGGAGAGAAGGCAAGGCCAGTAAAACTTGAAAGGTCTGAACGAGTAGCTAACCTACAGACATTTCAAGATGTAAGGGATACACACCTTCTGAGAACTCCTGCGCACAGGAAACTGGTTGGTGCACCTAGACTTCAGTGATGCCTATCTCACTATTCTGATCGCAACAGCACAGATTTCTCAGTTTTCGGTGGAACAGGGGAAATGGCACTTGACAAGTCTCCTTTTCGGTCTCGCGTCCGCCCCTTGGCCATTCACCAAGATAATGAGACCTGTAGCAGCAGCAATATGGGAGAGAGGCATCAGGATAATCATTTACCTTGACGATATCCTCATTCTAGCTCAAAACAAAGTAGCTCTCCAAGAAAATGTGTGGTTGAGCTAGACCCTTCCATCTTCTCTAGGCTTCATCGTGAACCTAGACAAGTCCCAGTTGCAATCAGTAGAGAGTAAAATTCCTAGGATTCATTATAGATCCAGGAAAGCAGTTCTCAAGCTGCCGACTCACAAGGTGAAATCCATCAAAAAGTAGCTCAGGACAGTCATTGCAAAGAAGATTATTTCGCTTCGCAGTCTAGCCAGAATAGCTTTGATCCAAGTAATCTTTCCAGGACCTCTCCATTAAGGAGCCCTGAAAAAGCTCAAGATCAGACACTTACAGGGAGGAGAAGGATAACTAGTGACCCTAGATCAGGAAGCTCTGACAGAGCTCAATTGGTGGCTTCAGAACATGGAAGCCTGGAACAGCTGAGCAATTTCCGGCGGCACCCCAGATATAATTAGAGTCCGATGCGAGCAGAGCCAGCTGGGAAGTCAGATGCAGAGAGATAGAGACAGGGAAAACGGTCAGCAGAAGAGCGGAGGTTACACATAAATTGTCTCAAGCTTCTGGCAGGGTCCTTCGCACTGCGCGCTTTTACCAAAGGCAAAGCCAACTGTTGGTTTTACCCAAGATGGACAACATCTCTGTTGTCTTTTATATAAGCAAACTAGGAAGGACCAGATCCAAGATGGTAGAAGAGATAGCAAAAGATTTTTGGCATCACTGCCTTCAACATCACATTGAAATATCAGCAGAATACTCACCAGGGGAACAGAACAGGGTAGCACACTGGAACTCACGGTATCTCGTGGATTCCAGCGACTGGAAGCTTCATCCCCAAGTCTTCACACGACCACAGGAGATTTGGGGTCTCCTAGAAACTGATCTATTAGGGTCTAGGTTGAACGCTCAGACACCCAAATACTTCAGCTGTAGGATAGACCCGGGTGTAGTAGGGACGGACTCTTTTCTACACCAGTGGGGCGGAGCAGTGAACTATGCCTTCCCGCCTTTCGTCATGCTGACAAGAGTCCTAGCGAAGGTCTGCAGAGAAGTGGCAGAGCTAGTAGGAATAATGCCATTTTGGAAGTCAGAGGCCTGGTTTCCAGTAGCGATGGAACTTTCTTTGGATTTCCCCGAGGATCGTTCCTCATCGGCAAGACCTCCTGCTCAGCCCAAACAGCCTTCCTCACCCTCTAATAGAAACAGGAAGTCTCTGCGTAATAGCTTGCAGGGTTTCAGGAAAAGATGGCAATTGCCAGGCATTTCGCAGCTCACTGCCGACTGCATTAGAGACTCTGGGGCACCTTCCACCATCCGGAGCTATGGCGTCGCTGGTCCGACTGGTGCACGAATGCAGTATTCATCCCTTTTCAGCTCCTCTAGTTCACTTTGTCAATTTCTTAGCCGACAGATTTCACGACGCATGCGCCTACAAGATGCTCGGAGTTTACAGATCGGCTGTATCAGTGGGACACAATAGAGTAGACGGGAAGCCCATAGGAGAGCACCCTGCAGTTGTTCGCTTACCCAAGGGAGTGAAGTTGAGGAAAGCACCAGAACCCAAATATGCAGTCCTCTTGGACATCAGAGAAGTGTTACGAATGTTTCTCACTGGCCGAAGTACAGCAAATCTCTCGCGGTCGCAATTGTCAGTGAAGCAAGCAATGCTGCTCTGCTTAGCAGCATGCAGAAGAGTACTGGGCGTTAAGGCACTGGAAATAGAAAGGAAGATATTTTACATGGAGGGCGTAGTGTTCAGCATAGCTAAAAGAACAAAATGTGACTAAGATTATTTCTTAACTCACTTTCCAGAAAACAAAAAGATATGCGTAGCATAGTGCATAAAAGATTACTAGGCAGCAACAGCCAACATTAGACCAGTAGGAGTAACACAGTTGCTTATAGCACGTAGGAAGCCGCACCACACTGTAGCTATAGCCACGATAGCCAGATGGGTCAGAGAGGTTATGCATTGGGCAGGCATAGACCTGTCCAGATTTGGAGGCAATTCAGCTAGAGGGACAATGCTGTTAGTGCTTTCTCTGCAGGAGTGTCACTACAAGACATTATGAAGTCAGCTGATTGGTCTTCCGAAGCTACATTTAAGACTTTATTTCAAACCAGTGTCAGAAATACCTAATAGAGTAGTGGCGAGCTTTGAACAAGCATAATGCTTGCCTCCTGTCTGGACATAGAATTAAGTTTGCTCATGCTGACAGCGCAGGGTAGTCTTTGATTCTATTATAGACACAGAGGCTAGCATTATATCCTGCCCAATACAGCGAGAGGTTTCTATGCTGACATGTGTATTCATGATGTAGGAACTCTCTAGCGTATTCCCACCCTCACGATTGCACCCTTGATTCCTTATAGGAGAATGCGGCAAGGTCCTTTGTTCGGTCCTTTGGCCATTTTGTCCCTTTGCCTTCCCCAGGTCGAGCAGACCCGGGAAACTGTCATGCAGACTTCCGCGCAAACCGTAGCTTTCGCGGGCTTCTGCATGCCTTGTGTGTGTGCGCGCGCACAGGATGTGGGCTGGAGCAGCTAGTTCCAATACACATCCTGGGTGCCAGGATGTCTGATGTGCTGGGATCACCATGGTCCATGATTGGTCCACGTCTGGAATGGTTGAATGTGAGCAGATCTATTGGTTTCTCTTTGTTTTCGAGCGAAGGAGATTTCGGATAAGATAAAGCACTCTAGAACTATTCCAAGTCGATCTTCTGAGTTCACACCTATCTGAACCGAAGAAGCAGATCTGTGGAACTGCTGGTGACCTGCTGGAAGGTTTGGCAACCTGACGTCCCGTCAGAGTTTGCTTCTCATCGATCACAGAAGGCTTGCAAGGGCAGTTCGACCCATTGGAGTAGTGGGATTAACTACCCTCGGCAACTCCTGCTTAACCTGCAAACGAGTCTCTTCGGAAGTGGTCCTGGACCGCCCATCAAACTGATCAGCTAGTACGGGACCTTTGCCTTGGAACCGCCGCCATATCGGGTTTCAACTTGAGACTTTGGTAACCGTAAACTCTTGGTAAAAGGCACTCTCTCGCCGAGTTTCATACACCTAGCATTGCTAGATCTGGAATTAGGATAGTCCGCCTGAACCAGAGCCTACGCTGTACCTGTGTCGCCCCACTGTGCTGACGAGCTTCGTGGAAGCCTTGCTGCTGTCCCCCACGCCTCCTGTGCCCAAAGAGGAACTGGTCTGATCCGATCGCCAGAAGAGGAGAAAGCGCCACTGTCCCACCATGGACTGAGGTCCCGGAACACAGACCCTGAAAGCCGGAGAGACGCGCAACTGCTGGACTCGAACCAGCAAGCGAACTGGCCTTTACGGGCAAAGTTTGTTCCGGAGTGCGTCGAGGGTCAGTGAGTACTTGCAACACTTACCGGTAGCCGCTGGTGCATCCATAGACTTTTACGCACAAGTGTCCCCCAAGGGCCACTCTCCTTTGTTAGGGTAGCCTGTGCTACCATCCTATTCCCAATTCCTGGAAATCACAATGCCCTCTTGTAGAGACCCTCCTTGAATAGTGGGACCTTATGCTTCATCACCTCACCCATCTTCCTGAGCCACTACAGCCCCTTGAAGAGACCAGTTTTGTGCTTAACCGCATGATCGAGTGCTCCCGTGCTGAATGTGCTTTTGAGCACAAGGTTCCACACTTCGTAGGGATTGGACTGCCTATTAGTCAGGGTTTGAGTTGTTGAAGGACAGCCCCAAGTAGATTTGCACTGTCTGACCCCACCCCCTTCTATTCCAGGTTATAGATCTGTGCATGTGGAATATTAATTTAGACTAATAGTTAATGTATAGGTTTCCTAGTATAGTGTTGTGTTGTGTTAGTATTGTTAATATTGCTGTGGTTTCACCCTGTGTTTGAGTTCAAAGGCCTTTAATAAATGTATATGTATTTTTGATATATATACACACACACCTGACGAATATTTTGTGTTGTTGTTTACTGTGTGCTCATTGTGGGCTTTCGATCACCCTCACCCCTCCTGAGATCTAGTCTTGACCACCACCAATGTTACTTAGTTTGTTCTGGCTTGGCCTGGCTTGTCCAGACAGTTACCCTGTTCCAGGAAACTAGGCTGCCTTCTGAACCTCTGCCCACCAGGTCAGAGTTCAGAAAACCATCTTAACAAAGGCGTATTGCAGGGAAGATGGACATGTCCAGAAAGTCTGGGTACCAGTACCTCCTGGCCCATTCTGGGGCAATAAGGATCATGCATTTCCTGAACTGTCTCAATCTCCTGATCACATGAGGAATGACGGGGACTGGAAGAAACGCGTACAGGAGTGGAAACACTACATCCACCACAAACATATCTCCTAGAGCTCCTCTTGAGGAAAATTCCCTGGAGCAGTAAAGTTTGCACTTCTTGTTGACACTGGTCGCAAACAGGTCCACTTGAGGGGTTCCCCAAAGGGTGATGATCTCTTGAAGGACTTCCTGAGCTAGTTCCCACTCGTGGGAGACTGTGGTCTGCCTGCTCAGAGCATCCACCACTGAGTTCTCCCCTCCGGCTGGTGATCAGCCGACAGGGAGATTCCTTCTTGAATTGCCCAGTACCAGAGCTGCATTACCTCTCTGCACAGTGGTAGTGACCCTACACCTCCTCTCTTGTTGAGGTAGTACATGACCACTGTGTTGTCAGTCATTAACAGGACATTCTTTCCCCGAAGAGAGGGCAGAAAAGTCTTCAGTGCAAGTCTGATTGCTCTCAGCCTTAAAAGATTGAAGTGTAGTTTGGACTCCGATGGAGACCAACGACTGCTGATGGTCATATCGTTGGCGTGTGCTCCCCACCCCTTCAGTGAGACATCCGTCACTACGGTTATCTCCGGCCATAGTTGACAAAAGGTTCTCCCTTCATAATGTTGTACTCACAGGCCCACTACAGGAGATTCTATGCAACCCTGCTTGGAACCTGAATTAGGTCTGACATGTTGCCCGAGAATTGAGACCATTGTGTCCTGAGAGCCCATTGAAGGGATCTCCTCAGGCGAGCCTTTGGCACCACAAAAATGCAGGATGCCACGAGGCAAAGCAACCTCAAAGTCGAAGGCCATGAGACGCTGGGCACTCTGAAACGTGGAGACCATCTGCACAATGTCTTGAGCCCTCACCTTGGGTGGTGCGCTCTTTCCGCAAGGATGTATACAGTGCGGCCCAGATGAACTAGAGCTTTTGAGATCGTGTCATATGGGACTTCTTGTAATTGAGGGAGAATCCCAGTCTGTGAAGAGAGTGACAGGTGACGTTGAGAAGATCCAGGACTTATTCATGAGAACACGTCCTGACCAGCCAATCGTCCAGGTAGGGGTAGACGTGAAACCCCCCTCTCCTGAGACTCAGTGCCACCACCGCCATCAGTTTGGTGAAAACCCTTGGGCGGAGGTAAGCCCAAACGGCAGAACTCAAAACTGATAATGAGAACGGCCAACGGCGAATATTGAGTTGGAGGGCCTGAAGGATCTGAGAAAGTATGACCATCTTGAACTTGTTCTTCCTGAGGAGCTTGTTCAAGTATCGATGGGTCTCAGTCGTCTGTCCTTTTTGGGGATTAGGAAAAATGGAGCGTAGCATCCTTTATTCCTCTCTGCTACAGGAACAGGCTCTATAGCACCTTTCTCTAGCAGGATCAAAAGTTCCTGAACAAGAAGCAGATCTGGGACTTTCAAAGAATGGCTCCCCGGTGGATGGTTCTGAGGTCTTTGAATGAAGAGAAGGCAGGTTTCTAATGGCCAAGTATCCGAAGTAATGTCTCGCCGTTCTTTCAGATGTTGAGACAGTCTGCCTGCCACCGGGGTGTCGTGACTCAAGAACTCAGAGGGGTTTGAAAAGGCTGAGGCTGCCTAATAGCAACACCCAAACATTTGGCTGCCACCTTTGAGGTCTGCAACTTCAAGGATTTCGACAGCCTTGCTGTCAAAAAGAGGAGACACGTCAAAAGGCATGTTAAGGAGTCTAGACTGCACGTCTGGGGCAAATCCAGATTTCCTTAACTACGCAAATCTGCAAATTGCGGTGCTTGCCGCCATGGCTCCGCTGATGCGGTCAGCAGAATCCGGACCAAGAGACTCGCACATGGCTTCCTTGCTGTCCCTTAACAATGGCCAAGAAACTGTCGCTTTCCTCCACTTTAGGAATATGCTCAGCCGCCATAGAAATGCAGTCTCCGAGTGTATGAAAACTTTGCTAAGACACATGTGAAGTTGGCTGATTTAAGAGCCATGCTCCCTGCAGAAAATACTTTTCTTGCCCATGCATCTCCACTTTTGGCACCTCGATGGAATGGGATGGTTGGATAAACTGTTTTGAGGTTGTGGCCTGCACCACCAGACTTTCTGCAGTGGGGTGTTTTGATAAGTAGTTGGGGTCACGATTAGTTCTTGTTTACTGCCAGACTTGACTGTGGCGTCTCCCAATTGGCACTCGCCCTTTTCTGAAGAGCAATGTGGAAAGGTAAAATGGCACCCTTTTGCGGATCTTGATCAAGGATGTCTGTTAGATCTTTCTGCTTGAAGAGCAGGGGAGGTCCGGTCAGGTCTGCTCCATCCCAGGTAATCTACTACCTTAGACATTATCTGCCTGTATGAGGCATCTGCATGTTCATCAGACGCAGGCTTACCAAATTCTAATTCTGGTGAAGTGTCCACTCCACTGGCCTTTTGCAAATGTTCATAAAGTTCCTTTAGCCTGGATTCCTCTCATATAAAACTATCAGGGACATTTGGTGTACCATACTGTAACCCAAATGGCGCATCATTATCAGATGGCTCATTGTCCTCATAAATAGAGGTTAGTGACTTGGTAAAGGAGTGAAAGTTTCCTCTGGTAAGGGCATCAAAGGTTTCAGAAATGCGGAGCTCGAGGAGTCATCTATGTCTTCGATGAAGACGTTTTCGACTTCGATGGCACCAAGGGTTTCAATGGCATTGATGGAGTCAATGGGTCGGCTGGAGTCGATGGCGCAGCTGGCGTCAACGATCTCCACTTATGACTTAGATGATTTCTCATTGTGTCGAGGACTCGACTACTCTGTGGATCTGGCCTTTGTCCCGGGCACGAGCCCTTTCCTTACCAGCTTTAGAATTTGCGGTAGAAGCATGGTTTACAATTACCCCCAGGACCAAGGATAGGAACAAACTGCCTTTTCACTGTGTTGACATTCATGCCTGAAGCAATTGCCTGGCAAGGAAGACTCTGGTAAGAGCAGGGATCTCGCGAAGATAGCTCCCTGCAGCTTGGTTAACAAAGAAGTGTGGTAGCTCTGCAGAAAAACATCCCATGATGGGGGATAATGACTTGAGGCCCCCTACATCCCAAGCAGATCAGGTGGGTGTTGGTGACCCCAGCACCCTTCTACGTGCTGGTAGCAACCCACAACCAAATGGAAGATCCTGGCAGTAAGCAACAGGGAAACTGCACTAAACAGCCCCAAAAACAGTTCCAGCATGGAAGACTCGACCCAGCAGATGAAGAAAAAAAAGCGGGAATTGTAAAAAAAAAAAAAACACTCTTTCAGCCAGTTGGAGGGAAGCAGCGACCAGGCATGATCTTAAGTACCACTGCAAAAAGGTAGCTGGTCAAAAGGCAGCCTACCAATCAGTAGAGGGGGTTAGGGGAAAAAACAAAAAAAAATAACAAAAAAGTCCTATTGGTGGGTCAGTAGGACTGCCACTCAGCCTAGACCACTCTCACATTGAGAGCCCAGGGCGTGCACTTGCCTTACCACCTGTAAACTAATATGGAGGCTGCCATGTGGGCTCACAAAGCGCCCATGTGGCCAGAACGACCATTGTGTGCCTTCCTCATTGTTACCTTCTACAAAGGGAGGCCAAAAATACAAAACGTCCGAAAACAGGATTAAAAAGAAAAATGGGTAAAATGGCTTGCACCACTAGTGAAGCCAAAAAGTGCCACAGTCACTAGCTTAGTCCCTAAAATCAATGCAAAGTCACGTAAACACCCTAGTGCAAAAATGATATGCCCGAGAAGAACCCCTGGGACTGGGCATCTTCGGGGCGACCAAATAAGATATACCTTAAAAGGTAAAAAAAAATAATATTGCAATGGCATTAGGGACTTCTGGGAAAGTTTTTGGTGGCCAGAGGGACATGTCAGTGATTCACAAAAATCAGGGAAAACAAGCAAAAAGGGGAGGTGCCCTTAAAAGTGACGGCAGAATCCTCAAAAATACTAATTGTGTCTTAACACCTACCCAAAAGCTTGCTTACGCCATTTTCTCTTTCCTTGCCACTGGCACCAAGGTTCTTTTGAGTTCCTTCTTCCCATTCCTGGGTAGTAATTCATCCTAAGAGCTCCTCCTGTCTCCAATGCATAGGCCCCTTAGTAGCTCTTATTCTCCCTCTCCAACAGCTTTGCTTCACACTTCCACAATCCTTATCTGCTCACACAGCTGCTCAAAGTGATATAAAATCTTGCCATACTTTCACCTGCTGACCTTTCTACCCCATTCAACAATCACCTTCTTACCTTCGAGTCATTGCCCATGACCAGGTCCTTCAACTCCAAAATCTTGTCATTGATAGATGAACGGTACCGCTTTTCAATTATGTTGTGGGTGCTCCGTCGCTCACCCTCCTTAGGGACCTCCATTTGCTTGAGCTGACCTGGGACCTGCTTCAACGACTCCTGTCCCATCATCAGGGGCATTGTGGTCATGAAGGTTCCATTTCCTCCCATTAAGGTCTAAAAAAGTAGACCAAAAACAACTTGATTAGCTTATGCAACATAACCTACAGTAGGACAGATTGAGACAGTTTTATAACGAATCACAGTCATAACTTTTTAAGGGCTGTATCTTAAATTGAGACATCTTCAAGGCGTAAAATGGACTCAAATCCTTTGAATAGTGGTACAGGATGGGGATAGAAGGTCTACATGTCAAAACAGAAGATGGACATAAGAAATATATCATAGGAGGTTAGAGAGATTTATCCACAGACATTTGGTGATGGTGATAAAAAGAAAATCTATCCCAAGAGCAAGACATGGTTAAATCCAAAACCTATACCCAACTCTTTGTACAGAAATAGTAGAGCAGAAAAGACTTCACTCAATGGGAGGGGAGAAGGCTGATGGACAAGTACAGTTTGTCCCAATAGAATACACAAAAGAGGGAAAATATGAAAAATTATCTTTATGGTGATTCAGATTCCATTAGTGCTGCTCTGCCTCCTTCCCAAATGGTTGGAGAATGTCTGCATTCGAAGGCTGTGTAGGAAAAAAAGCTTGCTTCACAAGAGAGCTGCCCTGTTAAGAACTTTCTGTAGTGGGGAGTGCCTAATAAAGGCTAATGATGCGGTCTTGGCTCTTGTGGAGGAGCCCGGAGCCGAATGTCCCCTCACGTCATAAGCCTTTGCAATACACGAGACAACCCACCTGGCAATTGAAGCATTTGCAGACTCGTTACCAGGCGAATAAGTACATGACAAAACATTTATCTGTTTTTCTCAACTGTTTGGCCGTTTCTAAATAAACTTTCAGAGTCCTTGGGCCTCAATACGGGTCCAGCGGTAACCCTGCTGGTGCTACTGGCGGTTTGCCGCCAGACCCGTAAAAAAAAAAATAAACCAGCGCCTGACTTCCCGGTGCCACCGGGCTATTCCAAGTTTGGAAACCAGGAAGTCATGAGCCAGCAATTTCATTAGTCCCCATTCCCATAGAGTCCAATAGGACTCTATGGGAATGTGGACACGGGAGCACCAGCACCGTTTTAAAGGCTCCTCGTGCTCCAGTGAAAAGTCTGCCTACTGTGACCGCTGCGCCCAGCAGGGTCAGACCTGTCGGGCACAGCGGCCCCGGCAGGCAGACTTGTAGTTTGCCAGTCCGGAAACAAGGGTGACAGTGAGTTTACCGGCACCCTTATATCTGGGCCGACAAACCTATGAGGCCCCTTGACACGTCCAACTTAAGCAAGGCCTCCTCGACCAGTGAAGAATGTGATCTGGGATGGAAACATTGGAACGTAAATCTCTTGGTTCAGATGAAATTCCGGTTCAATTTTGTAGGGCGCCTTTTTTAGGCAGCCTACAAAAAACGAAAAGGCGACATTGCTTCGGCCCCCCCATCCCAACCCCAGCACCCTCCCCCTCCCTCTCCCTCTCCCTCTCCGTCCCCGTCACAATTTGTCTGAAATCAGAGAGCGGAGGGGTTTCACCCCCATAACCAGCACTCCCTCAGCCCCTGCCGCCTCCCTCCCCACCAAATGCTCCAACATAAACACACACATACATGCAACACTCAAACACTTACCCATTCTCCCCCTGACTGCGCTTCCGGGTCCTGGTGTGCCCGTCAGCCCTTGTGCAAACATGTGCTGCAGGGTCCCGACAGTTTGATTTAGAAACATAGCCCTGGGACTGCACTGAGCGGTCTTTCTTAATCAATCTTTTTTTTAAATCTTTTTTTAAACGATTTATTGACTTAAGACCGAAAATCCGATACTACCTTCAGTAAGGTGGTCACTGCACAAAGGACCACCTTATCCCTATGAAAAATCAGGTAAGGTTCTTTTGATGAGAGCCTAAACCTCTCCTACTCTTCCCGCTGATGTAATGGCCACCAGAAAAGCGGTCTTCCAAATTAGGAGGTCAATATCGCAAAAGGTCATAAATTCAAATGGTTTGTGCATTAATGCGGATGGAGCCAAATTTAGATTGCACTGAGGTGTTTAGTAGAACACGCCGACCTATTTTCGTATTTAGGTTTCCCTTTTTAAATAAAATGCGGAGATCTAAAACAGCACGGGTGTACTCTTTAAGGTTACATTCGTTTTAATTGGGGGTGAGCACAAGAGCAATATATGCATTTATTTAAAACACATAGGGTTCCAGTACACCATAAAATCGCCACTATTCAATTTGTTTCCTTTAATAATGGAAATCGGGATTACAATTGAGCTTTCCTTTTCCATTATGCAATATCCATTAACATTCATAAACAATAGACTAGCATGCTCTTCTGTCAGGAACAGGAGGCAGGTATATCAAGATAGGAGGATGAGAAGAATGTTGAAATACAGGCCACATTCCACACAGATATGTATTAAGCATTTCTCATTGTAGTAAGCTCCTTTGTATTTCTTGCTGGGTTTGCCAGTGCTCTTGACTGCATTTTGTCAAAGAGCCCCTCTAAACCTGCAACCCACTTGATGTGTTGCCCTCTGTAGCACATTTACTACCTTGACTATAAAGAGGACCCAATTTTGTTCCTGGGCGAGTTCCCTCACCTAGAAATTGTGTTGAGCCATAGGCTGGTGGTAGCCAAGTACTGCATCTTTGACTGCCACTATGTAGCCTTTATACTGCTTTCATAGAGACTTGAGCCCTGAAGAGGAGCAAGGTGACTTTATGTAATCCTATGTCCTGGCCATTTTGTTTGTGGTAGTTTGTGCCACCAAGAATGTCCATTTTACATATGTCATCTCCATAGCTTCCCAGAGAGAATGAAATCTGGTTTTGGCTGAATGAAGGTGTCTGACGCCCCAATACACATCCTCTGTGCCTGCGAAAGTGAAGTTTGGATAGCCAATCTGGAATGGATTTCTGCGCAATGCTTTGGAAGGTGCACAGATAAGTGACTTGAGGATCGGGCTAACCCCCAGCACCATCCAATGTAAAACTAGGGATGTAAACCTTTCCTCAGTCGACTACTGGACCAGTTTCATGTGGCTGAGGGACCTCAATGCTGAGAAAGCCTTGTTAGAAGCTGTGATGAATATTCCAGATCCTCCTGAAGGTAAAGCTGTCTTTCTCAAATTACAGGAAAACTTTTGAACAATTCCTACCCTTGATCCAATGGGAGCAGACTGATCATCGGTTACTTGAAGCTTCCTGACCCATATTTATTACAGGACCTGAAGTGGGAGACCCTGCTGCTTGCTGAACACAAGTAGCATTGGTGCTGCTGCTCAAAATGATTGCTTCTTTATGGGACATCATGGCTTGGACACCTGCAGCTGTTCCTCCTCATGGGAGCATAATGCATCATATCCTGAAATGCAATGCCTTCACTGGAGCATCAGGACTCATTTTAAAGAATTGCTACCGCTCTTCCTAAAGGCCGCTTCTTCAGTCGTGTCTAGCTTGTCATGTGCGTTTTTCATGGTCATGCCAGCTCCGAGGCTCTGGTTGCAGACCAAGCGACAGGAACGAGCACAGATGTGGGAGATATGGGCAGTCATCTTAGAATTAATTTAACTATGCAGCAATTGTTACAAAGTAACCAGAAAAGATGGAGGGCTGGATGGCTGACTGTGCATCACGCGAGAGGTGTGTGAGGCGTCAGAAATGCAAGTTATGCGAGAGGTGTTTGAGGCGTCAGAAATGCAAGACGGACACAAAAGAACAAGTTACTTACCAACTGCAACGTTCTTTCGACTGGATGTTCCTCCCACGTATTCCTCATCTTGTGACAATTCGTTATCTCCAGCTTCGCTGCTTCGGAAAAAAGAATTCTCGGCAGAGGGTGTTGTGCTCGAGGTCGTGGAGTCGACTGTCCCTCGACAGGCTCCGTACCGTGTCGACGTCACCGATGGTATATATAGCTCGAGATGCGCCCATTGCTTCAGTTCTGTTTTTTCGATGAAATATATATATATATATATATATATATATATATATATATATATATATATAAGGAACACCCAGGCGTGCCCCCTGACCTACGTGGGAGGAACATCCAGTCTAAAGAATGTTAGTTGGTAAGTAACTTGTTCTTCGAATGGATTGTGTCCTCCCACGTATTCCTCATCTTGTGATAGGCTCCCATAGCAGTATCAATTTTGGAGGCGGGAGTACTAATTTCAGTTTTCATGGACAGAAAGCAGAACTGCCTTGGCAAATAAACCCTCATTAGAGGAGGCAGTATCCAAACAATAATGTTTAACAAAAGTATGCATCATTTTCCAGGTTGCAGCTGCACAAATGTCTGCTGCCGGGACTCCCCTCTTTAGAGCCGCAGAAATAGCCATTCCCCTTGTAGAATGGGCACGAAGCCCATCTGGTGGTTCTTTTCCCGCTAATCTGTAGCATTCAACCATGGCTAATATGATCCAGCGGGAAATGGTCCGTTTTGTTACAGATAAGCCTAATTTATGACCAGTATAACCCACAAATAGTTGGTCATCTTGTCTCAACTTAACCATCTTGGGATCTAGTCTATGTAATTTCTCCTGTTAGGGAGAATTCTCTGTGAAGGCTAATTTCCCAAACCTAGTGAGTCCCTCAGCAGCTTTGCTGGATTTTTTTGGGTTTATTTCTTTCTCCTGCTAAGAGCGAGACTCTTTTACTCCCACTCTTAGACATGATTTAAGGTGTTCCTTTGTCTTTCCATGTGTTTTATGGGCTATGGGGTCTTTTACTCCATAGGGCCTCATGTGTTTTTGATGTGGGTTACACAGCACCCTCCGTGCTGTAACCCAGGGGTGTCGTAGCGACCCCCAAACAGACTCCATACCCTGGGACTGACTACTGTCTCCCAGGGCATGTAAAGTCACCATTGGCTTTACTAGTCCCAAATTACGAACAGAAACCAGTACAAACCATCATATTGTGGACGTACTGGTCGGGGCAATTCGATTGCTCCAGGGTCTGTTGTTCGAGGGGGCACATCTCCGTCCCCCCTGATTGAGTTTTGGCTGGTGGCAGTGGATACTACTTTTTATATTCGACTGCGAATATATCTCTATGGGAATTTCCCATTGTTCGAGGCTACCAACTTTAATAATTTAATTCCTATAGCCTCGAACATACCACCGGTTTATTTATTTAATATTAATTCACTGGTTGGTATTTTTTGCCAGAACTCGATTCTAAAATGGCGTTTGTGTTCTCTTCTGTGACTCCAACTCAAGTCGAGCCCTTTGTTCCACTTTTTGGCGGACTTCTCCACAGAAGCCTCCAAAAGTGGTGCCACTCTGTCTGGGTACCACAGGGGGTGTGGGAGGGGGTTTAGGCACCCTGGACTGAGTTGCCTTGGTAACTCAAGTCGCACTCTTGTGTGATTGGCCCAAGTGGTGAGCTAGAATGTTTGATTGACAGCTAGGCTGAATGAATGGGTGTTTGCTGCATAAAAGCAGGGCTTTGGGGACTGGAACTTCAGAAGTCGCCACAGGACCTAAGAATCCGAGGAGGGAGAAGCTGAGCCGACCTGTACCGACGACACCACCGGTGGAGCCCTGCTGAACCGTCTCACCACTTTTCCCGACGATAGAGGAGATCTCCAGTCCGGAGAGTCTTCTTCCTTTGACTGGTGGGGATAACCAGTTTTGCCTTCTTTTCACCTTCCTGGAGCATCTCGTGGCCGCCTTGCCCGTGCCAAGCACCCCGGCAACCGGAATACCACGGCTTACCACTACCGCAAAGAAAATGGTAGTACCTTTTAACCGAAGAACTCTGCGGCTGGTTTCTTCCCTGGCAGTGCAACAACCTTCATCTTTCCTCCACGGCGAGACCTCTTCCTCTGGACGAAACACCGACTTGCACCCGCTGCCAGGAACAACTGCCCCCGCTGGAGCTTCCTTCACACTTAAGGTACTGTGTCCCGCCTGGCTTCCCTTGCGACAGATCGTTCGGGGTGACAGTACAGCCTCAACTTTCTAACCTGGGCTGGCCTGGGCTAGCTAACTTTTCCTGACTTTAATTTCATTCTTTGTGTGTGAACTATCTACAAGACTCTTTGGGCATAGCCCCACTGTGTGAACATGGACCCCTTCTGCTTGCTCTCTCCAAGAGTGGGCCTTGCAATTGACTTCCTTGCTCTCCAGTAGAACTCTGCCTATCCTGCCTTACTGTGGTTCTTTTAAAAGTATTGAAATTTGTGTGTTTCCATATCTCTGCCTTTTTCCCCTCCCTTTTTTAATAACTTATTAGAGTGCCATCTTATGTTAAGTGCTCACCTCTGTCTGAAAATAAGTGGCGTTTCTCATTAAGACTTGTCTAATAAGTAATTAGGGTTGTATATATATAATAGTGACTGTGTGCTGAATTTACTTACCTCTTTGTTGCTAGTGTAATTTACAAGTGTGTCTTTAAATAAATAATTATATACTTTTACACCAAAGCTCTGGTCAGTGTTTGCTTGTGCTACTGTATCTCTGTACCTATTGTGTATACTCTACATACTGCCTAACTCTTCTTGGGGGAAGTCTGACTGCTCAGCCACAGCTACCAAGTGAATCTGTGTGGTACAGACTGCTACCAAGTGGGTTTACTGCCAAACACCTGTAGTCTTAAATCTTTTGCAGTGGTCCCTAGGGGAACTGCACAGGTTTCTGCACTGCCTAACACTCCTCTTTCTTGCCCAGATGAGGAGGAGGATAAAAGGTTGGTAGTACTATTTTTTGTGACAAATGGAAGTCCGAGACTACTTTTGGCAAGAACGAAGGTTTAACTTTAAGGACTATCCTTATAAAAGAATAGTATATGGTGGTTTGCATGAGAGAGCCTGAAGTTCGCTAACTCTGCGGGCTGATGATAGAGCCACAAGAAGGACAGTTTTTAAAGTTAAAAGCCTCAATGGACATGAATGCAGAGGCTCAAAAGGTATGCAAGTCAAGAATTTTAGTACTAAATTTAAATCCCAAGTTGGTACATGAAAAGGTACTGGAGGGTATACATTAGTAAGCCATTTTAAGAATTGAATTATTAACGGTATTTTGAAATATGAAACCTCTTCCGAGGAGCGCTTGAAAATGGACAGCGCAGCAAGGTATCCTTTGATTGTTCCTATCTGGAGCCCCAGATTAGCTAGATGTAGCAGAAAAGAAAGCACCATTGGGGTGCCACACTGAAAAGGGTCCACATCCTTGTCTTTGCACCAGTTACTAAACTGGTTCCAGCGACATCAGTACAAAGATTTTGTTGCTGGTCTTCTGGCCGAAAGCAAGATTTCCATTACGTCATCCGGAAGATCCCAATCCTTCTATCTCAACCTCTCAGAAACCATGCGTGAAGGTTGAGTGTCTTGACCTCTGGATGGAGAACCGGACCTTCCTCTTGCGAGAGAAGATCCTCTCTTTGCGGAAGACGTATTGGAGGGCAGATGGACATGTCTAGAAGGTCCAGGTACAACGTTCACCTGGCCCAATCCGGGGCAATTAGGATCATGGTTTTCCTGAACTTTCTCAACCTCCTGATTACTTGAGGAATCACGGGGACTGGGGGAAACACGTACCGTAGTGGAAATGTCCACTCCACTACGAATGCGTCTCCCAGAGCTCCTCTTTGAGGAAATTCCCTTGAGCAGTACTGATCGCACTTCCAGTTGATCGCGGTGGCGAACAGATCCATTTGAGGGGTTCCCCAAAGGGCG
The DNA here is from genome assembly GCF_040938575.1 of Ambystoma mexicanum. Taxonomy (NCBI): domain Eukaryota; kingdom Metazoa; phylum Chordata; class Amphibia; order Caudata; family Ambystomatidae; genus Ambystoma; species Ambystoma mexicanum. The sequence goes on along the minus strand of NC_090926.1, from coordinate 966,582 downwards.
AAGATCTCCACAAGGACTTCCTGAGCTATCTCCCACTCGTGAGAGACCGTGCTCTGCCTGCTCAGAGCGTCCGCCGCCGTGTTCTTCTCTCTGGCTAGGTGAATTGCCAATAGAGAGATTCCTTCTTGTATTGCCCAGAACCATAGCTGCATTGCCTCTCTGCACAGTGGTAGTGACCCTACTCCTCCCCTTTTGTTGAGGTAGTACATGGCCACAGTGTTGTCCATCATTATCAGGACATTCTTTCCCTGTACAGAGCGCAGAAAGGCCTTCAGAGCTAGTCTGATTGCCCTCAGCTCCAACAGGTTGATGTGTAGTTTGGACTCCGATGGAGACCAACGACCGCTGATTGTCAGATCGTTGGTGTGTGCTCCCCACCCTGTGAGTGAGGCGTCAGTCACTACTGTTATCTCCGGCCATGGTTGCCAAAACTACTCTCCCTTGAGAATGTTGTCGTTGCAAGCCCACCATAGAAGATCCGGAGCAACTGGCTCGGGACTTGCAGAAGATCCGACATATTCCCTGAGAACTGGGACCACTGAGTTCTGAGTGCCCATTGAAGGGATCTCATTCTCAACCTGGCCTCTGGTACTAGGAAAATGCAGAATGCCATGAGGCCAAGCAACCTGAGAAAATTGAAGGACGGTAGACGTTGGGCATTCTGGAACTTCGTTACCATCTGCTGGATGTGGAGAGCGCTAACTTCGGGAGGCGAGGCTTTTCCCGAGGAAGTGCCCAAGACTGCTCCGATAAACTGGACCTTCTGGGATGGTATCATGTGGGACTTCTTGAAATTGAGGGAGAAGCCCAATTTGTGGAGGAAGTGGCTGGTGATCGAAAGATGTTCCTGAGCTTGTTCTGGAGAACATGCTCTGATCAACCAGTCGTCCAGGTAGGGATATATGTGAATACCCCCTCTCCTGAGACTTGCTGCCACAACCGCCAACAGTTTGGTTAAAACCCTCGGGCGGAGGTCAGCCCGAATGGCAGAACTCGAAACTGATAATGAGAATTGCCAATCGCGAACCTCAGGTACTTTCTGTGCTTTGGATGGATTGGCACATGAAAGTAAAGATCCTGAGGGTCCTATGATACCAACAAGTCTTGGAGTTGGAGAGCCTGAAGGATCTGAGACAGAGTCACCATCTTGAACTTGTCCTTCCTGAGGAACTTGTTCAAGTTTCTCAAGTCCAAGATGGGTCTCAGTCCTCCGTCCTTTTTTGGGATGAGAAAATATGGGGAGTACAAACCCCTGTTCCTCTCCGCTACAGGTACCAGTTCTATGGCACCTTTCTCTAGCAGGGTTAAAATTTCCTGCAACAGGAGCAGATCCGGAATTTTGGAGGAGTTGGCTCCCGGGGGATGATTCTGAGGCCTTTTTAGAAAAGGGAGACAGTAACCTTGGGCTACTGTTTCCAGTGCCCAAGCATCTGAGGTAATGCCCCGCCATTCCTTCAGATGTTGAGAGATCCTGCCTCCCACTGGTGTTTTGTGTAACAAGGCCTCAGAGGGATTTGGAGGCGGCTGCAGGAGTGGCTGAGGGTACAGATGCCGCTCCTGAGGCTGATTTTGCACCTCTTCCTCGTGCTCCACGAGGCAAGTTTCTTTTGCCCCTTTGAGAAGCCTGTCCTCTTCCTCTACCAAAAGAGGAGTAGTATCGAAAAGAACGACCCCTCCAGGAAGATGAGCCGGAGTAGGGTTTTAGAGGCTGGCGCAAAGAGGCGCTAAGTGAGTTAGCTGCGGCTTTTGAGGTCTGAAGATTTTCTAGGCTTTCATCAGCCTTTCTGCCAAAGAGCCTCGAGCCATCAAAGGGTATGTTGAGGAGTCTAACTTGCATGTCTGGTGAAAACCCCGAATCCCTCAACCACGCAAATCTGCGTAGCACGCCGCTTGCAGCCATGGATCTGCTGATACCATCAGCAGTATCCAGTCCAGACTGGAGACATTCCCCCCATTGCCTCCTTCCCGTCTTTGACTATATTCAGAAAGCCTTCCCTTTCCTTGCCTTCCGGAATATGATCAGCCGCAGCCGAAATACAGTCCCACAGGGTATCGGTAAACCTGGCTAGGGTACAGGTGACATTTGCCGACTTAAGTGCCATACTGCCCGACGTGAAAACTTTACGTGCCCAGGCATCAATTTTTTTATCCTCTCTATCTGGAGGGATAGTTGGATAAGCAGTTTGTTTTGACGTAGATGCTGCCTGAATGACTAAACTCTCTGGAGTCGGATGTTTATTCAAATATTCAGGATCCGTTCCAGCTGGTCTATATTTACTTGGAAAAGTGCTATCTGCAGCAGCAATAGTCTCCGGTTTCTCCCAGTTTTTCTCCAAAGTCCTTTGAAGGGCTCTGTGAAAAGGGAGAACAGGATCTTTCTGAGGTCCCTTTACGATTATATCCGTCATGTCATCTTGTTCAAAAATAGGTGAAGTATTACCCCAACACATATATTGAACTACCCTGGTCATAAGACCCCTGTACCCAGCATCTGCATGCTCTGCAGGATCAGGTTTGGCGAACTCTAATTCTGGGGATGTGTCAACTCCACTGGCAGAATGTAGAGTATCACTCAGGTCTCATTCTAGATTCCTGGTCAATAAGATCCTCAGGAACTTGTCTCATACCATAAGTAACTCCCAAAGGAGTAACCTCGTCTTCTTCTGAAGCAGACTCTTCATAAATTGCTGACATAGATTTGAAAAAGTGTGGCCTGGGCAAAGGAGTGAATCTCCTTTCTTCCTCTTCCATCTGCTTCGAAGGAATTGGCAAATCCTTCGAAGTTGTCGAAGGGGTCTTCGAAGATGACTTCGATAATGGCGTTGAGGATGTTTTCGGCTTTGGAGTCTAAATTATCGACGTCGAAGTCTTCGACGACTTGTGTTTCTTGTATGGCACTGGAGAAGTGCTCGACTCTCGAAGAGTCTTCAACGGTTTTACGTCGACTCGAGTTTTTTTGGATTCCTCGACGCTACCGGTCTTTGCCATGGTAGCCTTAGACTTCTCTTTGTCGTCCAATGGAGCGACTTTAGGGGTATGGCTTTTTCGAGGGGGTCGGGGCCGCGTTCTCGAAAACCTCCATCTTTTTGCGGAATTCTTCCCACTTACTGGGAGAATCCGATTTAGTCGGACAACCAATTTCTTCGGTCGACTCTGAAGAAGAAGATGAGGGAGATCTATGTCTCCTCTTCATTTTTTTCGATGATGACGAAGAATGTCTCGATCTACTCCTAGATCGAGATCTCTTTGAGTGCCTATGGCGATCCGATTCCTTAGAATCAGTCGCTTTCTTGTGTCTTTTTGACGTAGCCTTCTTTGAGGCCTCCCTCCCCACCAACAGTTTACCTCTCCTCTCACGAAGAGCTTTCTTGGTCATAGATTGGCAGGACCTGCAGTCGTCGGTTCAGAGACTGGAACCGAGACACCAGAGACAAATCCGGTGGGGATCGGTGATCGACACCTTAGACCCACAATCTGCACACTTCTTGAACCCAGTCCTCGGTGTCGAAGGCGTTGAAGATGACATTTTCTTCACAGAAAATAGAAGCGCGCCGTTCGATAGCGAAGCGATCGGAAAAACGGAACTGAAGCAACGGGCGCGGCTCAAGCTATTTATACCATCGGTGACGTCGACACAGTACGGAGCCCGTCGAGGGACAATTGACGCCACAACCTCGAGCACAGTGCCCTCGGCCGAGAATTTTTTTTTTCCGAAGCAGCGAAGCTGGAGAGAACGAATTATCACAAGATGAGGAATACGTGGGAGGACACAATCCATTCGATGGTGTAGTTTTCTCAATGTTTGCCATTTATTAAAATGAAAAGGGGTGCAATGTATGCCCATCTTTCCCTATCCTAATGAGAATGTCCCTACCTAGCAAGCTAAACCTAAAGAAAGAGGACCTAATGTAAAAAAAACATCTGACCCGCACAGGAATACATATAAGAAAAGTGCACAAGGAATAATTGGCTGTCTTCAGTTCAACGAAACAGTACAAAACGTTCAAATTTATAGTTTTTAGAAAGCACTCCTTGTGACCAGGGTTGGACTCCCTTCCCCTGGATCACTTCAGGAATACCCTTGGAAAAATTCTGATTCAACAAAGTTCTGTTCAATACAAAATGTCTTTTCCATCCGCTGCGTCCTTCCATTTGTTAAAGTAAATGGCTCTTTCTCAAACACTAGTTCAAGAACCAAGACAATTCTTTTCCTCCACACAAGGTCTTTCTCAAAATACAAAGCAAATATTATAATATCAGATTTATTCTTCTAATGGAATACTTGTGTCAGGATAGCACAGAAACTACCTTTGGTGATGCAAGTTTGTCAGAATGATAAAGTTACCAATATCTTTCCACAACACCTTTTTTACCACAACCACATTTCGTCAAAGCAACTGTTTCTTTCCTGGTATACTCGCCTTCCAAGACCAACTACAAGCGGTCCCTTTCCTGGTTCAATGCTCCTGCCAGGAAGAAAAAAATCTTACGACTACAGTTGGTCTCTTCTGTTAGTGGCAATATGGGATACAGATTTCCCCAAACTGATGTCTCAGGAAAGGAGAATGGTGCCCTTGTATCTTTTTGTTATAGTCTCTGCGCTATTGGCAATGTGGGTTACAGGTTTCCCCAAGTTGACATCTCAATGGAGAATTACACCATTTTTGCATCATTACTTCTGTATGACCTCTTGGCTGTTGGTAATGTGGGTTACAGGTTACCCCAAGTTGTCGTTTCATAAATGGAGAATTGCACCCATTTTGCCTTCTTATTCTACAAACGTTTCACTCCGAGCGCCCTAGGGTTGCCTTCTCTTGCAGGCTAACTCACTGGCTTCATTTGGTATCTGCGTATTGCTACCTGCTGCTGTGGCGGGCCCGTAATCAGATTGGCAGCTCTTCCGTACCCGCCACCAGCTGCATGTCCCTTCTCTTGAGCCCCGCCGGCCAGGTTTGCATCTCTATGTCCTCCAGCACCTCCAGGGAACTCACATAGGACCGGGAGCACATCTCCCACACAGCTGGGCTTCTCTCCATGCTGCAGACCATGACTCTGCTTCTTGCTGGCGTACTCTGCAAAACTGCATGCCTCAGCTTCTGCTGGCTTTCGCACTTCTACTGCAGCCCCAACTGCTTCGGTATCTTTCCGGACTGCTTATGCTGCTCCTTTCCCTCTCCTCCTACACAGCTGTGGTACATTTTCAGGTTTGAAAGGTCCCACTCGGGTGCCTTGCCTTCAAACAAATAGACTACATATTCCTCAGTTGTACCTTTGATCCTCATTGACTCTTGGTCCTTCTTCCTTGTCCCAGTACCACATGGGTTTGAGGCTATGTCTATTCATTTCTACGCGATTGTTGAACTGGATGTGATCAGAGTTAGGAGATGTTATATGAGTGATATGGGGCTTAATTAGGTCAAAGAAGTCTACCCAAGACAGAATCATGACCATTAGAGGATGTGACATCTGATTCAGGAACTCCCAAGGTTTACCACTTATTCTGTCTAGGTAATCAATAGAAGGTTCCTTGGGTTTCCTCAGGACAGTGACTTGTGCAATGACAGCATGCCATCAGATATTTGGGAATTACAGGACTCATCCTCACAAGATGACTAACACGTCCCTCTCAAAGGAGTACCCCCCCCCCCCCAACAGCCATCTCCTCCCATGTGATCTTTCCTCATGATACCACCCCTACGGTTAGGATCAGGTAGCGGCTGCCTTCACCTGATCACATGGGAGGAGATATTGATGACTCTGCAGGATTCATCACAGGTGCAAGAGAGGGGAATGGAGAGAAAGAACTAGAGCACAAGAGAATTTCATATTCACATATTTTCTATAGTGTAGTGCAGTAATACAATGTGGCCCTGTGTTGCAGTCAGAAAGTAGCCTCAGCTGGGGCGCTGTTGAGCAGCCTTGGAAATGACTGCCTAGCTCATCAGGTCCGTGCAACACCAACAGCTATATGATTGAGGTGGGGGTTTTTACCAAACCTCTGATTTCGCAAAGACCATGCAACAACATAGGTGGGGAGCATCTTTGTTCCAAATCCTGGGTGAATTGGAACCTCCAGTGCGAAGAACCACCCTCCTATGTTTTACGAAACTGAGCGCGGCCCGTGCTCACTCAGAGCTGCGGCAAGCACCCGCGTGAACGTTCTGGCATCCGGGGCCGGGCTGCAGTCTGCGCTCAGCTGCATGCTCTAGCTGACATCGTGGCGCCGGCGCGAGCGGCGTCTGCGGCGGCCCTCTCCTGCTGGGGTGCCCAGACCGTGGACAGCCCACAGTGAAGATCTGGCGGAAGGGGGCCACCGTACGGACGAGGCGCTCCTGTGTTATCCGTGCCCACACTACGATTCATCTATATTTATTGGTGCCGCGTCTCTGGACGGGCTGGAAGTGGCGGACCTGCACGGTTGGGCCGGATCTCCATGGGCACTGACATTCACGCCTGCTGATGTGGGAGAAAACCATGTCTCCCCAGCTCCCCTGGCCCTACCCGTGGGCGCTGCCCCAGACTCCTGCAGCCGACGAAGGAAACGTGTCTGCTATGACGCGGCTGGGGCAGAGGGGGGGGGCGGCCGCCAGCCCTGCTGAAGCGCAGCCTCTGACACCTGGACACCTTTGATCCCGATTGTGCGACACTGCCCCGGACCCGACTGCACAGCTCCGACCATCTGGGGTCCAGGCAGGGCGTGGGGGGCCCGGACCCCTGCTCTGCTCCAGGCTGCATGTGGCACGTGGTCACCTCCCGACATCTCCGAAGCATGAAAAAGGGAACTGGTGGCGTGGTTCCTATAACAGCGGAGGGACTTGAGCTGCTACTCACGCTTCATGATGGCTCATAAGCGGATACCACGCCCAAGGGGATTTGCATCCATATCAAGTAAGTGCACCCGGGGAGAGGCTTCCCCAGTGACCTCCTGGGCCTGGTTTGGGAACTGGAGCCGGGCCCTGCTGCGGCCCACCTGTGGATGCCCTATACCCCCTCCTGCTGGCGCAAGTGATCATCCACTACTCTGTAACGACACGGTCCTGATACAAGCCACAATCGAGCCATCCCCTTGGTGATCGCCGTCCATCCCAGAGTTCCCACAAGCTGGTCGGTCCCTTATAAATTTACCGCCCTGACCACCTCAGCCGGGCCGCTCACGAAAAAAAGATAGGGGGCAGTGAAACCTACCCGCTGGATCACGCCGTAACTCTAGGAGCCTGCTCCCCCCCTTGGACCTCGGGGCCGAATGCTACAGGACTCATCCTACTACCTGCTGCCAAGTCCCCGGGCCTACCCTCATTCAATAACCGCATCGCTAACCCCTGAGGGTACAACAGCCCACTGAGGGTACCCAGAGCACCGTCAGCACAAACCGGTGGCGCAGCTTCACGCCGTATTCATCTTCAATACTTCCCCTTCACGCTTAAGTCCACTGATGTGGCGATAGCTCCGGGTGAGGATAGGCACTCATCACGCAACGTGGGGCAACTGCAACTAGACATCTCACCACTTTTACAGCCAAGTCTCTCCTCCCTGGCACTAAACCCCTCGCGCTGCCCTCACTGTGTGCACCCCCCGGGCCCACGTCTGGGTGCCCTTCCATATACTTCTGGGCCATCTGTGAGTGACCCGGTCCTGCTGTGCCTGGACCGCAACTAGCTATCCAAAGATACCTACCATGACCACGGTGTACCTATAAGAACAGTTCATGACCAACACCAAAGTCCTCACTGATCAGATCACCCCGCTGCACTTGAGATATTGGTGTGACAGCCCGCCACATGGACGGCCCTGCTGTCATCAACCTCGTGGGCCCAGACGGGTAGGGCACGCTGCTGCTGTGGGAGCTGCACCTGGCCCAACACTACCTCCCAAGCCCAAATCTCTCGTACACTCACCAGGCAGGTCCACGGCCTACAGGCGGACATCCTCTGGGGGCTATGTGCAACTCCCCCCCCCCCTCGATTGACTACACTGTGGGGGCGACCGAGGGCCCTGGAGGTGGGCAGGTAACCCCTGAACTGCACCGGGGTGGTCCATGGTCATTGCTACACCAGATGCGACTTCCGGGCCTACAATAGTGCATGCACAATTACCATAGCCATGCGAGCCAACCGGAGTCAGATACCACACGGCTAGCTTGAAGAAAATGTCTGCCCGCCCGTAGAATGTCTAATAGATAACGAGGTGCTAACAAGGTTGGCGCCATGGACAAGTTTGCTAAGGCAGCACCTAGGCCTGATCAGGGGCAGTCCTCGACCAGCCAGGACGGCGAGGCAACGCCGGCAGACATTCCAGTCCCTGACTTAACCAGTATGATGGAATCCATGGGCAAAAACTTTGCATCCTTCCACGAAAAGCTGGATGACATTAATGCAAATGTGGCATCACTCAAATCACAATTGGACCACGCAGGCACTAAAATCACTGAATCCGAAACCAGAATCGGGGCAAATGAGGCTGGAATACATACACTACAGGACACAGTGGCCTCCCTTACCCGGGATATGAAATTTGTTAAAGCAAAACGTGACTATTTAGAATCTAGGTCGCGTAGGAACAACATTCGAATAATTGGGGTTCCTGAGAACGCACTTAAGGGAAGAATGGAACTAGCGACTGAAAACCTGCTTAAAGACCTTCTGGACAACCCTGAACTGTCTCCCTTCTTCACTGTTGAGCGGGCCCACCGCGCGCTAGCCCGCGCCCTAAAATCTTGTGATTTCCCAAGGCCCATAATTACAAAAATGTTAAGTTACAGGGACAGAGATCAAGAACTCTGTCTGGCGCGGGAGAAAGGGGAAGTCAGGCTGGATTCACAAGTCATTAGAATCTTCCCTGATTTCTCCACGGGGGTGCAATAGGAAAGACGCCAATTTACTGGTGTAAAGAAAATGCTCAGGGAGCAGAACATCCCCTATGCAATACGATTCCCAGCATGCCTCAAGTTTACTTTCAGAAACAAGCTCTACTTTTTCACAGTGAAATCATGAAGCAGTGAAATTTATAGGAGGCACACATCCCACTGAACAACCCTGCAGACTATCTGATGGAAAACGGCTGAGGGGGTGGGAAATCAGAGGAGTCTCCCTTTCTGATGGGCCCTACCCTTGAGCTCTTTTATCCTTTGGTTCATTTTGGTTCATGAGTAGATAGTGACCCAAGCAATTACCCGCCTGCCATATGCAGCATTGAACGGAAGTAAACGCCCACACTGCAATGCCTCACTAGAGGCTCCTATAATCCTTCTGGCCACGAGTTGATAGTGGCACGTGTTCATAGCAAGCACCTGCCATATCTTGGGATGTCTCTAATGATTGACCGGGGAGCGTGCTCTGCCTAATGCTTTTACCTCTGGGTTCTACTATCCTGTTTTTTCAAAAGTTGATAGTGTAATGTGGGAATGCTAACAGCCAAAATATGTAACATTGTGTGGTTGTACACCACGACTCCTATGGTTTTGGTTGTACGACAGCAGCGCAACCCACTGCGGCTGCAATGGTTACTCTGGAGGTTCTGTTGTACGCAAGCCCCTGTTGGGCCTGTGATACACGTGAGCCAAGTTGGGGGCGGCTCACAGGTAACTGGTCTAAGGGAGGGGGAGTTACACTGCTTGTTGGGTAAGAGCAGTGAAGGGGGGTGGACGTGTTGGGGAATGTTCTATCAAAAATGGCAGAGGTGATGCAGCATTGCACATATCGGGTGAGTGACATGGTGATACCATTTACACAGTTCTACATGCACAGAGGTGCGATTGCTGGGATGTCCCCTGAAGGAACGACATGGCTATTCGGCTAATGGCATGGAACGTTCGTGGGATAGGTAATTTTAAGAAGGCCCGCAGAATCACTGCATATGCCCAGAGACACGGAGTGAAAATACTCCTATTGCAGGAGACCCATGCCCTGGGTCGCCTCGCGTTAGGCCTGCCACCATCCTGGGGACCAAACAGGTTCTACACAACATATTCCACACAAGCCAGGGGAGGCCTGAAGTTAATTCACAAGTCGGTTAAATTTGTACTGAAAAAGAGCTATATAGACTCTCAGGGCAAATATATCATCCTACATTGTACAATAACAAACTGAGAGTACCTGGTTGTGAACACGTATGGACCAAATGTAGATGAACCCCTGAATTCTTCGAAACCGTAGTTTCCATACTCATGGGATACGTTGGGGTTCCAATCATTTGGCGGGGAACATGAACTTGATGCTAGACAATGACCTTGATAGGACAGGAGCTGCGCCTAGGACCCTGTCACGTGCGGCTCGGAAATTACACATACACATGACATCACTTGGCATGTGGGACGCGAGGGTCCTTAATCCCTGGGAGCGAGAATAAACTTATTACTCATCGGTGCAGGATAGCTCGTCCAAGACTGACCAGTTTCTGATATCGGGCGAACTAATTGGCAAAAAATACTCAGATACTCACCCGCACACTATCGGACCATGCCCCAGTGACATTGCTGGTAGCGTTGGGATCATCTCCACCCGCCTGCACCGCCTGGCCCTTCAAGTCCGAAGCTCTGCTGGACTGTATTCAAAGCGGAGATCCTCTCAGACATAGAGACCTTCTTTGAATGTAATACACAACAGGACACGACGATGTCGCTGGGAGGCCTTCAAGGTGTACATAAGGGGCATTTCCATCTCAAGAGAAGCAGGAATACTAAAAGTAATAAGGAACGATATGCATCGTTCTGAGTCCAAACTTAAAGATCTGGAAAGAGAATGTGCAACAACAGCTACCCCTACTAAACTAGTGCAGATAAGGGATTAACTGGAGGCTTTTTAATCACATGTCCTGCGGAAGATACGCTACTTTGCTCGCCCACGTGGAGCGAGGAAATACGGGGAAGGCGATAGACCGGGAATAACACTAGCTAGATTGGTTCGGGCGGAGGGTGGTCAGTCCCAAATCGAATCTATCAGGGATACACAGGGCGTCCAGCAATGGTCAGAGCAACAGATACTCTAAATCTTCTCAAATTCTACACTGACCTGTACATGCCACACCGTGAACACAATATACAAGACATACATGAACTCCTTGACCAGATTCCTATGACGTGCATTGCCCAATCCACCAGGGAACAGCTCGATACCCTGATCACACTGGACGGGATAGTCAAGGCCATCACTGATCTTCCGAGGGGTAATCACCTCAGAATTGTATCAGGAGCATGTAACGCTCCTTGAACTAAACTGCTGAAGGTCTGGTCTGAATCACTCCACGAATCCGTACTCCCCCCTTCTCTACGGAAAGCAATCATAACTGTTCTTCTCAAGCCTAGCGACGAATGTGGGTCCTACAGGCCCCTGTCGCTCATGAATATAGACAAAGACATTAGCCAAGACAATAGCAAACAGATTCCTCCAGATCATGCCATACCTGGTTCATGAGGACCAGGGCGGTTTTGTCCCTAGCCGGTTGACCGAGCTTAACATCAGACAGCTTTTTAATGTAATGTCCAGGATTGATCAAAAAGCAGTGGCTGTGGCGGACCAATGCACCAGAAACCTGCCATCAGGGGACATCAGAAGTGTCTCATGACAATCCTGTATGCTGCCAATCCTCTGCAAATGCCCCCTTCTGCGCCGGTCGTTGCCCTGAGCTGGAGCTTGGGACTCTGCAGTGTGTCGAATTGTGGCCTAAGATTATGTAGCCTGCTATTGCTAGTCCCCTGGATAAAGAGGAGCCTTCCTTGAGCAGAATCTTTACCGCTGCCACAAATCTCACCTGCCAACTCCAGATTGTGACTTCTTTGCTGGAGCCTTACTTATGCTGGGCCGTGGAGGTTGCTTCGTATTGTGGGACTCCCTGTGTCTACTGTCCTGAAGGGTCTGCCCTCAAGCTGCAATTCTGTCACTCGTCCCAGAAACACCAGGTCGAAGGACCCAAGTCCAGACAAAATCTTCACTTACTGCACCTGCAACCCCTGGACCTCCAACAACAAAACTAACAGCAGAAACATGTATTTACAGCTACTCAGAGTAGCTTGAGCAGGCAGAAGACCAAAGATCAAGATGGCCAAAGGGTCAGGTGTTAAAAGCTGGTGCAGGCATTAAAAGCTGGTGCACTGTAGAAATAGGTAAAACATGATTCACAAGGGATGGTAATTTGGAAACCGAGTAGTACACTCCTTAACAAACTTGGCTGGCTGTGATCAGTGGAGTTCTAGAAAAGTATTCACCCTCCAGGACACTTTCTAGTGTATTGGAATGGAGTGCGTACTCCTAAGATTCTGACTTTCCTGCTAAATTAAAGATGCTTTTAAAATATATTCTTTTTACCATCCTGTTGCTTGTGCGGGAGAACATGAATAACTTCGCTATCCCTCTCGTAATTACCTGGCACTGTAACTCCGTTGAGTTGCTAGGCCTATTTATCTGATAGGGAAAGAATGTTGAAGTTAGGTGTAACTTGCACTTATAAGGCAGGGTGCATGGTTTAGGTTTTAAACACACTGTTCTATTCACTTTACTTGCAACTATTTCACTGCTTTACTTGAATGAACTTTTCTTACTGTGGTTTCGTGTACAGTGGAAGTAATCAGATTACTAGCGGTGTATATAAATTAGTCATATGCTTTGCTTAGGTTTTACTGATTTTGGTTTGAAGGCCCAATAAATAGGTTTATGTTTCTACTTCTGTGCAGACTGTAATATTTGACTGTCTATTCGTGGGTAACTGTACTTGCACAAAGCTAGAGCTCCATAAATCTGCTTTACTGCTCATGTTAACCTAGATTGACTTTGGCTAGACTAAGTAGTGTAAATAACCGTCGTCTAGGTTGGACTCTCAGTCCCTCCCAGAAGGCTGGTTCTAAAAATAATAATCGAGCTCAACATTCAGGCTTGCAGGGGTCTTTTCTTGCTACTTTGCAATAAGTAATGCAGAGTGGTAAAACATAATTCTGAAATGACTGTCCACAGCTCCCAACAGGAGTAAATCTGAGGGTTAAAGTGCATGTATAGTTAGTTCAATGTTTTGAATAGAAAATGATGCACAATAACATTCCTTTAAGTCAGAATTGGGTTTAAACAAAAATGCCGTATGGTCATCTGACCAGTAAATTAATCAAAAAATGGTTCGAAGTGCCATATCTGGGGCGCTTGAATAATCAAAGAGAGTATGGTGTGGTTTGCCTCATTTGAAGCCTCACTGGGTAAGACTACATGAACACTTTTTGCTTGTATAGGTATAACGGAGAAGTTGCCCAGAGTACAGGAAAAGTCAAACTAGATGGATCTTGTGTCATCATCCATACAGTAATTTGGAAGGAAGCAAATGCAGATTAAACAGCATTCCACACCTGAATTAATTGAACATTAATCTGAAATAGTATTCTGTAGTAGATCCCTTTTCAGTCTTGCGCCTTGCCTTTGATTACAGGATAGATTAGATGGAGCTTTTAAAGGCAAAACACATTCCGGATTTATACATTATTTTAAAAGCATGCAGTTGGTGAAAGACCTCAGCAAATGCAAAGGCCTATTCACCCAAAGGCAAGAGTACAACCAAAGAAATCATCTCGGATAAAGCATTTGTACCAAGCAATCATATAAGTCCCATCACTATGAAAGTGCCCAGCGTAAAGGTTGAGGCGACTGGGTTACGTACCTGCAAGGAGGCGGTCTGGATGGGGGTGCCGAGGGTGGTGATGCTTGGGTTCTGCATAGTCGCCATCACTGGCGAGCTGTCAGCCTTCAGGGTGGTCAACACAAGAGAGTCCGTCTTTATTATCTGTGGATGGACCAGAACCTGCAAATATAGTCAGTCACATGTCACTTGGAAACTGGAATGGTGTGTCTCAATTGTAATGGTTTACTTGTACAGCGATTATACACAGGTGGAGTGCTTCAAAGTGCTTCAAGGCGAGAAGGGAATACAGTAATCATTCTTAGGCCTTGAAGTTTCCGAATTATCTTAAACAGAAAAACTAGCATACTACGCCAAACAGCCTTTCTCCTAGTGCAAGTGCATGAGGTGTTACAGGACACACAAACATACTAGTCCTAGCACATTTAGCTAACGCATACGTACAGACGGTGGTGCGAGGAAGATGGGGACAAGCGTGTCCAGTCCAACAGGGCAGGGAGGTTGCCTCGCTCAGAGCGCAAGCAGAAAGTGCAGTAATGCTGAACACAGTGCAGTGGCACAGAGGCAAGTGCAAAAACTGGCGGGGAGTAGGGGGGCTGGGGCCTGTGAGGCTCTGGAGGTGAACCAGGCACCAGTCAGCAAAAACTGAACGGAGTAAGGGAGGAGAAGCAGGAAGGAGGGTGGATAAAAAGAATGGAGGTTAGCAGGGTAGAGGGAGAGAGAAGGAGGAAGAGGAAGGTCTTGAGACGTTTCTGGCTCTTAAGGTGCTCCGGCTCAAGACAGACAGAGGCAGTGAGGCTGTTCCAGAGGGAGGCACCTGCAGAGGATAGAGATCGACCCCCAAATTTCTGTTTGTGAAAGCAGCTCACCCCCAGAGAGTTGGAGGATGACAAGCAGAGGACTCTAGAGGGAGAGTATTTAGAAAGAGCGCTGTAGATCGTGCGGGCCCCAGAAAGCCTTGTGGATTATGCAGAGGGTCTTGAACTCAATCCTTGCAGCCACAGGGAGCCAGTGGAGGGATTTAAGGACCAGAGAGATGTGGTCCCTGGGCTTGGGGCCCAGGATAAGTCTTGCGGTACTGTTCTGGGCGAGTTGGTACAGGACGGAAAGTAGAAGTAGGAAGGTTGAGAAAAAAGCTGTTGCAATAGTCCAGCCTGGAGAGAACCAGGACTCTGCATAGGTGGTGAGCCTCTGGGGGAAGTGAGGAAAAGGTAGACTACCTCTGAGGAGGTGCAGTTAGTAGTAGGACTTTTTGGAGATGTCCGAGATGCGAGAAGAGAAGGAGAGAGTGGAGTCGAAGATTTTGTGCCTCATTCATAGGTGAGCACGCAGGGCAAAGGGAGGCTGGCTAGTGTGAAAGTGGGAAAGCGGGAGCAGGGGTCCCAATGAGGACAATCTCCGTTTTACTAGCGTTCAGGCAGAGATCGTTAGCAGCACACCAAGACTGAATCGTGGATAGACAGACAGGGCTGAGCACGAAGGAGGAAAGGAGGGAATGAGAGAAGGAGGCCTGAAAGAGCTGCGGGTCTTCCGCATAACACTGAAAGTTAGGAGATAAAGGTAGAGATTCTGTCGACCAAGGGGGCCATGAAGATATTGAAGAACCAGGGGGACAAATTAGATCCCTGGGGGACATAAGTAGAGAGTGATAGAGGAGAGAAAGGACCCAAGTTCCACCTGGGAGGGCCGACAAGAGAAAAAGGAGGCAAGCCTGATCAGCGATGCCAAGGGTATCACAGAGGCGTTTGATCAGGGCCTGGGTGGGTGCAGTACAGGATGTGGCTGCAGTAGGTTTGGCCAACTCCCTGTAGACTTTAAAAAGTTTGGCCATGTTGTAGGGTCTATGTTGCCTTTGAAGGCGGCAGCAGGCCAGTTTTTTTTTCATTTAAAGGCAGCCAGATCGGAGTCGTACCAAGAGTTGCGCTTTTTGGCAGGCTTTAGTCGGACTCTCATGACAGGGGCAAGAACATCAAGAGTGTTAGAGATGGAACGGTGAAAGTTAAAGAGGGCTGTATCAGGGTGGGAGTTACACAGGAGTAGAAGGAGAGTAATTGGAGGCAAAGGCAGCCACTGACACTCGGATGACCTTGAAGGCAGGAGGTGGTGTAGGGTGTGCCATTGCAAAAGGAGAAGAAAGCTTCAAGTGAGAAGAGAGAAGAGAATGATCAGTCCATGAGAGTGGGGTAGTGAGAGGAGTATAGAGTGGGATGTCCGTGGAGAGGAGAGCATCCAAGGTGCTGCCAGCAGTGTGCGATGGACCAGAGAGTAGAATGGAAAGAGCAAGGGAGTCACACAGGTTGCAGAAAGGTCCTGAGGAGTCTGGAGAATCAAGATGGATGTTAAGATCCCCCAGCAGGAGCAGTTGGGAAGAGGAGGAGAATAGGCCAGGTCAGCCCATTCTGAGAGGCAGAGGGTGGACTGGCCCCAAGCAGCCGATAGAAAGGGAGAAAGGGACTGCAGACCAGGCATTCAAAGGAGGAGTAGACCCGAGTGGGAATAATGGAAGCAGGGATCCACTCAGGAAAGATAAAGGCTACTCCACCTCCTGGCCTGTTGGACCTTGGCACGCGGATGACCTTGTAGCCTTCAAGGAGAAGTGTCAAAACTCGCCTGTACCGTTGAAAGTGACAAGGGGGAGTTGTGTGGGATGTGGTGAGGGTAGTACGAGGCAAGGAAGCCAAGGTGGACATAGATGACAGGGGAGACTGGACGGCCGTAGACGTTCGTGGCAAAGGAGCCAGTGAGGAGGAAAGAGGAAAGTTGCTAAGGCACGGAAAGAGCCTATCAAAAAGTAAGAGGTTGGGTTGAGGCCCTTGTACCAGGATGGTACCATTTCGAGACATTTATGATGGCCCTGGAGGTGGAAAAGAAGGCCAGAAGAGCCTCCAAGCGGGTGCCACCATTTATGTATGAAGAAGAGTAAGGAGAGAGCAGAGCGGCCATATGGAGAGTCCATAGGTCAGGAGAAGGAACGACAAAGAGTATATCGGTGAGAGTCTCTATGGTGGAAGCACTGACATGGGTGTCAGCGATAGGAAGGCCTGGGTTGCAGGCCAGTATGTCCTTCTTAAGTTTCTTCTTGCCAGACTTAGAGAGGTGAAGGATAGGAGATGGAGAAGCAGTTGGAGTAGATGGGGAAGATTGAAAGTGCCATAGTGAGGGGCACAGTGGGAGGAGGTAGGCAAGGAGGGAGCAAGCACACAGGGAGACAGACAGGATAGGGAAGACACAATGGGAGATGGCGAGGGTAAGGGAACGGATAGCGGACGAGAGGACAGAGGGGGTAACCTGTCGGCACATTCCCATGAAAAGCAGGATGTGAGCACAGCTAAAAAAGTTTTTCTTTTTAGGTCAACAAGTATAGCAGCACAACAGTACAGGGGTGTAGGTAGTGGAGGTGAATGTCAGGGAAGGAAGTAGGTGTTATGGCTTGGTGCTTGGAAACAAAAAGAAAAGATGCCTTTTGAAGATAGTTCGTAGAGATTGCCAAGAGAGGCACAAAGTCTGGAGAATGATGCAGGTAGTATAGCAATAGTCCACACTTTCGTGATAGCTGAGGGGGCGATCACATAGCCCAAGAGTGCATGGATGAGGTGCCAAGCCTCCAGGTGCATATTGATGGGTTGAGAAAAAGTAGTGGGGCCCACAACGCCAGCCAGGACCGGACAGGGGCCTTAGGAGTGGGGCCTTGGCAGGCGAGCAGGATTTGCTGATTGGGCCCTTCAAGGAAGAGGGGCCCAATCGGCTAGAATCCAATGAAGTCAGGCACTCCACTTCCAACAAAGCAGTGTGGCCATATTTGAAAAGAGGGCAGCTGCAGCCTCACAACGAATCCACTGCACAAAGGGGATTGTAATTTGGGTGTTTTAATTACAAATAAATGTATTAAACCAATAGAACTATAAATATAATAATTGAAGCACTCAAGCAGATAAAGCTATTTAATATATGACACCAGCAATAATGCATGATCATGATTGTACCTTTCATTGTAATTAAAAAATCAGCCTTACAATAAAGTGTGTAAGAGACCCTTTTAATGCCTAAACGCAGGTGCACATAAAATAGATCCTTCCAGCAAAAAAATAAATGGGGAAACATAAGCTTGTCCCCTGCTTCAAGCTACACAGCTCTATATATATTTTCAGATAAGCAGTATCTTCAGAGCATTGCGATAGGAAGGAGTTCTATTGTTATTACTCCATCAATTGGGCCAACTGATCGGTCTCGGAGGTATTCATAGCGCCCAGGCAGAGATTCAGAGAGGCTTTGCGTTCGGTTACGCTCACCTGGGCTCTGCGGGGGCGTTGGGGCGTGGTTGCAGCCCTCCCAGGAGTTGACTCCCTCGGATCGCTTCTCTCTCTCCCCCAACTGCTGTGTTTTCGTGGACCTGGAATGTTGGAACTGTTCCTGAGAGAAGATGAGAGGGAGCGAGGATAGCGTGGTGGTGTCGCGGTTTCCCCTCAACCCTTTTGTGACAAAATGTAGTACGCAGGAGTTTTCCCATGCACGCTCACGTGTTTTTATGCAAGGATGAGCTCTCCGTCCTGCTTTCCTTCAGCAGGGGCGCAGTGGATGGACCTACTGGTCCAGATTGTGGAGATCCAGGCCAGCTGCGACCATTCTGTCTCGAAGGTAAGTGTTTATAACCATGAGTATTGTTCTTTGTGTTAATTCTTCCCCAATTATTATTGTTCGTAACCATATATTGTTCTCTCTCCCCCTTAGTGATGAGATGGCTCAGGAGCGCCTGATTGTGAAAAAAGTCTATTGCGGATGACCCACTGGTGTTAAGTAGACAGTTCCAGAAGTTGCGGCAAGTTCGTGAGTTGCGCTGCTTTAGCGTGTTAAAGTCTATGTGATTGCTCACCTTGTGTTTCTTATTCCCTTTGCAGGTGCAGCTGATCAGTGTTAGCTGGTGAGCGGTTTCTGAACTCCTGCAGGCTGCCGGAGATGAAGATCCGCGTGGATGCTGCGCCTGAAGATGGCTCCGTGTTGATGGGAGTTCGGGACAGGTAAGGATGCTGGTCGTCACCCGCGAACGATTCAAGGAGACAGATAAGATGAATGTGGCTGCTGCAGAGTGGGAAGCGATAGCGGTGGTGCATCGAGCGGTGGCGTGGTTGAATCCAGGAAAGATGCGCGCAGTGGCTGCAGAGTGGGAAGAGGATGTCAGTGCTTCCAGCGATGGTGAGGCTTCAAGGTAAGATCCGCGCGGCGGCTGCAGAGCGGGAAGCTGATGGCAGTGCTTCCAGCGATGGTGTGGCTGAATCCAGGTAAGATACTGGAGATTTCCAAAGACTGAAGATACACGTGCTGGACCAGGTAAGATGCTGGAGGGTTGCCGAGACTGAAGACGCACGTGCTGAACCAGTTAAGGGTCTTCTGGATGGCGGTGTTACACTGCTCTTAGCAGATTAACGCGAAGCGCCAGTATGCGGGTGGGGCTGGCTGGCTTATATAGCATGGCCCCAGCCATTCCCCTTAGGCCCTGCCTTGTGGCCCCACCTTACTCCTCCTCCCGTCTTCTGCACGTGCCTTCCCTGTACTAATAGGGCCGCGCCCAACCTTGATGCACGCGCCTTCTGTGTTGTGTGTGCAAAGCACACTTTGTAATGAGCTTGGTGCCATAGGCGCCAAGACTGGGTCCATTGGGACCCTGCAGGAAATTAAGTACTGGGCCCTTGCCCAGTAGCCATGACGGTCCGGCATTTAATAATGACCACTCACACCTGACTCCACTTGACTATTTTTTCCACTATAAAAAGGTGTGGTTTTGCACAAGGAAGTGAGCAAGCTGGGGAGGCATACTGGACCGGAGAAGCCAACGAGCTGGGAACTGCAGAAAGAAGAATCCGCAGGAGAACAGCGTGCCGCAACGCTGGGCCGGTGTTTGTGAAGGGGGCTGCAGCGTGGCTAAGGAGCCGTGTTTACAGAGAGCAGGAGCGAAGCTGCTGGTATACTGCTGGCAGTGTCCGTGCAATTGCTTGTTCCCTTGGCTGTCTGAGGGCAGGTGGTGAAACCCTGACCTCGAGCAAAAGCCTCGACCAAAAGCATCCACCGTGCGGTGGCTGGAGCGTGAGAAAAGCAAGCTTTGCAAAGCAGGATGGAGTTGAAAGTGAGAAAGACAGTTTAAGGAAAAATAAGAAGGCGGGAAAGATGAAAGGAGAAATCATGCTAGTGGCACACAGAGAAAGAAACAGGCACACTAGCGGTGCAGAATTAAAAGTGAAGTCCAGAGTAAAAGAAAAGGGTGCCAACGACCCAGAAAGAAGGACTCAAGAGCAGGTGTGCACGGAAGATTGAAAGAAGTGTGCAAGAGGCATGATAGGAAAAAGCACAGGTGCAAATGTGCATGGCAGAAGGAGGGGAGCGTGCAAGAGGCACAACACCGAGAAAGGAAAGTAAAGGAAGGTGCAAGTGTTCACAACAAAGTGAAAGGAACACAGATTAAAGGGGTACAGGAAGCACCTGAAGATAAAAGGTACAAAGGAAAGCAAGTATAAGAAATAAAGAGGGGCAAAGGATCAGAGGGGTCGTGATTAGGAAAAGCAAAGAGCCTGGTATTTTCAAAAGCCTCCGATTCTACCCCATGAAAGGATTGCATATGAGAGAAACTGTATATAAGGAAAAGGTACATCCTGACAAGTTGAACTGGTGTTTTAAACTGAGGGGCCTACACTTGAGGAAGGAAACCCTGAGAGGCCTAACAAAGAAAGCAAAGTGCATTTTGACAAAACTGCGTTTGTGTCGGAAGCTGAAAGGGGCCTGAGCTTGGAGACGGGAACCCTGAGAGGCCCAACCAAGTTGGAGAGTTTTTGTTTTGGGTTTTTTTGTGTTGAAAGGATTCAAGCTTGTGGCAAGGGAACCCTGAGAAGCTTCAAAAAGGAGCTGTGTTATACTTCTTTTGTCGTGTTTGGAACTTGAACAAGTTGAAGCTTGGGGAAGGGAACCCAAAGACACTGAAGGCATTTGAAACCACGGCAAGGGCTCTGTGGAGAAGGTCTTACGAACAGCCCATTTTGATCTTATTTTTGTGACATTGACCAAACTACACCTGTTGAGAAGACCCAACTTTGGTTTCAGATTTTCTGTTGAACCACTATTTTCCTTTTTAAAGACGTCCCATCACATTTTTGAAAAGACTGAGGTCAAGCATAGGTTTAGACACAGACAGACTTATTTTGGACTATTATACAGCGATGGCCATTAGAAACATCAGTTAAGGGAACCATCCCTTTAGAGTTAGAGCCAGTCAGGCATTACACCAACCCAGCAACCTTAGTAAATATAAAGGTTTTAAAAAACGCACACCTTGGAGTCTGTGTCTCTCGATACCATGCCCGTCTCACAGCACTTTCTGCATGCAACAGTGTTGTTGATATTTTTTGTTCTTGTCTGTAAATTGCTATTGTGATAGAAGGGGAAGCTCCTCAGCATGAGTTTTGATTGGAGGTGACGCTCCCCACCGGCAGGCAAAAATGGCATCAAATAGAGTAATAAAAGTGAATAATTGATGTGGGGGAACTCCTCTTACACTGGGAAGGCAACACGGTTTACAAGTGATGGTCCTATAAAGAAAGGACAGGCTCTCCCTCAGCTCTAGAAGAGGTGTTTGAGGAGGGTGGAGTTCCCTCGCCTCGAGGCAAGGAGGCAGAGGAAGGTTCTACATCATTGGGCATATTCATATGTTTTTCTCATTAGTAGCCAACGTGTACATTGAAGTAATGATTCTTGGGTATTGTTAGCATTTAGTGTATATAAAGGTTTTTGTAGGACAGGGAGTACTTGGCCATTGTGGGCAAATGACAATGTTTTAGAGTCAGGTGTCTACTGGTGTGAATAATATGTTTATTGGTGTGTTGTGAATTTTGAAATAAGGTGCCACAGGTCAGGTGTCTGGAGATTTGTTGTTTTTAAGGAGGTTGGATGCTCGTGGTATTATGGGTACTCCATTGGAGCATATGTGTAAAGCACTTCCGCAGTATAGAGCGAAAATTCAGAAGTATCACCAAGAGTGGATTCAGAGACTGTGGGTAAATTGTTTAAAACCTTGCTCGAGCACGGCACGCATGATAAAAAATGTACTGGAACATATGTATACACATTTGTGGTCAACTTATAAAAAGGAATTGTGGAAAATGTCCAGTCGGCTATATAATAAGGTGTAATAGGATTCAAACGATCCATTTATATTTTGCCGTTTGTAGCATTATTCCCATTTGTATATGTGTATGGCGATGATCGGAGAGTATTATCCAACCTGAGTAGCCATGTTAATAGTTTGCCAGAATTTTCTCCCTGCTCGTGTGCCTTCCTAAAGTATATCTGCCGTGGTTGATAGGGCCTTGCACACTCCCGCAGAGGTAGAGATACACCCTCCCCCTGATCATGGCCTTAAATGCCTCTGGTAGAATAAGAGGATCACGAGCCGAGTGGGTTTTGTCTGCAAAGTAGTTGCCTATTGCCTCTTTCGGCGTGGTGCAATCCATCAATCAACACTTTTGTGTTCAATTTCCATTTTGGGATAGGTCATCGCGGGCAAGGTCTTTGGAGCAATGCAGTCAGCGGGATAGGGTTCTGCCTAGGTATGTTGCCTCAATGAAAAGATGCACATGTTCTCTTCCCTTGATTAAGTGGTCGATTCGGGTGTATGTTTTGTGAGTGCAGAAGTAGTATGCGCATGTATCGGGTTGGAGTGTCCTCCAGTTATCTATTAAATTCAAATTGGACATCATCAGTCACAGCATCTTAGTCGTGAGCGAGGGTAGCATGTTTGCCATTAGTGAACCAAAAAAAGAATATACTCCAAGGTTATGCCGAATAGCTGTGATAAAAATGTATATCCTACCGAGGATCCTGTACTGTATCCAATCGATTCCTATACAATATCCCTATAAGGAACTCAAGAAATGGCAGGAAATGGTGGAGATTGTTTGGGTGGGCAAATGGCAGATCCTGAAATACTTTTTGGCATCCCTGCCACAAATTCTATTTGTATGGATGCAAGTCTTTTTTTGGAGATGGAATGGTTGTTTATGGAACAAAGCATTTAACATTTGATCACAAGCCTGGCTCCCCAGGAGATGGAGACCTCCAATCTCTACTTTAAGTGCATTGTTGATAGCTACTTTGGAAGCAATGGATATAATTACCAAAACCCTGGACAGCACCTCATCCTCATTTCTGTCCCCATTTATGCCGATAATAGGATTGATTTGTTCCTGGACTCCCAGATGAGGCTTCCAAAGCTTGGCACATGGGCTAAGGGGTGGGGGCATATTTCTAAGAGAGGAGCTCAAGCCTGTCAAGGATTGCAAAATATACTCAAATTTGTGAGGAAGAGAGGTTTAGGTACTGGCAGCTTTGGCACCAGTTACTCCACCCATCATTTAACCTTTATCTGATGGGTGGAGTATCTGGTGCCAAAGCTGCCAGTACCTAAACTTCTATTCCTCACAAATTTGAGTATATTTTGCAGGAAGGGTTAACTGCTTAGTAACTAAAATAGAAGAAGCAGATTTTGTAAATGGTCGATTTCCAAAATTTACAAGACTAATCTCCTTGAAGGTTAGGGATATTGAATCATTTAAGGAAGGTTGGTATATGGAGCTGGATTGTCAGTTAGCCGACAAAGCATGAGAGAAATCCTCAAGAGTTAGGCACTCACTCAGTCCCAACTGAAATTAATCTACTGCTTGCATAGGACACCATTCAGACTCTGTTTGCAAGCAAAAGGCAGAGAAAATGTGTTGCAGGGGGTTTTAGACAGGAAGGGACATTCCTACATAGATTCTGGTCTTGCCCCAAACTAAGACAATTCTGGTGGGAGGTGAGGTCAAAGCTATAATAGGCGGGGAGATTCCTTATGACCCATTGCTATGCTGTAACTAAGTCGCGCTTTTCCTGTAACCAGCACTATCTCCGTAACCAGCGCCACGATGCCTCAGGGCTGATTCTGTGCGCTTAACAAATACGAATAAATAAATAAATAATAAAATTGCTTTTCCTCCTGGGAGTTACGAGGGAAGGCTACTCTCCCACTCCCACAAACATAGGCCAACTGCTGCCTCAGCAGATTGCAGCAAACAAACTGTAACCACTCCATGGGCGGAACCATCCCCCCACCTTTAGCTTTACTTTGCAAGTATATGCCAGATTTTTTTATAACCAATGGAAGAGAACACAGCGACTCTTAAGAGATTGAAGGATTCAGTTCTGAGCACATGGTCCTCCTTTTTGGACATTGCAAACAGCAAGTTTGGATTATTAACCTTCCCAGCCAGACTGAGAGCCATGAACCTCTGACATTGGTATCTGACCTCATGGAGAAGAGTGCTCATTTGATTTATGTTCTGTGTAAGGTATCAGAGGTTTTGCTACAGTCTATACAACATGCCGAAGGGATTATTGTTTGGGAAGGGAGGGGTGGTTATTTCTTGGTATTTAGGCGTCAACAACTTTTGAAATCTATTGGCATTTGCATTTCTGATAAGTAACGAGCCACTGGTTTACTTTCTTCTTGCTCAATACAAATAAAACGTTTTCGAGGGGAAAAAGTTCTTATAAAATCAGGAGTAGAAAATAAAATTCCACACTCTTGGCCTAAAACCCCTGGGACCCAAGAGAGACCAAGAAAAAATATCCATGTACGGCAAAGTGCCTTCCAAATCACTTCACAGAAGCTTTCCAAGTGGTTCAAAAGTTCCCCATAGGAACTAATTAAATTAAGTCTATAGGCTGAGCCACAGTTATGGATAAAAATTCAGGCGAGTTCTACCCCACAGGGGCGGAGAAGAAGGCAACCAACCCCTGGGGACGCCAGAGGAGATCCTCTCGAGGAGTAGCAGCTCCAGGTCGAGGTTTGATACAGAAGCCCCAGGATGAAAGGAAGCCAAGCAGGATTCGGCCCAGTGGATAAACTAGACAGCAGGGGCCCTGCGGAAACCGTTGAACCCAAGGAAGCCCTGAATGCTGGCTCGAGGAATAAGTCACCAGCCCGGAAAGACAAATGTAATACCCACGGCACCGGTTTCAGAGAAAGTGATTTGGGAACAGCAAAACATGCAGAAGAGTAAGAATCTTCCATTTCAGATCGAGTTACGGATCCGGTCACCGAAAAACCCGAATTCCGGACCAACGACAACCCAAACAAGGGAGATGCATGACTCGCCACCCAGGTGTAAAAGCAATAGCAGGGAAGGAACTTGACCAAGTGGATTTAGCAGCTCAAGGGACAAAACAGAGCAGCATGCAAACATAAAAATGTCTTATGACGTGGGCAACAGTAGAGGCAACCTAAGATTGCCCAAAAGAAGAGCAGAGGTGGGATAGTGGTGCTCCACCACACTTGTGGATGACAGAAGTTTCCTATCTTGAGGCACCTTAACCAAGAGGGCACAACTGGTAGACTAAAATCTGACCAGAAACAGTCCTAGCTAAGGACATCCATTCCATTCAGTGAGGACCAGGAGACTAAGAATAGCCCACGGAGGATGTCCAGCAGCCAAAATTAAAATTCTGAAGTAAGGAAGGGAGACAGGCCACAGCCAGGATGGCAAGCCTTGGTCCTCAAAAAGGAACAGCAATGCTTCATGATATAAATCGTTCAGCAACAGGAAAGTAAACCTACTAAAATCCCAGCAGAGTTGAGGAACGGTCAGGGTCTCCCCTATATCTTGCTATTCACACATGGAATGGTCAGCTTTCCAATCACACAAAGGGCAGCCCTTAAAACCACTAAACAATTAGATCCACACACATAGTATTGTCCCGTCTAGGGCTAGGTTCCAGTCTAAGGTGCATGCCTGGACACAGAGCAAGCCCATGTTTGCACAACATCCATTTTAGACCTGCCTCCTGGTGTCCATAAAAAAAAAGAAAAGACACAAAACAAAACGACACAGAACAGGACCGAATACATTACTACCCTAACGGCTCCCAGCCTGGTACATTAGCCCTAATGCAGCACCAATGCTGTAAATCGAGTTGCACCACTGTTGGAGTTTAAACACACAGCTCCCACCAATCAACCACCCTACGGCCAAAAAGGGAGGCTTAAAAACCATCCCTGTTCTAATAGCCATATGTGCTGCCAAAGGACCATAGAGTAAAAAAGCATTGGCAAAGCCAACATTATTGGCTTTTGTGTAGGCATCGGGTGGGCATTTGCCAGGTACTACCTGGCGATAAAATGGGAACAGCTAGACAATTATTACCTGGGCATATGATAGGCATTCGCCAGTCACTGCTATCTAATACCTATATACAAGCAAAACCGGTTGACTTTGTGAATGCTTGTTTTGACTGGACTTAAGTTCAAGGAAGAGTTACAAATTAGGCTGCACTAGGCACATTTTAAGACACATTAGTAGTACATTTGTAGATGTAATTAAGCTATTAACACGGCAGACTACTTAAGAAATAACACTAGCAGGCCAAAGTTTGATGTTACTGCTCGAGAGAGCTAGCACAAAGATCCCAGGAGGCTTTTTTTGAGGAAGGATTGAAAATTAATGAATGGACGGGAATGTAAATTGGGATTAGCATAGACATGGGCAATCATGTGTTCCTCTTTATGGTTATCTCGCTGCCCGCAGGGATATGGAAATCCTACTGCCCGACGCTCGAGACAAGTTGTTTGAGAGGGACAACACGTTTCTGAAGCAATTTTGTCCACTGGATAAGTAGGCTCTGGTGTCCGTGTAGGCCATTTATTCAGGAGCCACTGGTTTATACTGGCGATTCACATTCTGTTCAACATTACATTTAACATTATTCACGTGACAACAACGTTCACACTATCACAGTTTATTGATGTTACTTGTTGCAACCCTACACAGTCACATTTTATAAAGGCAAAAGTGTTGGCATCCATTCACATCAACGGGGCAGAGCTTTCTACCCATCACCCCTCCTATCACCTGTTCGCTTTCAGACACCCGCATAAAATCCAGTCACATTTGAATTTACATTTACATTACAACAATATGTGTACCACATGAGCATATGGCTGCACGCCTCGTCTTTGCTTTGTCTCTCAGTACTCAAGCTGGAGGTCAGTTTATGGCTTGGATTGTGGCAGGATTCATTCCTGATGAAGTTGTAATATAGTTTAGACATGCATGCTTATGTAGCTTGTATATAAATCCCTCGACAGCTTTTCTGGGTGTTTTTTCTTAGTCTGGCTATTCAGGTTTTGAAGCAGCAATTAAGTCCTGGTGTAACAAATGTGATGCAAGAGTGTTCTAAAAGTGTTTAAGTTACTAGAACACGTCTCTTTGAAAGAATTGAATATGTGATAAAAGTGCTACAGTGCTTGTAGTTAGAAGCATTCAAACGAGAGAATGGGATGGGTTAATTCCAGGCAGTAACATGTAACTGGAGCTAGAAAAGTGAACGGTGAATTGTGTAGCTTTGTTGTGGGCAAGTAAACGCATTCAAAATAAGTATGTGTGGGGGTGTGGCCAAGATGGCGGAGAGGTGAGACGCGAGCCCCCAGCCCTCTCTGTCCACCGATCCAAAGTGCGCCGATATTGGCAGCTGATTAGCCTGGTTGAGACCCTGAAAAATGCTCCTATTGCAGGGGGCGGCTGCGGGGACTGCCCGATCTCTCCGTGCCCGCACATCAGGAGGAGCAGCGGGTGAAGCGGACTGCTGCTACCGGGACAGCCGGCAATCCCGCACCAAGACCCTGAAGGCGAGCTGGTGGCAATGAACCAGCAGGGTGGCGAGGCGGGCCAGCGGAACTGTAAGTGGCTGGCGATCGAGAGAGAGAGGTGAGGGAGCTGCCTGCAGGCTCCCCTCTCCACTCCCCCTGCTGCTGCGCTGTGGGCCTTGCCGGCTGGGACTTAATACAATGGAGCTGGGCCCCGGTGGGTGGCGGCAGTCAGAGGAAGGCCCTGCTGCCTACCGGACAGCTTCTCCCCGACGGAGAAGCTCTGGGCGGGGGCTCCGGCGGGAATCTGAGGAGCCACTGCAGTGCCGAGGAGAGCCCTGCCCGCACCAAACTGTCTGCACCGCACCACATGGCCTTCCTCATCTTCCTGAGGCCCCCGGGGCATATGATCTGCTGAGCCAAACACAATGCCAGCGCTATCAGCATGGTGAATAGAAATGGGCAAACCCACAGGGACTGGCCAACGGAAGGAGGCTACAGGCCGGACATGTAATAAATAGCAGTGGTGAACCAACTGCTACGCTTCCTCTTCCTGGCAACTGCCTGTGCAATCTAGATGGGAGCCTGCAGGGCGCATGGGGGTTCCCATAATGGTGGGTACTGGGCCAGCTGAATAAAGTCTGAGGAAAGAGCGCATCTCCTGCCACCCGAGGGCCCAGTGCACAGAGGAGGGAGGGAGGGTTCTGCTCTTTGGAGTCTGCAAGCCCCTACATTGCTGCTTGGGTGTTGCACCTGGAGGGCACTTAGGAGGAGGTTGACTAAGAGGGATCTGCCGGTCATGCCATCACGACTTGAGGTAGAGTGGGACATCTGAGAAGATCTCATTACACTTTGAGACTTCACAAGGACTGGGTAACACAAGTCCACCACAGGAGCTGTCCAACAGCAAATCGAGGAGTGCAGTTGGTGGTGTGAGGGTGCCCTAGTAAGTACATAGAAGCACTGGGGAGATACCCAAATACGGCAAGAAGGGCAGGAACAGCGATATCCAGTCATATATGGCACCCCCAACTAAAAAGCTACTGCAAGATGAGATGGAGGAGGAATGAGAGGGAGAGGGGGGGGGCAGCAGCCAAAACCTGCTACACCGCAACTCATACCAGATTGGTTTACCCACTCACATGAAACTCTGAAAAGGAACATTAAGGAATCCCTGCACTCCGAGATCTTGGACCTCCGTAAGGAGATGGCAGACTCTGCCCGCGAACTAAGGAGAGAGATAAGAGCACTCGGGAGACAGAGTTGACCACACTGAACGATCAAGGACAAAGATGGAGGAAGAACTAAGGCGTGGGGTCGTAGCTGCCCTAAAAGAAGATCAAGAGGGACTGAGGGCCATGTGTGACTACCTGGAGAACAGGGCAAGGAGAGAAAACCGGTGCATCAAATTTCTTAAGGAAGGGGCGAAAGGTGACAACATTGAGGGATGCATTAGGCAACTATTCCAGCAACTTCTGCCAGAGGGGGCCCTGGCCCCGATTAAGATCGACAGTGCTCATAGGATTGGCCACAAGAGTAATACACCAGACTGCCCCCTAGAGATATAGACGTGAAGTTTTAGGACTATAAAATCAAAAGAGTGTCCTGGGGGAAGCGAAAAAGGTCAATCGAATCCAGTTCCATCGCTCAATGTTACAGGCATTCCAGGATGTGTCCCAACCTATGATCCAGAAGAGGAAGAAGATGAAACTGGTTACAGAGGAACTGAGACGCCAAGAGGTGAGGTACCTACCGGTGGACCTACCCCTATGGCTTGCAATTCAAGATGGGAGACGAGGTGCATACGGCCCTCTCGGCTGAAGAAGGTGCACGGCTGCTGGACTTTCAGATCTCCAAGACTGCCCGGCCAGGGGCAGCGCCTCAGAGTGATATAGCCCAACAGGGGAGCTTGGAACACAATACATAGAGGTAAAAAGCTACCTGACCAGCGACACCCTCTCTTTGTGTGGATATTGTTTTCCAGAGGCCCAGCGGGCTTGAGGCAGAGAGGATGCTAGGCTTGATTCCAGACCCGCCTTTGGTGCTCAGGGATGTGCTGTAAATTATCTCTATTTGTTGGCCCGGGAGGCCTCAATGCGGATTGTCGCCAAGGTTTTACGTTGAGTGAACATGCAGTATGCATGCATTGATTTGGGGGACAGGGAGGGGGAATATCTCCACTGCAGTCACTTCGGGGGAATATTAGGGGAGTACTGGGAGTTAACTGCATTGGGATTGTTAGTACTACTTACAGGGGATGAGGCGTATACTTGTTGAGACAGCCAGGTTAGGGGGGAGGGGAGGTGGTCCAAAAGGGTTACCCTAGTAGGAATGTCAGTAAGCATCCTTGTGATAAGGGTCATCCAATACTGCTGAGATGGTGATTCATGTTGCTACATTGAAAACACAGGGCCTGCATACCCCTAATAAGCGGACAACTATTTAGGGAACCTAGTCGCCCTTCAGGAGACATTTGCTGGCTGGGGGCCAATGTAGACTGCTTAACAGATTATATCTGCATCAATTTCATGCATCAGCAAACTGAAAACGAGCTCGGGTGGCCATCTTGATTCATAGCGACCTGGGCTTCATGCTCGTTAAAAATAAGGAGGGTGAGGAGAGGTATGTCATAGTGGTTGGGTCCCTGCAAGGGAAGCTGGTGACTAAGGAAGCTCTTATGTTACAAATTCTGGAAGCGGTAGGGGAGTATGGTCGGGGTGACCTGCTTCATCTCGACTGACCACAAAAATGATGGGTGGAAGGTTTCGAATTAATCTAAACCACTGGCAATTGCTCTGGGCAACCTTCCACACCACAGTTTCTTAGCCCGTCTGCGCCATTGCAAAAGGGGACCAGCCATGTGCAAATCAGTCAGCAACTGCCGCCACCGAAGGCAGCAGCCCAGCCCGATCTGCTAGGCCAGGTCCCCCTGCACAGAAAACCAAGCAACCCCAGACATGTTTCGGCCTTGTTGGACCTCCTCAGTGAGGTGCAGCCTGGTTCCCTGTGGCGCAGCAAGCAAGGGACCCACGGTGGTGTGGAAGGTTGCCCATAGCAATTGCCAGTGGTTTAGATTCATTTGAAACCTTCCACCCATCACTTTTGTGGTCAGTTTGTTTCTCCTTGTGAGAGAGGGTATGCCCAGACGTGGGTCCCTTGCTCGCTGCGCCACAGGGAACCAGGCTGCACCTCACTGAGGAGGTCCAACAAGGCCGAAACATGTCTGGGGTTGCTTGGTTTTCTCTGCAGAGGGGACCTGGCCTAGCAGTTCGGACTGGGCTGCTGCCTTCGGTGGCGGCAGTTGCTGACTGATTTGCACATGGCTGGTCCCCTTTTGCAATGGCGCAGACGGGCTAAAAAACGGTGGTGTGGAAGGTTGCCCAGAGCAATTGCCAGTGGTTTAGATTCATTCGAAACCTTCCACCCATCACTTTTGTGGTCAGTCTGCTTCATCTTGAGACATGAATATGGTCATGATGGAGCCCAGGACAGATTGTCACAGGCCACCTACTCAGCGATAGCGGCGGCCTCCCAAAAACTAAGACCGACTTCATGATCTTAACCTGGTCAATAAATGGCATGCACATCACCCCAAGGATAGAGCTTACAACTACACTGCCCACGTCCATGCATCGGCCTCCAGGATAGATTATATTTTAATATCATCTGAATTGACTAGATTAGCCCTGACCGGAGAAATAGAGCCATGACCCTAGCAGACCAGCGCACTCACTGTACAATTCAGGAACTGGGCGGGGCGCCACACGCAGCGACAATGGACAATGCCCTCCCCCCCCCCCCCCATGTTTTTTTAATGGGATCCAATGGGTCTACCAGAACTAAAGGAGGGAAGCAGGGAATGTTAATAAAAAAAAAATATATATATATATATAAAAATGTATTTATTTTTTTTTTTTAAACAAACCGAATGGCAACTCATGGAAATCATTAGGATGGATGCCCTTAAGGGAGTAGCTCGAGGCAATATAATCTCTAATGCAGTCGCATTTAAGTGGCTATGGGGCCTGGAAGAACAGCGACTCTTACAAGAACTAAAAAAAAAGAAGCAGACAAGAGATGTAGTGAATCCCCGACCAGCAAGAACTTCAAATCACTCGCCACAACAAAGTGGCAGCTTAGGTTCCTTAAGGTTCCTTAGGTCACAAAGGGCGGAGCACACTCTGTACGGCCTGCAGCACAGGTACAATGAGCAGGGCAATGTACCAGCGAGTATGGTCGTCCATCTTCACAGACAACAGGCCAGCCGCTCATTTCTACAAACCTTGACCGATACCCAGGGCAAATAATGGGGCAATTAAGCTAAAAAGAGGTAGTTGTTCTAGGACTACTATAGATCACTGTACACCTCGACCAAGCCAGACCACCAGGACCAAGTTGCTACCTTAATGGGATCGACTTGAAACAAATCTCACAGCAGGATAGGGATCTTCTTGACTTCCCGACTGTCCCCCGAACCCCCCTCCAAGAGATGATCCAGGCTATAAGAACCTTGAAACAAAACTAATCTCCTGGCCCAGATGAATTTTCCACCACCTTTTATAAAACACTCGCCCAACTTCTGGAAAAGCCACTGGTGAATGTTTTGAACGCCATCCGCGAGGGGGGAAGTCTTTCAGAAACCATGAAGGAGGCCCAGGTCTCATACCCAAGCCGGGTAAGGACCCCAGGCAGTGCTCCTCCTACAGAACAATAGCCCTCTTAAATCTAGATTAAAAAATGATCACAATTTTAAAAGGCGTTACACTCCTGGCATTGTCCTCCGGCAGCCCTCTCTAGGATGTTTAGGGAAGTTTCCCCATGGTGCCCCAGGCAGTGTGCCAATAAAGGTACCTGGTTTCACATGTGGTGGGAATGCCCGGTTATCTGCCGCTATTGGGCAGAGGTCCTTAGCTGGATAAAAGACATTCTGGGGACTTGTCCTTCCTTGCATCCACTGTAGATTCTTCTGGGCACTCCTTTGCCCGATAAAGAGGTGGGTTCCTTCTCGAAGGCAATGGGGGCCATGCTGAGGGCGGGGCAATTGGCTCTGGCTCAGAAGTGGAAAAGCCCTATAGCGCCTTCTAAGTCGGAGTGGTTCACCAAGCTTATTTCCATCTTTACATACGAGAAACTTGCTGTCATTGTCAATTATTCTATGCCCTCCTTTCTGCAGGAATGGACTGTGGTTATTCTGAATGCAGACTGAAGCCTTGAAACTGTGATTTGCATTGTGATTACTTGTATGGACACTGGGGAGGGAAAATTGTGACAGTTACTGAGAACCCTGGGTCTTAGAAGATATGGGGCCCCTGTGGCCAGCTGGACCTTCTGTACTATTGTGTTTTGTGTTTTGTGACCATACTCATTGCTCTTTGCACTGGTGATTTTTGGGGGCCTGGACAACCTGGGGTTTGGGGGGAGTGGGGAGGGGGGAGGTGTGGGTTCGAGAAGTGGGGGTAGGGGGGAATAGCTGTTAGGTGGAATCTGTTTTGTTCATCTCTGGTTGAAAACTTTCAATAAAGATAAAGTGGATAAAAATAAAATAAAAAAAATCACTACAATTTTAACGGGCAGGCTCGGAAAGTTGATGCCGACAATTGTAGACCCAGACCAATCACGGTTTATCTGGGGAAGAGGCCCTGCGGACAACATTAGGAGGGTTCTGCACTAAGTGGACAAGTCGGGCGGAAACCAGGCTTATTCACTTCCGCTGGATGCCGAAAAAGCCTTTGATCGGGTAGAGATTGAATTAAGGAGGGCTTTTGGCAGCAGCCTCATCAGCCCACAATCTTGAATGCCTGTTCATACTGGTACCCGTGTTTTAGAAATCTTCGGTGCCATAGCCACAATGTCAGTTTTGAACAAATGGTCCGACACGAAAGTAAAAGGTGCATATCCACCAGTGGGTACATCCATCTTCCAGCCAAGGGTTCTCACAAACAAAGACGTCTAGAGGGTTGACCCTCATGAAGGCCCTGAATCTGGATGTGCAAGCTTCAACTAGTGTACCCACCGACTCCTCAAATGCAGGTACCTATAAAGATACCTCCATTTTGCTTCTGCCATCTTTGGTACCACACTGATTTGGGATATGTAGAAGAGATTGTCCTGCAGTGATTGGAGGTGAATACCACCGCACAATGCACATGTACTCGCAGGATGAAAACTCACAGAAAGGGGGCCAAACTAAGGTGTAACAGTTGGTGAGGGCAGAGAGTGGGGTAGGCACACGATGGGACACAGGCCCACCTGTGACCTGCATAGTGTAAAGAAAGGTTCTCAAAGTGGCAGCATGTCGTTTGGATCTAGCATTCCAGCCCACCTGTGAAAGCAGGCTGTCCCGCCAATGGTGAAGTAGAGACAGCAGGATAAGGTCAACAAAAGGGCGTTCCGGAAACTCTCTGAATTGGAGGCACTGAAGGTGATATTACTGTGGATCGGTACAACACAAATACAAAAAGGTCACATTCTTGCATAATATTGACAGTCCTAAAGATCATGTTGCACAGAGGTTACATTTTTCTCATGAAGGGACAGCAGGATGACACTTTTCTCCTCACATACCATGGAATGCTTCTGCGCTCATAAGCACGGCCACTTAAAATAGAACCTCCACACCCATCGCCAAGATGGTTCTGCTACAAGGTATAGATTAATGAACTGTGAACTGGCCATACTAAAATAACCAACTAATAATTGTATTGTTTTACATAGTATTGGATACCCTGCTTCACAGGACAGGTGATGCAATGTATCAACCACTGAAGACGAAAAACAGTTTGCTTCTTCTGGAAATTGAAGATTTGACCTGCAGTGTGAATACACATCTCCACAACAAGCACTTGTTTACGATGGCTGTAGTACGGCGGTGCGGTGCGGCAGAAAGTGTCACAGGTACTTCTACTAATTATACTTGGTTGTGCTGTTCCGTCTCTGTTGGAGCAGTCCATGGCTTACTAGGGAAGGGAGGAGGATAATTATGACATGCAGTGAAGCATCCCTGAACCAGCAGACCATTATAGGAAGCTTTCAAGCTGCAGGGTACCCTACTATGTTCAATTGTCAATCTGCCTGCTTCAACCCTTCCAATAGAACCTACACCAGCCCTGCATCTACAGTGCACACATTTCCCCTTCTGCTGGCGAGCTGGCAGGAGTAATTGGGGATATTTTCTCTACAAATATGGGCAAAGTGAACAGAAGACCAGAGAAAACTGAGATCATTCACCCAAATATGCAGGGGTTGGCAGGAAACCCAAATATGTAAGGGTTGGCAGGAAACCCAATCTGCCGCCCCTGTTTAAAGTGCCTACCTTCACACACAGCAGCCCAGTCTGCCTTGTGCTGGTTTGCACTGTGCATGTGAGAGAATGATTTTAGAATGGGAGTAAAACCAGTCAGTAATGAGCCGTTGTGCCCATGTGGTCAAGGAATGCAAGGTACCTTATATAATAATGTGCTAAGAAAAAGAGAAGGAGCAAGCCAGGGGAGCAGAGTTGAAGAGGAAGAACAGGAGCATTCATCCGTGTGTAGTATACAGTGCAGGTCATGAAGAAAAAAAAGCGGATTGGATGAATGCTCTGCATGAACAGCAAACCGAATTACTACAGTATACTCGCAATACTACAAAAGCGCACCATGCACAGTAATATGTTGCCCAGAGTGAAAAAAACATCTATTCTTCAGGAAGGAGAAGAAACGCACGTTTAGGGAGCAGCTAACCATGGTCATTTCAACCATAGCCAACGAGCGGTCGTTAATGTCATGACTTGACGAATTTCTCCCTGGCATCTATCGTTTTGCACACTGTGGATTAGAAATTGTACATTTCTTTTATGGAATACGAATGAACAGCCCATGGCGGAGGACAAGTAATGTGCATGCACACAGATTTTGCACTTTATAAAGCAGCAATTTGCATCTAGTAGTTCAGTCCGAAACGAAATGAAAAGATTAAGTGTGAAAGTAAGGTTTGCTTTGTTAGGATTTTCTGTTACACTGAATTATTACAGCATTCTGCATTGATATGCACCAACTCAATCCGAAAGAAGTTTCGTTTTGAACGTTTGCGACTGGAAATAAGGGTAGGCAAGACGGCCAAAAACTGAGCTGATATCAGAGGTTAAAATGTAAATTAAAATAGTCTCGGTAAGGGTAAACCCACTGCCCTTTTGTAGTCAATCCTCATTGCTCACATGTGAACAAATTTCTTACAGACGGTTAACTATCACAAACTTAACCATTACCAATCTTAGGAAAGCACATCTAACTACTTCTCTAAAGTAACAATAACTTTAGTTGTCACGACTCATCCTTCAGTTTGCACACTTTGTCCACCCATTGTCAAGTAGACAATCAAAAAGTGATCTTTTTGGCCAATGTATCTAGGAGGATTTATACAGTGTTCTGAAATTGAAACGGCATCTTGTTTTCCTATTATCCCTATTGGTTTTATAATCCACACATAACCAATCATTAACAATTCTAAAACATTCTCGCAAATGGAAACATTGCTGACAGTGCGAAATAAATGAAAGGTGCTTTAAACACTTCAATGGCCCAACTATGTACATGGCTCACACTGCAGTATTTGCATAATAACAACTACTGCAATTCAAGACACAGCATAGTTAAACAAAATTCTCTAACACAGACACACACACACACATACTGAACAGCAAAAGGTTAATTTGTTCCGATAAACTCAAGGCAAAAAAGATCCACGATCAAACACTTAGCCCATCATGCCCGATATAACAAGCTGAAACAGGTTCTAACTCGTTTTCAAAGCGTCCACCAAATTCTTGTTAGATTCCAAGCATGGTGCAGGATCCCTACAAGGAAA
Source organism: Ambystoma mexicanum (assembly GCF_040938575.1). NCBI lineage: Eukaryota > Metazoa > Chordata > Amphibia > Caudata > Ambystomatidae > Ambystoma > Ambystoma mexicanum. Next base: position 930,473 of record NC_090926.1, on the reverse strand, counting down.
ATCCAAAATCGAGTTTTCTACGCCATGCAGGAAATCCAAAGCCTGACCTAGTGGAGCAGTAGGAACTCCTCCTTTGTGTCTTCAAATGATTTCTGCTTTTAATTGCGGCACAGTGAAACCTGGCCGCTCTCAATTTGGGTGTCTGGCCTCCTGGTATGAGGCCTGTGTGGCACGAGCAGTTTTGCCTATATGCTCAGCTATTTGTTGCACACACACACATGGCTGTAGGGACTGTCCCAAAGTGGTTCTGGCATTACTTGAGACAGGAGGGCCCTTCTCTTTCCGGTCTCAGCTGGGAATTCCAAAAGTATTTCTCCAGGCCCCATGAAACCTCTATACTGCCTTCCTCCTTTCCACATCTGTAATGGCCTTCTTGCTTCATTGTTAAGCCCCCCCATCTACCCCAGTCAGGCTACTATATACCATTTGAGCTTAACAACCGGACACCAATGTAAAGTGGACTAACCAATGCAGGAAGGGCTTCATTGTTAAGTAGATAATTTTTCCAGTTTATCCAACTAAAAATGATTAAAGTGAGTAATCAAAAGAGAGGAAACTTCGATAAAAAACAAACATGATTCCAAGTTGGCAATGGGCAGCACCTAGACGCGAGCGTGAGAGCTCCGTCTCTGAGCTGTCCCACCAACCGAGCACTGGCAACAAAAAGGCCTTGGTGGGTAATGTTAAGGAGTTGCACATAGGCACCATCCACCTCTCAGACCATGCCTCCCACATTAGGATTTGCTGTTGGCGAATCAGGGCCTCTGGAGTTGGTCATCCCCCCGGGAGCTTCTAATCAACAGTATTGAGGGAACACATGGAGGCCAAATTGAGGATTTTTTTGCACTTCACACTTCCTAGGAGGCATCAGAGAAGAGTCTCTGGGATGCCTTCAAAGTGACTTTTCCGGGAGACTTGAAAGTGATGCGAGCAGCAAGGGTGGGACAAACCAGGGCGCTGGAAACAGATCTAGAGCTAGAACTCCAAGATGTAAGCAAAATGGAAACTGATGCGGGGGGATGAAGCTCCGCAAAAGATACCAGGGCCGTCGGGGTAAGCCCGATCGCCTACACACTAAAAAAGCTGTGAAAGGGCTGCTATGCCTGCGGCAAAATTATTATATAAAAGCAAATAAGGCCGACAGGTTGTTAGCACAGCAGTTGAATCAAAAGGCAGCGTCAGAGGTAATCCAGTGACTTACAACCTCCCAGGGGGCCAAGGTCATGACAACACAAGACATCATCAAGCAATAAACAGCCTTTTTAGTCCTCCCTATACTCATCTGATTGCCCCGATCAATCTCTGCAAGAGGAGTACCTGCATGCGACTCCACATCGGAGATGCTCAGGGCTATAGGGGATCTCCCGCTCAATAAATCCCCTGGCCCGGACAGCTACCCAGCCGTATTTCATAAAGCCTTACAAAAGCAACTGGCCACCAAAAGCAACTGGCCCCCAGAGTAACAAACTAAAAACCCTGACCCCATTACTGCCACGATGGAAGAAGCAAAACTAGTACTCTTCCCGAAACCAGCCAAAGATCCCTTGTTGTGTGGGTCTTACAGACCTATCGCTCTAACATCAACGCTAAACTATATACGAAAATCCTAGCGAAAAGGCTGGAGGAGGTACTTCCCAAAATAATTCACCCAGACCGATCATGGTCTATTAAGTGGAGGCAAGCATTTCATAACATACCGAGGGTCTGCCATCTCACAGAGAAAACCAAGAAAGAAACGACAGCGGTCCTTCTATCCCTAGATGCAGAAAAAGCATTTGATCACGTGGAGTGGTCTTTTCTGTTCCGCACGATGGAAATTATGGGGTTTGGGATATCCTTTTTGCACAAGATTCGGGTCAATTATAGTAACGGGACTGTTTGGATTGTGATCACTGGCCAACTCTCCTGGTCCATTCCAGCCAGGGTGCCAAGTAGGACTGCCCCTTCCCCCCCCCATCCTCTACGCAGTCCACCTAGAACCTTCCTTAAGTAAGATTAGAGCTGCAGGGTCAATTCGGGGGATTCCTTTCAGAAGGGAGTACCACAAAGTGATGGCATTCGCAGACGATATGCTCCTCTCAATTACAGAACCCAATCGCACCCTCCCGGGTGTAATGAGGGAGAGAGGCATTTGGGGCAGTAGCAGGGCTGAATGTCAATATTTCAAAGTCTGAAATCCTCAGCGTCTCCCAAATTTCTCGCTATATCACAAGGCGGCTCAACAGAGGATAATCAAAGATTGGTTTACTGGGAACCCTGAAAAGATCTGGGTGCACATGGACAGGGCAGTAACTGGGACCCCCCGGGGGAGAGCCTATAGCTCAACTAGGGGGACAGACCACAGAATGTACACATTGCGTGGCTGCTAGGCAACACCTGGGATAGGGCAGCGCTCACAGCATCACCTCATTCTCGTCCCCCTTCACTCCACTCTTTCACCACCCACAATTCTTCCCAGGCCTACTGCGGGGCACCTTCTCTAGCTGGAATGTCATGGGATGCTAAAAAACTGGGGACATGGAGACCACCAGGGAACGCAGATGGTAATGGCCGCCTGACTCTCGTCTCCGTAACCCGCTGAATAAAAAGGAGGAGAAAGCACATATGTTGCCACCCACCCGGACCCAAACAGCGACAGAAAAGGTGGTGCATGACGGGCAAGCTTTGAATCAGCAAGCAAGCTCATCAAGGAGCCACGTTGAGGAAAGAAACGGGGCCCACACCAAAGACAGCCTAACGGTCGCGCCTTCAAGCAGCGCAAAATGGAAAAGCGGGCACTCGGCGAAGGACAAGAAAGCAACAGGACACTGCCACGGAGCAGGAAATACCTGCAATTCCCTAAGCCTCGTGGGCTGCCTACAGCTAGCAGCGAGGAGCAGCACCCGACAAGCCGGCGCTGTGGAACAGGGGTGCATGACAGGTGCAAGGGCGGCGCAGTGCCTTTCCGACAAGGCACAGGGGAAGGAGAACAAGGTCCGGAGAGAACAGGAGAGCACTAGAGACACACGAGGCAGAAAGCAGAGCCACAACGCAGCATTATTGGACCAGCACCAGCTACACAGAAGGTGAGAATCAAGCGCCCAGAACCCAGTGCAGCTGTAAACCCAGTCCTGCCTCACAAGTTGGCGGCAAGAGCCTACCAAGGTGCCACACGTGCGTTGGGGTGATCTCCCGGAAAAGCAACGGTGTGAAAGGGCAAATCTGCGGGGGGGGGGGGCAGGGGGTGAGCACTGAGATGGACTATCACGGGCTGAAAAGAAGAGGAGGAATACCACTGCCCCCTCCCCTTCACCCCCAGCAGCCCAATAAAGAGGGTAGGGGCATTCCCCTTGCACACTGGGGACACATTAAGACACATTAAGACCAACGGACTGCTGCAGGAGCAAGGACAGACCCCCGGGAACAATAGCTGACAGGGCGGTAGCAGCCAAGCCACGAAGCAAAAGGGACAAGCCCATAAAGGCCAATCGTAGGTACCCAGGAATGCAACGGGCTGCCCATTCAGGGAAAAATTTAGAAAACAAATAGACACTTCAACACTGGTGACCCAGGAACTCGTGAGAACAATGGGGGATGCCACAATTAAGGAAGACTGCATGTATCAAGTCCAAAATAAGAGCTCTGCATACAGATATTCAAACATCCATCTCTGAACTACGAGGGAAGATGGAAAATCTGGAGCAGACCAGTTAAAAGCGGATCTTTTGGAGACGAGATTAAATGCAAGAGCGACCGACATAGAACTCAGAGAAGAGGTTGCCCTAAACCTTGATGACCTAGAAAATAGAGAGGGAAGATCCAACCTATGCATAATTGGCCTGACAGAAACGGAAGGGGAAACACCCACCCAGGTTGAGAAGAACTTACAGGACATTGTGAAGCTCCTCTACCAAGCAGGAGGAGGGAAAATAGTCCAAATGGAAGGAGCTTGCAGAGGAGAAAGAGCATTCAGTGGTGGGCCATGCTCCATTGTGGTGAAATGTCTCCACTACAAAGAGAAAGCGGAGAGCCTATTCAGAGAAAAACAGATGCAGGAAGTTGAATAGCAAGGATCCAAAGTGAAGTTGTTCCAGGACCTGTCAAGCTTTACCTTGGGGCGACGAAGGGAATGGAGGCCGCTCACATCATGGCTCATGGACAAATGGATCTGATACAGATGGGCATGCCCCTTTGCACTGCTCTTCGAAAATGGAGGTGAAGAATATAGGTCACCACGCCAGAAGGTGAAGCAGGTCCTACGACACCTTACAGAAGACACCGGGACAAGGGCGCTGACAGTCATGTCAGGCCCACATACGTCTAGTAAAACTGCATCCCATGACTGGCCATCGAGGCACAAAATATGCAAAACTAAATGATCTTTCACACACAAAACGGACCAGACTCTAAACAATGGCCTCAAAAGGCCCAGGCAGAATGGTTTGTGTGAAGGGGTGGGCAAGCAGGTAGAAAGCTTGCATGATTCTGAGCGAGGAGTCCTTACCTGGTGGCCCTCAGTTTGAGGAGGGCGACTCATTAGGGTGTGACATGGTTGTTTCACTCAATATTTCTTTTTCTGGTGTTTTCCTTTTATTTTAATTTATTTTTAACGGGGTGGGAACAAGGGGGGGGGACAGATGGGTGAAAATCAAGAGGTGGTGAGAGGATGGGAACAGATCAATACAGAAGAAAAAGGAGGGGAGAGTGGAGAGCCGAAAAGCCCTAAACTGGGGATGGCGGGAATGAGGAGACAACTGGCGGGAGAATGCCTCCTGCAGTTAGGCACCCTGAATGTTAAAGGGCTCAACTCCCCGCCTAAAAGGATGCTGGTAGCACGAGAAAGCATCCCTGGATATTTTGTTTCTGCAGGAGACAACACAGAGCTGGAGAAGAGAGACCCCTGAGAGGAGGAGGGAGGGGACATGCCTACTGGGCATCTGGCCACATAAAAGAGGGGCAGGGTGGGTTTAGTGCTGCATAGGCGGCTCTGCCTTGTCGAGCCTGACGAAATGTCCCTGATGGGGGGAGGCTACTACTAGTCCAAGGAACATTGGAAGGGGCATGTGTTATATTCGCCTCCGTATATACCCCCAACCCAGGCCAAAACGCATTGAACGAGGAGGCATGATCTATAATATTGAGCGGGAGCAGTCATAATTGGGGAGGTCTTTAACTCGTGGGGCGGAGGTGCAACTAGACAGAAACGACAAGATACCAACAACCAGGGCTTGTGCAAAGGGGCAAAAGGGGTGGCTTTAGAAAATGCCTATAGGTCAGAGGCCCAATAGACGTGTGGAGTGTGACACACCCAGACCAAAAGATCTACACATTCTTTTCGGGAGTGCATGCAACCTTCACCAGGATAGACTACCTTTTGTTAGACAGGGACCACGCATCGCGAGTTAGGAGCAGCACTATTCGACCGGTGGGCTGATCAGACCACAACATTGTCACCATGTACCTCGACATAAGGGGCATTAATGAAAAAGGGTTCAGGCTGGCGATGCAATGACTTCCTCTGGCGGGACCCACTCTATGCGTAGCGGCTGCATGGAGCGCTGGAAGAGGAGTATTTCTAAGTAAAAAACAATTGGGAGGTAGGGGAGAACACACTCTGGGAAGCGGGTAAGGCCACATGTAGGGGGCCTCTGATAAGCGAAGGGGCTAGAAAGAAGCAGGAACGAAAGCTACAGGAAGATAAGATCTGCACTGAAAAACCTTGATATGGAAGGCAGATTACCCTGTGAAGGGATGTATGAAGAGGGGGAACTAGAGGCTCTCAAACAGAAAAGAAGAACTGAGGTCACTGGGACTGGGAGACACAATCAGGAAACAGATATTTCTGAAGCAAAAGTTCTATGAGAGGGGGGATAAAGCAGATGCCCTATTGGCAGCCAGACTGAGGGAGCAGTGAGCGGACAGATGGGTGAGCGTGTGCAGGGAGTAGCGGGTCACTGGGCCACAACCCCGGAAGAGGCGGCAGACCATTTTGCAGGATACTATGAAGAGCTGTATAGCAGTGAAGGAAAGGGAGACCACACAGGGATGGAGCCATACCTAGACCAGGTAGAGCTGACGCAGCTGCGCCCGGATGAAAGGGCGTTCCTAGAGACCGCCTTCACGTCCGATGAGGTACGGGCTGCCATAGCTAGATTAGCAGCGGGGGGTGGGGGGGCCAGGAGAGGATGGTTACACCATGGGACTCTACAAAAGGTGCTCGGGAAGTCTGAACCACCCACCCCACCCCCACTTAGCCAAACTGTTCAACCACATAATGGTAATCGGGGCGAGTCCCGCCATTATTCGAAAGGGTGCCGATCGTAGTGAAGCGGCAAATATCCCGCTGACTGCAAATCATATCGGCCCATCCCCCTATTAAACACAGATGTGAAATTATATACTAGAACCCCAGCTACCCGACTGGAGGAAATCCTGCCCCGCCTAATACACCCAGATCAAGTGGGCATTGTGAAGGGTAGGCAGGGAGCAGAAGCAATGCTCAAAACCTTGGATATTAAACACTCCAGGATAGAAGAGAGGGAGGGGGGGGGCATGTGCTGCTTAGCCACTATTTGGAGAAAGCCTTAGATTGAGTAGAGTTGGGGTTCCTCTTCACAACACTTAAAAACAGGTTTGGGGAAATTGTTTTTGAAAAGGGTAGAGGCGATCTACAAAACCCTGACAGAAAGGGTAACGGTCAACGGGAGCACATCCAGGGAATTCTGCCTAGAGCGAGGAACCCGACAAGGCTGCCCACTTAGGACTCTGGTCCCCAGGGTCCTTTATCTCTACTAGAGGTTACCAATAGCCATACCAGGGAACCATTTTACAGAACTGAGGCGCAAAATCAACAGAATTATATGGCAAAGGAAGAAGCAGAGAGTAGCATACTCCACCCTAATGCGTACCAAAGAGATGGTGGGGGGTGGACGAGTCTGCCATACATGTACACACTATCGGGCAGCACAGTTCAGCACTTGAGAGGGACAAACAATGGGTGGAAATGGAAAACCACTTGTGGAGACCTGTGACAATAGGGGATTGGTTGTGGGCCCCAAAATCAACAGTCCCACGGAAAGTCCTAGACCACAGAATACTTGGTCCACTGCTAAAATTATGGTGGAACATGCATGAAATGAAGGGAATCACAACATGGCCATCCTCGCTGAATCATTTATGGGCATCCCCGATTAGGGATAACATTAAAGAGCCACAGCACTTCCAGAAGTGGTTTGAGGCGGGCCTGGAAAGGGTGGGACAGATGGTGAAGGGCAGCACCTGTATCTCACTGGAAGAAAGACTCAACATAGGGCCCATGTCAGTTTTTCACTACCTGCAACTAAAGGAAGTCCTGATGTCAATTTAGTGGGGGGACAACACAGAGGGAATTAACACCACTGAAGCGAATACTGAGCAAGCCCGCATCCTTGAAGGGTCTGATCTCCCGAATGTATAAAGCACTACTGAGCGAGAGGCCAGACGCGAGGGAAGCCCTCGGGTAAAGGTGGGAAAGGGACCTGGGTAGATGTATCCATGACGGCCAGTGGAGGAGTCTTTGCTCTAATGCCCACAGAAATTCAATCTCCTGTCAGTACAAATTACACGGGCTAAAACCCCTCTACAGGTGGCAATACAACCCGGTCCACCGTTCTAAAATTCAGTGATCGAGCCCATTGGGCTGGAGAGGGTGTGGATAAAGAGCAGATTACTGGCACATGTGGTGGGCCTGCCCAAAAGTTCAGAACTTCAGGACGGAGGTCTTGAGATGGGTAAAAAGTCTGGCAGGAATTTAAAGAAATTGCAACCATTTGCTAATTTTATTTGGGTTGGAAGAGGTGGATGGGCGCTGGGAATATCTCACACACATGCCACACTTTCTACTATTGGCAGCGAGGGTGTGTCTTGCCATTTGGTGGAAAACTGAAAAACTCCAAACCGAAGGAATGTGGGCCCGAAAAGCCAGAGAGATCTATGACATGGAGAATAATACAGGGGCACTACAGGACCTTTCGCCCTAGAGAGAAATGGAATGGTCACCCTTCCTCAGTGCATACAACTGAAGGAGAGCTTAGGAGAGAAGAAACGTTATAGGGCACGATTTTACTACACACCCCTTCAGAGTGGCCTAATCCTCCAATCACCACTGAACTATTAAATAACCCTACCCATCTTGGTAGGGGGAGTTTGAGGGGGTATGGAAGAGATCGAAAATACAGAATAATGTTTTATGGTTTATATATTTTTCAAAAAGTTAAAATGTTAAACTGTATGCCGGTGCCAATTACATATAAGAATATGTAACAGTAATGGCTGAAATATATGCACTGTGGCTCGGGCTTAAATAAAGAATTAAAAAAAAGAAAATGCGGGACATGTTTCAGGGTCTACAGGTCAACTCATTTGAACTGTGCAAAACAGATGGGACTGGGGGAAAGCGACAATATCTGCAGCTAAGACCTCGGCTACTGGCCCCCGCTACCAAGGCAGCTGCAACCACACCACTTACTTGCTTTGAAAAGTACCTCACTAGTAACCCGGCGTGAAGAAAATAGTCTCCAACATTTACAAACTCCTAGCAGACAGTACACCCAGCTTACAGAACTCATACATGATTAGATGGGACTGGGCAGTCGGGGAGGCCATAGACTTAAGAGGACTGGGAACACTTATGGCGGGACATCCCAAAGCTCATGACCCAATGGCACCATACGCCGGCACGACTACACTCAATTAGTGGGAAAACTTCAAAAGATGGCTGGAGTGAATGCAGCGGTCTGGTGGTTTTGGGGGGGGTCACATCTGGTGGAGCTGCCCGAAGGGGACGTAGTTTTTGAAAATCATTAACGGTCCTATGGACACTATTTGGCACCCAGGTCCAGAGGGGTATCAAGGAATGTATACTAGGGCTTGGGGACCCAGAATGCAGGTCATGACCGAAACCTAGCAGGATAGCTTATGCAATTTTAAGGTTGGCTGCAGTACTGTTAATGTTAGAGGATATTTGTACCGTGCACTATCACCACCTATCACCACTGGAGTGGTCTCCTGGCGGCTCTGAAAAAGGGAAGGCGGGGGGTGAGTTAGTGGGAATAAGATGGAAAAGTGCAAGAGAGCAGTGATGTGCTGTTGGCAGCCTCAGCCCGGTGGGTCCGTTGACTGGGCTTGGCCCGTTTTATGGTTGGTAGTCATCGTGTGCTGTTGTGCGAGTCTATGTGTGGTTTGTTTTGTTGTTGCAGTGTAATGACGTTTGTGCGGATTGCTGTGTTGTAGACTTGTGGTTGTGTTTGGTTAGAGTTTGAGAGGTGTATGCAGAGGGGTGAAATTGTTAGTGGATCGGTTAATTGGCATTGCTGTCCTTGCAGTTATGTCTAGGTGTGATGCTTGCTATCATTCACTATTCCATCCGAGTGTGGCACTTGCTAACCTTCAATATTCTATCTAGATGTGAGGCAGGCTAGTGATCACGATTCCCAAACACTTGGTGGCATTCACAATTTCATTTAAGTGTGGAGTATGCTAACATTCATACTTCCATCCAGATGCGATGTACTGCAATGTACTGGTAATTGCGCAGTACTGGGAGAGCGAAGGAACCTCCCAGTGAGCAAGACTGGATACCTAAAGTTTAGTACTTTGTGGCACTAGAATGGATCACTTACTCCCTTACAGGGGGATAGCTCCAAATTTTTGACAGACTGGGAACAGGTTTTTCCCTTCTTACACGATGACCTTCGAGAACCCTACTGCCCACAAAGACTGCGCATTTTTGTAATTATCTGAAAAGCACACAGACAATCCTATGTCTAAACCTGGCCCCACACCTACCAGCGTTGAGGTGTGTTGGGGGGGGGGCAGGAGGGTGAAGAGGGTAATGTTGAGGAGGTGGAGGGGGAGTTTACTGTTACAATTGAAAATGCCAATAAACAAACGTTAAAAAAGAAGAAAAAAAACGAACATTTACATTCATCGTTAATTTCGAATGCTTGTCAACATTTGCAGAGAAAAGGGCAGAACAAATGTTGGGGGTGTGGGGGTTGCTTAATGACTAAGTTCTTATGAGGGGATTAAAATGGAACCGACCTTGCTTCATCTTATAGCAGAAGGAGGCAAGAAAGGGAACCGCCGAGGAGGGCCCAGCGATCCAAAAGTGCAATTAGGAAGGTCACATTGGGTGAAAACCCACAGAATAGAGATTCAGCCACAGATCCACCACATTAGCATTTTAGTGAAGACTGGGTGCACCATTTCTTCCCTGACCCTATATAGCTTCAGGTTTACCCTTGACAGTATAACCTTCCAATTGTTAATTGTACCCATATTATCGTACCTGTTTTTTGTGCAGTGTCCCATTTCAGGATATATAAATCCCAGCACGTACATACACACATTAATGCACAGCGGAGAGAAGGTGGGAGAGGTTTGCAGGATGCTTGAAAAGATCAATGGTAAGCTGGTTTGGTAACAATTGTATTAACGGTCCATTATCCTAATGTGTTACATTGCACTTTTAATTCTGCCCCAGATATTGGTTAAGCCCTGTCCCAAGATCAAACTTCTCTCAGACACACATACGTACCGGAACCTGTTGTACCTGCTGCGTCATGGTCTGAACGGTGGCAGGGGCGAGAGTCTGGATGGTGCCGGCAGCAGAGGGTGCAAGAGTCTGTATTGTGCCGTTGGCCTGCATCAACAGGCGCTGGCCTTGCATAGTCTGCATCTGTTGCTGGATGGCAAGAGATTGCACCTGGGACGGAGTCATTATGCTCTGAACTTGGGGCTGGAGCACTGCAACGAAAAACAAGCACAATGCAGATAGCAACAGTAAACATCAGGTGACAACTGGGCAAATTCATAAGTGGGGGAGAGAGTCTTAGGACGAACGGTATGTACTCAGTTCAATAGCCAAGAGAATCTCATTGCACTCCAATGGGTTTCATTTCACATGCTCTCACAGTCTCTTCTATGATGGAAAAAGCATGAACTACACAGTTACAACTTACCTGAGAAACCACCAGATGCATTCTGGTATATCACCGGCTGCTGGATGAAGCGAGTTTGGGTGGCAGTGCAGAAAGCCGGTGCGATCATCATGGTCTGCTGTTGGAGCTGCGGTTGGATCAGGGGGCGAGGCTGGAGAGTCGGGGTAGTGCGTTGTGGCGGTGTAGCTGCTGGCGGGACTTTGACTGCAGACGGCGTTGCCTGGGACTTCAGAGAGAGTGGGGGATAAGGCTGCTGCTGCTGCTGCCCTGCGCAGTACGCTTGAGGCATGGCCGTATCCGTCGTACCATCTGTTGCCTGGAATGTGGGGCAGAGTTGCTCCTCAAACAGTTCTGGAAAGTCATCAACCTGGTTGCTGACAAACTGAAGCATTTCTGTGAGGGGAAAGTTTGGGCAGGAGGGGTGAGAAAAATACATCATCAGTTGGCAGTTAGGCCCTGCGAAAGGCTATAGGTTTACAAAGGCAGCCCACACTCGGATTCTCATTCAATTAACAAAGCCTACATCAAAAGGGCTTGGTTCGAAATTGAAATTCATGGTGCAGGAACGTTTCGTCTGACAAGGGGTCAACCATTGTGGCCCAGGAGCCATTAATATTCAGTTAACATTCAGTCTCATAAATGGTCTACCTGAAAGATGACAGAATTTTCCAAACTGTGACATGCATTCAAAAATACAAATGCCTTGCACCCCATTTCTATTGCGGGATTGCTTGGTCTTGTGCGGTTAGTTAAATCCTCTGCCCCAAGCTACGTTACTGTACACATCTTCACTTTTAAGTTCACTTTAAATTGATTTCCCTTTAATTTATTCCACACCTTTTTCCTATCCGTTCTTCCATCTTGCTGCTCTCATTTAGTCTTTCCCCATCTTTGTCACTTTCCCCATCTTTGTCATACCTCTCCCATTACATCCATTACTGTATTGCTCTCAGTTACCGTCCCTTTATTGCTAAAGCATTTTTCTCCATGCTGACACATCTTTCTCTGTGAAGCGACCTTGCTCACCCTTTCTCTCGGCTGATGTTGCTGCAGAATGGGTGCTAATGCATAACATGCTCCAAGTCTATCTTCCAAACGAGATGCAACAACAACTTAGTGGCTAGAACAGATTACCATCCATGCTTTGCAGGTCTTGTCGAGGTTTACTAATGCAAAATCCCAGACAGAGTGAACGTCAGCTAGGTACATTTGTGTGGCACCAGTTAGCTTGCAGAGCCAAAAGCAGCTCCTGGTAGTTGTTGATGTCAAGCTAACCAGACTCTTATCCAGGAGCTAAATAGCTCACAGCATATTTAAACCCTGTGTCAAAGCAGACTGAACTATTAGACATCCAGGTGGCCCCATTAGTTAGTATCTACAACACAATCATGCAGGGTTTTAGGTTAATCAGGGCTCAGTATAGTCGCTGTTCATATGGGATGCCCCTAGGGGCAGCTAGATCGTCCTCTGCTCAATCACTCCAAAGGTCTCCCAGAGTTGACAGGCATAATTGGGTTTCTCAAGTAGGATATGGCTCTGATGTTGCAGTTAGAAATGAGGAGGGGCAATAAAACGTGTATGGAACTGCTCAGTCCCCTCCAAGCACTGTCGAACATTCCGATACCTAGCCTTCTGGAAGGTATTTTTTAGGCTCATCTGCAAGCAGTGCTCAACGCTTGAATCTAGTGGTTCTCCTCGTTTGGTCTTTTTAGGGCAGTCCTCTACAATTAGGGTTGGATGTTGCACGAGTAGTGTTCAGAGTTTAAGGTTCTGCGTAGGGGGAGGCACTTGGTTAAGTGCTTTGGGATCTGCAAGTCTTCAGGGCTCTGTCAGCAGCAGAAGTGACTGGGGTGGCAAGCCAGCAGGATTTCGAGTGCACAAGGGTTGAGGCTCATGACAGGTTGCAAGGTTGGTTGCGCCGAGTCAATGGGAACGATCAATGACCTAATCTCACGCAGATGGAGACAGGTCCCAGTCTCTAGGCGGATGTCCACTCTCAAGGGGTCTTTGAAAGTGTCAGTCCCTGAAGGGCTTTCTTATGTCGATCCTTGCCAAACATAACTGAAGCAGACCCTCATTTATATGGATTGGTGAGGGGGGGGGGCTTCCTGGGGAAGTACACACAGGCCCCAAACATAGGGTTATATTTAAATATGTTGGCAGCCACACAAAACAAATCCACCCACTCGTCAAGTCAACAGGGAGTTGCTCTAGACAGTACGTCTAATTTTCAAATGCGTACAAGGACCATAGTATCCAACAAAGTACAAAAAAAAAATGTGCTACAGATTTGATCAGCAGATAAACACCTTACACGTGGGGATCAAGAAAGCAAGGTGCACTAGAAACAATCATCCTGGCTATGGAACAAACTTCCCCAGGATATAAACATTGCAGGGCCCATGTAGTTCAGGAAAACACGCTCCTGTTCAAATACCAAACACAGCAAAAACAAAGTCAATGTTAAGCACCGGCAAAGCCAATAGTTTGCCTTTTGTATAAGCACTCGACAAGCAGCTGCCAGGCAAAGCCATCCTATACCCACCCCTATCACTCACCCCATTTGCCAGCTGCCACATTACAGGCAGGTAGTACCATCATCTCTGATATATTGCTAGTATATGATTATGTAATCATATGCATAGCACAGCAAGTCATATGGCTAGCATTACAGTCACACTTATAAAAAGTCTTTAGAAAATCCATCCAAATCGACCCCTCCGCCCACTGAGAAAAAGAATGAAAACCGAGAATGGGACTGAAAAGTGAAAAGGGGGTGAGGGGTGTAGGAGGAGACTGTGGCTAGGCATATGCCCTTCTATTTAGAAAAATAAATACAAAGCAAAAAAAAGTTTCTCAAAAAAACAATCAAAAAGGCAAATAAAACCCATTCTTGTTAAAGGGTCATTCTAATTTGTGACACTACTCGCAGCACTGTACTGAGAACAACCCAGTGACTGATCATGTGCATTCTATGTATGCTTGGTGATGTATATGTAGTACGACTATTTTGAACATGGTTGGCCCTCGAATCTTCCTTAATAGGTTCAATAGATACCAGGCTTTTAACATCTGCACCAGGGTTAAAACTAAGTGTTCTTTTTAAGACATCAGAAGAAGTGGGTATCTCCCAGTAAAAAACTCGCATTATGCCATGAGATGATCACGGATGCACAGGTTGCCATTAGAATTTGCTTTTACAAGCAGACAGAGGTTCGCTTAACCCCAGAAACATTAACCTACAAGGCAGCACCAAGAGGCCACTTTGTTAATATTGGAGCACTGTATAAACAAAAAACAACGAGGTACCTTTTAAATTATGCTGCTATACAACCTTGATCTGGTTAGGTGGAAGTACCTTTTCATTCGACCAGCGTAAAAGCATCAATGGTACCTCCCTCTTGTCCCCACGACTGAGGCCCAGGAACAATAGGATCTGCAGGACTACAACAGTAACAGAAGCCAGCTGGGCCCCTTCTTCAGACTCAAGGTACTGTGTAACGAGTGGTACTTACCTTTTGTTGTGTGTAGCTTGCTTGCTCTTACTGGAGACTTGCATTTGCTGCCCTCTGCAGAGTTGATTGCATCTTTGCTTTTCACGAGCCTGCCAGCTTGTGGCCCAACAGTGATTCTTTTACAAAAATAACTAACATTGTGCAAGACTTTTGTTCGATCTTCAAGAAGTGCCTCAGCTCCCCCAGACTTTGCTCAATTGACATTGGCCGTCCTGGCTCCCTGCAGACTCTTCTTACCCTCTGACTTGGTGTTCATTTGTCCCTCCAAAAGTCAGATATAAAGTTACTTGTATAGCTGGGAAAGGGTTAACCTATATTTTTTTAAACCAGCTATTAAATGAATAAATAGTTATTTTAATAAGAATCCTTGATCTTCTATTTTATTTATTATTTGACTACTTGTATTTGTGAACCTCTATGTTGGACACTACAGCTCACATTGACCCCTCTTGAGATATGTCTGGCTGCTCAGTCACTCTACCAACTTGTGTAGTACAGACCTATACCAAAGGTTTGGTTACCTATTGCCTAGAGACAAGGCTGGTGTAGTCTACACCACACGGTTACCACACACAATCTTGCCTAAAAAGAGCAGCAAATACATTGGTGTGCACAAAAACAATCTTGGCGTGGCCTAGGGCATTGGTCTACGAGCCAACAAGAGCAGTAAACGTTCTCAGTGTGCGAACGACCATCCTTGGATTTTCTGATGAGATACTGCGTTGCATTAACCGGCGTGGGGCCCCGCCCCCTCCTCTCTGCGACCCCAAGGCAGAGAGGATTCCCCCAGTACATTTGTTCTCCCCATTTCTATCACTGTTAGGACTAATACAATGGGACACTAAAAAAATAAATAAAACAAAGTAGATCCACTCATTATTATGGGGAAACAAGGGGCATAATTTTCAAACTGTGGAGGAAAGAAGCAGGTTAGATTTCTTTTTTGTGGACAGTTCCTCATGCTGGCTTCTCCCTTTGTAAATATGGCTAAAGAACGATTCAGCCCGCCACCAGAGCTCATGAAGACATATTAATAAGTTGTAATAATAAGCTTTTTATATAGCACGCTACGCTATCTACATACATTACTATTATTACCCAACCGAAATTGGTACTAATTTATAGACCTCGGAAGGGTCAAAGGCAGAGTTGACCGTGCTGGGATTTGAACCTGCGACCTGCAGATCAAACACAGATCAAGATGCATGTGTTTAACCCACTGAGCCATCTTACTGGCACTAAAGAGGAGCCCTGGAGCCAGTCAGGTGCTCCATCATGCAAAACTGAATCCTGGAGAAAGCTCTGTTACCAACATGCAAAACTTAATCCTGGAGAAAGCTCCTGTGGAGCAGCTGCCATTTTTGCAAAAGCTAATGCAGTTATCTTAGTTGGGGAAAGATTTGTAAATTATGCTTTTGTTTCTCTACTGCTCGGTAGGTTGATGAGATTTTAAACTTTGTGTTTGGTTTCCAGCTGCTCCATGATGCAGAATGAATCCATCACGATGAATGCTCTGAACACGTAAAATATGAAAATAAAGGTAGGACTACAGCATTGCTAGGCTGCCGTCCTCGTTTTTGTTTCTACTACTTGCCCAATCGTATTCAACAAGCTTTCCCATTGCTGACAAAGCACCTTTTGCAGCTTGACTAACAGTTATGCAAGAAAAGTGCCCCTCAGATATCAGCCAGCCAGTAGTGCTGTGGAGCTCCGCCACTCCATCCTCAGATATAGCTGCTAAAATGACAGCACTATGGGCTGAATAGCGATGCTCTTGCTAACACTAGTATCCAGAGAGGCGTTGTGCACAGAAGGGAAGGAGGGCATCTAGATCTGGGTGGTAAGCATAGCCCTGCTTTTTACTCCAGTCAACGATTGTTAGATGTGCAAAAGAATGGCAGAAAGACTAGAGCGAAATGCTTGGAAATAAAAGTCCGAACAGCCGCAAAGTGTAGGGTCTTTAGAGTTGGGGCTCAGCGAAGAAAGAGAGCCTGCCTCGCAGGGAAGGTTGAACAACAGGTGTCTTAGCAGGATGATGAGCAATAAGTCTGTGTGCAAGACTGGATAGCACAAGAAGGGAATAGTTTCTTACCTGTAACTCTTTCTCCAGCATTGGTATCTTTCATGGATTCACATGCTTAGAATATTCCCCGTCGTCAGGTTGGGAATCCTCAGTAAGTTATATAGACCTTATATGTCCTATCTACGTCGTTTTGGGCTGCGCACGCCGGCGCCAATAGGACGTAGAGGTGTATATATATAGCCCCGCCCCCGCGGCTCCCTCAGATTTCAGCCCCCAAAGTAGTATGGGGGGATTTCTGGTTTGCATGCTCAGGGGAGGCCTGCGGGCGCATGTGAATCCATGAAAGATACCAATGCTGGAGAAATGGAGTTACAGGTAAGAAACTATTCCCTTCTCCAGCATTGGATCTTTCATGGATTCACATGCTTAGAATAGATTGTATAGCAGTATCCCCCAACATTGGAGGCGTGTATGCAAACCAACATCACACTAATCACAATGCCCATTTACTATGGCAACGCATTACATTATAGCATGTTAGCCGTGAAAGACACGTTGCCGAAGGATGTAACCCCACTTGGGGCTTACCTAATTGGAACAGGTGACGTAGTACTGCACGACCCATCTGT
Organism: Ambystoma mexicanum; assembly: GCF_040938575.1. Classification (NCBI taxonomy): domain Eukaryota; kingdom Metazoa; phylum Chordata; class Amphibia; order Caudata; family Ambystomatidae; genus Ambystoma; species Ambystoma mexicanum. The sequence continues at coordinate 913,348 of NC_090926.1, read as the reverse complement.
GTATCTTCAGCATGTTGCTGTGCGAGACAGTAATATCGGGTAAACGTGTGTGGCACTGACCAGGAAGCCGCCTGGCAGATCTCCCCCAGCGGAATTCCAGACCACAAAGCCGTCGACGACGATGTAGATCTCGTCGAATGGGCCCTTGGACGCTTTTCTAGCGGCTTTCCGGCCTTGGAATGACAATAAGAAATGGCCGAAGACACCCATCTGGATAGTCCTTGTTTTGAAATCGCTTTACCCTTAGCCGCAGGACCATAAGCTACGAAGAGTTGTCTCGTGTCTCTGAAGCTTTGAGTGCGATGGAGATAACATTGGAGAGTCTTCTCTGCCACTGAAGACAGTGTTGGAAAGAATGTAGGCAACACTATAGAAGCCTGTTTATGGAACATGGAAGGCACTTTAGGTATGAAATGCGGGTTAGTGGCCAGCACAACTTTATTACTGAAAAACCTCAAATACGGAGGGTCGATCACTAGAGCTTGTATTTCTGACAGGCGTCGAGCAGAAGTAATGGCCACCAGGAAAGCCAGTTTCCAAGACAAAAATGTTAATGATGTTGACAACATTGGTTCAAAAGGGGGTTTCATCAGGGCTGCCAGGACCAGGTTCAGACTCCAGATCGGAGGAAACTTCTTCGTGGGAGGAAAGGTTCGAAACAACCCTTTAATGAAGTGTTTAACTAGGCGGTCACTGAACAATGGAGTGGAATGTCTCTTCCGAGTAAATCTCGAGATGGCAGCCAGATGCACCTTTATGGATGAAACAGATAAACCGTTCTTTGCCAGGAGCAACAAGTATGGTAGGAGTTGTTCCGGTGTGATCGCCAGTGGGACTAGACCTGGTTGACCTGCGCACCATATGCAGAACCTTTTCCATTTGTATGTGTATGAAGTGTTCGTGGAAGGTGCCCTTGCAGCTTGCAAAACGCGACGACAATCCGCTGGAATCGCTAACGCGCCAAACTCGTAGAAATCAGGAGCCAGGCCGTCAGACTGAGGCTGTCCGGGTCGTGATGCCAAACGACCCCTTTCTCCTGAGACAGAAGGTTGGGGATCTTCTTTAACCTCCTTGGTTCTGCCGCTGAGAGGTGAAGTAGATCGGAGAACCACACTTGTCTGGCCCAATACGGGGCCACCAGGATCACCCGACAAGGATATCTGTGGATCCATTGCAGAGTCCGACGGATGAGAGGAAAGGGGGCATACAGAAACTTGCCCGTCCACGGGAAGGAGAACGCGTCCCCTAGCGAGTCTTGTTGTGGCCACCTGCTCGCGAATTGGGAGCATTTCTTGTTGTCTCTCGTCGCAAAGAGATCGAGGGCCGGATGACCCCATTCCGCGATGACACGGTGCAGTTGTTGGTCGTTCAGTTCCCATTCGTGTATACAATTCATCTCCCTGCTGAGAGCATCTGCTTGCACATTTTTTACTCCTGGTAAGTGGAACGCCAACAGATGTATGTCGTGTTGTAGGGGCCAATGCCAGATCTCCTGGGCTTCCGTCGACAGGCTCCTGGAGCGAGTTCCTCCCTGCTTTCGTAGATAAAACATTGTTGTCGTGTTGTCTGTCATGATTCTCATCACTGAGCCCTTTAACTGTGGCAGAAAGGATTTTAGGGCCCAACGCACCGCCCTCAACTCTAGCAGATTGATGTGGCGGGAGGACTCTTCCGATGACCAACGACCCTGAACCTGTAAGGAGTCCAGATGAGCTCCCCACCTAGTTGGAGAAGCATCCGTCAACACTGTCTTCTGGAACGCAGGTTCCAGTAGGGGCATTCCCTTCGTTAGGTGTATGGAGATTCTCCACCATTGAAGCGCCTGCAAGAGCTGGCCGTTGATGGTCAACTTGTCCGACCAGCGTCCTTGACTCTGTGCCCATCGATCCGCCAAGAATTCCTGAAGAGGCCTCATGAAGAGGTGACAATTGTCTATCAAGGGTATGCAGGACGACATGGTCCCCAGCAGGGACATGTACCTTCGTACTGACATTCTGGTGTCGACCTCCCATTCCAATGCCTTTTGTTGCAGTCTGTGAATCCCTTCGAGGGATGGCTTCACCAGCCCCGACTGTGTGTGGAACTCTGCCCCCAAAAAGACCAAGCAAGGTCCTTGATGGCTTTAACAAGGACTTGTCGAAGTTCACTGCGAAGCCCAAACGTTGCAGGAGGGACAGGGTGGAATCTAGGCTTTCTTGTGCCCTTTCCGAAGACAGTCCCCTCACTAGCCAATCGTCCAAATACGGGTACACATGGTGACCTTCCTTCCTTAACCAGGCTGCTATTGGAGCCAGACATTTGGTGAACGTCCTGGGGGGATGATTTTAGACCGAACGGGAGGACCTTGAACTGATAGTGGGTTCATCCGACGACGAACCGCAGAAATCTTTTGTGCCGTCGACGCATCGGGATATGGAAGTATGCGTCCTGAAAGTCTAGCGACGACATAATCTCTGGGTTGTATCGATCGGATCACCTCCTGAAGAGTCAGCATTTTGAATTTTAAATTCTTGAGCAGTTTGTTGAGCGCTCGTAGATCCAGAATGGGACGCCATTTTCCATTTGGTTTCTTGACGACAAACTACCTGGAGTACACTCCCTGTCCTTTTTCTGCCACCGGGACCAGTTCTATAGCCCCTTTCTGCAGCATAAGTGCCACCTCCTGTAGTAGTATTCGAAGGTGGGGCTGGGCCGAGAACACCGGTGGAAAGTGTGGTGGCTTGTCCTTGAACTGTAGAGTGGCCCAGATGAATCGTGTCCAAAACCCATTGGTCCGTTATGCGCTCCCACTCGTCGATGCGACGAGACACTCGGCTCCCCAGGACGTCCTGAAACATGTCATTGTTGGTTCTTGGATTGTTTGTCTTTCGTCGACGAAGGGTAGGCACCCCGCCGTCTGGAGGTTTGGTAATCTCTGCCTCTACGAGAAGATTGGGCCGCACGCCTGTAGCCTTGGTACGAGTAGGAGGGCCTGCTGAAACCTCGGTCTCTAGATGACCCAAACCGGGAGTTACCAGAAGCCCCTCTGAAAGGACGAAAGGAACGAAAATTCCTACCACTCTGGAGGGCTCCGAGTGACCGTGCCGTGTCAGTATCCTCTTTCATGCCCTTCAAGGCCTCATTGACTTTTTCACCGAACAGTTGTTCCCCTTCACACAGCATATCCAAGACTTTATATTGCACCTCCGGTCTGAACGTAGTGCACTTGAGCCAGGCTTGTCTACGTAGAACTACGCCATCATTGATTTGCTTGAAACCGGACTCGGCTAGGTCGGCGGCAATGTTTATAGCATGGTTGGAGGCCTCCTCTCCTTCCCGTACTAGCATGGTGGACTTTCTATGTTCCTCGGCAAATGCTCCAAGATAGGAGCCAGTCGGTGCCACATTTCCCTGTCATACCTAGACATAATCGCCAAGGAGTTGGCTGCTTTAACTGTAGTCGCGCCAACTGACAGCACCTTCTTGCCAAAAGTGTCCTGTCTCCTGGCCTCGTTGTCTGGCGGGGTCGTGCATTTATGTTGAGACCTGGCCTTTCTAGCAGCCGCCGCGGATACCACCGACTCCGGCGAAGGTTGAGACGTCAGGCACTTGGGAGTCGATCCCGGAGCCTTGAACTTCTTCTCCAAACTACCTTTCACTGCCGGTTCAGAGAACGGGTGACGCATGGTCTTCAGGCCCTCTTGCCAGACATGGTCCAAAATTGGAATGGCGAATATATGGATTTCCTTCTCTTGCCCATATGATCAAAAAGAAAACAATCCTTTTTCTCTTCCTGAGGGACTAGGCCAAACTCCGTACACGCCTTACTCATCATGGCATGGAATATACCCACGTCATCAGGTGGTGATGGCTGCGCCGGTCTTCTCAGAGCTTCCATCTCTGCTTCAGAGTCCCAGGTTGGGTCCCTTGAGGGGGATAGTGCGATGTCTGAACCTGATCCTTCACGGTCAGAGTCCTGTAGTTCTCCTTCTTCTTGTGGGATAGGGCAATCTTTCGCCGCGTGGGAAGCGGCCGTAATCCTGGTCGTCGAGCGAGGAGCCGGGCCCGGCTCGTCGACGAATGGCGTAGACTGTAGCCGTGCCGGGGCACTAGGCTGGGGTATTTGTGTCTCCAAACGTTGTAATAGCTTCTGTAGCGTATTTAGAACCTCCAAGGACAGAACCGCCTGGAGGTTCAGTAACGACAAGGTTGTAGGGATGGTACCCCCACCCAAGAGCGACATCAAGAGACGGAGAAAGTCGCCTCTGGTTGTAGAAAGGCCTCCGGCGGAACGGGATCAAAAACCTCCGGTTGCCATCCCATCGACGGAACCACCGTCGACGATATGTTTCCTACCGCCGCAGTCTGAAACGTGGGAGGAGCCGCCGATGACGCAGGAGTCGGTCGTCGACGAAGCCAGTGGCGCAGGGCCTTGAGGTGTTTCCACCGCTTTTGGGGCCGACTTGCTGGCCACGGCCTCTGGACTCAAGGTAGACTTATGACGGTCTCCTGAGAAGGATTTAGATGGTTCTTTCCTCTCCTTTTTAGATGAGGAGGAAGAAGACGGCGTCTTGTGTGAAGAGGAGGCCTTCGAATGTTTATCCGAATGTTTTTCCGAGGGTCGTTTTTCGGCAGCACGTGACTGCTTTCAATGTCAACTTCAGGACTATGTAGTACCCCCTAGCCCTACACTGCAATATTCTGGTCACCCATTCTCCAAAAAACAAAAACAGTACAGTACACAGAGCAATAGCTCCGTGCACTTTGCGGCCCTCGAGAAGGAATCTGCCCCCTATCCTTTTATCATGGAAGGGAGAGTTCTCGCAAACTTCAGCCTAGTCCCATCTTTATAGATGCTCATTCATCACAAACCATCAGTAATTTCCAAACTGATCATAATGATGCAGAGTAACACCCGCCCCTTTGGCGGTCACCTATAGAAGCCCATCATAAGGCTCAGACATAACGTAGGACTGCTTCTCCCGGTTCTCCACTACTTTCAGCAGTGAGATGCAGGCCGATTCCCCTCCCCACAGACAATCAACATTAGTTGATCCTATGTGCAGTCCTCAGCTTAGAGCTTTAGGCAACGTCCAATGAGCCCATAGTAGGGCAACATTGCTAATTTCTTTGTAGTTTTCGCCATGGCACAGCAGGTAAGTGCCCCCTCTCTTATGACATTCTCCCTAACCAACCACCAGCATAAACAGATTAGGGGAGTGCCCGTCAGGATCGTACATAAAAAGCAGCCACGAGGGCTGCAAGAGTTAAAGCACCATATTGAGTAAAAATCGTTCCTAAAAAGAAGTCAGAGTATGGAAGAAACTAGAAAAATGAGAATTGCATTTACAAAAATTAAGATGCTGGGTAGTGTGCCATCAGTAGACCGTGACAACTGTTGCTGGGAAAAACTGGTTCTCTGGGAAACGTAGTCATGTGAAAAAGCAGTCATCCAAAAGTAGTTTCCAAAAATGTAGCCATTCAATAATAGCAAGGCAAAGTGTGGAAATGTTGCCAGTAATCAAGTCGCCCAAAAAGCTATTTTTTCAATGCACAAAAGTACAAGGCTATAGCCCCAACAATAACCCAAGCCTCTAATAAAACTTCCAATCACCATAGCTCCATTCCTACCCTTACCTAAACACTAACCTACACGTTAATCCATCTTATTTGCATGCAACTCAGTTTTATTTTCATTTGATATTTTGAATTGTGAACCTAACTCCACCCCGCCCTCGCCCTCCCCCCCCCCACCATCACACCACAAACTCCATAGTCCATGCCCTAACCCAAACCCTTGCTCTAGTCCTAGCTGCAACTCTAACACTTGCTCTACCCTAACCCCTAGGTTTATCCTAACCCTTATCCTACATCATCCGTTGCCCTCTCCAACATCCCAATCCCTTTCTTGAAGACAGTATATCACTCAAGAAATGTATTAGATAGCCTGCCCAGAGCATGAAATTGGTACTGGGTTCTCCATTCTACTGCATCCTGCCACAACTGCAAACCTAGAGGTTTCAGGCTGTTATCCTGTCTGCTGTCAAAGATTTATGGGAATTGATGATAAATGCACTCAGAAGATATTTGGTATTAAAATCATGACAAGGTCCAGGATGTCAGCCAGTCTATTACACTCAGAAAATGTTAAGCCAGCATGTTCTACTCCACCTTGAAATAACGGAGCCTCTTACAGATGACGTTAGCACCCAAGACAAGTCTCTGTCTGAGCCTCAAGGTACGTATGCACGCACCTCTTCAGTGAACTTTGGCCACAGGCATGGCTACCCAACGGCACGCATCAGAATGCAGCGACGACCTATGACCATATTCGGTCTTACTGGACAAAGTCTTTCTTGTTATCACATCTAGTCCCGCAACCCAGCACCCATCCATATGCCCGACTTCCTGGATATCTTTTCTGAAGCCCTGCCAACCCTCATAACCTCTTATTAGAGTCTACAATGAGCTAAGGGCAGACCTTTTGAAGAGCAAAGAGAAATCTCTTGAGCTGCATTTGAAACTTCGAGGGAGGAACCGGAGACTGGTTGGAGTGGAGGAAACCAGAGAAGAGAGCAGTAATATGAATTTCTTCGTAACGGAAATGATAACAGACACCCTCTGTCTAGGTCCAGTGTGTCAGTGTGTCTCTGTCTCTGTCTCTCTGTCTCTCTGTCTGTCTCTCTTTCTTTCTCTCCCCCCCCAGGATGTAGATTTCGCATACAGGGTGGGAAAACCCTTTACTGTGAGGCCTAGACAGATTCTGCTTACCCTCAACAGCGTGAGATCAAGAGAAAGGATATTAAATATTGCAGGTAAAGGCTGCATTACCTTCAAAGACAAACCTCTATTTTTCCTGATTACCCAAAAGCAAATTCTGGACAAAAGGAAGCCTTTCAATGGGGCTAAGGTGCTTGCAAAGGAGAAAGGCATAAAGGTATCCCTGAACAGAGCTGTGGTTTTGAAGCGGTCATTGCCTAAGGGAGAGAAAACGACCAGTGATGCTTCCGAGGCTTTACTTTGGCTGGAGAAAGTGGATTCAAGACCTACATCCTGGTCTGGGAGCATTGATCATTGAGGTACGGCTTTATTGGATCTTGATGCCCCCCCCCCCCGCCCTGGCCCCCTTTTACAATCCCTCATTATTTGCATTCACTGCATTGTTAATTATTTAAATAAACATGGCAGCGGTTTCATCAAGCTGTTAACGGTCTTTACTTGGAGGGTTGCAGGCTCGCGCCATACTAGACTGCCTGTGAGAACACCTAAGGTTATCTGCGAATTCTCACCTTAGCTGGATTCAGAGCATTCTGCAACTAGGCCTTCGTTCCTCGTCGCGACTGAAATGCTCAATTTAGAGGAACTGTGGAAGGTCAGAGGAGATATACTTGGTCCCCCAATCCCACAAGACAAACAGTGACATGAACAAACTCACCACTTGCCTCGATCGACCGGTTGGCTTTACAATGAGAGTCCAGTGTGAGAGCCATGTCATCGTCACAGAGGCTGTGCTGGTTTAACCAGTGCACAAATATAATTTACAAATATCACGGAATATTAAATGATTACGATACAATCGAGAGAGGGTGGGTAGTTAATTTAACATGTGCCATATCTCGTATTACAATGGGAAAATGCAACAGTACCCCGAACTGTCTAGACCTACTTGTGAACTACTTGAGCTTTAGATTCCAATTGCTTGCTCCGTTGGGGGTTACTTAACCTGGTATGGTGTCAGAGTATGCTAAAGGTTGATGGAAAAGGAAATAATTCAGTCTGCCTGGCTTGATAGGAATATAGTAGAACCAGGTTGAAGTTTGATCTCCATGCTATTCACTCAGTCATATGTCTCGAAGAGTTTGAATTAGCAATGAGGTTTGATATTTTGTACTCCAAACTATTTTTGAACATTACAGGAGCTGGTTTGGATTTGTTCTACTAATTGCCTGCTTCTGCTCTACTCCTCTTTTCTTACAGGTATTAAGATTATTTTGGAGAATGTATTCTAGTGTACACCAAGTATCAAAGTCTAACATGTATTGGGAGACAATGTTGTGAACTGTAGTCAACAGATCAAGCAACGTCAGAAAATGTTAGGGGTATTTTAAAATGCACTAGGTAATGAGTATGGAGTATGTATCTTGCATTATAGTGCGGAATGTATGAGGGTCCTACGTTGTGCTTAATGTGGTTGACGATACGAGATGTTCAGTGGCAAATAGGTTCATAAGCTGAAAACTATATTCTGGTTTAATAGTAACATACTAGCAATTATAAGCAGAGGATACATTGCGGTGACAAAAAGCAAACTCTAAAAAGGAAAGGTCTTGTCATTTAGGATATTGACGATTACGCGTGTTTTATAGGCCTGTGTGATTGATAAAGCAAATGTGGAGATGACCCAGGCTGCATGTAAGCTCTACAAGTATAGTATCACATGTATGAAAATATGAGTTTAAAGCGGAGTTTAGATGCCAATCATACAGAAAGAAATTATGCATACATTTACAACAAATGCCTGATGGGAGAGAAAGGCTGGTTTATACGACTTAAATAGAAGCAGATTGGTTGTGTGCAACAAAGTAAATCGGGAGTGTGCTAGCAAGAAAGGAGGGTCATTTGCGTTTGCAGGATGAAATGTTTCAATGCTATGATAATATGGTTTGCAGTGTAACGCTAGTTCTCCTGAGCAACACGTGGGCTGATCGGGGTGATCTTGCTCTTGGGCGTGCAAAGGTGAGAGATGTTCTGCATTTTGGAGTTTTGAATGGCAAGTTATTAGCCTTTGTGAATACTGTGGAGCTGCAGTTATAAGTAATCCCTACGTTCCAGGACCTTACTGGCTTAATAAGGGGGTAAGTCATTCGGATACTTATTTTTATTATCCTAGAAGTGTTCCAGACAACTGTGTCATTTGTCCATCTCTGGTTCAAAGTCGGCAGTGGTGTGGCCGGCTTGTAACTTTGGAGTGAGATTTGACATACATTCGGAGGTCTGGGCACAATTAGAAAGATGGTGAAAAGGATGGATATGGCCTACACATATATTTAGGCAATGGAAATGATTAAGAGATTTAGGGAGGAGGAGGGTGAAGATGTACCGAGGGAACAACAGGGCAAGATTAAGGTTTAACATAGTGCAGTGCATTAACCTTGGTGTTCAGTTTTAAAGGGCAGGGGGCGGGAGGGAAAGGTTTTTATGTAATGTTTTTATTTCACGGTTTGGTGTTTCTACAGTCCAATGTTACTTTAAGAGTGTGTGGGTTTCCCATTTGGTTTTGTGCTTTGCTCACAGAGTTGGTGCTGTTAGGGAGAATTCTCTGTTAAGGCTAATTTCCCAAACCTAGTGAGTCCCCCAGCAGCTTTGCTGGATTTTTTTTTTTTTTCTCCTGCTAAGAGCGAGACTCTTTCTCCCACTCTTTGACATGATTTGAGATATCCTTTGACTTTGTAATGTGTTTAATGGGCTATGGGGTCTTTTACTCCATAGGGTTTCATGTATTTTTTGGTAAGTGTTACACAGCACCCTCAGTGCAGTAACACAGGGGTGTCATAGTGACCCCAAACAAACTCCATACCCTTCTTCCCTGGCAGTGCAACAACCTCCAGCTTTCCTCCACACGATCTTCTCTTCCCCTGGACGAAGCACCGACTTGCATCCGCTGCCAGGAACAACTACCCCCGCTGGAGCCTTCTCACCATTTCACGTACTGTGTCCCGCCTGGTCTCCCTTGCAACAGACTGATCAAGGTGTCCCGTAAATCCTTGACTTTCTATCCTGGGGTGACTTGGGACCTGCTAACTAACTTTTTCTGAACTGATCTAACCCTTTTTGAACTATCTGCAAAGACTCTTTAAAGTACTATTCAACTGTGTGATCTTGGACACATTCCGCCTTGCTCTCTACAAGAGTGGGCCTGGCTTATTACTTTCTTGTTCCTCAGTAGACTCTGCCTTTTCTGACTTGCTTTGGTTCTCTTAAAGTGTTGGTATTGTGTATGTTCCTAATTCTGCCTTTTTCCCTCCCTTTTTAACTAACTTATTGGAGTGCCATCTTAGGTTAAGCGCTCACCTCTGTCTGCAAATAAGTGGTGTTTTAACTAAGACTTGTTCAATAAGTAATCAGGGGTGTATATATATTAATAATGACTGTGTTTGAACTTGCTTGCCATATTAGTGTTAGTGTATATTACAAAGTGTGTTTTTAAATAAATAATGATATACTTGTATACCCAAGCTCTGGTCAGTGTTTGCTTGTGCTACTGTATTTTAGTACCTATTTTGTATACTCTATATACTGTCTAACTCTTCTTGAGAGAAGTCTGGCTGCTCAGCCACAGCTACCAGGTAAATCTGGGTGGTACAGACTGTTACCAATTGGGTTTACTGCCAACACCTGCAGTCCTAAGCCTTTTGCAGTGGTCCCTAAGGGAACTGCACATGTTTCTGCCTAACAGGTGCCCCCGTTTTGAAGAGGAGATTATATCCGCAGCACATAGTGAATTAAGATTTGTCTCTTGGAATGTAAAAGGGATTAATAGTCCAATTAAGAGCAGACAGATTCTAAGTCACCTGAATAGCCTCTATTGCAGGAGACCCACCTGATAATTGAGGAGAAATCTAAACTGCAAAAAGGTTGGATAGGTAAGGTATATGGTCCTTCATTTAACTCACGCTCACGTCGAGTAGCTATATTAATTCGGAAGAACCGAGCAATTCAAGTGCTTTCGGAACACTCGGACAGGGAAGGCATAATGGTATCACTCTTGCTATGTATCCAAGGAGAATATTTTACATTATGCAACATTTACGCTCAGACGTAAGAAGATGGATTATTATTTATTTTATTTTTTTTAGGACACTTGCCCAACCCTTAAAGGACGAGAACTGTGTTCATATTATTCTGGGGGGAGATTTCAATCAAGTGTTGGACCCTTAAGGTACAAGGGAGGCCAATCAGCAGCCTTACACGACTTGGTTATGGAACACAATTTAACTGATACTTGAGACTTGAGCACCCTTCAACTAGGGATTACAGTTCCTCACCAAGTGCCCACAATACTTATTCAGGGATAAACCTGATCTTTAACAGCCGGATTGGCTACTACAAATTATATACAGGGCTCTATCAAAACATTTCACATCTCTGACCATGCGCCGGTGGAGAGGACTTTTGCTTTGCAATTTACTACTTTTCCACTATGGAAAATGAATACTTTTGGAAGAAGAGGAAATTGTAGAGAAGATTGTTAGGGAAGCAGAACTCTGCTGCTGCGAATCGTGCAGGAAATATTGCCCAAGTGTTGCGGTCACCGGCACTGAAGGACTCCCTGCGCTTACTGTCCTTAACAGACCGGCCGCCACTTCCTTCCAGACCTATCTTATTGAACGCTCTGAGAGTCACTGGAGGTGCAATGCTGGTGGAGGATGGCCGCGATCAGTTCTGCCTCCTCAGCTGGACTCCCTCTCGCTTTTCCCCACACCCAAGGTGGGGTGGTGGACGGTCGGCGTCTAGACCCTGGAGGGTTGTCCCCAGCAGCGCGGACTGGGTGGTCTACGTGCATACTTCTTTCCGGGAGCCGGAGGTACAGCTGGAAATTTGTACCAATCAACGCTTTATGAGGTACATGGTCCGTCAACTCCGCCACGCAAGTCTTGCACCTTCACCTCTGTGACCCTGCACTAGCCCGTGCATGAGAAAACAGCCCCCTTGTAGATTTCTTTCTTTCATTGATTTCAGGGGCTAGAGGTTGGTCCCCACCTTGTTACGGATCACCTTTTGAGATGGCCACCCGCCCAGCACACCGGGGGGCAGCCCTCTTTGCCCACATATGTGAAATCCTAAATGCCAATCCAAGATGGAGAAGTTTGCCAGGGCGGACCGGTCCTCGCCTCCCCCATCTAACCCCTACCCCCAGGTTCTCTCACCTGGATGTCTCCACGTTCAGACGCTATTGTCCTTGAAGGGGAGCACAGACATTCCGGGGCCAAGATTGATGCACTTACTTGTAAAGCGGACATTTCCGCAGTTCAAATTGAAAAATTGTGTGGCCGCATTTCTGAGGCGGAGCAAAAAATGCGAATCGGCGAAGATCAGATTGTAACCCTTACACGCGAGGTGGCTTCTCTCCAGCAGTCCATAAAAAAGGTGACATCCAAAACCGATGACCTCGAGGGGAGGTCCAGGAGAAATATTAGGATCACCGGAATACCAGAGTCTACCCCAATTGACAACACAGAGTCCATTGTCGAAAAGCTCCTACTGGAGATTCTGGACAACCCTCCTGTCACCCACATGTTTATAGTGGAACAAGCACATAGATCCCTGCCGTCCAGACGAAACCCTGGGGCTCCGGAAAGACCGATAATAACTTGTATTTTTTTATTACTGAGACAGGGACATTCTCCTTCGAGCTGCCAGAGAGAAAGGTGAACTGCGCTGGGGTTCGGCGACGATAAGACCATTCCCGGACTTCACCCCGCAGGTACAGGACCAGAGGAGATCATTCCAAGCAGCCAAGAATATCCTTAGGAAAAGGGTAGTTCAGTATTCCATGCTGTTCCCGGCTAAACTCTGGGTGGTGCTTGAAGGCAGGGAAAATTTCTTCACCACCCCTGAGGCTACGAAGCAATACGCCAGACACATTCTGGACTCGAGGACCCCACCTCGAGAGAACCCCAGGATAACTTGTTGAAGTGACCGCTTAATTACGCCATTTTATTCGCTTGTCGCGTGTATCTGATGTACCACCACTATATCAACGTATAATGCTGTGAATTCCCTCCGTGAAGGTGCCCCACGGCAAAACCCCTATAAGATACTTCAGGCTTGTGTTGTACGGAGCGTCCCCAGCCACTGCGACCCCCACCCCCACACCTGACAGCAACTCTTCCCTGTTGCCGCATTTCTTAGGTTCGGTTTGTTACGTAGTGTTGAGGTTCTGTTTTGCCATAACATAGGGATGGATGGATGGATGGGGTCGGGGGTGGGAAGTAAGGTGCTGGTAAATTGTAGTTTCTGGCATGGGCAGGGGGAGGGGCGGGGGAGGGCGGAGACTGTTCTACCAAGGAATTGGATAGGTCCCTATTATTAATATAGGTGTCCTACTACCCAGGATTTTTTCAGGGTTGTGCGTAACACTTACATACATGCTCGGGCTACGAAATAGTCTGGGCGGGAGACTTCAACGTTACCCTCTCCTGGGACCTTGATTGGTCCTCACGGCTCTCACACCCTGTTCCGAAAGCGCCCCTGAAATAGGCAGTTATTGCCAAGTACCATGATCTCCAGGACTCCTGGAGACTCATGCACTCTACAGCCCGGGAATATTCATACTACTCTGGGTGCATGGTAGTTCATCCAGGATCGACTGTCATGGTTTCATCGACCCTTGCTCGGGATATAAAAAAGGCCCAAATCCTCTCCCACACCCCGTCTGATCATTCACCAGTGGTGGAGAGCCACGGCCCCTCCCGACCCCTTAGCCTCATGCGGTGGCGCTTCAGGGCGCCCGCACCATAGAAGACGTTGCCTTCCAGGAGGAGATCAGGTAAGATATTCAGTCCTTCTTTGAAATAAGAACAGGCTCAGCGGCGGACCCAGGGGTGGTATGGGAAACATTCAAGGTGTTCCTACGGGGATGTGGTATCGCTAAGGAGGGTGGGGTTCTTGGAACAATACGTCAATCCATTTCCACTCTAGAGCAGGAAATCAGATCTGTACAAATACAACAGTGGTTTCAGGACTCTGAGGCGGTTCGGTCCCGCCTCTGCGAGGCCAGGGATGAGCCGTTACTGCTTTTCATTAGGGAGGAAAGATACTTGGGAGATCAGATAGTGGCTGCCACTTACATAGAGGGCGACCGCCCGAGCAGGACTTTTGCGTAAGCAATCAAACACGAGCGCCAGTTAGACTCCATATTAGAGATAGAAGACCCGGAGGGCAATCCGACCAGGGATAATGGGGAGATCAATAGAATTTTCTGAGACTATGATCGACTTTACATAGCCACTCCAGAATCTGGACAGGATAGCGCTGGATAGGAATCCTTTCCTTGCCCAATAGTAAGGCACCTGGGCTGGACGGTATTACGGCCGAGCTATATAAATCATATGCCGATATGTTAATTCCCCAGTTGCGGGCCATGTACGATGCGGCAAGATTAAGTGGAGCCTTGCCCGAGTCTACTAGCACTGCCCTTATCACAGTCCTGTTGAAGGCGTCCGAAGACCCACGCAAATGCCCCTCTTCTAAACCGTTATCCTTGATTAACATGGATAACAACATCCTTGCAAAGATACTAGCTGATAGGCTACTCCCACATATGGCTACTCCCACATATACCTGCGTTGGTCCTCCCCGACCAGGCGGGCTTTGTCCCCGGCTGCTCTACTCAGAATAACGAGCATCGTCTGTACTCTCTTATGAATAACGTGGAGCCAACTGTCCCAGTAGTAGCAGACGCCGAGAAGGCTTTCGACTCAGTGAAGTGGGCTTTCCTTTTTGAAGTTTCGCAGAGTGGGCATCGGCACTGCATATCTCAGCTGGATCAGATTGTTGTACTCGACACAGATAGCATTCCATTGGTAAATATTTTGGCTATCGGATAGCATACACCAAACTCGAGGGACACATCAGGGGTACCCATTTTCTCCAATTCTTTTTGCTTTGGCTATTGAGTCTCTGGCTTGCGCCATTAGAGTTTCATGCCCATATAGGAGTCAAAATCAATTCTCACCTCTCCATCATTTCCCTCTATGCTGACGACATGTTGCTCTACGTGAAAGAGGAGATAGTTCGCTTTGGTGATCTATCCAGCCTGAAGATTAATTGGTCCAAGTCTGAGGTCCTTCCCCAGACCTCTAGTGTTGTGCGGTCGGACATACCAGAAGAATTCTGATGGTGCCTGGCCGGCATCCGCTATCTCGGAGTACAGGTAACAACCTCCATGCTGATATGAAGTTCAATTATGTCACGGCACTGGAACAGACGGAACATAAAGTGGACGTGTGGATCCAGCTCCCCATCTCCCAGGTGGCCCTGGCCAAAATGTTAATTCTCCCCAAATTTTTTTACATTTTTAATAACAGAATAATAGGATCAGAGCCAGGAAAAACAGGCATCTGCACGTTTGGGCTTGCAGATGGGTAGGCTGCATGTACTGGCTTGTTGGAATCATACAGATAAGGTCCAATGCCTGGGATGTTGTCTTTGTGGCCGTTTGTTGTGTAGGCTCCTCCTCCTCCTCCTCCTCCTCCTCCTCCTCCTCCTCCTCCTCCCTAAACTAGACCTGCAACGGAGCAAGTGGGTGGAGAGAGAGAGCAACCATCCAGTTTCCCCCCTGACACACTGTGCTCCTGAACCAGATGCCAATGCTAACCTCATGAAAGAAGCAACAACCATCCACATCTTCTAAAGAACAGGGCAGGAGTCAGACAGAAAGAAGGGAGTATCCTGGGGTACATGAAATATCTCCCATTCATAACACTGAGGCATTACTTGAGGGCATGCAGCATGACATTTCCGCCTTCACACACTGTTCTGACATGGTGCGGCCCGACAGCTACAGCTGTAATAACATGTCTTCCGTAAGGTTAATGTCGCAGAGTTACCTGTGCATGGTGTGAACAGATGCAGTTAGCAAGCAATCTTGAGGCACACCCCGATTTCAGACAAGGAGTGATAATAAGCATGGATAATCAATATGGATGTCTCATAGAAGAAAAAAAAAATAAGCAGCATGTAAAGAAGACCGGTGGGGGGGTCTGTACTTCTGCTCTCTATATGGTAGAGGGGAGGCACAGAGGACCCCAGCCAAGATTCTCTAATACGGTAGCGATGGACGAGCAATCAAGGCCTAGCTTCTCAGGAGGTGATGCAGGCTGGTTCTTAAGTACAGTGTATCCCCAAGCCCCCACAAAGGAATGTCCACACACTGTATTACTGAAAACACAGTCTTTATATAATTAATATTCAAGGGTTATGTACACTTATCACAATAACGCACTTTGTGCTCAGGAAAATCAGCAATGGTAAATATCTACAATTCTAAAGTGGTACCACTAATATTAGACCTCATTAAAGTGCATTCACAATACTGTAGAAATGGCACACAGATCAATAAGAAGGAAACCAGCAATAGAGAGAGGAGAGATAACAGAGGGTTGAAACAATAGGCAGAATACTGGCCCTTGCTACTGGACACAGTTCTGTGTGGAGATCCCCCCACCTGGGCAACCTGCAAAATAAAGAGATATAACCCCAGCCCAGTCCAGATATTGTTCAATAGTCTATTTTTCTCCTATAATGTTTTTACCCCCCCAATGTACCTGGTGGAGTCGAGTTCCTCGAAAAGGCGTCGACAAGCGTCGAGGGACTCGCTGTTCGGCGACGGGGAATCGACGGCCCTTCTTGAATGCCTTCCTTTTCAGGCGGGAGGCACGGGGCGTCGAACGTCCGTCGACGAACGAGGCCGAACGTTGTCGAAGAGGCGGCAGCTCCGTCCGAGCGGTGCTCGTCGGCGTCGGGGCGTCGGCGTCCTGCAAGGCGGAGGTGTGCGGGGCACCTCGATGACAATAGTTCTGGACCGCAAAGATTGTAGAGACGGGAGCCCAGCAAGGGCGTCGAGTCGTCCGAGTCTTTGGGGTCGTCGGGTGGCGGGAAACCCACCGGCAGGTTTCTCCTCGGCGCGTTGGTCGTCCTCGACTTTCTCCGGCAGGATAAGCGGTCGACGATGCGGTCGAGAGAGTCCTTCGATTGAATGTTCTTAGGCAATGGAGCGGACGGCTCCGATCGTCGGCGGCACGGCGTCAAGTGGTTCCCACGGCTGGGCAACACAACTTCGACGGGCCTCCAGCGGTTACACAGACCTGCGAACCCTGGTCGACGGCAATGGACTTCGACAGCGTCGATGTCCGGGTGCTTCACTTCGATCTCCTCGGCGGTCCCGTCTCGGGTCGGCAGCCTTTCGAGGGTCTGACTTCCAGGGCGCTTCGGCGAAGATTCAGCGGTGCTCGATGGTCCCTCGGAGCACGGGAAGAGGGCGCCTTACCAGGTCCTCTCTCGGGTCAGTCCTCGACGATTTCGACAACCTTCAGTTCCGTCGAAGCAAATGCCACAGCAAGTCTTCTTCTTCCAGCTGGACGTCGAGGATCAGCAAATCCAGTTACTCTTGAGTGGAGACTCAGCTTCTGAATGCTTCTGAACAATTTCCAGTGGTGAGAGGTCCCCAGATATACTATTCTGTCTCTCATCCACACTGCTGGCACACACACAGCAGCCAATCACACAGAAGGGCATTCATGCAGTCAGTCAGCCAATCAGGCACACAGTGCATTCAGGCCACACTCCTCCCTTTCAGACACTCACAACAAGGAATGTGGATTGGGACAAGTACCCAGCCATTCAACACTACACACTGCATTCAGGCCAGTTTCGGGCAGGGCTGTCTCAGTCTTTGTCTCTCATGCCAGAAACCAGACAACCACAACAAGGAGTGTATATTGGTCACACACTCCATTCACCCAGGTCCCACCCACAGGAGGTACCCACAACATACAGTCACTGGGAAGGCTCCAGTCAGTCTAGCTGGGCCTTCACAACAACACCATATATGGAACTTCCACCCAACAGCCAGTCAGGGGGAAGGGACAGAGTCAGGGCATCCCAGGACTTTGGGAAAACAAGACAACAGGCAATAGAAAGCAAGAGGCCACAGGGGCCATCTTGTTTCTATCAGGAATCAACTGATCCCAATGGCAGGGCCTGGGTATCCCAAAATGGAGGACACCCAGAGCACCTGTCCAATTCAGCATGGAGCTGCCACCAGCCCATACCCTGCTCTGTGGGCCACCCACAGGTGCCCAAAAACATACACTAGGGGCACAGGGTTGTACCCCCCCACCCATGGGTGCCATAAGGGTATCCCAGGGGTCTGTTCACCAAACCAAAAGAGAGAGCTGCACTGCCAGGAGTCCCAAATGGATTCCTGGGCAGAAAACATAACAGAACACACGATAAAAGGCAGAAGAGGACAAGGATTCAGAGGCCCTGTCCCTCTGATACATTTCCAGCATCACAGTCGCCCCCCCCAGACTGAGGTGGAGGGTGCCTAATCTCCCACGGGATAGACACCCTCATCCAGACGGTCAACATACCTTCTGGAAAGGCCATCTGCATTATCGTGACTCTTCCCTGGTCTGTGCTCTATGGTGAAGTCTAGCCCTTGTAGGCTAATCGACCACCTGAGCAATTTCGGATTCTCACCCTTCATCTGCATAAGCCACTTCAGGGGCTTATGATCTGTTTGGACCTTGAAGGTGGACCCCGTAAGGTAGGGCCTAAAACGCCTAAGGCTCCAAACTATACTAAAACATTCCTTTTCAACAGTAGCCCACCTAAGTTCTCTACCCTTGAGTTGTCTACTGATGAATATGATAGGATGTTCTCTCCCTTTGTCATCTAACTGGGACAAGACAGCTCCAATTCCGGTGTCGCAGGCATCCGTCTGGACGATAAAGGGTCGGCTGTAGTCAGGCGCACTCAACACAGGTGCCCTACACAGACTTTCTTTCAAGCCATCAAAGGCCCTCTGACAGTCTTCAGTCCAATTAACCTTCCTAGGCTGTTTGGGTGAAGTTAGAGCTGTCAGGGGTGCAGCTATGGTTCCATAGTCTGCCATGAAATTGCGATAGTACCCAGTGAGGCCCAAAAAGGCTCTCACCTGGGTTTGAGTAGTGGGAGTCTCCCAGTTCTGTACGTCCTGTACTTTACTGGAGAGAGGTTGGATTTGACCCCCTCCTACCTCATGACCAAGATAGGTAACTTTCCCCTGAGCTATCTGGCACTTGGTGGCCTTGATAGTGAGGTTAGCCCTTTTCAAGGCCTGCAACACCTTATCCAGATGTGTCAAATGCTCTTCCCAGGTGGAACTGTAGACGGCAATGTCGTCTAAGTAAGCCACACAAAAGGCTTCCAGCCCACTGAGCGCATGGTTGACCAATCTCTGGAAGGTGGCAGGGGCATTCTTCAACCCAAAGGGCATGACCCTAAACTGGTAGAGTCCCTCAGGTGTGGAGAATGCCGTCTTTTCCTTGGCATGGTCCGTCAGAGCTATTTGCCAATAGCCTGAGGTAAGGTCAAAGGTGCTCACAAATTTGGCAGCACCTATAGTGTCCACGAGCTCATCAGCCCTGGGCAATGGGTGCGCGTCAGTTTTGGTGACGGCATTGACTCCTCGGTAGTCCACACAGAACCTCCAATCCTTGGTACCCGCCGGGGAACTTGCCTTGGGGACAAGGACCACTGGACTGGACCAGGGACTGGTGGAGGGTTCAATAACACCCAGATCCAACATCTTGGCGACCTCAGCCTGGATGTGGTTTTTGACGGTATCTGACATACGATAGCTCCTGCTTTTGACAGGCACACTGTCACCAGTGTCAATTTCGTGCTTACACCACGGTGTAAGGCCCGGTGTCAGTGAAAACAGAGGGGCATACTGCTGGAGCAAAGCCCGGCAGGCCCTCTGCTGCTCTGTTGTCAAATCGGGAGAGAGTTGTACTCCCTCCACTGAGCCATCCTGAGGGTTGCTATGCAGCAAATCAGGAAGGGGCTCACTCTCATCCTCTTCTTGCCCTGAAGCTAGCAAGAGACATGAGACTTCTGCTCGCCTGTGGAAAGGCTTGAGCCTGTTGACATGGAATACCTGGGGGGCTACCCCAGAGGCTCCCATGTCCACCAGATAATTGACTTCGCCCATCTTGGAGATGATCCTGAAGGGTCCAGTCCACTTGTCTGCCAAAGCTCTAGGCTTGGTAGGCTCCATCACAAGGATTTCCTGTCCCGGAGTCCAATCCACTTGCGAAGCTTTCAGGTCATGCCAGTACTTATTCAATTCCTGGCTGGCCTTGAGATTTGCTGTTGCCTGACCCATCATTTGTGTCATCCTCCGCCTGAGGCCTAACACATAGTCCCCCACTTGCTTGGCGGGACCTGGAGGGGTGGCTTCCAAGCCTTCTCGGATCAAGGCGAGGGGCCCCCTCACGGGATGTCCAAAGAGTAACTCAAAGGGGCTGAAACCAACACCCTCTTGAGGTACCTCTCTGTAAGCAAACAGCAGGCATGGCAGGAGGAGATCCCATTTCCTCCTTAGGGGCTCTTCCAAAGCACCTAGCATGCCCTTGAGAGTTTTGTTAAATCTCTCAACCAGACCATTGGTCTGGGGGTGGTAAGAGGTGGAGAACTTGTAGGTTACCCCGCACTCTTTCCACATGGTTTTCATGTAACTAGACATGAAGTTGGATCCTCGGTCAGAGACAACCTCCTTGGGGAATCCAACACGGGTGAAAATGCCCAGGAGAGCCCTGGCAACCACCTTGGCAGTAACAGTCCGAAGGGGTATTGCCTCAGGGTACCTGGTGGCATGATCTACCAAGACCAGGATGAACCGATGTCCACCTGAAGTGGGAGGGTCAAGGGGACCGACGATGTCGATGCCCACCCTCTCAAATGGGGTGCCAACCACTGGTAATGGCTGCAGTGGGGCAATGACCCTGCCTCCAGTCTTGCCAGACAACTGACAAGTTGGGCAGGTCCTGCAGTGGGACTCCACCTCTACTCCCATCCGTGGCCAGTAGAAATGGGCAGAGAGCCTCTGCTTAGTCTTCTTGGTCCCAAGATGACCAGCCAAGGGCACCTCATGCGCCAACTGCAGTAGGAAGGGCCTGTAAACCTGGGGTACCACCAACCTCTTGCGGGCACCAGGTTCGGGCTTAGTGGGCTCACTAACAAGGAGCTCACCCTCCCAATAAATCTTGAATGTCCTAGGCACTTCACCTTGTGCCTGGGACAGGGCCTGTTTCCTCAGGCCCTCGAGAGAGTGGCACTCTCTCTGTCCCTTACAGAAGTCTGCCCGGGAGGGTCCCCCTTCAGCTAACAAGCATTGAAGGTCGGGATGATCCTCCGGGTTGAGAACCTCTCCCACAGGAGAGTCTTCTGTCTCTTCTCCCACAGGAGTTGAGTTTGGGTTTTCCGCTGGACCCAGCCCGTCCGGAGCATGGATCCCATTGGGTGCTGTCGGAACAGCAGGAAGAGAAGGTGTTCCCTCCACAGAGGTGGCCTTCTTGGTCTTCCTTCTTCTTGCCTTAGGCCTCGCCTTTGGCTCGGATACCTGACTCACAGCCAGACCCGGTGTCACCTGTGACCTAGTGACTGCAGCAGCAGTCATGGGAAGACCATCCGAGATCAACCCCAACTCTACTAGATCGTTTCCTAACAGAATGTTAGCAGGGACATTGTCCTGAACCAGGACAGGAAGCTTTGCTGTCTTGTCTCCAATCATGAGTGTGACTAGGGTTACAGGCGATAATTTGGGAGGCCCACCAGCTAACCTGGTGGTTCTCAGAGGAGCACCTACATAGTCCTCTGGCTTGAGCAGGGTCCTGTCCACCACTGTCATGCTTGCCCCAGTGTCTCTCAAACCAGTAGAAGGCTGGCCATTCAAGAGGACACTTCTCAAAAACCTACGGGTGTTCTGCGGGATAGTCGCCAGTACTTCTGCGTACTGGTCCCAGGCCCCAAGGGACACTAAGGAAATCTCTACTGGAGCACCAAATGTGATTCCTGTAGAGGAGGGGAGGACAGTGGCCTCCACCTCAGACACGGGGTAAGGGTAGGTCAGGCTGACAGCCTGTACTCCAAGTGCCTTACCTTTACACTTGGGGTCACCCCTTTTGTGATCCAGAGCCCCACAATCCCAACAAGTGCCAGGAGTGCGGGGTACGGTACTGGAACCACTGGGAGCCTGCTTTGCAGCAGGTGGACCACTACTCTTATTCCCACCCACAGAGGACTTATCCCCACTAGATTTTTGGGTCTTAGGAGAGGAAGGTTTTGGTTTACCCGACTGTGACTGCTTTTGGGACTCCTCAGCTTTCTGAGAGGCCCCCTTTTCTTTGTCCTTGTCCTTCCCACTGGAGTCCTTAGGGGACACCCGGTGGGAGACCCACTTGTCAGCCAACCTAGCCAGCTTAAAGGGGTCCAAAATGTTCTGGTCAGCCACATACTGACGCAGCTCTGGTGAACAGGCTTCAGAAAAATGCTCAAAAAACAAGAGGTGGGACAACTCAACAAAAGTTTTCACCTTGTATCCATCAATCCACCCCATCATGTTCATGTGCGCAGTACTCACCCAGTCAACCCAAGACACATTCTCTCTTTTCTTAAATTCCCTGAACCTTTTAAGGTATTGGGCAGGTGTCTTGCCAAACTTGGCAATCAAAGCAGACTTCATACACTCATACTGACCCCTTTCTTCCACACTCAGCTTCAGAATACAGTCATATCCAGTTTGAGGCACTCTGCTTAACAAACACTTAGCCCAATCTCTTTTATCTACATCATGAATTGCACAAGCCATTTCAAACGCTTCAATCCATTGGAGGATATCTGAACCCTCCACAAACACACCAACCAAATCTTTCATAAACTTGGTGGCTGGGGACCTGACACTCTCACTGGATCTAGCTGAAGTCTCCACTCTGGCTTTCTCTAGCTGGATTCTCTGACATTCAGTGTCCTGGCTTTTGAGTTCAAGGTCCTTATTTCTGAGTTCAAGATCCCTATTCTTGAGTTCCACTTGCTGTGCCAGCTCCTCTTTCTTAAGCTCAGCTTCTATTTCCAACTTGCGATATTCAAAGGCTAACTTCATCCTCAATAACTCAAGTTCCATGGAATTGCTGGGGTTTGGAACAGAGGCAGCAGGAATGGTGGCATTCCCAGAAACAGATTCAGCGACAACCCCAGGGGCAGAGTCCTCACTGGTTGCATCCCCCCCTTCCTCAAGAGTTTCACCATCAGTCTGGTAATCCACCAGGGCAGCTATCAGCTCAGCCCTAGACTTATCCACAAAGTCTAACTCCCTGGCTTCACAAGCACTCTGGAGAGCCTCTAAGCTCATCCGAGTCAATTTACCATTTGCAATGGCCTCCATTGCTTGTAATGCAGTTATTTGGTACACACCCAAACCTTAATCTAATAAAAGTGCGGATATTTTGTAAGTGGCACGGTTATACACTGAGTCTTAAAACCATAAGCATCCCACCGCTGCCACCAGCTTTGTAAAGAAGACCGGTGGGGGGGTCTGTACTTCTGCTCTCTATATGGTAGAGGGGAGGCACAGAGGACCCCAGCCAAGATTCTCTAATACGGTAGCGATGGACGAGCAATCAAGGCCTAGCTTCTCAGGAGGTGATGCAGGCTGGTTCTTAAGTACAGTGTATCCCCAAGCCCCCACAAAGGAATGTCCACACACTGTATTACTGAAAACACAGTCTTTATATAATTAATATTCAAGGGTTATGTACACTTATCACAATAACGCACTTTGTGCTCAGGAAAATCAGCAATGGTAAATATCTACAATTCTAAAGTGGTACCACTAATATTAGACCTCATTAAAGTGCATTCACAATACTGTAGAAATGGCACACAGATCAATAAGAAGGAAACCAGCAATAGAGAGAGGAGAGATAACAGAGGGTTGAAACAATAGGCAGAATACTGGCCCTTGCTACTGGACACAGTTCTGTGTGGAGATCCCCCCACCTGGGCAACCTGCAAAATAAAGAGATATAACCCCAGCCCAGTCCAGATATTGTTCAATAGTCTATTTTTCTCCTATAATGTTTTTACCCCCCCAATGTACCTGGTGGAGTCGAGTTCCTCGAAAAGGCGTCGACAAGCGTCGAGGGACTCGCTGTTCGGCGACGGGGAATCGACGGCCCTTCTTGAATGCCTTCCTTTTCAGGCGGGAGGCACGGGGCGTCGAACGTCCGTCGACGAACGAGGCCGAACGTTGTCGAAGAGGCGGCAGCTCCGTCCGAGCGGTGCTCGTCGGCGTCGGGGCGTCGGCGTCCTGCAAGGCGGAGGTGTGCGGGGCACCTCGATGACAATAGTTCTGGACCGCAAAGATTGTAGAGACGGGAGCCCAGCAAGGGCGTCGAGTCGTCCGAGTCTTTGGGGTCGTCGGGTGGCGGGAAACCCACCGGCAGGTTTCTCCTCGGCGCGTTGGTCGTCCTCGACTTTCTCCGGCAGGATAAGCGGTCGACGATGCGGTCGAGAGAGTCCTTCGATTGAATGTTCTTAGGCAATGGAGCGGACGGCTCCGATCGTCGGCGGCACGGCGTCAAGTGGTTCCCACGGCTGGGCAACACAACTTCGACGGGCCTCCAGCGGTTACACAGACCTGCGAACCCTGGTCGACGGCAATGGACTTCGACAGCGTCGATGTCCGGGTGCTTCACTTCGATCTCCTCGGCGGTCCCGTCTCGGGTCGGCAGCCTTTCGAGGGTCTGACTTCCAGGGCGCTTCGGCGAAGATTCAGCGGTGCTCGATGGTCCCTCGGAGCACGGGAAGAGGGCGCCTTACCAGGTCCTCTCTCGGGTCAGTCCTCGACGATTTCGACAACCTTCAGTTCCGTCGAAGCAAATGCCACAGCAAGTCTTCTTCTTCCAGCTGGACGTCGAGGATCAGCAAATCCAGTTACTCTTGAGTGGAGACTCAGCTTCTGAATGCTTCTGAACAATTTCCAGTGGTGAGAGGTCCCCAGATATACTATTCTGTCTCTCATCCACACTGCTGGCACACACACAGCAGCCAATCACACAGAAGGGCATTCATGCAGTCAGTCAGCCAATCAGGCACACAGTGCATTCAGGCCACACTCCTCCCTTTCAGACACTCACAACAAGGAATGTGGATTGGGACAAGTACCCAGCCATTCAACACTACACACTGCATTCAGGCCAGTTTCGGGCAGGGCTGTCTCAGTCTTTGTCTCTCATGCCAGAAACCAGACAACCACAACAAGGAGTGTATATTGGTCACACACTCCATTCACCCAGGTCCCACCCACAGGAGGTACCCACAACATACAGTCACTGGGAAGGCTCCAGTCAGTCTAGCTGGGCCTTCACAACAACACCATATATGGAACTTCCACCCAACAGCCAGTCAGGGGGAAGGGACAGAGTCAGGGCATCCCAGGACTTTGGGAAAACAAGACAACAGGCAATAGAAAGCAAGAGGCCACAGGGGCCATCTTGTTTCTATCAGGAATCAACTGATCCCAATGGCAGGGCCTGGGTATCCCAAAATGGAGGACACCCAGAGCACCTGTCCAATTCAGCATGGAGCTGCCACCAGCCCATACCCTGCTCTGTGGGCCACCCACAGGTGCCCAAAAACATACACTAGGGGCACAGGGTTGTACCCCCCCACCCATGGGTGCCATAAGGGTATCCCAGGGGTCTGTTCACCAAACCAAAAGAGAGAGCTGCACTGCCAGGAGTCCCAAATGGATTCCTGGGCAGAAAACATAACAGAACACACGATAAAAGGCAGAAGAGGACAAGGATTCAGAGGCCCTGTCCCTCTGATACATTTCCAGCATCACACAGCAAACGGCTGGACTGCGTCACACAGCAAGGCTGTGCCTCCAGACTGCTGGGTGGCAAGCACAAGCACCCATCATTGGCGCCAAAGGTCTAGGAGCAAGTGAGCTCAGCTGCACACTGTTGCGGGTAATCATTCAGGGCCAGGTTCCTCTGCAAGAACCGTTCCATAGAAGGACATCAGACCGAACAGCTCACCGATGTGTGCTCAGACTCCAGTGCACCATGGTCACATCAATGTTCAAACTAGACTAGAGGAAAGCATGCACCGCACAAGACCCACCTTTCGCAGGGATGACGGGTTGGGTGGGCCGGGGGCAGGAGTGGCGGTTGTTGCAGGCGGGCACCAGATGGAACTGGAGTTGTGGTGGGAGAGCTTTGCAGTCTTTGGCATCGCGGCAGGGGGGGGTGAGGGGCACAAAAGTCCCCATTAGGCAAGATTTGTATATAGTAACCCTGTGGGAGACTACACCAACCTTGTCCTCTTGGCAATAGGTAACCCAACCTTTAGTATAAGTCTGTACTACACAAGTTGGTAGCGTGACTGAGCAGCCAGACTTATCTCAATAGGGGTCCATGTGAGCTGTAGGGTTGCAACAAGATGTTTCACAGTGGTAGGTATTCAAATAACATACTTATTTAATCAAGAAACCTTGAGTATTTATTAATTTAACAGTCAGTTTTAAAATAAACCTTCTTTAGAAGGGAGCAATTGGCAACAATAGAAATACACTCATTCAGTTCAGTAAAGTAAGTAGATACCCTTTTGGGATGGCACACAATTTCCTACACCCTTAGGTGACTTTAATAGCTAGGACACTTAATAGCTAGGACACTGGACATTGACATATCGCTTATTACTCTTCAACTGTAATACTGAAGTTGTGGTAAAAAGGAAAAGGATAGGGAAGGAAACAATGGTTAACAAGTTTCTCAAACAGGTAAGCACTTTTGAACCCCCCAATGCAATGTAAATTAACCCTTTCCCCAGCTATAGAGGTGGGGTATGTACGACTTTATGGAGAGATAGTTAAAACACAAAGTCAGAGGTTAGAAGAGTCTTCAGGGAGCCAAAGCAGCCAATGTCATTTGAGCAAACTCTAGGGGAGCCGAGGCACTTCTTGAAGGTAAGTTAAAAAGGTCTTGCACAATGTTAGAGAGTTTTGTTGAAAAAGAAACAGCACAGT
The DNA here is from genome assembly GCF_040938575.1 of Ambystoma mexicanum. NCBI lineage: Eukaryota > Metazoa > Chordata > Amphibia > Caudata > Ambystomatidae > Ambystoma > Ambystoma mexicanum. The sequence continues at coordinate 886,731 of NC_090926.1, read as the reverse complement.
TGGGCCACAAGCTGGGAGGCTTGTGGAGGGCAAAAATGCAAGCAACTCTGCAAAGGGCAACCAATGCAAGTCTCAACTGAGAGCAACCAAGCAACACAGCTGGTAAGTACCCCTTAGTTCACAGTACCTTAGGTCTGAAGAACTGTTTCCAGCTGGCTTGTTCCTGTTGTAGATCCTGCTGTTCCTGAGCCTCAGTCGTGGGGCAAGATAGAGGACGTCTGGGTACTCCTGCATTACGATTCGAAGGTCAGCGGCAGCAATGGGCAAAGTTTAGATCAGCGGCAGTTTGCGGTTTCAGATAATTACAAATAGCACCACTGCTGTTCTCTGACACCTTGAGGACTGTCCTTGCTTCTGGGGTCCAGCACTGAGGTGGCTCAGGCTTGGTAAGCCCTGCTTCGAGGGAGTCTGAGGTTATGCTCACCTGGTATCCACGGGGACGCCACTCAGCCCGGGTTGGTTGCTGGTATCTTCTCCCCAGTTTTCCCAGAGGTTGTCTACGGAGGATGTTTAGCCTGAAAATACAGGAGGGCTTGGTTCAAGACTGGCCAACTGAGGTAAGTATCCTCCCACCACCCGTGCGACTTCAGCCCCTCTGGGCCCTCTCCTCACCTTGTTGTGGAATAAGGCGTGCTCGCTGTCCTGCCTTCTTGGCAGGGGCGCTTTGTCTTCTGTGGGTTTATGCGGCCGATTTACTTCACTGGCACGTGCCCGTTTAAGTGTCTCTCAGGTAGGTCTTATTGCAGCAGTTCTGTATAGTGTTGTTATTCTTGCATGCCTTTCATCGTCTAATAATGTCTTTTCTCCCCTAGGTGTGCGGAGCTTCAGCGTGGCGAACTGGTCGAGTTGGGCCTCGCCGGTAAATGATGGCGCGTGATATGCGCTACGATGCGGTAAGTATGCGCTATATGCAGAGCTGCCTTGTCTTGCCTTTGCTAACCCGTTTTCTTCCTTCCTTACAGGTCGCAATGCTTATCCAGCGTGTGTGGGCTCCGGAGCAGTGCTGGCCGGGAGGCGACCAGCCAGGTAAGCTTCTTGCGCCGTTTGTGGTTTGGCAATGTCGGAGTATCACTTCTTTAATATTGTCCTCTCCTTTCCTCTTCAGGTCTTGGTCCGGAAGGTATGCGAAGTCCAGAGGAAGCTGTTCACTGCACCTGAGAGCGGATAACAGGATAGAGATTGCAGGTAAGATGCTGCGAATGATGTCCCTTTTGACTCCTTCTGCAGGTTCGCTTCTCTGAGTCTCGTGGATATCACAGGACACGGTGAGCGTCAATTTGCAGTCTGCAAAGTAACGCGAAGCGTGCTTTCTTGTTCGGGTGTGGTTTAAATAGACTCAACAAAGTAGCCCAGGTAAAGTAGTCCCTAGGCCACCACACCCAAAACACTATACCGCATAGCTTAGTTCCTAGGAACCAAGCTATGTGGGTGCCTCCATGTTGGCTGCAGGCCCAAATGAAAAAAGTAGTCCCCCTTTACACATGCTTTTCAAGGTGTATGAGCCTGGCGCTATAGGCGCCAGGACTGGCCCCAAGAGAGTCTTGGGAGTGGGTGCCAGGCCTTCAAGGCCTTGATGGAGCCCCGAGCCCTGGTCCTACCTGGCAAGTGGGCTTGCCAGTGGGGTTCTGGGATAAGGGTTGCGACATCTGAAGATCTTGCTGGAGCTTGGCTCCTTCTTAAAAGCGATGCACTCAAATTCTGGTGTTCCTGTCCCCTGGCACTTAGTTCCTACAGCATCAATGGAAGTACAGCCAGCAGAGAGAGGGGTACCAGTCGAGTTAGTCTTGGGGTCGATTGGTCCCACCAACCCAAGAGGAGAAGTCGTCCTTTGCACGGCTTCTCTAATCGAGGCGAATCCAGAGCTTCAGCACTGCAGCAGGGCTTCAGCGGGCAAACCAACGGTCCAGGAGTTGCAGCAAGCTTCTCTTCCAAGTTCTTCAGATTCCTTCGTCCAGTGGTCGACTCTTCCTTGCAAAAGACCTTGCCTTTTATGCAAGTTTCTCCCATTAATTTGCAGCCTAGCTGTCAATCACACAGCAGGGTGGCTGTCCTCCAAGGACAGCCAGCCGGCCAATAACCTTCGGGTGCATTCCTGTAACCAAGGAGACTAAGCACAGGGAGTTTTGGGATCCTTCTTGCTTCCTGCCCTGCCAGACACGCTGGAGCCAGAGGCAGGCTTCACCAGTGAATCCCATCAAAGACAAAATGAACAAAGGGACCAAACCTGGTTTGGCACACAGAGTAAATCTCAAGAAGGGCCTTCCAACAAGAAATGGTGAAAAAAGAAAACCCGGGCCATTTTGACAAAATGGGCACCCATGGGTGCAATAGTGCAGCTCCAAACGCAGCCCACGGTAAAAACACACAATGGCAGGAAAAGGTAAACCACTTCCACCAGCCATTAAATTGTAAAAAGGGTAACAAAAAATAAATGGTACATGAGAAGACAAAGGGCATACTAAGTAACCCCCCCCAGCTCCCTATTGCAAGATAGTGTGTGTTAAGTAAAGTCAATTTCACTTCACTTCTCTTGGAAACAGTAGTTATCAAAGAGAAGTTATTTAAACCTTAGCAGAAATCCAAAGCACTTCTCTGTGACACTGCACTGAGGGTGCTGTGTGTCAATGTAAAAAGATGATGCATATGGAGTTTGTCGGACTTCAAAACCAAAGTTCAAATCACAGAAAAATACATGAGTGGGAAAAAAGGTCTTACTCTCTCCAGGATAAAAATTAAAAGTCCTAAAGTTGAGCAAAAGAGCTGGGGGTCTCTAAGGTAGAAGGGAATTAGCACATTTCTGAGAATTATCTCTAACAGTCCCCCATAAAGGGAGGCTGGAGTGGTAGCGAACATTGTCTCTGCCACACCCAGGGGAGGTTTGCGCCACTGTGATCCCGCTGCCTGCGCCCCTCAGATCGACTGCCGCCCTTTATTGGACCTTGGCATCCATCATGAAGGACCTGGTGTAGATATGTAGGGACAACTTGGGAGATTTCCTTGTTCAGGGCTGCCTTCGCCACAGCATTCTTTGGGGCTTTTCAGGATCAGCAAGATAGTGGGTTCCTCTACGTTCGACTGAGCGTGGGTGGAGGGGTGTGGGGGGCCTGTCCAGGGGCAATCTATCTTTTGAAGGGTACAAATGGTCCCACCTATGGCTAACAAGGTCCAAGACAGAACAGGAGGGCAAGGAGACTAGGGTCACTGACACTTCATGGGGTGGCCGAGATGTGTCCGGGGTTTACCTACAGTATTGCGAATTACATTTTTTCGAATGCCATAATGTCGAAAACATTTGGCCGAAAAGAAAAAAAAAAAATAAAATCGAATGTCTTTTTTTATTATTTTCTGTTTGAAATTTTTTTTCTTAAACCCTTTTTTTACTCACGAAACCATGTAAATTAAAAAACAACACAGTCGGAAAAAACAATATTCGGCGAAATGTTTGACATTGTCATTCGAAAAAATGCATCCGACATATTAACTGGATACCGTGTCCGGTATGGCTACGGATGACTTGTGTCAGTTCAGAAGGGTCTTGAGGAGGTGCGGGGGAGGGGGCGAGATGGGCTCAGGGTTCTCACCTCAATCCTTTCAAACTGGCACAGCCACCACGCCCACAGTTTATGGCTGTGTGGAAAAACAGATCAAGGGTATCGTGCGCTGAAGTCCAGTGCTTACAGTGCTCATGTATAATATGTTTACTTGCCATTGTTGTGTGAACGTACTAGTGGGAAGAAACAAATGGGGAACTGCTAGTTTATGTTTGTTTTAACTGTATGACTAGAATTGAGAGAAAAAGCACTCTTAATCTTACTTGCGAACAGAGCTAATCGCTCCTTGCTTAGAGTACACTTCTGAGGTTCCTCTGGGGCATACCTACAGATACGCCAGGTGCTTCAGCGCTGGCGCTTCTGTGCCAAGCAGGACGGGCTGCGGACCATAGGTTACGGACCAAATATTCTTTGCTTTTGTAGGTCCCCTTTCTTTTCAAGCTTGCAATCATGGGCCACTATCCCGATCTGGAACTATTACTCACCCCTCAGAAACTGCAGCGCAAAAGAATAGTGGAAAAATATATTGCCCAGATGGATTCTGACACAATTCGTAAACAAAATAGATCTTTCAATGGCATCAACCCTGGTTCAGGAAACCCGATCTCTGCCAGAGATAAGAATTCAGACCTCCAACTCTACAGATACCTCTTTGATCACGTCACAGTGGGATGCGCCTACTCTTGCGGCAAAAACAGATAAACAGCAATTTACGAACATGCTTAGAACTCGGGAACCCAGTATTAAAGTGTCCCTACTTAACACTCGCTCATTAGCCAAACATGCCACAAATATTTATGATTACATACAGGAAAATTAATGGACATTATGTGCATTACCAGAACTTTGTTGAAGGACTCTTGTGGCCTAAAAATAAGCATGGCCTCTCCCTCCAGGATTTAACTTCTTCAGTGAACGCAGTATTGGAGGTGGGGTGGCCCGCCTAATAAAATTCGACCTGCAGGTCTTTGAATCGCATATTGAATGCGCCAGCTGTGAAATTATGCACATAAAACTACTTCGAATGAAAACTGTTGAACCAACATTCTTTTGATTTATCACCCAACTGAAAATATGCCACATTTTAAAAGAAGACAGAATGCATTTACTCAGCCCACTAAATAAACCCAATAGTGCCACGATTCTTCTCAGGGACATGAATCACTGACTGGGCAACTCCAGAGATAAGGATGCTGGGGATTTGGAAAAGATGCTTAATTGCCAAGGTTTTTCTATTCTTAACACCAGGCCACGCACGGGAGGCAACATCCTAGATTGGGTCGCCTGTAGAAATCTCTCTAAGGAGATCACCAGTACCAGAGTTTGCCCATGGTCTGATCATAGAATGTTGCCTAGGTCTCCCGGACAAACCCCAGAAAATACATACGCTACCAAAAAAATAAAAAACTATCAGTAGGAATTTTGAAAAAAGGCCAACCTAGAAGATTTAAATACTGGTTTGAAGTAGATCATGGACGTTACCCAGGACTCCTACACTCCAGCAACCCTAGTGACTACTTACAAAAACCACCTTTTGTGCTACCTGGATAGAGTCGCTCCATTAAAGTCTAAAGTAATCAAAGACAGGCCCAGTCAACAATCCTGGTATACCCTAGCATTGGCTACGATAATAATACGAACGGGCCGGGGAGAAAAATCCTAACAGTGAAAAGAAGGAAGCCTGGAAATCCCTACAAAAAGTATATAAACACATTTACAAAGCAAAAAGGGACTTGTTACGACAACGAAATAGAGTCCACATGGAACAACTAAGACATTTTCAAAATTTACAGAATTCTTGAGAAACCAAAATTACAACTCTAGAAGTTCACGTTTACAAATGGGAACTTTCATAAGGTACAACTAGCCTTCTCTAACAAAATTGCACAAGGCCCCTCCAGGATCTCGACTCTTTGTCACACCATACAAAACACGTGGCTCTGACCATTTAAAATGAAGTCATGCAAATCTCTGAATTCGCCTTCTCACAGGTGTCAGAAGAAGAATTGCAAAATGTTCTTAAATCAATGCATCCTACATCTTACTCGGGGGGGGGGGGGGGGGGAATTCTTCCACCTAAATCCATCTTACAAAACCAGAACATTTTTGTCTTTTTCTTAGTATGTTTCGTGAACTCCTCTTTTAATCAAGGAAGTGTCCCAGACAGCCTCAAACATGTTGTGATAACCCCTCTCTCACAAAAACATGGCCACAACCCCAAAGATCTGAGTAATTTGCGACCTATCACAAACAAGCTATTCTTATTTATAATCATTGATAAAATTGCAATGTCACAGTTCCAATACCATCGGGAATTTGCCCATATTCTAGATCAGAACCAATCTGGCTTCTGCGCATGACATGGCAGAGAAAGTGCCCTTTTGGACACAGACACATATGCTTAACATCATAGACTAAAGCAAATCAGGTCTTTTAATACTTCTAGATCTGTCCGCCTTTGAGCACAAACGCCTTTTGGACTGTCTACATACTTTTGGCAAATGTTCCAGAGAAACAACTAACTGGACCTTTTTTAGCAATAGGATATCATGTGTGTGCTGGGATACTGCATCCTCCGCTTCCGAGCAAATACATGACGGTGTTACACAGGGAGCACGTTTGTTCCGTCTACTTTTTAATCTGTATATAAAGCCACTCTGTGATCCCTTACATCTCTAGGCATCCACTGTACCAACTACGCAGGCGACACCAAGCTCCTTATGGAGCCGAGTGGAGATTACAAGTTTAATTCAGCCAGGCTTGAGTATATCTATGGCCAAGTGAAAGACTGGATGTCTCAAAACGGGATGTGTCTAAACACAGCTGAAAAGTGATTTTTGGCTCGACACAAAACAGAACTAAACTAAGCACAGAATATTCCCATATGAATATTGAAAATACCCTTATCCAGGTAAAGGAAAAGGGACAAACTCTAGGTGTATATGAATGCCTCAGTGAACACTGAGGCACATGTGGATGGCGTGGTCGGCAGTACGCAATATCATTTGAGAGTACTGAGACATGACATATCACTCGTATCCTTACTGCAATGCTCTCCTGTTTGGTGCAATTTCATATATGACATTGCTAAGAGAGAGCATGTGTCGCATGCTAGGGGAAAAACTTCACTGGCTACCTGTATGTGTAAGAATACATTTTAAGATGCTTGCTCCATCACACAGATGTATATAAGGTAATGCCCCCGCTTACCCAAGGGATCAAATTAAATCCTATATACCCCCCTTACACAACTTCGCTCAAGCTTGAAGTTTGCTGACGGTTCCCAGATCCAAAAAAGCTGGATGCCATGGAAGCTCTTTTCCTGTTCGCTCAGCCCTGGCTTGGAACGACCTGCCTCCAGCAACAAGATACCTGGTGTTCAGGAAACACTTGAAAAAAATATTTGACTGATCTAGCTTCTAATTTCAGTTGATAGACTTCCATCCTCTTGAAATTGCATGTACTGTCCCGTTCATGCAAGTCCAATGTGTACATGTAGCACTCTGATGCTTGCAGGCTTTGCGCTTCATAAATAAAAAGAAAATAATTTTAAAAAAGGTTTACATTAGGCCGCACCAGTTATGCGGAAGTGTCTCGTTTCATATGTATGGAAATAGGGTGGGGGGGGGGCAGGGTTGTCATGCAATTGGTCTGCTGTATATGGGTTGGGGCAAGGGGGGGAGCTCCCTCGGTGGTACCCTTCTAAAATGTCCAACATACTTTTGTTTCCGTTATTTGAGCAGGGGCGGATGTCGAGGCCGTTGGTCTAGGTAGTAGGTCACTCGTTTATCCGTCTAATGGAACAAGGAGTGCAGGATCGCCCTGGTTTGTTGTCGGACGTGGCGGACTTCAACATTCATTGGATTGGTTTAGTGGGGCTTGCAAGCAGGCCAAGTGCGCTCATTGATTAAGGCTCAATGCAGGAAGAGGGGGGCTGCCGAGCACTGTGCCTTTGTTGATTGTAGTTTCATCTTTTCAGCGCCTCCATGCGTTTGCATTGCGCTATACAAATAAAAAAAATAATAAAAAAATAAAAATAATAATTAAAAAAAAATAGTACACATAGGGGGCAACGACTTGCACAATTGGGGAGATTTACCATGCTGCAAGACCAATAATCCCTTTGTTCGTGGTTTGGTTGTTTCCGCCCGGGGCCCTGCTGGCCTGGTCATTTAATTTGAGGCTGTCTGTGGGGGTATTGGGGAGTGGGGCGGGGGAGGGGGAAAAGACCAGGGCCTGTGCGACCATTGAACATTTACGTGTGAAAGTTAAACAACGACCTGGCCCCGTTGGCCGTTTGCCACGGGCGCGCCTTCAGGTTGTGAAAAATGGCCTACTGAGAGGCCCAGGGACTTCACCAGGATGGGGTTCATTTGTCCCATTTTGGGGCCGCACTCTTGCTTCAGAACTTTTTTGCTGTGATAAGGACATTTTGCCAGGTGGGGTGGTGTCGCGGACCAGTGGGTCAGTGCCCCCGTTACAGGTGGGGGGCGGGGAGGACCATGTGGGCACTAAGAACCTCTTTCAGGGAACTGCAGGGCTGGAATAGTGTTTAGGAGGGCAGAGAGCGCCCCCCCCCTCATAATGTTAGAAAAGCCAACGAATATTGTTGTTTAGCAGGAGGGGCCGAACAGTGCGCATAGATGACCCATGATGCCAGAACGACTAAGAAGGTGGCTTGCATTTGTGTGACAATGTTTTAATTTTTTCTGGGTTTTCCACCCTGCCTTGTCGACAGCCTTCCTACTTCCAAGAGGCTCTCTAGCAATCACATTTACTCTTTCCTGATCAGAGAACGATGAGCCGCCAAGGGAGGGCCACGGCCACCCTGATAAAAATGCTGCCCCTCCCCACCGGCCCGCCTGCCTCTTATGATTGCAACTTCATGTGCCACGGCAAGATTTCCAGGGACCTCATCAGGCCACCCCTATGAAAAATGTCTGGGGGCGCCACTGTAGGGAGAAGTCCTGCTGGGGTGGTGCCGACATGGACGGTGAAACGGATGGCATCGCATTACTGGCTTGCCTGGCTAATGATTAATAATCGCACGGCTTGCTTGTCAAGGCTGTGTCCAGTCACGCCTCAGTCTGCTTTCAACCTGCTCTTAGCACTGCTCAAGGACAAACTGTAACCGCTTCGGATATTTTAGCTCTCCGTTACGCAGCGTCAGGTTAGATATATCCTGTGCTAGCAGAATAACCTTTGAAGTTTCCTGTGGAACGCCAGCTTTCTTCCTTGGTCTGAAGGTCATGCTTGGATGCTTGACGAATTGAAGTAGGGGGGTGGGCGCTGCTACAATACTGCTGGTTTGGCTACTCGCTGCGCAAAGTGGCAGATTTTTGGGGTGCATGGATGACCCGTGCCGATTTGAGCTCTTCTACGAGACATCACGCCACAGCTGGTATCCTGAGTGGGTGTTTGCGGGGGGATGAAACTGCAGTGCAACAGGAACATGAGGTATTAACACGGGGTAGGAGGGGTAATGTCGGAACGTGACCTGCAGTTGGATGGAACAAGGATGAAGATGGGCGCAACAGGTAGAGCTCGACGCTCCGACTCAGGTGATATATTCTCACCCGTAAGCAGCCAGCAATTGCTGTGGTACTCGGTTTGCTAAACGTAACGGTTTAATCTTAACATATGAGAAACGTTGGCCCCCTTTTAACACATTAAGGGGGAAAAGTATGTTGTTTTAATTAGGATTGTAAACGTTTCTAGCAACTGGAAAGATGCAGCACTTTTTTTTTAAAATCGTCAGAAACTGGCTAACTTTAATTCCTACAGCTGCACAGGGTAATCTTTAAGAATAAATCCTCAATTTCTCGCTTTTGGAAAACATTAGATTACCATTGTTAGGCCCAGGAAGATTTAGAAGAGAAGGGAATCAGGCAGCAATTGGAGTGATAGTAAAGAGACAAAGCATGGTGGGAAAAAAATAGAAGTGCCTGCACATTGAAAGTAGGCCCTGGAACTGGAAAAGACGAACCATAAAGACATGAAATACAGAAAGGTGGAGGGTACAGAAAGTGGCATACAGAAGGGACAGAAAAAGATAGACAGCAAAGACAAAGTGGCGGCAAAAAGAATCAAGGTGCACCTGGAAAGCAAGAATGACAACACGGAAGAAAGATATGCACGGAGACTGGTGGCAGAGAGAAATACAGGAAGCACGCATGGAGTAGTAGGAAGAGGACTAGTGGCAGATCAAAACAAAGCAGAGAAAGAAAAATACAGTGTGCTATAGGAAAGACGAGAGAAAGAGAGTCTGGGACGCACAGAAGCAGAAGATCTGAACCCAGAGAAGCAATTACCTAGAATAAGACATGCGCAGAGAGACATATGAGATGTAGGACAGTGCCACTGAATAAAGGGGCATAAGGAGAGTCCGGACGCTGCAGCAAAGATTGCTACAGAGACGGCACTAAGGTGAGCAGAGAGCAAAGGGGCAGAGCAAGAGGTGGCTGTAGAGGCAGGTATTGGGAAAAGGATAGAGAGCAATACAGGAAGAAGAAGGTCGAGACAGAGGGGAGAGACAAGAACAGAGCTGAGTAACATGGGTTCACAGTCAGATCGGGCACACAGTTAATCACCAGAGAAATGGGCAGGGAATAGGGCACAGACAGCAGGGATACAACTGACAGGCATCTTTAATTACGTTATTTCTGGGCATAGTAATTTTGGCAGGTTTTCATTGGGAAAAGAATTTTGATTGCCATACTCTAATGAAAGAATGCAGATGAAAGCCTTTTCTTAAACATTATTTCTAATGAGCATCTTCTGGCACATGAATTCTCATGAACATATTGTAAGGTACTATCATTTGGATGCTCTTTTCATCTCCCCACACATAAGTGGATGCGTCATGGAAGCCATTTTTCTAGCCAGGTCATGTGCGATATTGAAGCTTTGTTGTTCAATTTTTAAAATTGTTAGCAAAAGGTCTTAAAGCGCATCCTTTAACTATTAATCCCCTCCTCATCTTGATATGATAGGATATTTATAACGCGCTTAATACCCAGAGGTTTCTAAGCGCGGACCGGGGGAATCGAACCCATGTTGCTCCGTGTCATCTTGTTTCCAAAGCAAGCATGTTGCCATTGAGCTATCCTCCCGAGGTCTGTACAGAGCCAAGAATAGTGCACATAAACAATTCATTTATGCACACAGTAAAATAATCAGGGGCAACTTGCCCCTATCCTCACCTAGTGGGATAAATGGCTAATTATAGGCAGACATTTTCCACAGATGCCGTATGAGGAACAACAGACCTAACACTCACAGGGGAACAGAACACCTGTACAGATGCACCTGGAGGCAACTGACCAGCTGCCACTAATACTATAACTCGTTTACACCAGGGGAAGGGCGCTCAGCCAGTCAGGTGGCTGGAACAGAGAGTGAGAATAGACATTATCCGTCCGCTGTGCCAGTCACCCGAGAGCTTTCCTTGGTTGATGCCATTTTTTTTTCTGGTAATGTGGGGCAGCAACAGGGTGCCTCCCGATCTTTTTTCATACCCACACTTTCCATCCCCACTTACATGCAGGACCAGAGCTCTATGCCCTGGTCTCGACACTCTTCTCGTCTCCCGGTCGCCGCCATAGACATGGAAAAGGGACATAGCCCCTTTTCCATATGGTAGTGGCCATTCTTCCCCTTTTTCCTCGGTAGATCGGCAGCGCAAATCTCCAGAGGAAAAATAATGAAAGCCGTTAGCACCCTGGATGAACCCATGGGTGCGAATGGCTTTCATGCCCATGCTGGAGGGTGGACAAGGCCGGTAATGGCCCACAGCATGAGCAAAGGCCCAAGCTCAGGCCTGCCCTGACTCGGGCTAGCAGGACAGCCTGAGCTGAGGAACAAAGCTCGGGCCCGCCTTGGCTCCGGCTAGTGGGTCGTTACCGGCCATGTCCGCCCTCCTGAGCAGTCATGAATGCCATAGTCTTGTTCCTGTCACAATATACTTTAGGGGCAATGGAACTGTCCTGGTTATAGGATTTCTACCATCCCTCAACTTTGATATACCACACACACTGCATTAGTCCATTAGTTTATCATCAATGCATAATTATCGCCAGTACCTTTCCTGGGTGTTTCGCCCGTGTATAGGCACACCAGCTTGCCCCTCGCCAGTGGCATCCATCATATATTGATCCACATAAGGGCAGTTTCACCCTCTTTATGGGTTTGGATTCTTCACTCCCACTAGGGGAGAAGAGAATCTGAGGAAATCCTAAAACACTCAACTGAACAAGCTTCACCCTTTCACGCTCTCACAAACTCTCCTCACAGTCTGTTCCTCCTTCCCCATCACAAATCCTCAATCTTTGGTTCAGTCAACGGTCAGTCATGCAGTCACTAGAGAACAGCTACTCCCTTCCACCCTCCATTGTGACCTCATACTTCCACCTTTGCCCAGACCCCTAGAACCACAGTGCAGAGCCACCACACCATTGAACCCACATGACGTCACACCAGGATCTACTGCTCTGAAAGCTTAACCCCTTTACATCCCAGGCAGCTTTTTATCCATGTACTTGTCAGGTGAATAGGAAAAACAACATCCCAAGCCTAACACGGCGGTTACAGTACCACCACAATCCCCTCAGGCCGCCTGCTCCTCCGTTTGCTCTGGAAAGCGTGTGTTGTCTATATAGAAATCCTTCAGTAAACTTGGGGACGGATTGTTACTTTTGTTTATTTGCTGAGCGAACGTTAAAAATAGCAACAAATCTACTGTGATGCTTGGTGGAGATGGAGCACAGTGCTCAATACATTTTAACATTGGGTTTGTTTTCTGTTTGCTGCGACAGAGTATTTTCACAGGCAGCATGTTCTTATATGGATTTCCACGAACAGAGTCATCCAGAAATATAAAGTAAACTAATTGTCTAGGTTTTAATTCTTTCACTTTTTCTATGCTCAGAGACTGTGTCTGAATGCAAGCATGACATCCCTCCTCTTACACCTATGGGCTTCCCTTTAAAAACGTGTTTTCTGGTAACCGGGTCTCTCTAGTGTGGACTTGTAGTAGCTCACTGTGACAGGCACTCTCCCTCAGAAGGGCTGACTCATAAAGGCCCATTACTATAAATGGTGTAGTAAGTGCATGGAAGCCTTAAGGTGTGCTAAGATTTCCCGAATGCTACAGGATCACTAAATCAGCTGGTCATATTGCATGCCCTCTCACTTAAGGTTAGGGTGGGATCTGGAAGAGCTGAACCAACCGAGGAATTGGAACCAAGTAGAGGCTATATGCAGAATTTGCGTGGGGTAAACATATAAACAGTGAAACTGAATGGAACCACCTCTGAGAATCTCTAAAGATATCCATGTTCCTCATTTAACTGGTTAGGTTTCTTTCACTACCTAGAAGCATAGGTAATCTTCCAGAGCAAGGAGGAAAAGGGAACTTTCTTTCACAAAGTCTCCTGAACAATGTAGTTCCTCTGTCCAATTCTATAAAAGAATGAGACAATGCCTCACAGTACTGTCCTGACTGGCTAGCTTTTGTGTTGGTAGGTATGATAATCAAGACACCCTGGAAGAGTGCACACTGAAAGGAAAGTCTGAATTCAGGAATTGTTAATTTAATCTAAAATGCAGACTAACCGTGGAGATATGTCCATCTCTTAAAGATATTAGGCCTGGAATGAGGGGATAGTCCATGCAGAGCAGTGTGCATGGGCTATAAGTAGTTCATAACATGCAGAGCCTGGCTGCATGATGGATTCCATCTGTGCTCCAGTCATGGCTTTTTGACCCAGGATTACCTTTAAGTGATTTCACATGGCAAATTCCTGAAAACCAATACAGGGCTGCCAAATCAGGAAGCCAGATGTGGCCCAGTCTAGGTTAGACTGTTTGAAAGGTGAATGCGGGTGGAGAACAAAAGAACATAACGGGTACTATGGATCTGTGTGTACTGCACACCACAGGCTAATTAGTCTCTTAAATCACTCAATGTAATGCAAATGGGTGTTGTATAAAGACTTTCGCCATTCCGCCTTCCTCTTGTGCTCATGACAGTCACCTTGGAGCCATGGGCCACTCCTAACAAAAGCAAGATGTACCAAGTTGTGTTGGTGAGCGGGCTTGTCTGGAGCCTGGATCTACACTGGTATTATTTTCTCAACTTCTACTATGCTTACATTCACATAAGCCAGTGGTATTTCAGGGATCGAAATTAAGATTGAATAAACAGGAGCTAAAAGCAGCTCATGGGTATCCATCATTAACCAGGGACCAGGCGCTACCACTGGGAACGAGGAGCTAGTACATGGCGTTTCACAAATCTAACTTCCACATAAGACACATTTTGCTTTATGTGACATTTTGCTTTAAATGTCATATAGGTGTGCCCTTTTGATTACAAAGCATCAGTCATCCTATTCTTCGCCTGGAAGGCAGACACAGGGCCACGCACAACTGATGTTGGTCTATTAAGAATATTAACAGAATATGCATTTGATGATGTATTCAAAGATTGTGTCCCTTAACCTTCTGATCAACTATGGGTGATCCTCATTTGTTTCAGGAATTTTTTTATTTTTATTTATTTTTTTTATTTACTTGTGTATAATCAAAATGTATGATTTTTACAAGGCTGAGCATCAAACATCAAGAAGTTACGCTAAGTCCCTCAGCGTTGATTTTACTAAACGCTGCTTCCAACAGTTTAGCTGAGGCTATCACCCAACGGGTTTTCTCCCCTGAAATGAGACGACACCACTAAGTATTTTCTTCTATCAGACGGGGGTCGAGCCAGCATGGTGATAGGAAAGCAGTGCGTTCACTCGTTAAGGAGGGAGAATGTAAAAGAAGGTGGCGAACTGTCTCAATAGAGTCTGAGGCTTTGCATAGCCTACAGCTTTTTGTGGCTGTTTGTTGTCAAGATTTCTCTTGTGTGGAGTAAATTCAAACGTGCTCTTAAGAAGGTAGATCTTAATTTTCTGTCTGGAAACTTCGAACAATAGGCTAGAGGAATGTGCAGTCTATTGAACGTAGGAGGCAGGTGGGCCAGCAGCTTGCATGCTTGTACTTGGTCGTTGGTTGTTATCCAGTCCAGATCCTTCAGTTTTTTAGCGACTCTAACTGGGTTGGTGATCAGATCGTCCACGGAGCACATAATCTCCTGCAGTTTATTTTTTTGGCGTTTGACCCAGTTCACAAGAGTCTTGCATTCTGAGGAAGCCATCTCTTGGGCGATGATGTTGAAGATAGGGAGACCGTCTCTAAATAGAGCTAAAGACAAAGCATTCACCGTGGCACTTAGTGATAGGAGGCCCAGCTCTCTTCTTACGGCCGCAATAGGAACAGAATTAGGAAGGCTGAGAACAGATTTCCAGATAAAGCCTTCCAGTTTCTGCCAAAAAGAAGTAGGTATGGAAAGTGTGGCATCCATACCGTAAGTCAGTGCCGGAACCATTTTTCCTTTATAGAAATTAATGGCCGGAATCAAAGAGAATTTGCCATACTTGCGGTCCACCATTTTTAGTTGCGCAGTTAAAGATTTTGCTTTTGCCCAGAGATGTTCCTGCATTTTAGCGTCATGGGTGCTGGCATCAAGAATTACTCCCAGATATTTAAATTGGGAAACCACTTCAATTTTTGTTTGGTGGATCGCCCAGGGCCTGATGATTTTTGTCGACGGGCGGTTTTTTGAGAAGATCATGATTTTAGTTTTTTGCTCGTTTATGGACAAGTTGTTTGCTTCCATGTATTGGGCTAAGTTTTCCAGCTGGCGTTGGAGACCAATGGGCGTCTGATCAAGCAGAATCATGTCGTCCGCATATAAGATGCGGGATAGCTTGGTACCACCAAAGTTTGGGGGAAACAAACGCACCATGGGTTCTGAGTCTTTGAAATCGCCTAAAAAGGCCAAAAACAGAGCCGGGGCCAAGGGACATCCCTGCTTGACTCCTCTTTTCGCTGTAATTTCCTTCGACAGCGACCCTCGTTTGTTTAGACGAACCATAAGCGTGGTGTTCGAGTGCAGCGCCATTACTGGGTTCAGGATGGTCTCAGGGCAATTCCAATGTTTCAGTTTATTCCACAGCAGCTTTCTATCTACTTTGTCAAAAGCCTGCGATAGGTCGATGAAAGCTGCGTATACCGTCGGGGCCCCTTGTTTGATGTTTGCCTTCAGGATGTTTAGAATGAAGATGTTAACCGTTGTGCTTCCGTTCTTCTTGAAACCGGCTTGAAAGGGATCTCTGCAGGGAGCCGAGAGCGCCCAGCGGCGAAAGTGGTCCAGCAGTAGGGAGGCGAAGAGTTTTCCCAGAATATCCAGCAACTCAATGGGCCGATAGTTACCTGGTTCTTCTCGGCTTCGTTACCTGGTTCTTCTCGGCTTCCTTTTTTATAGATGGGTATGACTATGGCTTTGGTCCAGGATAGTGGGATTTTCTTAGTGTCAGCGCAGTGTTTGAACAGGAGGCTAACGAAGGGAACCCATTCCTTGATATGGATTTTAAGATCCAAGTTTGAAAGGCCATCAGCACCCGGGGCTCTGGAGGATTTCAACTTCTGAATAGCCCTGGATATGTCTGCTTTATCGGATAGATCGACCCAAGGGGACTGCGTCGACTCTACTAGCAGGTTTCTTGTAGAATGCGGGGGCGCAAACAGTGCTGTAAAGAATTGAACCCATGCTGTTTCCGCCACTGCATTAATCATGTTGTTATCTATATTGCTCTGCGAGTGATTTATCAAGTTCCAAAAGTCGGCAGTTTTTTTTGAGATGATAGCTCTTAGCATTTTTTCTTCGTCGTTTTGATAAATGGCTGCTCTCCTTGATCTTATCCAAGCTTTATAGATTTTCTTATGGTGTTCCCAGACGTCCCACGCTGCCCGTGTATTTTCAGAAGTTGCTCTACGTTTTTGCTTTCTTAGCTCCTTCTTTTTCACTGCTATGCGTTTGTCATAGTTATGATTAAAAGCTGGGGCAATGGTCTTCCCTGGTCCCGGGTTGGTTCTGTGTTCAATCAGGAGAGGGAGGTAGTTCGGCCTCTGTATCTTTGCGGAAGTGTTAGACGTATTTGTTGTCTCCGCATATTGCTGCGTAAAAGACCGCACATTAGCCGCGGTGAGGCGAAGCCTGGTCTGTTGGAAATTCGTTTCAATTGATGGTAAATACTGGTTGCACATCTTGACATATGCTGACCATTCCAGAGTGAGCATGTTATGATCACTTGCCTCGGTTTTCACAACCTGATATTGGCGAGTTTCAGCGATTAAGGCCTGCGAGACGAAGATGTAGTCTAGAGTGGCCATCGACTGGCCTCTTTCCCAAGTTGGAATATGAGTGTCTTTGCCCAGAATCCAGGCCGCATTGTGGAGCCCTCTGGCAGTCATAAGGTTCATCCATGCTTTGCCTCCGATCTGCTTGGGTCGTAGGAGCGTCCGCAAAGGCTTGTTGGTTAAGGTGGATGCAGTTAGCATTAAGGTCTACACAAACTATCGCAAAGGGGGAGTTCCATTCCAGCTTGATTTCATCCATGGTTTCTGCCATAACTTGGCAGAAGTCTGTTGCTGTTGTTCTTTGCGGATTCCAGTAAGTAGTTATTAAGGCTAGAGGGTGATTGGTCCGGCTTTTACTGTTTTGACATGTAGTGTCACCTCCAAAGTTCCACTCCAAGAGGACAGCCAGAACCCCATACGACTTTTTCATGGTCTTGATATTCTCAGGTTCTGCCCTGAGCGGACCGCAATTAAGAGACCGTCGGACGGGCGGCCTAGCATGCCCTTGATAGCAGGCGAGATCTCAATTTCGCAGCCGTCCATAGATGGTTTTTCTTGGAGCTAGGTCTCTTGAAGACAGAAAATGTCAAATGATGATAGCACTACAGAGCTGGGTTCCACTAAATGGGAGTGTCCTCTCGTGTTCCAAGATGCCAGCGTCAAAGTCTTTTGGAGACACAAATCGCCGGTCTCGGAGGGTGGTTGCTATCTTGGGCGTTTAACACTTAGGGCGTCCTTGATCCAATTCCAGGGACCTCCTGATAGCAATGGTTTTTCCAAGATCTCAGATGTATCTTTGCTGTGCCTGTTTGGTGAGACTTGCCGATGTTTTCTTTGGGTGTCGTTTCTTGAAGCCGGTGAATAGGCTCTGGTGGGGTATCTCGATCCGTATGCACGCAATTTGTCCTTACGTCGTTTGGGCAGGGTATTCCTATTCTTCTCATAATGGTCTCTTCTATTAGAGAAGTCCGATGCTACTGCCGCATATGTTCGGGCATGATGATCTGTTCGTCGAGATAGTTCCGGAGAGCAGGCATACTTATCTGTCCAGCGGGATGCTTCTGGTGACCGGCGTGTGTGTTGATTTTAGCCCCTAGGTGGTTTGGTTTTGACCGCAGAGTCGAAAAAATGCGCTTTTAGGACTTCTCTCCGTGCTGAAAGGTTATGGGCCGGAGTTCGGGGTTTATGACTGCTAGTAGCGACCCTGTCTTCTGTCTTGGCAGTGGTGTTTTCCGGATCTATTATTTCTGTTAGCAAGAACCCCATGGATTTTAATTTGTCTCCTGCCCTTTTGGAAAGGTCCTGTAATGGTGCCGCGTGTATGAACAAATAGGCCTTGGCCTTGTTGTTGGAATGGTAAGGCTGGATCCACTTGAAGTCAGAAGATTTCAATTTCTTTAGACAGTCTGTCGAAGATGTAATTTTCAAAATTGTTCTTCTATTTAAGATCATGTAATTGTCTTTACTCGAGATTTGTTCGATTTTGAACGTGCGGATCTGAGGTTTCCTGTTCTCATCTGTCTCTCGAGATTGCACATAGTTGTGTGGGTTGTTCTGATGAACTTCTGGAGATCTGTTTTGACGGTTTGGCTTTGCTGAGGTGTCCCTTGGGGCCAGTGACTGAGACACAATTTCCTGCGAGGACGCTTTCTCGGATGTTAAAATACTTCCAGAGCGAGCTTTCCGTGGCGGGGTAGTTAAGACTCTAGGTCGTTTCTGAGCTTCTATAGACTTGATGTCTGGGGCTGCTGGAGTTTCGTCTGAGTCAACGTCAGTGTTTACTAAGAGGCTTGAGTCCAAGAAGTCTTCTTCTGATTTAGGCGACTGAGTTAGGTCCGTAATGATAAGAGCCAAATTGTCCCTGGCAGACGGTGTGCTTCCTTCTGGAAGGACCTGGGAGGGTGTCCCGTTTGGCTCTGGTTGTTTGAAACGGAGTTTAGCGTTCAGCCGTATCGTCTCTTCTTTTCTGTTTGCTTTTAGGGTTTTGTATTCTAATGTTTTTTTCCCCTCAGGCCGAGGGAGCCTCTGGCCCAAACCTGATCCCCCCGTCAATACTTCTTTCGGGTCTTGTACTTCTTTTGCCATGGCTCTGTTTGACAGGGTTATAGTTGAAGGTTTGCTGCGGAACAGAGGGGCAAGGTCCTTCCTGTCTGTAAATACAGAGGTCTGTGTGGATTTATGGTCCACCTCGTTCCACGAGGAGCCGAGCTCAGGTGTTTGTGGCGATCCCTTTTTTTGATATTGAATGTCATATTTTAAATCAATGGCGGTGATGAAGCCCTCCAAAAAGGTCAGCTTGGATTTAATAATAGCTAGGGCGGCAGTGTTGTCTTTTAATGTATCCCCCAGGGCCTCAGAGTTTGCAGAATGGTGCCAATGCTATTGTAATGGCAGACATGATCGTTGTCATGTCCTTCCTCACGGTGGGTGATTCTTTGTGGCTCGAGGATTCGGCTTCAGAGGGTCTTCCGTTTCTGACTGGTGTGGATTTCAGTTCTGTCGATGATGAGTTGGCGATTGAGTGTCTGCGTCTCAAAGTCGCTTCCTGTGACGAAGAAATCGGTTTTGGTGTGTTCAAATGGGCTGGGGCCCATGCTTGTGCAGACATCCCTCTATGAGGCGGGTAGACTTTGGGCTGTAGAAGATCCAAAATCTCTGAAACTCCATTCCGAAGAGGTCTATCTTCTGGTGAAGGGGAATGCGGTCCTATAGACAGCGGGATGGTATGGTTGGAAGCCACTAAACCCGGTTGCAGAGATGTAGGTTGATCTGAGGTGGAAGTCGTTGAGGTTTGTGGCAACGGTGTGGCTGTCAGTTGGGCCGCTGTTGTAGGAAGCCGAGTGTCCGGCGCCTGGGCTGCCTCTGGCTCAGCTGTCAATGTGCTTGATGCTGTCACCCCTGCTGTTTTCCTACACTTAGGAGCTGGGGGGGATGGTTCCAAAGCTTCGAGAATCTCAGCATCCGATGGTTCAGAGTCAATAAATACTCTTCTTTTCCCCTGTGTCTTGAAAAAGTTCAAGAGGGCATTTGACAACATAGGGGTTGAGAGGAAATTTTTCCCCCCCCCCCCCCCCCCGAGGGATTTTTCTTCTGGGCTGTAGGAGAGCCCGTTTGTTTCGTCTGTTTGGCGTTCTTTCTTTTAGGAACCGCCTGGTTTTGATTTGGTTTGCTGGCCGGGAGGCTTTTGCTAATAAGGCCTTGAGATGGGGCATTTCTCTGGATTGCCTTCCCTTTTTTTTTGTATAGAGGTCTTTTTATATTAGACTGTAGGGGCAGCTTAGAACTCCCCCTAGATGAGGCGGAGAGATCCGAGATAGAGTCTGAATCAGAGGAGGCTTCTACAGAGCCTTTCATCATTTGGGGGAGCGGGTGGACCACCCTGTCGTGCTCGTTGGTCCTAGAAGAGGGCGGGACCATGGGTGTATCCACCATAGGCAGGTGTGTTAGATCCTCAAGATGCAAGGGCAGAGTTGGCGAGACTGCAGAGGACAGCCGTGGTAGAGTTTTCCTTGAGCCAATAAGTTCTATGGGCAAGGTCTCCACCGGACCGTGGATCATGGCCGTGATGGTTTGATTAGGTGGAGCTTCTAAACGTGCTGTTGGTTGGGCGCACCTCCCAGGGGAGGTTCCATCCTGTAACTGTAGCTGCATCTGGAGATGGAATTCCGGAGGGTTTAGCGCATCCGGCTTGGCACCGGTCCAAGCCGGCTGAGGTATTGGACCAGTAGAGCCGGCTGCCAGGGCCACTGTCCTCAGGTCTTCCCCCAGGGGTCCTCCGACCCTCACGGAGGTTAGACCACTCACCGAGGCGGTATCGAGGCATGTGGCGCTGGTTAACGGCAAAGTGTGTTGACCGCAGCTAACAGTGGAGCCGGTTAAAGTGTCTCTGGGGCCTGTAGCAGTGGCCTGTAACAAAGGCCCATTGAAGATACACTTGGATGCTGTAGAATTTAATATGGAGGAAACTCCTCCGGAAAGCGTTATCAAGTTAGCCGCATTTGGTCCACTGGGGCCAGTTTGCCCCATAGCCGGGTTAGTAATCAAGCTGTTCATCCCTTGGCCTGGGTTAGACAGTGAAACAGTCAAAGCAGCCACCGGCATATCTGTGGTAAAATGTGTGGATGGACCAGCCTGCGTTATGATTCGATTTTTTTTTGCATCACTTCGTAGAAGTCGCTTTTCCGGGTCTTCTTCCATCTCCAGTGGACGCCAAAGGGGAGCGAGAGGTAAGGATGGGCGCGGGAAGGGGCAGGGGAAGGGGAAGGGGGAAAGCAAAGGAGGGTCAAGGGCCGGAAGAGTGCCGCAGGAAGCGGCGATGAGTGCAGGTAAGCGGACACGGGAAAAAGGGGAAGGGGAAGGGAGAGGAAGGAAGGAGGGGGGGGGTAGGGAAAGCCGGAGGGCACGATCCGCCTCAGACAAAGGACAATGTTTTCCCCCTGCACTGGAGATAGAGCACTAGGACCGAACCGCTCCGATAAGACGAGGAGCAGTGGCGTACAGGCGAGCGGGCGGGCAGGCTCAAACAGTCACGGTAAGAGTCAGTCAGTTTCAGGAATTTAGATTGTCCACTCTCCCATCTCCCACCCAGAGGATAAGGATTTTGCTGGGCTTCCCTCTCAGTCTCGGCTCCTTTCTTTACTCTCACTCTCTCCATTTCTGCCCAGCCTTTTCCGACCAAAGTCAATAGCTCAGTGCCTAAGCCATGGTAATGGTGATGATTTAAGTAACCAAATATTCTAAGTCTCAGGTCAAATCCCAACAGCAGGGACATGTGATGTTTTTGTTAAAGCTGCCTAATGGTTATCCTTTTAAAGATTTGTATCAGGCCAAAGTAGCAACAAGATGGCTTACATTTGAAGGAATACAGTGGTGAGAAATATAAATTTCAATGCACATGTATCCTTCTTTAATGAGAACTATATGGACGCTGGCATTTAAATATGGCACCCAGCTAAAGTTACCACCAAGATTTTGTGAGCCTGAAAAATGTATTCCCCATCTAAAATCAATTTATAGATAAGGGATCTGCAACCTCCAGCTCTCCATATGTTTTTGACTACTACTCCTGTGATCACTCACCATGGACTATGCTGATAGT
Organism: Ambystoma mexicanum; assembly: GCF_040938575.1. Classification (NCBI taxonomy): domain Eukaryota; kingdom Metazoa; phylum Chordata; class Amphibia; order Caudata; family Ambystomatidae; genus Ambystoma; species Ambystoma mexicanum. The sequence continues at coordinate 864,840 of NC_090926.1, read as the reverse complement.
GGGCAAGGGTGGTGGGACTTGTAGTGCGACACATCTGGAAAGCGTAAAGGCGGGCCCCTTAAACACCTCAACCCAATGCGGGCTCACCATCTGACAAGTATGCACGTTTTGTACATAACGCAGCATGTTTATTGTACAATTATTCAGGGAGCAGTTAGATGGTAACAAACCACATCAGTTAACATCTTATATACACTGCAACAGTTAAAACGCTTCACCCCCCCACCCACATAAGATTGGACAAAACCCTCTTCACAGACATCCCATCTTTCTCCAATTCCTACATTTCCATTGGTAGCCCCTATCTTAACTACCATCTTCAGCTCATGTGTAGATTACACCTCTTCTTAGGATTCATGTGCAGTGGGTCATGACATAATTCAATTACAGCAATAACTGGCCTGGGCTCATTTAACCTTAATTTTTAATTCCATATGGTGCGTGTAAATATTTAAAGCGATATGAAGGCTGAGTAAATAAGTTCTTTGTGTTAGCGATACTCTCTCATTCCCAGGTCACTGGTTTCATTGGAAAATTCTAATCTAAATAACCGCCACTTTATCGCACATAGTACATCTGAAAATACAATTGAAACTCCTGGTTTCCCCATTGTGTTAGCCTTGGGCATTGGCTCACCCAGTGTCTACTGCTAGCCAAAAAAAAAATAGTTAAATCCCTACTGTTACAATCGCATCTGCTGTATGCGATATTTATCAGACCATAAAACTCCTGGCCAGTTTCTGTAGCTGAGCTAACTGCAAAGGTTGTAAATTTACTTACCCACTGTGCCCTGAAAACTCACAGAAACAGTTTCTCAACAGTCAAAGTTCACTTTGCAAACAGCCCCGGGCTACCATGTTTGGATTCATTTTTAAAAAGCCCACTATATTGATATTCATAAATTCCCCTTGCATCTGTATTTCTATTTTTTATTTATTGGGTATTTCTCCGCAACTCACACAGTTGAAACAGGAAAAAAAATATATATAATTTTTTTAGCAGAATTTCAATGGAACAAAACTTCCACAGATGAAAATAAAATAATCTGGAATAATATCGAAAAGGACTATAGGTAAATAAATAAATAAATAAATAAAATAAAAGTACCTCCCAAAAAACATCTGAAATCAGACTTGGCTGCTTCCACCCCTGAAGAAGTCCAACACGCATGTTCTGACACAATGACGACTGCTCATGTGAAAATGATGGTCGACCCAGCCTCCGTTTTTGAACTCAACGTGACCGCGAGAACCCCCCCCCCCGCATGAGGAGGCCATGCTCTTTGATTTCTCTGCCATTGCTGTTCAGACTATGGATGAAGTTCTCAAAAAGATGTGCCCCACTTCTTGCAATGGTGATATCCCGACAGGCAAAATCATCCATGATAACACCAACATCTTTTCGCCTTTCTTGACTAGCTTTACTAATGCCACCTTCCATCATGGCACCATTCCTAAAGAGGCCAAGAAGGTTGGAGTTTCTCCCTTGTTCAAGAAGGCCGGCTTAGACCCCCAAAAACGTTGATAACTATAGACCCATCACCAACGTTCCCTTCTTTCTGAAAGTCGTGGATTGCGTAGCCACGATACAGTTGCAAAAATATTTAGAAGAAACCAACATCTTGTCAATCTGGCTACAGAGAATATAATGGCATGGAAAGCGCCCTTCTAGATCTCCAGAGCCAGATGATGGATTGTATGGACAGGAGCAAGGAAGGCCTATTGATACTCCTCGACTTATCAGCAGCCTTTGATCTCCTGGATCATGCCAAACTCTTAGCTACACTGTCCACGGTAGGTTGTTGTTCCCCACTAGTAGTGAAGTGGCTGAACTCTTCTGTCAGGCAAAATGTCAAGCGTCTGTTGGGGCCAAGAATCCGCAGGGGCCATACGGTCTACTTGGGAATGTCCCAGGGAGCATGTTTGTCCCCAGCACTGTTTAACGTTTATCTACACCCTCTGTGTAATATCCTTGATAAAGCAGAAGTCAAGTTTACTAATTATGCTGATGACACTCACGTTATTGGTGGAACGGAGTGGAGATTACGCCGAGGACTTAAAAACGGTACAGAACATCTACCTAATCGATTGGATGACCTAACATTGGCTCTGCCTTAATTGCAGAGAAAACCAATTTTTTTTTTATCTCCTCAAGCAAGGCTGAAATTGGGGCCGGCATATGCAGAATTTACTATTGATGGTCAACACATCAAAATTTGAGATCATGTCAAAACCCTTGGAGTAATAATGGACAAGTCATTGAACGCCGATACACATGTAGCAAACGTTATTAAAAAGTCACAATACCACTTGAGGCTACTTAGATTGGTTAAGCCGTGGTATAGTAACGCATCGAATTGACTATTGCAATGTTCTGCTAGGGGGAGCAAGTAAAAAAAAAAAAAAAAAACTGTATACAAAAACTCCAGGTTTTCCAAAATGACGCAGTCCGTATCGTAAAAGGTGTGTCAAGACGAGAACACTACAGCCAGGAGGGAACTTCACTGGCTCCCTGTCAATCGCAGGATTTCATTTAAGATCCTGATCTTGACACACAAATGCTTACATGGGCATGCCCCTACTTACTTCACACATGGACTTACTCCCGAATCTTTGGGGGGGGGGGGGAAATCAACTAGATCTAACATCACCTATCGTCTCACCTGCCCATGGATCAAAGGAAGCCAGGGTAGAGGTTATTCCTTTCCGGTTCTGGCTACTTTGGCCTGGAACGACCTCCCAGTGAAAATGCGCTCAGAGAAGAGCCTACAAATCTTCGGAAAAGGCTCAAGCCGTGTTTATTCGAATAATAGATCCTATCTTCAATGATTAACTTACTACACCACCTTCCCTTTGCTCTACCCTTATCATGGTTTGTCAGTTCTTTGTTCTTTTACAAACATGTGCGCCCTGATGCCTGCGGGCTACGGTGCGTTATAAGCGCAAAACAAACAAACACATTTATAATGCGGCTATACAGCAAAATGGTGTTTCAAGGCGCATCAAGACAAGAGAGGGTGAGGTACATAGGAGAAGAAAAAAACAAGGACAAGAACGTTCCTGCTAGGTCTTGAGGTATTTGGATCATGCAAATGCAGGAATAGATAATGAGGGGAGGGGGGGGAAACTGTAGGTTGGGAAGAAGACACAATCACGTTCCTATCAGGTATTGGGGCAATTCGGAGCGTGCAAGTGCAGTAACAGAATGAGGGGGAGGGCGTTGTCAGGGGGAGGTAGGAGAAGGGAACAATAAGTGCAAGTGAACAGGTTCAAGTACAGCACAGACGGGAATGAAAACGGCATTGCAGAGGATGTACAATTTGTGAAAGCCTCACCCTATGGTGCTGGGGGCTATATCACATATGCAGGTACAAGTAGGAAAATGCAGAAATGGAAAGTCATACCCTATGGTGCTGGGGGCTACATCACAAATGCAGTTACAAGGGCAGGCAGAGGCCGTAATGTGGTATGTGCCAGGCAACCAACGTAATCTGCATAAGATATATAAGGATGGTAACAGACTGCGTACATGAAAAAGACGAGGCAATGTCAATGAGCAAGTCAGAGGTGGTAACAGTACTGCCAGCGTCAAAATTTTGATCGGGCCAGGCCCCGGCAGCTTACCAGAACAGTGCGTCATGCTCGAATAATATATCGAATAATATAAAACATTTTGAACAGTTTCCATATTTTCACCAATTAAAAACACCATCCGTACTCGTTTAATGGGGCAATGTATTGCCATATGATTACTCAGCGATTGTATACTTTTATTAGATATCATGTCCGCTTATTACCTTAGGTAATGTAATGCTGAGCAATGTGAATGTATGTTTATTACCCGTTTTCTATACCCAGTCATCTTCCTTGTATGCACATTAAAACCCTTGCAGTCTCTTACTTTTCATGTACTTCAAAGCACCCCATGTATGAATCGTGTTTACGATACATTTGGTGGTTTTAATATTTTATCTTTCTGCGCTCGTGCAAGCCAATATGTATCAATTCTATACAAACAATAATACCAAAAGTTACATCTCCCATCATAAATGAACTAAACTCGATACATAAGAAATTGCAACACCGCGCCCAGTTCACTGACTCCCCAGTCATCAATAGGGCACACGCAGCATGAACCCCTCATAAGCATGGGGACCCTTTCCGGCCACCCCAACATTAGCCACAAATTGCAGATTTCTGTCACAGTATGCAAGCCCATGAAATAGTTCAGCAGCTTCAAGAGAATGTTTTTTAAGTGCTATAATGCAATAATTAAGTAATATGGTTTCTACTTTACTGTGATTATCTGCTGGAAGCCAGATTGTCCTTGGTGTAGCTTGGCCCCTTCCTTATTTTGACTTGGGGTACATTTTTAAAAGACTCTTTCAACGCCGCAAGGAATCACTGAACCTCAAGTACTGCAAAACATATTGCCCTATGGAAAGTCCATATGATTACTAGCGGCACATGGATGCAAACGTGTTTGCCAGAGCGGTCTACAACCCCAGCAAGTGCAAGACAGAGGTTCCGCTGTAACCACTACCGTCCTGACCAAGAAAGCTGACCAAGAAGGCTCCTACAGAAGGGAGGAGGGAAAAAGCACTCCCAATTCCTTGACATCCAAGGCACATAAAAAGGAATGCAGTACATGGAATTTCACAAAACAACAGTAGCTTAAAGGGGTAGGGAGGATTCCCGAAAGAAATCTGCAATGGATTGAGTCACAAAGGGAGCAAGGCAACCAGAGGTGCCCCCTCCTCTCCTGTCTAATGGCATTATATACAACTATTCAAAGAGGACTTAGTTATTTCCTTGCAGTCAAACTTGCACTGAAGTCTGTAATGCAGCATCTCGGCTCGCTTTCATGAACTCCCAACACAGCTCTCTTGCCAGGGTTTACCCAGGTCTGTATCACTGGGACCCCAGCCACTGTAGGAACCTGATCACCAACAAGAAAAATATTTTTAACTGCGGCTACGCATCCATATGTACACAGTACAGACAGCTATGATAATGCAGTGAATTGTATTTTATTTTATTTACTGGTTACTTAAATTGAGCTCAATGTCGGACTCCTCCAGTTTCCAACTACCAGTCCATTAAAATTAACTCATAGTGCAATGCATCATCTTATTCCCAAGGCAGGTGGGTTGTCCCCGAGCCATCCTCCAGGACATCACCACAGCGGGTCTGAGGCTCCATCGCCAACAAGTCAGAAAGCTCGGTTTCTGTGGATTTTAATATCGGGGTAGAAAATAACAAGAGAAGAGGTGATGTCGTTCATGTGCAAAAACGAGGCTAGCATCTCTGAGGGAAAGGGTCAATAGCAACTATGTTGCCAAGACAGAAAAAATATTTATCCTGTCATGGTGTTTATGGAGTAGCTGTTGACAGTGGTCATAAATTAAAACAGCTATTATGAAGTCTTACAGTGCATGGGGGACAGAAGCCAGATAAAAATAACCAACAGACAATGCACAGTTATAAAATTGCTGGGAACTATTTAGCCTGGTTAACTTAAAACCAACTGTTGCCTGGAGCAACTTTTGGATCCACAGGCCAACTGGTGCCTTACAAACATGCATATGTGACATTAGATTTGAGAGTTTAAGTAAAAAAAAAGGTTAGGACACATTTAACTGTAAGGATCATTTATAATGGGCCAAAACATGTGTGCATCTAATGTGGAAGTTATATTTGCAGTGCACAGTGTACTCATCGCTGTTCCCCAGCAGGAAGGCCTGCCTACTGGGCGAAGCTTGACACAAGGCGCTGGTTTAAGCTCCTGCTCCTTGAATATTAATTCTGAACCCTGTAGTTCAGTGGGCCGGTCCTCAGAATCAATCTACCTCAGCACAGAGAACATGCAAACTCCATTCTTGAATATTGCTGCATTTCTTTTTTTAAACATGTGGCACCGGCCAGGCCTCTACACATGGACTAGATGTTCCTCCTGCACTTGCATAGGAGTGAACTAGCGATCTTTTTTTTTTTTTTTGTAAAAACTCCTTCGCAGCTTACATCTCCACTCCAATCCCCACCACTGGTCATGGGCATACCCGAAAACTAGATCACCCCTCGTGACTCCACTGACCCCGATACCTTGCATATAGATTTCCACTTTTGTGCACTCCTCCCATCCTTCCCCAAGAGGCTGCTGTCTGCAGGGTTGGCCTAATTAACAAGTCAAATCCATCTGCCGCGCCTTCACCACATGACCTTCTACCACTCTGCCTTCAGTTCACTTCGACCCAAATCCTTCTACCCACACTCTTGCTAACCTGATCTACAGGCCCAAGCCAACATATACTTCTCTAATGTGGAACTTCTCCTCAAGCCCATTCCCACCAAAGGCCCTATACTGCTCCAGCGCGACTTCAAATTCCCCAAAAAATGTCCTCCACCCACCAAAACAAATTTGACTCTCTCAGACCACTTCTCCATGCCCCTTTCATGACATATCAACTCATTTGCAAGGTCATCCTCTCAACCCCAGACTCTTCTCCTCACATTCCATATCTAATGGCACTACTGTTCCCCCCCTCTGAGCACTTCCTTCTCCACTTTACCTCCAGTTTAGAGACATTGTGAGAGCTAGGTTTCTTGGATTGATAACATGTACAAGCCAAGGATCAAAATGTACACTCGCATTCAGCTATTGGCTGGTGATAATGGAGTCGTGGTAAGTATGTGTGTGTGTAGGTGTAGAATTGAAGTGGCAAGTGACTTTTTATGGCTGGCTAGTAGCTTGCAACTTTATTTTATCCCCCCCCCCCCGGTATAAAGCTAGCACTGTCCTATAAAGCGGACAATGTCTAGATCCCCCTCACAAAAGAATGCTTTTGAGCTACTTTGCAAACCCACAATGCATTGCGCAGCGGCTCTGGAGTGGTGGGGACCGTCAGATAGACAGGTTTTTCCTTTTTTGATTCAACCCACCATAACATTGATGGTCTTTGCCAAGCACATCCCAATGCACTAACCACGTTACACTGATAATCCCTTTAAGGGTGATACATGTACGTGGGTTCCTGCATCCTTGAATGTTATCTTTCTTGAGCTGTGAACCCACGTATAAAAGTAGTACTGGACCATTTTCGCGAGGAAAAGTATGCTTTGGCTAACTTGCATGTCCACAATGCATTGCTCAGTGGCTCTGAATTGGAGTCGACCTTCCCAGGGATGGTTGTTCCTGTTGAACGTATGGCTTTGCTAAAATAGAGTATACTATTCATGTATCAGGGGAAACGTTTCTATATGCGTTTTGAAACCCACCATAACATCACGCACCCAACCCTCTGGAATTCCATCACAGTATCGACTTGGAATACCCCCACAGTTCTCCAATTTACCAAATCTCTGAAAACGTGGCTTTTTCAACATCACTCGACTAATCCCAATGGAAGCCACAGAACACAACTCCCAGTACTTTGCTACTGTTAAAAGACACTAGCCCCAGTGCTCGCTACCCAAACCCTGCACAGCGAGCTAGACCTGCGCTTTAAACAATAAAATAAAAGCAGGTTTAAAAAAAAATAATAATACTGATGGGGATGTTTGTTACTTTTAATGTCATCCTATGGTAATAAAATAAACCAAATCAATGTGCTAAAAAATGGTGGGAGGCGAGGGAAAGACTGTCAGGCACACACACCAGAGACCAGCATTTCCTATTTCAAGTAATGGTGAGGCCGATTATTTGATTTTGGAGGGAGTGGGGCAAAAAAGGAGCATGATCAAAGAAATAATGGAAGAAAGGTTCATTTGGGGGGGGGGGGGTGTAGTTACATCTTTAAACGGGTCATGCTAGCAAGGGTTTAGCCGGTTTCCTTGCTAAATTTAGCCAGTCGATCTTCTTGGCTAAGGGTGTAAATTGCCATAATTTCTTCGACTACTTTGCTTTTACATGCTCCTTATTGCATTTAACACATTTGACTTTATTCAAGATTCTCATTTTCGACTGGTCCACACCACCATCCCATGTTTTGATGGAACCACCATCTCTTCCCCTGCTGCGCATTCCCTTCCTTACTCCTTCATAACGTAGAGAGCGCACAGACGAACTGGCGCAGCAACAGATCAAGAAGCCGATAGTGGCCTTGATCTGTGATCACTTATGGGGACTGGATTGGGTGGTGGAAGCAGAGCAAAGGAACAAGACGTGGCCTTGGTAGATGGTAAGACCAGAGGCAAACATTGAATTTTCCGAAAGAGGTGCCGGAGAAGGAGGGATCGGGTCAGGGGGTGGGGGTAATCCTATTAGACAAACGTAAAGGGTGTGGGCTCTGTGCAGGGGGAGGTTTGAAGTGGCATAAATTGGTGATGACCAGACCATCACATTGCATGTATCCTAGATGACAAGTAAGTTATGGGGACCAAGAAACACCCATCAGTTGTTCGGAGGGGGAATAAACATGTGGGGGAGCGAGAGACATCCATCTGGCTGGATTCAATATTCCATAACCAGTCACCATAAGGCATGGTATATACATTGTGATATGCTAATAGCTCCCAGTTTATCATTCCGCGCATGACTGGCCATGCCAGCAAACTACCACTCTGAAATTCACTGAATGCTCCTGGTTAACACACTTCCAGTGTACTGCACTGAAAACGTCAATTCAGAGCAACCTCCTGCCTTACACAACACCAGTACACAAAGAGTCCAATTTAACTCCAACATCATGGCGGCCAAGATACTGTTGGGGAAGCCCTGCTTGAACATCTTGCCAAAGCATACCAAGGAACATAACAACAAACACCCTCAGGAGGTGTGCGACCCATTCCACAGAGCTATGCCTTTCCAAATATGTACTACCTACAATCCCATACAGTGAGAACAGTTTAGCAGTCTATAGCTACATTTTAAAAACTTGCTTGACTCCATGGTAGAAATTCCACCGAAGAGCAACTGAAAAAAGTGCCTTTACGTGTTTTTCCGACTTGACACAGGAGACAATTTCCAGGAGGCTGGCGTTTCCCTATATGTAATATTATTAATGAACAGATGATACAAAATAGTTGCCCACATTTGTGGGGCTTTTTTAGTACCCAATTAGAAAGTACATTAGGGATAGGTGCACAAGAATTGCTAGCTTTCTTATTATTACCATCATTTCCTCATACTCTATAGGCCACGCCCACTAGAGATACTTATAGTCTTATAATTCGGTAGAGTTGTGATGTGTAGCACAGTAGAATTTCAGAAAATGCATTTTCCTGTAAATTCTACTAATTGGCTTAGTCTGAATGTCTAGTTGTTTACAGTCCTCCCCATTAACCAGAGACCAAAACAAAGCATCTGTTTTAGCGGTAATAATCGTCAGCATGATTTCTCCATATTGCTGTAACATAATATTTATTTTTATATTTATAAAGCACACTTAACCCATTGGCACCTAGAAATATCAATTTCTTACATAGCGCTACAAACCCACGGGTCTCTGGAGTGCTGAAATACCAGAATACATTATTATCAAACAAAGTGGTACTCAATTTAATCGACTGTGGAAGGATGAAAGGCTGAGTTTCTTTGCCAGGATTCAAACCTGCCACAATAGGCTGCCCACAGATATCAAGGTCAAGCATTCAACTCAGGTGTTATCTGACCGGCGGTACTGAAGTAAACAGTTTTTATACTTCTGCTTTAGGGACTTGATCTGCTCATTAGTTTCTGCGTTGTCTAGGTTAATTCCTCCATTACTCTATGTAATTCTGTTTTGTGCTAAGCAACCATTGCTTCATATACATGTGGATGAGTTCTCTTAATCAGCAATAGCTTTTCCATGTGTCCTTGCAAGAAGTTACAGAAACGTTTAGATGTCAGCATCCTACTCAAGATAGAGGACTAGCCCACCGTAGAACTTGGCCCATTATTGAATTTGTATGCCACATAGGGATTCGAAATAATTTGATTCCCTGTTGTATTACAGGTTAAGTTTCTCAAACTCTCCACCTGTTCAGAACTTTGAAAAAATATCAAATTCAGCACGTAACATGTGATCACTGAGGTTACATTGCTTGATTTGAAAGGCAAGACACCTGAAAATAGAGGTTCACTCACAAATACATATTTCTGACAATCCCCTTTGCCATGTAGCCCTCCGTTCCAGATCACCCGATACATTTCAGTTTACTCTATGCAGACCATTATCATTCATAAAAGATGGCCAAACTCGCCCATCCAGCCCAAACAACATCTAGGACTTGAACCGTTTTACCCAATGGATACTTGTTGTCAAGGCAATTTGCATTAAAAATGTTAAAATCACCAGCGACTAGAACCAATGGATGCCAGTCCCTAACACTTCCGAGAGATCTTTCTGCAACTCAACAACTGAACTTTTCATTGGATTCCAGTAAATGTTAGTCATACGTATTGGGATTGCAGAGGTATTCGGGAATAATGTCGTACAGCCATTATGCCCTTAGTAGAGGAGTATATCCCAATCACACATTTTTTATTGCTGTTACGAGGCCCCTTATGGGCGTCCAAATTCCCCTCAAGAAGCAGCTTAAACCCTTAATTGAAAACCCATCAAACTGATGGCAATCCGTGAACCACACTTCCTGTAGGAAAATGAGAGTATAGTTAGCAAGCAGGTCACATTTTATTAAAAGCTGACTGTGTTCTCTTGTATTCCACAAGACCATGGTTAAAGGAGATTTACAGCCAACGTCGTCGTGAAGGGCGTTTCTCCAGGGGTAATTGGGGACAGCACAGAAGACAGCCATGACCAGTCCCAAGTTCTAAAACCTAATAGCGAGGTCACCCTTGCAAATGCAACTTGCATAGTGTCCTTTTGCCCTCGAAAGCATGCAATTCCAAGGTCACCAATTCCTTGCACGCGATTCTCTCTAGCTATACCGTCAGTATAATTTGCCAATTAGTTCTTGTCCAATGCTTGCATAATATCACATCCCATATCTCGAAATTATTCCTGTTCTGATATTAATAGGTTCCTTATAATTCAGGAGGTTATTTGTGAAAAACTCTACCAGTTCAATGTTATTGGTAGATATTAACCACAAGGGTAGAATTTCGAGCATTAGCAGCAAAGGTCTTGTTGTTCCTGGTAGTACAAGTATCAATTTTGTTTCCATCCGAGCGCCAAGCATCTTCCTGGTCATTTAATGGAAGAGAATCATTAGTTTGTGTTAAAGATCGAGTCTCCCTCTCAAGGGTGACCAGACTCTTAGCTACCTTTGCATAGTATGGTCCGTTAGATCATCCATTGTTTGTGTCCCGAAATGCTCCCAATTACGAGGAAGGAAAACCAAACCAAATCTATGTATTACGCGTGCAGCCTTCATAATTTGGAAAATGAACTTCTGCAAGCACTGCTAACACTAGAGAGGAAAAAAAAAAGATAAAAACGACTCTAGTTTACAAGCCTTCTTCGACTTTATGCAGCTCTTTTTTTATATACCTGTAACATCATCTAAAACTGAACGTTTAGTGCCATTAAAGAATCTTACAAAAACAGCTTAGAAACACTTAGACCAATAAGACCCATCTATGCAGAACAATGGCAGAGGAAGGCTGTCAGTTATTATGAAATTAGGAAAAGAATTCCAGCTTGCAGCCACGTCAAACGTGGACAAGGTGGTGGAAAGTTATAAAGCCATCCATAAAAACGAATGATGCACTAAATGGGTAGTTTTTGCAACAGGGGTATGAAAGAAGACACCTGGACTGTCTCATGCCATGTTGGAGATATAATGCGCACGTGTATTTGAGGTGCAATGGGTGGCGAGCTTCAAGGCATCATCTCTGATCCACATCACTGTTAAGGAAGTTTCCTGTACTGGTGCACACACCACCAAGTATATGCACAGGGTCTAATAAATAGGAAGTCTAGGGTGACAGATACATATTCTGGTGTGCGTTATGAAACTCCAACCCATCACAGTATGGAGGTGCCAAAGTTATAAGTGTGCTGATCCGTCGCTTATGTTCAGTTATAGCACCCCCACGCCTCAGGAACATTACACTTACACTGGCACAAAGCTTCAATATTTACTATACACGAGTGTGCACAATCTAGAATGGTGAAGTGGGGGCCCAGATGGCTAAAAGCAATCATCGTGACTCTCATTCCTCCTCTCATGCCGTACCAGAAAACTCGCTCAGGTGGAAGCCTTCTACAGAGAGGTTCAAACTTCCTCAAAACCTTCAAAGAGTCTGCGCCACCTGTGAAAAGGTCTAGGCCCCCCAATTTGCCTAGGACCACAATTTATGAAAGAATACTGTTACTCAAGAAGATGCATTGTCGAAGGGGTGGACACCCTCCACCCACACTCTCTCAGTGGACTACCGCTCACAGGCTCCTCAACCTTCGACCAGAAAGATGAAAGGCCACTCAGACTGAAAAAGATGTCAGGCTGAACGGTGGCAACTGCATTATAACTAGAGAAAATCCAAACCAGCCAAACAGGGAGAGTGCTCAAAACTGGTGATTCAGGCGCAACCGACAGGAAAGTGGAAGAACATACTGGCTTACAACAACCACAGGACGCTAGGAAGGAGGTTAAAACCCTCACAAAGGTTCAACAAGAACTGTTGGTGTGGAGCTAGAAAATTGGCTACTCAAGAGACAATCACATTGCTCTGCCAGAGTCTTGCTAGAAGAGTGTTGCTCTTGCCACACAGCGGACATTAAGGGTCAAGAAGACCAACACAAGAATTCAGGAAAAGACTTTATTCCCGGTTAGCGATGTCCTTGTTGAAGATGAAGGGACTGGTAATATTGGTGCAATGTTCTTTATTTGCACTATGCAGTGCACATTTTTTTTTCTAAACCAGACAAAACAGGTTAACGTGCTTTTTGTGCACTTGGTACAAATGCTTGAGGGAGACATTTACAATAGCTTCCTATAGAAACTGTGTTCTTTTCATAAGGGCTAAAAACAGGCAGATTCCATTGGAATACAGTGTTTTATTCCACAAGCATGACAATAGTATTCTGGCTAAAAACAGTTTTTGAAGATAGAGCAGGAAAAGATCATCCTGGTACATGCCCACACTCCACCGGCAAAATGTTAAATAACCCCGGAATGCAAATAGGTATTAAAAACAGGCGTAAATAGTTTTACACACCTACTTTTGCACTCTGGTGACTTAGAAAAGGAGCCATGTCTTGCGTGTCAGACCACTGGGAGCAATGGCAAACTATCCTCTAACCTGAATGAGGAACTACGATGCAGAAATTCAGCGTGGCCTTCTCTTGGTTCTGGGTTGGACGCCATCTTTTGGGAATGGCAGATGAATGTTCCTGGGGGGGTGCCCTTGTTAGCAGCATCTTTGGTATTTCCCAAACTAGAACAGATATTGGCAACTCATGGTCTGCCAAAGAACTCTAAACAGATAATGGCCCACTATTCCAAGGTCAGAGGTCGAAGATATCTGCAGGAGTTGGGAATCAAACAGTCACATCACTCTGTAGTGGCTTTATGTAAAAAAAGAGGTTCAGCAGTTCACAAAGGTATATCAAATTGCAATACAACAGAACATTCAGTATGGTGTCAATCTACCAATGTCTGTGTATCAATAAATGCCTCAAACCTCCATGGGTGCATCAGTTTTTCCCAGTCAGTGATATCCTAATGGCTCATCCACAATTAATGAAAGTGAGACCACAAGAAACAATTGGAAAGTGAATGGCGAGCGAGCAGGCCACATCCTCAGACATAGAAGGTAGGACCTTGTCCAAAACAGGATTGACATCCTAGTGGCACACTGTTTGAAACTCAGGCACTGGTAGCCTTAGAATTAGAGGGTCACTTAGCCCTGTGCTATTTTGGCTGAGACTATGAAACCGAGAAGGGCTAGAAAAATATAGAGATGCACTATGCCAACCGATGATGGATGGAGGAAAATGAAGTTGTCTCATCCATGTTAAAAGACTCTCCAAGTTGCTGGGGGAGGATATCTTTGGGATAACACCCAAAACCACCCGAGGGAAAGGAGGAAATCTATTAGAAATGGAGTGATCAAAAGTACAAGAGATCAGTTGATGGTTGGCACTATGAAACTGAAACAAGGTCCCGCATATTTAGAGCTCGGCTCATTAGGCGGAAAGTCCCATCTAGATTTTATTACACCACCATATGAAAAATCGTTATATATCCAAGTGAGAATGGGGATTCTCCCTGTAGCTGCTGTCACACAATTTTGGAATGGATCCGTATCAGACCAATGTGTTACATGTGGGGTGGCAAGAGAATCAATGTTGCATTTTATACGAATCTGCGTAAAAACAAAGCATTTGTGGAGTAGGTATTTGAAGCCAATTTTGAAGAATTAGGGATACTAGATCAGCCATGAAGTACCTACGGCAGAGTTTGTACACCCATGTTATTTTTGCAACGGCCCGATTTGCCCATAGGTCCTGGTTGTTAAGGAAGAAGCTACTGAATTCAAATGCTAATGGAATGTAAAATGTTTAGTGAAATACGTAAGAGGCTGCAAACAAAGCTCTCCTTTGCCATCTCTCTTTTATCGTTTGGTCTTAGAAAAATAGTTCAGATTTGAACTTTTATGATTATGAATTCATATGTAAACGGGGTGGGTTTTTTTCTCTTACTAACTTTCCGGAATGTTTAGCCTTAGCTCATATGAATTTTATTGATTGTAACATACTCTTTATTCTTTACATGGATGTTTGTTATTTTTACAATCAAATAAAAGTATGCTGACTGACTGAAACTCAGCCACTGGTGCGTCCACATGACAGCACAATAGTAACCTATACTCTAGATGGTTTTTGGGGATTAGGAGTAAAAGTGTATAGGAACCCCTAAAAGACACACAAAAATCACATGAGATGTGAACCTCCCCCAGCTCACCTGCTGACAATATGTCACCATGGGTGCCCTCTGAAGAAAGTCTGAGATACAAAAGTATATTGATATCGGAGCTCAAGTCGAGGGTACACGATGGGGGACAGATTCCACCCACTTTATTCAGCGGGTGGCCTCAGTCCACCCACCCCCAGCTAAAATGAGAAACATTTATGAATTAAAGCCGACCTCGGGATCAAACCACAGTCATCAGGTTTGTAGGTCGGACACTTCACTATACAACCTGAAGAAAAATAAACTAAAAGGTGCAATGTCCCATTTGGTACTGCAAGCCCCAGGGAAAACAAACACTATTAGAAGCAAATATCCTCTCTTGGTTTTGTGTGTGTTGATTTTATGAAAGGCAAATGCCATTTGGCATGTGCAAATCGCTTGGTTATGCAAAGCCAATTTAATGAAATGTGCATATTGGACCTTGATATGCCAATTTCTGGCAACGCCACATCCCATTGCATTTGTTGAGGAGTCCCCCCACTTTAATTTTTAGGACTTGACCCCTGATTGATATCGCCATGCTGCTTTATTGCTCAAATAAGATTGAGATGTTACAAGAATAACCACCTGATGTGTTACGGGTGGAACCTTTAATAGCGCTTCCAGTAATCACATACATACCAGCACCCACGCAGCCGACATCCGTTGCACATACTAAATAAATAGAAGGTCTCTGCAATCATGCAGAAATTGGATGTTGAATCTTTGAGCGCACCCAGAGAGGAAATGCAAACTGATAAAAGTCTTGATCCTCCAATTACATCCCAATGCCCCTATCCCCTCAGAACCTAACAGAAGGTACCCGATTGGAGGTAGAGTCATTGCAGACTATTCAATTTCTGTTATGTAATATTTTTCAAAACAACACAACAAATCAGTGAACATCATGTGCTCAATGAAACACCATTAAAAACCCCTGTAAGATCAAATGCTTTGCTGCTCAGCTTGAACGGTCTGTAATAGATTACCTGGCTACACTAGATTTTAGCTTGATGTGTAGTTTATTTCTTGGCAAAAACGTATTCTGAAATTGCGTAATATTTTTATTTATTTAGATTTGTAGAGCGCACTACAGCCCGCAGGCATCGAGGCGCTATATCAGAGCTTACGAAGGCTTGATTAAGGGTTACAAAGAAGCCGCCCAGTGAAAAACTTGTTTACATTGCAGTCAGTGGTTACATAGTATCACAGAATACAAGTTTATACATTCAGACAAAGAGGTTTGTTTTGATGGCCTTGAGAAATGCTGAGTGGGATTCAATAAGCCTGATGTGGGATGGTAGGGAGTTCCATTTTCGTTTTAATATTTACAAACAACATGGTAAAAGACATGTGCGATATCCCTTAAAGGGCGCCCCTTTATCCGGTCCTAGTTCTGTTTATACCCGCTGGTCTTCCCCCTTCGCAGTCCCCAATATACAATTCTAGGGACAATGCTGCTCCCACTCTTTGTGCCTTCACAACCTCACACCTTCACAACCTCACACCTTCACAACAACTTATTACTCTATGCTATACTGTCTCAGTTGTCGTCAGCTACCATGCTGCCCCCGATTACTTCCATCCTCACAACTCTATAATTTCATTTGATCATCGGGTACCACCTCCCTTTTAACCCCTGGTCTGTTGCTCCAGTTTTGTTTTATTTCGATATATTATAGCACACACTATATAATATTTACTAGAAGCTAGCAGCATGGAACAAGGGAGAAGCGACAGTGAACGAGCATCATACTATAAGACATAAGTTAACTTTCCGAAACGAATCGGGCACAAATGGCAAGTAGGTACATCTTCAGAAGAAAAGGTGGGGCAAAGTTAAAAGGAAGCGGGTAGTACATTGAAGAAAGGGTGAGCGCAAGGACTATAGGGGACAAGGCAGCAAAGCAATGATTAGCCTCCAACCCTCGCCCCTAGGTTGTCAGTCCTTACTACCCCCTCCATCTCCCCCCCCAGGTCTCACCGTCAATGTCGCCCATTGTCAGCCCTTCGCCCAGGTGGCTAAGCCCCTCCATGGCCTCCAGCGACTCCATCCTCCTGTCAAAGCTTGACCTGTCACTGCGCCATCTTAGAAGCGCTACTAGAACCCCGCCTGCCACCGCGCTGACGTCTGTTCTACGCCTCCACATTCCAAGCCTCCCACTGGCTAAAGACTGTAGACTACCCGGCGTTGCTCTCAGTTCGCTGAAGAATAGAGGGGGGAAACACGAGCACAACCACAATTATGTGCGGTTTAAAGATATAGTATTTAGGATTTTTATTCTAAAATAATCCTATTCCATAAAGATTTCGAATTTCACAGATATTATGTAAAAATTTGATGTGCAATGAATACTGTTTGTACATGTATATTGTTTAATATAATACAATATTACATATAAAATGATTGTGTTACTTTGACTCGTTTGTTGGGGAGCAACACGGTCCTTCACAAGTAACTTCCCGGCCCAGACCGATGATTCATGCCCATCGCCGCTGCGTCTCCCTGCAGCCCCGCCCATGACGCTACCTTGTTTTGTATTGCTAGATGAGGCCATGCCTGTGTCTGGCCAATGGGGGAGCGCGACGCTCCGTGGTGTGATGGTGCGTCACCCATCAGCAGGTCCCTTATTTGCAAGTGGAGTCCCCACCTTCCTCAGTTTTATAGGGCAAGAAGCAAAGGGGATGGAATCCATTCATTGTATTGGACCGAGCATAATACAGTCACTTCTCGGGAGGGGCATGTCTATGTTAACCAATCGAAAACCAATCTCTGCATATTAAATTCAACATTCTTATAATAAATTCTATTAAAATAGAGAACGTTATAGAACGATGTGTTGTTGGGCATCCTTAGTTCATTTGGGATTTCTGTGTAGCAATATTATAGCCACAGGGGTTATAATTACTGTTTAATAATATATGAAATCTTAACGTAGGTATCTTTGATGAGGCCGTGTGGCCTGGGCACATGGCGCAGCGCGCAATGAGGGACACACACACTGCTGATGGTTCACTTACTTCGGTCTGCCTGCAAGGGTGCAAAATGGGCCTCTTTATTCCTTCCTCCGCGACATGATATAGCACGTCATGCCGCGGTTCACGTGACACTACACGGCTCCCAATTTTTATAACAGCAGGCCTTGGGCCCTCAGAACAAGTTATAAACAACAAAAGTCCAAAACTGGGTTTAAACAAAAATATAACTCACATGAACCCCTGCATGTCGAGAGTCTGACGGTACTCTCCAGTCGGGATCTCTGTCCCCTGAGTGTCCCTTTCTCAGGTCATAGTCTTTTGGTCGCGCCGGAGACCCTCCCAATTCTCTGGCGGGGTAGCGCTGTTCTGTCTCCCTGTAAGGGTCGGTCCTGGGTGATGTCCGGATTCCCTTGGTGTTGGTTCGGCTGCTGCCTCTGGATAGGTCTCTCTAGATATGTCCTCATCCATGTCACCCGCATCAGGATGGTGAACTGTGGTGTCCCTATTTTGTCCGTACCAGTCGTTCTGCAGCCGAGGTGGGCCTGATAGCCTCCTCAAGAAACTGGAGTTTCGTAAAACTAGCCCGTGGTCGTCGGCAGCTGTTACTTGCGAGCCTTGCACTTGCACTACATTCAGGGCTGAGGGCTCGTGTGGAAGGGTTAGTTTTCCTTCCGAATGGCGAGTTCTTACCAAGACTGTGTCTCCAACTGCTATATCATGTTCTCCTAGCCCTCATCTGCTGTGTTCCTTCCGGATTGTCATTTCCCTTCGGGCTCACACTTGTCTGTAATCTATTGTCCCTGGATATCTCCCCTCCAGTTCGGGTGGAAATGTGCGCAGACATCTCTGAAAGAGAGCCTCTGCTGGAGCTACTCCTGTCGAGCAGTGTGGGGTTGTCCTATACTTGAGGAGTAATTGGAAGAGGCTCTCTTTTCACATGACCCTTGTCCATGTGCTATGCAGAAGCACTTGTTGAGCGTACGTATGAAGCGTTCTGCTTCGCCATTAGCGCGTGGCCACACCAGTGTTATTTTCCTGTGATTGATGACCCGTCTTGCCAGGAACTCTTCTAGGGCCGCATTCTGGAATGGGGAGCCATTGTCTGAGCATACTTCCCTGGGGAAGCCATGGGTTGCAAACATTTTTCCATTACTGGAATGACGTCTTGGAGTGCCAAGGACGGGACAAATTCGACCTCCGGGTACTGGTACCCCTAGTCTACCATCACTAGGAAGTGCGAGACTCTTTGCGTTGATCTGAAATCCATGTTAACGGTTTCCCAAGGCTCTGCACTTCTGGGCATGCTCTGGATAGCTGGTTCTCTGATGTGAGGAGCAGCAGCTTGGCACCACTTGCAGGCTGTGACAAACTCTTCTACCTTTGACTCCAATGTTGGCAACCAGACCTTGTGCCTGAGGTAGATTTTTGTTTTTGCTGGGCCCTCGTGGCCATGGTGGGCAAGAGTTATCACTTGGTCGATCAGTTTGCGTAGGCATAACTATGTGGGGCCCTCTCAGTAGGAGTCCATTGTCTGTGAAAGTAAGTTCACATCATGCTTTCCACATTTGCTCCAATGTGTGTTTGACTTCTTGCGTCTTGGATCTCAGGTCCTCCAGAACGAACTTCCATTTTCCTGACTCCATGGCGTTGTGCAGGATTTGGAAACATCCATCATTTGCAGATGCTGTTTTGATTTCCACAATGTCCATTGAGTTGGAGATGGAGTTCTCTATGACGAGCCGTAAGTGCTCTTCAGCTGCCGCAACCTCCTCAGGGGAGGCTGTGTTTGACAAGTACTCTGTGTTGTTGCTTTGTCCAGGTCTGTATTTCAGGTCCACATTGTATTCCTGGAGTGCCAGCAGGTACTTTTCTATGCGTGGAGGAGGATTTGCTGACCCACCCGTCATGATGAAAAGAAGGGGTTTGTGATCGGTGACCACTTTCACCCGTTTCCCGTAAATGTATACGTGGAAATGGCGGCATCCCAATAGTACTGCCAGGACCTCTCGCTCTATCTGTGATTATCTTTGCTCCGTAGGCAAGAGTGCTTGACTCGCATACGTCACGATGCACAGTGTGCCGTCATTGTTGTCCTGGGTGAGGATGGCTCCAAGTCCAAACGGGCTTGCGTCCACAATGATTTCCGTGCTCTTCTGGGGGTCGAAGAAAGACAGAATGCATTCGTCCGATAATGCTGTCTTGATATTGTCGAATGCATCTGTTCTAGAGCTGACCACCTCCAGGCTGTTCATTGCTTGGTGAGGTTCCTCAGGCGTTCGACACAGTCACTAGGTTCTCTATGAAGCGGCCACAATAAGTGACCATGCCCAGGAAACTTCTCACCTCAGACACGGTTTCAGGTGGGTTGGCTTCTTGAATGTCTTTGACTTTTGCTGGGTCAGTGGCAAATTCCTCCCTCTTGAAAAATGAAACCGATAAATTTGATCTTGTTTCTCAAAAATTCACATTTCCCACAGTGGACGGTTAGGCCCAAGGACTGGATCCTTGTCAGGACTTTCTCTAGCCTTTACAGCTGTTGGCTTTTGGATCTGGCATGTATTAGAATATCATCACTTACATTCAGGGTACCTGGTAGTCCAGCAAGTGTGCCGCGTATGGCATTCTGAAACACCTCTGCGGCGGATAAGATGTCAAAGTTCAGCCGTTTGTACCTGTAGAGGCCAAGGTCAGTGGTGAAGGTCGTGATGTACCGACTGTCCTGGTGAAATCGGAGCTGGTGGTAGCCAGACCCGAGGTCAAGCTTGGAGAACACTGTGGCTCCATCCAGCTCTGCAACAATGTCATCCAGCGTGGGCGACAGGTGTCTTTCCCTTCTGATTGCCTTGTTGGGCAACCGCATGTCCATGCAGATACAGACTTCGTCCGGTTGTTTGGATTTGTGGGCCACGAGAATTGGGGAGACCCATGGGGTGGGTCCTTCGACCCGCTCAATGATGTCAAGGTCAACAAGGTCTTGGATCTCTTTGTCGACTTTCTTGCAGAGGTGGAAAGGTAAACTCCTGTGTTTCAGAGCCACCGGCTGGACTGTATCATCTATGTGGAGCCGGATTGGTTTTCCTTCCATCCGCCCTATCCCAATGAATTTATTTGGGAATGTTTGCAGTAGTAACTGGGCATCTTGCACAAACACTCCATGGGCAAAGTGAATGAGACCCAGGACTTTGGCTGCTGCGCAGACAAGTAGTGTTTGTGTTGCTACTTTAGTGACATAGAACCTGCCTCATATGGATACGCCGTGATTCTGGACTGCAGTGATGAATGCGCCTTCCAGTGGTAGAGGAGTCTTGCCTCCAAAGTTGAAGATATGCACTCTTGGGTCTTGAAGTGCAGGGGGTCCATCTAATGTCTGGTATTGTTTGTCAATCATTACATTCACAGAGACTCCTGTGTCGAGGAGTACGTGAACTGGGGTATTCAGGGTGGTCACTGCGAATTGGGGTTGGCGTTTTTCCGCGCCCACTGACAGTGAACGCTGCTGACTCGAAGAAAACATCTTCTTCTTCTTCCCTCAAACCCGCATCAGGAGAGTCGCCTTGTGGGTCAGTGGATGTGGTGTTGGCAGATTGACTCGGCCTTTCCTTTTGGCACAGCAGTTGGGGCTGAGGCTCTTCACACTCTCATGAAATGGTTTGGGATTCCACACTTTGTGCAGGTGTACCCCTTTGCTAGACAGTCTTTTTCATGTGGAAGGTGATACACACACTGCAGGCAGGGGGCTGGAGTGGTGGTGTTTCGCTGCTTCTTCTGCTGCCAAGCATTTCTTGTCCCCTGGTTCCTTAGAGATTGTCGTCCTACTAAGCACACTACCTCTAGTTTGACTGATTTCAGGGCCGACTCCATTTTGAAGGCCCTTACATCCGCCAGTATGTGGGAGCATCCTAGTTCGAGGATCCTGGGGAGTGTGATGCCTGGTTCTCGCAAAATTTATTTTCGAAGCTTTAACGAGTGACATCCAATGATAACTTGGAGCCTCACCTCCTCCTCTTCATTTTCCCACCCACAAGTCGAGGCCAGGTGTCTTAGCCGACTGTAATATTTGTCCATGCTTTCGTCACCCTGCTGCATGGCCGTGCGCATCACAAACTTCTCATAGTCTGTGTTCACCAAAGGGGTGAAGTAGTCCATCAGTGCCTTGATGGCTGCGTTATATGAGTCGTTTGTGGGGCGCAGGATCTTGAAGAGCTTGTGGACTGCGGGTCCAGCTGAATATATCAGAGTGCACTTCTTCTTATTATTTTTTTTCCCTGTGGCGTTGCAATACATGTCTAGGCGCTCCCACCACAGTTCCCAATGAGGTCCCAGTGATGTCGGGGCCCCATCGATGTTGAATTCACATAGGGGAGCAAGCAAGTCACGTTGTTGGGAGGACACTCTATGCAGGCTTGGTAGTGCGCAGGCGGCTGCAGCGTCTTCTGCTGACATGACTCCAGGTGTGAGGTGTCAGCGCAGGTGCTGTTTTTGGGGTGCACATGCACTCCAAGAGGAGTTGCTGCCCCTGTTCCCTGGATGATATGTAGGTCCACAGCGGGTTGCACAAGCTCTCCTGGGTAGCCGCTGCCCCTGTGAGGAACCTAGGTCATCCCGCACCGGTGGGGTGGGTGTACAGGCACCTTTCTTCAGTATGACACCTCCTTGGGTGGCGTGATTTGCCAAGAAAATGGGGTGACATCGCACAAGCACTCTTCTGTGAGAGCTGCACTGGTCCCCAGGGTGGTTGGGCTTTCCTCACTGATTGTGGGGCCGGGATGATATAACGCCCTGGGCATTCCAACAATTCTGGCGGGAGCTAATTATAGTCAATATGAGGCCGTATGTAGGGTAGCAACCCTTACCGTTGTGCCGGAGTATGATGAGGGTCTGTCACAGGCTGAGGGACAGCACGCCGTGTGGACGGGAGCATTTCTGGATGTCCTCATACTAACGGGGGGAGGTGATGGGTGAGGTGACCAAAGAAAGCAGCAAAGGAAATTTCCCCTATTGTTCAGAGTCCAAAACCAACACTTCGAATGACATGCCCCCATCGTCTCCTCTAGGCTCGGTTCCTGGTTCCCAGCCACCTTATCTCCTTAAAGGGGAAGTGCGCTAAAAAATGTTATCATCCCGATCGATCGGGCATGTATTTTTAAGCATACTGTAATCGATCTTAACATTTTTTCCTATGCATCTTACCTTAGTTTTCCTCACTTTTACAAATGTGAAAACAACGGCTTGGGCGCAGCCATCTTGTGCAGATCTTATCAGTTGATGCATCACCCTAAGTTCAATTGCCTTTGTAGCAAGAATACAGATTGCCCGCCCTTGTAACTGACATCACTAGTCCAAACGATATGCTCCACCTATTTTCATGATGTTCGTGGCCAGCGTAGCCAAATGTGCCCCGTCATCACCCATGCCATAACGATACTTAACACAGAACCAGGAAGATAAACACACACATCTTCTCACAGCACGTAACTTTTCTGTCTTGTCCAAAATTGGAGAGCAAAACTTTTATTTTTAAGAAACCATTAATAGTCTGCAATGAAACAAGTGATATGTTTTTGCAATACAGGTTATAGCTAGCGAACATCACATGCTTCGAATGTTCTTTGTAACTACCTCATTGCGATCAGCGATCAATCAATCCCTGTGCTCCAATTATTGTGTGTCCTTATGTTACACCAGCAAAACTTTCTAATGACGCACATGGTGTTCTGTTTGTGAGAAGATATGGATTTTTTGCACTTTCAAGCGCACCACTTTCACTTCAGCACGTTTTAAAATCATAAACGCTTACAGGTGGCTCTTTATTGCTGGTACCGCCAAAGGGCAGATTTGTCCCTGTCGGACGTCCCACATGAAGGTAATCAAATAAGCACCGTTTATGAATAGCGTCCAATTTTGATTGAAGAATCCATTCAATGGTAGCTGGAAACTATAGCATGCGCAGAACGGTACAATATAGCTGTGTAGCTAACAGAGTAAAAGAATATATTTTAGTGCTGTTCTGTAATAGAATATAACAAGTTAATATATAATTCAGAACCAGATCAAACCTAATAATAAACACAAAGCACACAGAATGAACACAGACAAGATAACATGGGGAGTAGTTGAGACCACGACCTGCATGAAAGTCTAGCGCTGTGAAGTAGGTATAGCTCCAAATGGGATAGAGAACCAGATGCACCCGCGTCACATAGCGGGCCCTACCACAAAATAAGGACAGAGATAGTAACATTTTAAGTTGAACCACAGACCAATGGCATTTTAATGGAAGTGGTGAGATTAGTGTTCGAAAAGAGAACCAAGTGCCCACAGAAAAGGTTCATCCTCACCCCCCCGCAACCCCTACTTTATGGTGCACAAGGATGCAACGGTGACAGCACACCAGGATATCCCACGGTGCAAAGCGGTGTAGATAACATTTGCCTGCATACAGGTTGTGGTTCGCAAGAATAATCATCACAATATGGTCCATCTAACAACCCATAACTCTGCACAGAATATATTGCTGTGCAAGGCCAGTAAGCAATACATCCAAAAAAACAAACCTCTATTTGCTCCTTTTTAAACTATACACAAATAACAATCATTACTAGTCAGAGAAAAAAACTGTAAGTTACGCTTTTTTATAGTGCGCGGTATAAATATCATTCAACATAACATAACGTACTGTGTCAATTCCTTTGGTTAAATCGCACATTTGCATGTCGCTGAATTAGTCATTATGCATAAAGCACACATGCTGTTTTAAATCGCACAAATTTTATGCATAGTTGAGCTTACATAATTTCAGGAAGTTCCATTCTCTCATTGTCACGCTGAGTAACCGCTCCGAATAGCAGATCACAGAAATAGAAACAAAATGTTCATGTGTCCACTTACAATATAGTAAATGATATCATTTCTTGTGGTTATTCGACACATTGTGTCCTTCGAACAGTTGCTGACTTTCGCTCAAGGCCAAATAACAATAGCAGCCTGTTTTCAGTGATTGAAGCCAGAGACATGTACATTTCGGTTTTGTGAAAGAATGCCACAAAAAAAATGGACAAGATGCTGCTTCAGGCAAGCGGTTCAGAAAACCAAGGACACTTACAAACAGCTATGTAAAATATGTTTCGTGACAGGAACGTAAGAACAATCCAGAAATCATCTCTGTAAGAAAATGAAATCGAAACCCCACCTCTCCCTTGTCCAGCACTGTTTCATAGCACAAAGCATACCCCTACTCCTAGTGTGCTAAATACCAACCACCCATCATTACTATGTCCCTGTTCCGCTCTTGAATCATTTGTTTCCTACTTAAACTTCTAGCATATATTGCACGGCTCTTACTATAATTCATGCATGTCTGTTCATGCTCCCTTCCGCACCTGAAGCAGCCCTCTCTACTATCATGCAGGCAGGGTAACATTGCGTGTTCATACTAAATAGGTCTCCAGTGTGTTCATTATCATATCAAGTTGGTACATAACGCACAACGTGAACATTTGTACAGCACATACTACAACAAAATTCTATTTCAAAGCGCCACAAGCCGAAATGGGAATGCAGGTTTGTGAAAAATAATTCAGAAACGGTAAATTACATTCATGCTCCGACTTGGCCTTGTGCCAATCGTCCGTGCTAGTGCCTAGGGGATGGAAGGAGGAGCCTATGGGTGTACAAGTGCTGGAGGAAGGTGTTAAGATGGATTTCTAAACTCTGACATGATGGGCAGAGGTTTAGGAGGCTAACCTTGGTTTAATGAAACAGGGGAACTTTCAGGACAAGCCAGACCAATTTTGGTAGCTTGGCAGGTGGTCAAGACTAAGTCTCAGGAATGGTGAGAGTGATCGGAAGCCCACAGTGATCACACACAGGAAAGAACCACAAATTACTCTTAGACAAGTGTATATGAAAGATGTCTGTACGTCCCGGGAGGATAGCTCAGCGGCAGCGTGCGCGTCTTGGAAGCAAGGCGACACGAAGCAACAACAGGTTCGATCCCCGGGTCCGCGCTTAGAAACCTCTGGGTGTTTACGCGCGTTATAAATACGTAAGTAACTAAGACAAACAAAAAAAAAACACAATTACGCAACTAAGAAAAACAAACAATTCCTGTAACAGCGCCTCGATGCCTGCGGGCTGTTGGAGCACTTTATAAATGTAAAATAAATAAAAAAATAAATAAATGTACTGTCGACCGGACAAATATACACAAGTAAACTAGTCATACGAAAACAGTTACCACACACAAAACTCTACTATACAGCACATTTACAATACGTTTTGTAATGCGACAAATGTGGAAAACACAGCCACAACCTGCAAAGAGAAGCGTTGGTTAACACAGTAGGAGCATTAGACAATCCTTCAAAGTCATTCCCTAACTTTCTAGTCCAGCCCTAAGAAGTGGGGAGCCTTGTGCTCAAAAGCGCACAATCGCGCAGCTAAAGCAAAAAGTGGGTCTTCTTGGGAGGGCTGTAGGAAGTCAGGAAGGGGCTTGAGGCAATGAAGAATTGGTTCCCTCTATTCAAATAGGATGTGCCTTTGGCGGCAGAACAGTTTTCAAAAGGTGGGAATAGCTGGGGAGTGCAGGCTAACCCAGCCAAGATCGAATACCCTTCTGGGATATTCGTGCATAAAAGGGATTGTTGTGCCTGGGGGAAACCGGCAAGTGATGCACGTACGCACCAACCCTCGGCACAGTCCGGGCCAAACTTTTTAGTCGAGGTCGCTAGTAGATTTGAGTAGTATTGACTCGGAGAATGGGCTAGGGAATCTGTGGAAATCATGAGGATCAGATCAGCAGTAACTGCGGTAGTTGTGTCATTTCCGGTGACGGGAAAGCGGTGTAGAAGGATACCGTTTTTACCAGTTTGCAGAACTGTAGAGTGTTCTCCAGAGGTCTGACAGGGGCATGGATCCTTTTGGGGAGGCAGGCACCTATGGGGAGAGAGACCTGCCACCCACTCTCAGATTGGAGACGTTTTTGACTGTCATGGAGTTGGAATTAGAGGAGCGTACGGCTGTTGAGGGTATTATTTAGTGAAGGAAACTAGGAGATTGTGTGGTCTCAGGACAAGAATACCAAAAGCAACCCCAGACATGTGCTGTAGAGGAGCAGCTGAATGCCTCTGCAGGAAGTCCCACCCCCCTACTTCCGGTATGTTGGGAACCTAAGATAGTGCCATCCTTGACACCAGCAGTTGTGACCATACTACAGAGAATATTCGAAAGAAAATACCCTCTGAGAAAGCCTTATCAAATGTATTGCAGAAGAGACGACAATCTGAGGGAGGAACTCCCTGAAGGAATATGAGAAAGAGCGAAAGAGGAGCTGGTGACGTCACAAGAGATGAGTGTCACAGACAAAGAAAATGGATCCAAGAGAATGCCTCGGCCTTATGGAAACTGATGACGAAGTTAAGAATCGAGTAAACTCTCATATGAAAAAAAAGATTGCATGTGTGTGATGCATTGCAGAAAATGCAAGCTGTTCAATGATTGTACAGATGCAGCAATGCAAGTGATCATAGATGCTGGCTTTATGTAGTAAATAGATTGCAGGCGGGGCCGCCATTGTATAGGAACTGGACATTGGTGTCATGAAAAAGTAAGCCCATGGAGAAGGAAGGCAGCGAGCTGTGTTGCAGCCAGAATTAGCTGAAATCGTGGACATGAGTGGCGAGGCTGCCTGGCCTGGTATCAAGTTTGAAGCAAGGCAAGACTGGTTATCTATCCTCAAAGGCATTAAAGCATGAGAAGCTGAATCATGCCTTGTTAAGGCGCAAATAAAGAACACCAAGCATGCCAAGTTTTGAAAGACTTGTGCGAACGTCCATTGATGTCTGTTGTAACTCCCTGTTTTAGACAATTGATATTACAACAGAAATCCTTTGCCTTCTCCTGAGTTGGTTTGATTATTTGGTGTCAGAGTTATTCTGCATCCCATCCACTGCATGCGTGCTATCCAAAGGACTCTAAGCTCACGTGGTAGTACTGCAGATGGTTTAAAAAGATCCAAACTAGTTCTTCCCCAATCCTTTGGACGATTGAGTATCCTCCACCATTAAGCCAGAATATGGCAGGGTTTCCTGTGGAGAGCAGCCGAATAGAAATAAAACTTGTAAGAAAAGCTGAGATGGTGGGCAGGTCCCCCTTTGACAAAATCCCTGCTCAGTTTCCACGGGCGCTCTGCCGACGGAAGGCGAGGTGGTCGGTTGGAGGAGGAGTGGATACCGAAGGCCTTGAATCGATTAACGAACGAATGGTGAGTAGACTAAGGGGCTGGCAAACAAAGGGGATGGGTTGTGATCATTTTTAGTAACAGGGAAATATTGTGTAAAGAGAAGAGATAGTGCCAAGAGTCTTAGAATCAAGAGAGTTTTACAAGGAGACGTCTCACATCCCAACGGGGGTACAGCAGAAATATATAATGCACAAACAGGTTTGTGTATGGTAACGTCTCACACCCTAGATGAATGTGATCACAGTGTTTTTATAAATGTGTAAAGTCGAAATAGAGATATCGAAGAACGATAAAATAATTGTGAAGTTATTGAAAAATAGTCAAGAGGCTATAGGGACTACCTAGTGAAGAGGTTGGTACCAATCCAAAGATAGAGATAGTTAATTGAGAAATTGGAGGCTTCAGCAGCGATTGTTGGTGCACGCTCATATTTGTTGTTTTAAGTCATTGGGCCTCATTACAACTTTGGAGGCAGCCATGCCCTTAAAAAGGGCATGGCTGCCTCCAAAATCGTGTCCGGGTTCCCTTAATGGGGAAATACCGGGCCATTCCGAGTACGGAGGGCCCGGTATTTCCTCCTTCAGGGAACCCGGGCCCGGTTCTTCCCCATTCCCATTGAGCCCTCATAGGGCTCAATGGGAATGGGGAGGGAGCTAACAACGGCCCCATTACGAACAGGCCCGTTGTTAGCTCCCTGGTCCCCTCGCGGGACCCGCTATTGACGTCTGTAAAAACCAGACATCCAGAGCGGGTCCTGCGAGGGGACCTCGTAATAGTGCGGAGTGGGTTTAACAGCGCCGGCACCATTACCGATGGGCCTCATTATAGGTTGTGCGGAATGCACAACTTATAATGAGGCCCATTGAAAAAGTGGTGATTTAAATGTTATTTTATGAAACCTGGTAAGTATTGACAGTCAATTGAGACTTGTCACCATTGGAAACACTCCTCTTATGCACTTATGTGAGACACTGCAAAAACACATGCATAAGCTCAAACAGTATAGTGCGGAATGGGTGAAAGGCATGGCAAACAAAAAATGTTCATGCCATGGCCACAAGGGGGATCACTCTCAAAAGTGGAATTGCGACACATGACCACATACTTGCACGCTGCCTACACGGGGAAGAAGTTAGGGAAAAGGTTGGCTATTTTAGAGTTGTCAAAAATGTACCAGAAATAGAGAGAGGATCTGCCACCTGAAGAGTGGATGCTTAGTCAGCGTAAAGAGGAAGGTGTTGAGCTCTCAGCTCCCCTAACCTCGACATAAGTAAAAGATGTCAATAGGGTAATATTCTGTAAAGGAGTTAAAAGCGGCGACGGTGTATAGTAGTTCAATATATGACTCACTCGCTTATAACAGTATAGAGAGAAGGATAAAGCTGACAAGATAGTGCTTGTGCAGAACAAATGAATGGGTGGACAGATATTACTTACAATTGATGGGAAAAGCACTGAAGAAGTCAGGCAAAGGGAAGATAAAGACGAACAAGATAGAAGGGACAGATAACGAGAGAAAAGATTGAAAGAAGATGAGCAAAGGAAAGAATAGGGAGAGACGAGAACAAATGTATCAGGAAGAGCAACGGAAAAAGGAAGAACGGGCAGAAGAGCAAAGAAAGTATGACAATAGGCAGAGAGCAATGGAAGATAGGAATAGAAGAGAAAGGGAGAGAGAAGAGGAGAAAGCACAGAAATTAAGGGACAAAAGAATACAGAGACAAAAAGAAGAAGAAGAAAGAAGGGAAGGAGTAAGGAGAGAAGAACAAAGGCAAGAAGAAGACAGTATTAGATGGGAGGCGAGAAAATGAAGAGAGCTAGATGAAGAAATAGAAAGAGGGAGAAGACAGCGGGGTCTTGATGCCAGTATTGTTCTTAAAGAACCAGTAAGGCCAAGCCCACCAGTACGATGGAGTAGAACAGCGTCAGGGGCATCTATAGTAGCATTGGACGAAGAAACATTTGATGCACGAAGCATTGGGGAAAGGATCGATAAGGCTTACCAAGAATTTAAGAAAGGTAGCAACTATGGAAGTCGAGAGAGGAGGGGTCAATCTTTAGAATTTCAATTGCCAATTGAAGAAGAAAATCTGTTCCGTCTTGAGCATAGAGCATTGTCCTTAAGTATATGGAACTTGGAAAGGGGTGAAGGGGACGATAGCTGTACTAGTTGGGGACAAGAAATGTCAGACGAAAAAAGAGAGTCAGTCTTCGAGACAAAAGGTGGGTGCATGTGCGCTCCTGAAGGAAGCCTACAAATGGACAATGAAGTAAGATGGTCGGATCTGGAACAACCTAAGGATAGAATGCCAAATCCCATACCATATTTGGAGTGTCCGAGATGATGACCACATAGTGATAAGGGAGAATCGCTGCCATATGTGAGCAGGTTAATGTTGCTACCATCAAGGAGATGGTCAGGAATGATTGTCCCTGCCATTTACAGGTTAACGATGGGAGTCGATTGTGGGTTGGGGTTTACTCAGTTTCCCTTTTTGTAAAAAGGGGGAGCAAGACTGCAGTGTAAAATAGCTCAGCGGGTTGAGCGCTCGCTGCTGCGATCTGACCGTGATCTGCAGGTCACAGGTTTGAAACCCGGTAAGGCCAACTTTCATCCTTCTGAGGTAAATGAGTACCAATTTCAATTGGGTAATATTGCATGTAAATATGTGCTCTGTAAAGCTCTTTGGATTAAAGCTCTATATAAATAACACATCATTATCATTATTATCACCATTCAATGGCCGCAGATGGATATGGATAATTTAAAATGCAAGCTCCTGAGTTTGACTTTGGGTACTAGGAAATGGATCTATGAGTTCAAAAAAATGACAGGAATAAACACGCTGGCCATAGGGGACATAAAAGGTCTCCTGGCAGCTATTCTTGGGGAGAGAGCTGATGACATATGGAAAAGAGCAGAGTATTCGAGTGTAACAGCACACAATACAGCACATGATGGGGCACCGTTTAATAATTGCAGAGCAGATGTTTGGAGGGCACTTAGGGTACAGTGTCCAGACACATCAGACATGTAAAATGAAGGAAGATGAAAACCCTATTGCTTACATTCAGGATATTCAAGAGTGTTGGCAGCTTGAAACTCACGAGCCGTGGGAAAAAACGGTAGCATTATTTTACCACATTTTATGTCAGGGTTGCCTGAGCCAGTACAAAGACAAATGAAGAAACAGGTGGGGATGGAAGAAAAACCGTGGGCTGAGATACAGCTGACGATAGTGCATCACTGTCGGCTGTTGCAAGAGAAAAATAGGAAGAAAAATGAGGCTAGGAAAGTCGAGGAAGATAAGTTAGTTCAGAAGAAATTGTCAAAATATTCCATAGAAGGGGCAGTATTGACAAGTAGATAAGGATTGGGAATGCAGGAGGCAATGGGTACATCAAAGGTGAATAATCAGCGCCGGCTGAACCAAGGTGGGTATAGGTTTGTGCTGCGGAGCAGAGTTATGGGTTAAAGAGGAAGAAGTGGATTCCAAAATAATGAAGGTGGGGTTCAGAATGCACAGAATGAGAATCAGAACGCCCAGGGAGGATTTAATCAAGGGGGACTTGTCAGACGAGCACCCCCAGTATATTGGACTTGTGGGATGACAGGGTATATTGCATGTGTATGTGGAAGCCAGGGGAATGTACAGAATGGTCAATTCTCAAGAGGGTGGACAATTATCCTCCACCATATAGCTCACAAAATAGGGAAGGGTTTGCCCAAGAGCACACTGTGTATCAGACACAAGCACCGAGAGTACAGCGGGTTCAACAGCCAGAGAGAGCACAAATGAATCCACCACAAGGGCAGTTGCAACAAGCTCCTATGCAGATACAGCAGCATGCAAACACAGGACAAGCATTGACACCCATGATAGGAAGTGTCACTATGGTAGGAGGAAATCCTTTCACAGGGACAGGGATGAGCCTGTACCCACAATAGGACAGCTCACAGGGTGACTTGTTGTGTTCAATACTATCTTTGACACCAGACCCCCAAGAGGCACCAAGGGTCGATGTGACAATAGGAGGCAAATCATTTTCTTTTTTAGAAGACACTGGGACTACTTGTTCCTGTATACGAGAGGGATAATATCCAATGTCAGGAATTGCCATGAATGCTCAATGGTTGTCTGGAGCTACAAGTTGAGTTCCTTTTACAGATGAATTACCAGTTTCTATAGGAGAGTGTCACATTTCTGTTCCATTGTTGTATTCACGACAGACACCAGTTAATATTTTAGGAAGTGATTCAATGATGAAACTAAACAGGACAATTTCATTCACTGATCAAGGAATAGTGATACATATGGGTGAATTTATATTGGCATTTACAGGGCAAGTGGCTCTGTGAGGCATTCCAATAGATCGAGAAGTGTTTTTGTATGGAGTGAGCATTCTACTGATATGGCTACCTGTCTTAGTGGGAAAAATTGTGAGGATACCTGATGAGTTTTTGTTCAGACCGCAAATACCTATGGACTAAGAGGGGGGACAGACAATCCCTATAGAAATAGAAGCAGCCATAGTAAGCAGGGAAATGGCAATGTTTGAAGGAATGGATGACCAGGGTAAACCATGGAGAACAGTAATAGCTCTCGAAGAAGGATATCGATTGACTGATACTTCTGATGATGACATGTTTAGGGAAGACCAAACAGATTATGAAGTAGTGTTCTTTATGAGCATCACATGCTGGATAAGAATAGAGAAAAGGGAAATCCCACAGCGAATGGAGATAATGCGGCAGCGTCCCGCATACTTTTAGGAAGACCTGGAGAAGGTGCCAAGTGTCCTTTGGACCACAAACTCTTATGATGTAGGCTTACTGAAGGGATAGAGGAATTCAAAATAAAGATGAAACCAGGAGCGATTTTACCTCGAGGAAGACAGTAGCTCATGTCTCGAGAGGCCGATGAGGGCATATTTCAGCACTGATAAAACAAGGTATTCTGGTGCCATCAGAATCATTGTGTAATACCACAGTGTATCCGATCAAAAAATTGAAAGGAGTGTCATGGAGATTCATACATGATATCAGACTGATTAACCAGATTGTAGAGGCAGAGTTTCCTTTAGTTCCTAATCCGGCAACAATACTATGCAGTATCCCAGTGTAAGCTCAAAATGCATTTTTCTCGATCCCGTTGCACAAAGGCTCATAAGACTTGACTACCTTTACGTTCCATCAAACTCGACTGAAGCATACTCGTTTGTCTCAAGGGTACTGTGAGTCCCCATAGATTTTTAACAGAGTCTTACAGATGGATTTAGGCAATATTGATCTGAAGAGTGTGGTGATACAATACGTAGATGACATTTTAATCTGTAGCACCACAGAAGACTAGTGCAGGCAAGATTCTATTCAGTTGATGACCATTCTGGCAGACAAGGGATACAAGGTAGACAAGGAAAAGTTACCATATTGTCAAGAATGTGTGTTATATATAGGGCAATTGATTTCACGTGAAGGAAAGAAGGCGACACATGAGAGAGTTGAGGCAGTTATGAAAACCCTGAAGCCAAGTACAGTGAAACAAATGCAACAATTCTTGGGATTATGCCATTATGTTAGAGCATGGGTGTTTGATTACAGTTCGTACGTGAGATCCCTTTTGCAAGCTTTAAAGAAGGCACCAGTGAATAAAGTGGAAATAGAATGGACTGAGGAAATGGAGGAAGAGTCTGAGGAGTTGAAAAAAGCAATTTGTACAGCACCTGTTTTGGGAATTCCCAATTATGCTGAGGATTTTTATTTCTTTTCACACACTGATGAGACAGTCATGATGGCAGTACTCACACAGAGGACTAAATTGGATTACAAGCCTTTAGCATATTATAGTGGGATTTTAGGCCCTGTTATGAGTGGACAATTTCCTTGTGAACAATCATTGGCAGCTGCCACGTTCGCAATTGAGAAGTCTACAAGTATTGTAATTGGCTGCTCTATGACTCTCTTCGTGGAGCATCCTCTATTTGCAATGTTAGAGACACCAAAAGGTACATTGACATCCCAAAGGGCTTCAGCTTATGAGGTAATGATTTCGAACCTAATGATTACAATTGTTCGATTTAAAATAGTGAATCCTGCCACATTTATAGTTGAGCCAAAAGCAGAAGGTGATCAAGTGCATGATTGTGCTAATTATGTTCAATTTTATGATGATATACCCTGTGTGAAAGAAAATGCGTTGCCAGCAGGGGAAATTCTCTGTATTGATGGTTCTTCGAAAATTGGTCAGACTAGTGGGGATAGACATTCAGGCGCAGCGATAATAAAACACAAACTTAATGGAGAATTTGAAGTTGTAGCAAGTGCAAGACTACCATATCACTTTTCAGCGCAAGCAGCAGAATTAGTAGCACTCATAGCATCGCTTGAGAAACATGGAGGGCAGGAAGTGACAGTGTACAGCGACTCCACTTACGTAACGTTAACTGTATATGCAGGGTTAGCACATTGGAAAAGGAGGGGCTACCTCCGTGTAGACGGCACTCCAGTGCAGCAAGCATCCTTATTGGACAGGCTTATTGAGGCACAACAACTCCCAGTAGCCATAGCAGTCGTTAAGTGCGCAGCTCACACTAAACAAACAGATTGTGTCTCTTGCGGGAATGACCCTGTAGATGTAGAAGCCAAAAGGGCTGCATATTCTTGAGATATTTCAAGTTTTGATACCCCGAATGTTAAGGAAAAGGTGGTTATGACTATGATAATACAAGAAGGGTTTAATAAATTGTCAATGGCCCAATCAATGGAGATGCAAGGGAGTGCACCGCAGGAAGTGCAGGAATTATTGAAACAAAGGGGGTGTTCTTTATCCCCCACTGAAGCGTTATGGTGCCAAGACAGCACTGGGAACCCAGTGATGCTAGTAGCATTATTAAAGGTCACACTTGAGCAGCTACATTTGTCATGAACCACCGGATGCGTCCCTTCTGACTTCATGGTCCCTGACCCGTAGGGGACTGAACTCAGCAGTACTCCCAACATGGCCACTGAACGTGAAACGCTGTTTGCCAGTCTCCGCGTTGTACGCTCTGCGTTCTACAAAGCAGCTCCCTGGAGACGGGACTCAAACCGCACGCTGGAACCCGAGTACCCACGCACAGGGTTATACAAGACCCGAACGTGGTAAAGAAGACTTCATCGAAGAACTCGAACAAACAACACAGACAGGTGAGAAGGGGGGAAACCTGTGACAGATTGAGACACCAACAAACTGATACAGTTACGGACATGGAGGCTGCAGTACAAGACCTCATGCGCGGCATGCAGGAGTTAACAACAGAAGTTCAGAATCTTAAGGCAGAGAATGCTGCATTGAAACAACTATTCCTGTCACATGATTCCGCGACCATGGAAAGTGTGTTGCTGGGTGGAGTGGTGGATAAATATGATGGCTCATCAAAGAACCTTTCGTGGCTTCCTCGATTCATGTTTAGTGCACTTTACCTTTAAGCCCTACTACTTCTCCACCCACAGGGCAAAAGTGGGCTTTATGATTTCACATCTTTCCGGGAATGCATTAACTTGGGCAACGCCCTTAGTTAATTCGGGTGATGCCCTCCTGGATGACTATGATGGTTTTGTACGGGTGCTAAAGACCATGATTGACTGCCCAGAACAGGTTTACAGTGCCCAAGAACGCTTATTGGACTTCCAACAAGGATCCAAGGATATGCTTACCTATGTAACACACTTTAAGCAACTGGCCAAGGAAGCAGACTGGTCCTCTGAGGCCTGTTTTACCCTCTTTCTAAGAGGGCTGAATGAAGAGATAAAAGACAAGCTAGCCAGGGTAGCTCGCCCAGGTTCCTTCCAGGCTCTCATGGACCTCTCTTTACAAATAGACTTTCCTATCCAGGAAAGGAAGGCGGAAAAGAAGAAGACTAAAATGCCCTACCAAAAGTCCTCTACAGAACCTTCCTCTAGACCTGAGCCCGCTCCTTCCCCGACCACAGAACCAGAACCCATGCAACTAGGAGCCTCCCGCGGACCCATAACTCCGCAAGAAAGGATACGACGGATTCACACCGGACTGTGCATGTACTGTGCCTCTGATAAACATCTTGTGAGAGAATGTCCTTTAGCCCCTCCACGGCATTCGGGAAACGCCAGCTCCCGATCCTAGATGGAGCACATCTTCGGGAGCGAGATGTTTGCTCCACATCTATTCCATCCTTGAACTCTCCTGGACAAAACAATCTTGTGATTTTGCAGGCCTTTCTATCACCTTCCAAGAAAGAAGCTTATCCCATTCTGGCATTAGTGGATTGTGGGGCCATGGGGATATTCATAGATCATGATTGGGTCACTACCCACCACATTCCATATGAAACACGAGACATCATGCAACCTGTAGAGGCTATCGATGGAAGACCTCTTTCTTCAGGACCCATAACCCTGCAAACCAAAGAGATCCTGCTTTCTATGGAGAATTTTACAGGGCCCGCAGGAACTGCAAAAAAGATGAGGACTTTAAACGAGAATGTGAACTTTTAACAACCAGGTTCTACCAAAGAGGATATTCCAAAGAAAATATTAAAAAAATGTCTCAGCAGATATAGTACAATAGATAGGGCCATAACACTGCAATCCAAAAAGCAAGAATCTAAAACTCACCATACTATTGATGTTATTACTAAGTACTCGGGGGATTCTAAGTGACTATATAAGTTATTGCTTAGACATTGGAATATTCTACTACTTGATAAAGATATTAGTCCATACTTGACAGACAAACCAAGATTCATTTTCACCAGATCAGTGAGAATTCGGGACAAATGGAGTCCATCATTTCTACAGATTAAGAATGAGGCACTGAATGTAAGTCAGACATGGCTAACTCCTGCAACGGGTTTCCACAAATGTGGAACCTGTTCAATGTGTAAATATGCAGAAAACAATGTTACTCAACACACCATTATTAATGGATACAATACACAGATCAAAGTCTTTATTAATTGCGGAACTAGATATGTGGTATACGAACTCAAATGTATTTGTGGTAAGACCTATATAGGGTCCACCATCAGACAACTGCGATTCAGGATACGTGAACACTTGGCAAGTTTAAACAGCCAGGATCCGAGATTGCCTCTTGCCATTCACTGGCAAACTGAACACCAGGCAGATAACAAAGAAGGCATACGTTTCATTGGATTAAGAAAAGCAAGGCTGAACAAAAGAGGGGGGATATTACCCTTAAACTTCTACAAATGGAAGCCAAATGTATATGTCGCTTCCGCTGCACACAAACAGGTCTTAACTCAGACCATGAGATGCATGTCTTTTAATGATCAATATGTAATGTGAGTAAAACAGTTCTTACACTTGTTTCAGTTAGACTGATGCAGAAATATATTATGTCAAGAGTTTGGTCATATTGACAAGACTGGATCATAAGGATAGATGGTGACCAAGAAATTGTAGGAGTTATACCAGTGATGAAAGTAACTGATGTACAAGTCTTCAGACAATCAGTAATTGACTTGGCAATAGAATGGTGAGACCAGAGAGCAGAGTTTTTCTTAGTGGCTGAAGGCAGATGTACTGACTAATATTGCAAAATTAATTCTAACGACAGATAAATATAATAATGTATATTTTATTCAATGTGAATCATGCATGGTTCTGGCCGTGCAGCACAGTCAACGACCCCACACCGCTAATTAATAACCTTTTCATTTGAGTTTGCAAGTTCGATCACGCATAACAGTTTATTATTTATCATGCATTTATGGATTTAGGTTATCAACGATCCATTTTTAAGTATAACACCCCTAGCCATATATATAATGATACGATCAATTAGATGCGCTCTTGCGCACAAACCACACACTAATTCCAAGATATTGGGCGCATGCGCACCTGACGAACACTACACCAACGCATTGGGCATGCGCGCGAGAATAGGGAAAAGCTCCAGACGCATGCGCTATTACTTCCGATCACGGCCGATTCAGTTCTTCCTCTTAGTACATGGTATTTAAACCGCTGCGTCCAGAGGACGCGTTTTCGACATCCTTACAATATTTCGGACTGGGATTGATCCCGTATATATGGTAAGTGCGCACTTTAAAAAGAAAGATTCTTTATTTTAGCAATGATGAATTCTTGAGTCACTAACAGCTAGGTTCATATCTAATTTATAGGAAATCCGTAATGGATCGAGTGTAATATGAATATGTAGATGTATGGACTTGGAACGCACATGTTACTCAAGAGCTACAAAAATATTACTATCCAGAGGGTAAGCTTGCACGCAATGGGGCAATACACGGTGTGAGTGTTACAACCCATCGGAACTCTAATATTGACTTTTATCATGTTTTCATCCCTGTGTTCACAGATACATACTGAATCAATTATCTGTCATGGACACTACTATATCAAGAAATACTTATGATTGATATATTTATTCAGATCCTATCTACAATATGAATAGCAGCAGATAGGTGAGACTCTTTCTCCGTAATAATGAAGAGTACCGATAACTTATATTTCTTTATGAATCTCTTCACACCATCTTAAATAGCCAGCCACACATGCAATTAACACACACACCATATTAGGGCGGTAGAGAAAGGTGAAAATGGTGTTGCTTTAGTGGGCTCCACATGCATGAACAATGCATGATCAATATACTAATCTAAAATTCTAATATCTGTTGATCCAAAATCAATAATGAACATAGTAACTATTGCCATGCTTTCTTTTCTTGCTCCTTCTCCTCAATTAATATATGGACTTCTACAAACTTGGTATGTGAACCTTATTATTCATTTGTGTACTATTACTCCCCATTTACACTAATATCTATGCCTTTTCTCACAAATTGTACATGTATTATATATTTTCTTTTTCCATTTTTTCACATTTTTCTGAAATTTGAATATAATACTTTGACTTGCATCATTTCTTGGTATAACACTGTCAGCCTTGAGAACGACGCCTTTGTCGAAACACGTGTCGGCTGATACAGAGTGTCAATAAACTATATAAATACATGGACTTTTGACCGATTTGCATATATATATTTTGAATTAAACGACATTAACATACATCATTTATCAGGAGAAGCGCGAATTGCGGGTCATCTCCGTTTATTGTATCACCATCAAGAGAG
Source organism: Ambystoma mexicanum (assembly GCF_040938575.1). Taxonomy (NCBI): domain Eukaryota; kingdom Metazoa; phylum Chordata; class Amphibia; order Caudata; family Ambystomatidae; genus Ambystoma; species Ambystoma mexicanum. Next base: position 825,649 of record NC_090926.1, on the reverse strand, counting down.
GATCAAATTTGACATCATAAGATCTTCCCATTATCCAATGGTACTGGGTATGCCCTGTTTACAGAAGCACAACCCCTACATCAACTGGGCAGCAGGATCCTTGTTTCTTGGTTCAGAGCACTGTATGTCCCACTGTCTATCCCTGGATTCCTCGTCAAGATCCTCTGAAGATACGCAAACAGACCAGCAAGGTCCATTCACGGTCTCAAATATCATCCAGGTTCCCAGGGCCTATCAGGATTACACTGATGTGTTCTCAACTGCCATAGCTCAGGCCCTACCCCCTCACAGACCTGAAGACTGCGCTATTGATACTGAACCCTCAGCAGTGATTCCCTTTGGAAGGATGTTCATTCTATCAGAACCAGAGAAAAGAGCCCTCTGAGAATACTTGGATACCAACCTGGAAAATGGCACTATACAACCATCCAAATCCCCGGCTGGAGCTTTGTTGTTTTTTGTTCCCTAGAAAGATACCAAGGAACTTAGGCCTTGCCTTGATTATCGTGGTCTGAATCAAAGGGTAGCGGTCCTCAAGGACCGCTACCCTTTGCCCTTGATCTCAGATATCCTGGAAGCGGTGAGAGGAGCTGTAGTGTTCACGAAACTAGATCTCAGAGGTGCCTACCATCTGATCCGTATAAAGGAGGGTGACGAATGGAAAACACTCTTTAGAACACCCTTTGGTAATTTTGAATACTTGGTTATGCCCTTCGGACTCGCCAATGCCCCTGCGGTCTTTCAACGTTTTATGGACCGGGTGTTCTCCGATATGCTGTTCCTCTTCGTCATAGTTTACCTCGATGATATACTGATATACTCCTAGGACCATCCGAAGCATGAAGACCATGTTAAAGCAGTCTTGCAGCGTCTACGTGAACATAAGCTCCTGGCTAAACCTGAGAAATGCCTTTTCCATGTGTCTACTGTTCACTATCTCGGATTTGTCCTTAGCCCAGAAGGAATTGGAATGGACCGCTCAAAAGTAAACCCCATTCTATCCTTGCCTGTTCCAACTACTGTGAAACAGATTCAATCCTGGGGCTTGCCAACATCTGCTGAAAATTCATACCTTCCTTTTCGGAGATAGTACAACCGATCATTACATTGTTGAAGAAGGATACTCCCTTTCACTGGACAGCAGTCCAAGATGAGGCATTTCAACGATTGAAGTCAGAGTTTACACAAGCCCCCATCTTGGCTCAACCTGACATTGATTGACCCTTCCTAGTCGAAACGGATGCCTCTAACTATGCCATCGGGGCAGTCCTAAAACAGGAATTTGATGACAAATTAGAACACCCCATCATCTATCTTTCGTGCACCCTGACTCCTAGCGAAACCCACTATTCTGTTCTGGAAAAGGAACTATTAGCCATCCGTCAAGCCTTCACAGATTGGCGTCATTTACTCCTGGGAGCAAAACATCCTGTTCAGGTCTGCACAGACCATCGGAATCTTCAAGTTCTGCAATCCCTGGAATGTAGGAACAGTCTTCAAGCCCGTTGGGCCTTCTTCTTTGCCGAGTACCAGTTTCAAATCCATCATGTTCCTGGAACACACAATATAATAGCTGATGCCTTATCCCGACGTCCCGACTACGAAATTCTTGAAGACCGATCCTTCCCAAAGATGTTTCCCCACACAATATTTGTTGCCCAAGCAATCAGTCTCCTGGAAGACATTCAGATTCAAACCCAGTCCTCTGGGATTTGGAAGGGGTTTACTGGGAAGAATCGATGGAATCTCAAAACAAAGGACGGATATTTGTTCAAGGATAATGGTCTGGTCATCCCCACACAGAGACTGCGACAAAGGATCACAAGTCTATGTCATGACACCCTTCATTCAGGACACCGTGGCATCACCAACACTCTCCGTTTAATACAAAGACAGTTTGGGTGGCCGAAAATGAAAGATGACGTCCAACATTACATCCAAACCTGTGCAGTCTGCACTCAAAATAAACATGATAACAAGAAACCGGCGGGTCTCCTGCTCCAACCAGCGCTGCCAACAAGACCTTGGGAATTCATCGCTACAGACTTTATTGTGGAACTACCACCTTCCAGGGGATACACAACTATCATGGTTACCATTGATTTAGTCACTGACATGGCTCATTTAACACCCTTATATAAACTACCATCTTCCTCTGAACTCGCTGGAATCTTCCTGGAACACATATTCCGACTTCATGGACTACCCTCCAAGATCATATCTGTCATGAATCACAGGGTGCACCCCTTTTGGGCCTCATGGTCCCTGTCACAACGGGCTTATACACATTAATACTTCCAATATGGCCGTCCAACGCATTCCCTTCTCGCTCCATGCGTTGGACGTAACCTTTCTCTATTTCTAGACCACGCCTTCCGCGGCTCCAGACGTCTCAATGCTATTGCGAAGTAGCGACCAGACGTGTGCTCCGTAGCTCGCGGTTCTTCTCCTTTCCACTATGCTTTCCCTTCCTTGAACCACCCCCCTTCTTCTTACCTCCTGGATTCGAGTTCTAGCGAATTTACCTTGTCTCCTGGATTCCTGGATTCGGCCTCCTGGAAAACTGAACGCATTCTGGATTCGGCAGAGACATGGGCCGCCTTCTTCAAAACCCATTCCATCCGAAAGAAGGCAGCATCCAAGGACGCCGGTAAAGAACGGATTCAGGTGAGAAGGGGGGAACTCCTTGACAGTTTGAGATGCCACCCAATCAAAAGCGATATCGACATGGAGGCTGCCATGCAGGACTTGATGCGTCATATGCAGGAACTATCAACCGAGGTACAGAATCTGAAAGCGGAGAACGCCGCTCTCAAACAATTGGTCCTATCCCGGGATTCTGCTACAAAAGAGAGTGTTATACTGGGCGGAGTCGTGGATAAATACCACGGCTCAGCAAAGACCCTTCGTGCATTCCTGGATTCGTGCTTGGTTCACTTTACCTTCAAGCCTTACTATTTTGCGACCCCCAGGGCCAAGGTGAGTTTTATAATCTCTCACCTTTCCGGGAATGCCTTGACTTGGGCCACTCCCCTCGTTAACTCTATTGATGGCCTCTTGGACGATTATGATGGGTTTATACGGGCCCTAAAAGACATGTTTGACCGCCCTGAGCAGGTCTACAGCGCACAAGAACGCTTGTCAGACTTTCAGCAAGGGGGCCAGGATATGCTCACGTATGTTACCAGATTTAAACAACTGGCAAAGTAAGCTGATTCGTCCACTGAGGCGAGTTTTACCCTGTTCAGGAGAGGATTGAACGAAGAAATTAAGGATGAGCTGGCCAGAGTGGCACGACCAAGCTCATTCCAGGCATTAATGGATCTTGCCATGCAGATTGACTTCCGTATCCAGGAAAGGAAGTCAGAAAAGAAAAAAATCCAGGGGAACTCCTTGCAAGGTATCATTTGAGGGTACCCCCAGACCGGAAATCAACCCAAGCCCAGTCTCAGAATCCGAGCCCATACAGATTGGGGCCTTTTGTGGACCCATATCTCCACAAGAGAGAATGAGGAGAATTCATACAGGCTTGTGCATGTACTGCACCTCAGATAAGCATTTGGTTAGGGAATGTCCTTTAGCACCCCCTCGGCGTTCGGGAAATGCCAGCTCCCGATCCTAGATGGAGCAGAGCTTCGGGAGAGAGATGTTTGCTCCACATCCATTCCATCCTTGAACTCTCGTGGACAAAACAATTTGGTGGTACTACAGGCCTTTATATCACCATCCAAGAATACAAACTATTCCATTTTGGCCCTGGTAGACTGCCAAGCTATGGGAATATTCATTGATCATGAGTGGGTTGCTAAACATCAGATTCCCTACGAAACACGAAGCACCATGCAACCTGTGGAGGCTATCGACGGAAGACCCCTCACATCAGGGCCCATAAGCCTACAGACCAAGGAGATCCAGCTTTCAATAAATCACCATCAAGAGCTGATCAGGTTTGACATTATTAAGTCAGCCCATTACCCCTTGGTATTGGCCATGCCCTGGCTACAGAAACACAACCCATATATCAACTGGTCTGCGGGTTCTCTATTCCTAGGCTCAGAGTTTTGCATGTCTCATTGTCTATCCCTAGAACCTCCATTAACACACCCAAAGGAACCAACAAAGGAACAACAGACACCACTAATGGTATCCAATGTCATGCAAGTTCCTGAAGCCTACCAAGCATATGCTGATGTGTTTTCGACAGCCATTGTCCAGGTCTTACCCCCACACAGACCTGAAGACTGCGCAATAGATACAAAACCCTCTGCAGTGATTCCCTTCGGCAGGATGTTCATTCTTTCCAAACCCAAGAAGAAGGCTCTAAGAGAATACCTGGATACCAACCTTGAAAATGGCATCATAAAACCTTTGAAATCTCCTGCTGGTGCTTCTCTATTCTTTGTTCCCAAGAAGGATACCAAGGAACTCAGACCCTGCCTTGATTATCGCGGGCTAAATCAATGCACCCTCAAGGATCGGTACCCGTTACCCCTGATTTCGGATATCCTGGAAGCCGTGAGAGGCGCAGTGATATTCACCAAGTTGGTTCTCAGATGCGCCTATCATTTGATCCGTGTCAGGGAAGGGGACGAATGGAAAACCGCCTTCAGAACACCCTTTGGCCATTTTGAGTATCTAGTCATGCCCTTCGGATTGGCTAACGCCCCGGCAATTTTCCAACGCTTTATGGATAGGGTGTTTTCTGACATGCTGTTTCTCTTTGTTATTGTATATCTGGATGACATATTGATCTTCTCCAAGGTTCCTATACAACATGAAGAGCACGTGAAGGCAGTTTTGCAGAGACTCCGAGATCATAAACTCCTAGCCAAACCCGAAAAATGCTTGTTTCGCCTGACCTCCGTTCATTACCTAGGGTTTATTCTTACCCCAGAAGGAATTGGTATGGATCCTTCAAAGATAAAAGCCATATTGACCTGGCCTGCTCCTACTTCTGTGAAACAAATTCAATCTTTCCTGGGACTTGCCAATTTCTACCGGAAATTCATATCTAATTTCTCCGAGATAGTACAACCGATTGTTGCTCTCCTCAAGAAAGACACTCCTTTCCTCTGGTCAACACCACAAGATATGGCGTTCCAGCGTTTAAAGGCAGAGTTTACGCAAGCTCCTATCTTGGCTCAACCCGATACTAGCCGTCCTTTCCTGGTAGAAACGGACGCTTCAAATTATGCCATTGGCGCAGTCCTGAAACAAGAATTAGGAGATAAACTGGAACACCCAATTGCTTACCTCTCACAAACCCTGACTCCTAGTGAAACACATTATTCAGTCCTGGAAAAAGAATTGTTAGCCATTTGCCAAGCCTTCACTGAATGGCGACATCTACTTCTGGGAGCTAAACATCCAGTTCAGGTCCGTACGGACCACCGGAACCTCCAGATTCTACAGTGTTTGGAGTGTAGGAACAGTCGTCAGGCGCGTTGGGCATATTTCTTCGCCCAGTACCAGTTCCATATCACCCATGTTCCTGGATCACAAAACCTGATTGCCGACGCCTTATCTCGACGACCTGACTACGAGCCCACTGAAGACAAGGCATATCCTCAGATGTTTTCCCCCACGATCTTTGTGGCCCAGGCAGTCAACCTCCTCGAAGAAATCCAAGCCCAAACCCAATCCTCTGATCTGCGGAAGGACAAATCCAAAAGAAATCTTTGGATTGTAAAGGTCCGGGAAGGTTATTTGTTCAAAGACAATGGGCCTCATTACACATAGTGCGGTAAGGGTTTACCGGTACCGGTAAGGGCACCGGTACCGGTAAACCCTTACCGCCTTACTACGAGGTCCCTTTGCGGGTTGGTACTTTAACGCCTGTTTTTTAGCAGGCGTTAAAAACCAACCCGCAAAGGGACCAGAGTGCTAATTACGGTACCGCAATTTGCGGTACCGTAATTAGCGCCTTCCCCATTCCCATAGAGCCCTATGGGGCAAAAATGGGAATGGGGAAGGGCAATGGAGGAAGGTGGAATTACCGCCTTCACAACCTTGGAATAGGGCGGTAATTCCCCTTTCCTCCAAGGCGGTACTGGTAAATTACCGGCATGAACCATGGTGCTAATAGCACCATGGTTTACTGCACTACGTGTAATGAGGCCCAATGTGTTGGTCATCCCTACAAAAAGACTACAACAGAGAATAATGAATCTCTGTCACGATACCCTACACTCCGGACATCGTGGTGTCACCAATACCCTCCGTCTGATACAAAGGCAATTCTGGTGGCCTAGGATGTGACCCGACGTACGGTAGTACATTCAATCCTGTGTTGTCTGCAGCCAAAATAAACACAATAACAAGAAACCAGCGGGCCTTCTACTACAACCTACATTGCCAACTAGGCCATGGGAGATTATCGGTACGGACTTCATTGTGGAACTGCCACCTTCCCGTGGGTATACCACCATCATGGTTACCATAGACTTGTTCACTCATATGGCTCATTTTACGCCCCTGCGTAAATTACCATCCTCTTCTGAACTAGCAGGAATCTTCCTGGAACACATATTCCGTTTGCATGGACTCCCTTCTAAGATCATTTCGGATCGCGGACCTCAATACATCTCACAATTCTGGAAACATCGCTGTCAATGCTTAGGGATCCAACGTGCCCTTTCGTTTGGTTACCACCCTCAAACCAACGGAATCACAGAACGTGTCAATCAAACCCTGGAACAGTATCTTCGATGCTTCACCACCAAGGTCCAGGATGACTGGTCGCTCCTGATACCCGTGGCTGAATAGGCTTACAATATTTCTGACCATTCGGCACTTATGATCAGCCCCTTTTATTGCAGTCAAGGATTTCATCCGTCGGTCCTGCCTTCTGTTCTTCCTCAATCTACACCAGTACCTACTGTTGACTCCTGGATCGAAACCCTTGTCAACATACATAAAGAAGCCAAGGAATTTTTGGAGAAGGCCAGGAAACAGACCAAGAAATATGCAGATTCCAGAAGAAGACCTGGCCCTTCTTATGCAGTCGGTGATAAGATCTGGTTGTCCTCAAAATTACTACAGCGACATCTACGGCCTAGTAAACTGGCCCCTCGGCACTATGGTCCATTCTCCATTAAAGAAATTATAAATCCTGTTTCTTATCGGATCAAATTGCCTGAATCCTGGAAGAAGATACACCCAGTCTTTCACACATCTTTACTGAAACCCTACTATCCATCCTCCCAAAAACCCTCCAGACCTCCTCCTATACTGATCGATGACCAATTGGAATATGAGATATCTCAGATCTGTGATTCCAGATATAGAAGGGGCCAGCTTCAATACCTGGTTGAATGGAAAGGATATCCTCCTAGCGAAAGAACCTGGGAACCTCTCTCAAACATCAAGGCCCCACGGCTGCTCAGAAGGTTCCACCTCATCCACCCGGGCAAACCAGGAGGGAAGGGTCTTCGGAGGAGGCATGCTGTCATGAATCGCAGGGTGCGCCCCTTTTGGGCCTCATGGTCCCTGTCACAACGGGCTTATACACATTAATACTTCCAATATGGCCGTCCAACGCATTCCCTTCTCGCTCCATGCATTGGACGTAACCTTTCTCTATTACTAGACCACGCCTTCCGCGTCTCTGCGCGTCTCAATGCTATTGCGAAGTAGCGACCAGATGTGTGCTCCGTAGCTCGCGGTTCTTCTCCTTTCCACTCCGCTTTCCCTTCCTTGGACCCCCCCCTTCTTCTTACCTCCTGGATTTCAGTTCTAGCGAACTTACCTTGTCTCCTGGATTCGGCCTCCTGGAAAACTGAACGCATTCTGGATTCGGCAGAGACACGGGCCGCCTTCTTCAAAACCCGTTCCATCCGAAAGAAGGCAGCATCCAAAGATGCCGGTAAAGAACGGATTCAGGTGAGAAGGGGGGAACTCCTTGACAATATCTGACAGAGGACCTCAGTACATATCTCAGTTCTGGAAACACTTATGTTGTATACTAGGAATCCAATGTGCCCTCTCCTTAGGTTATCATCCACAGACCAATGGAGCTACTGAACGTGTAAACCAAACCCTGGAGCAATAGCTTCGCTGTTTTGCCACCAAGGTCCAGGACGATTGGTCACTTCTAATACCCGTGGCTGAATTCGCATTCAATAATTCGGACCACTCAGCTGTCAAAACCAGCCCCTTTTTCTGTAGCCAAGGATTCCACTCTTCGGTTCTACATCCATACTCCCACATCCTACCCCAGTTCCTACAGTTGACTCCTGGATTGAAACCCTCATCAACGTACACAGAGAAGCCAAAGAACACCTCGAAAAGGCCCGAACAAACACCAAGCATTATGCATATTCCAAAAGAAGACCAGGGCCTTCATACGCAGTGGGTGATAAGGTCTGGCTATCCTCGAAACTACTGCCTCGACACTTATGACCAAATAAGTTGGCTCCCCGGTACTATGGGCCTTTTTCCATAAAGGAAATCGTTAACCCAGTGGCCTTCTGACTCAAACTACCAGAATCCTGGAAGAGGATCCACCCAGTTTTTCACACTTTTCTGTTGAAACCATACGTCCAGTCCTCGCGGACTGCTCCAAGATCTAACCCTGTGGTTGTCAATGATCAATTAGAATACGAAGCGTCCAGAATATGTGACTCCAGGTACAGACGTGGTCAGCTACAGTATCTGGTTGAGTGGAAAGGGTACCCTCCCAGTGAACGCACCTGGGAACCAGTCTCAAACATGAATGCCCCCAGACTACTCCGAAGGTACCACCTTATACACCCGGGTAAACCCAGAGGAACTGGGTTTCGGAGGAGGCATGCTGTAATGAACCACCGGACGCGTCCCTTCTGGACTTCGTGGTCCTTGACCCGTAGGGGACTGAACTCAGCAGTACTCCCAACATGGCCGCTGAACGTGAAACGCTGTTTGCCAGTCTCCACGTTGTACGCTCTGCGTTCTACAAAGCAGACACGCCCCTGCGGCCCTGCGCTTCTCAGCGCTACCGCTTGCAGTAGTCAGATGTGTGCTGCCGTAGTTCGTACAACGATTTCCACTGATTCCTGGTTCCCGGTCCCCTAAGTTTCCCTCTCCTTCATCCTCCCCTTTTTTGTCCTCACCTTGCATTCCTGGATTTCCTTCGCACTCGCCTTCCGAGTGCGCTCCTCGCCATTTCCTGGACTTTTTTCCCGAATATCTGAACGCTCCCTGGAGACAGGACTCGAACCGCACGCTGGAACCCGAGGACCCACGCACAGGGTTATACAAGACCCAAACAGTGCGAAAGAAGACTTCATCGAAAAACTTGAACAAACAACACAGGCAGGTAAGAAGGGGGAAACCTGTGACAACGTTACCCTGTGCATGTAACTAGGGAGAGTCTTGCTGCAACGATTGTGGAAGACTAGTTCTTCCTAAATTTGTTAGAACACGTTGCATTCTTTGTGGTGAATTGCATCGTATGTCAAACGTTTACTGCTGTGCATACACTGAGAACTATTAGAGGGGTAATACCTCAACCGACTGGTCCGTTTCAGCATTTACATATTGACTATGTCGATATGCTACAAGTTTGTAATAGATACAGGTATCAATTAGTGGTGGTGTGTTCCTTCTCTATGTGGATTGAGGCAGGTCTGTGCACACACCCTGATGCCACTTGCGCAGCAAAGTTTTTAGCATGTGAAGTCTTTCCAACATGGGGTGTGTGTGAAGTGCTGAGAACCGACAATGGGCCACATTTTGTCAATGAAGTGTCCGAACAGATAGTGCTTATATTAAATAGAAAACACAAGTTTTCTTCTGCTTATCACCCGCAAGCAAATGGCATATGTAAGCGACTCAATGGCCTCCTTAAAGAAAGGATCCCTAAGATCAAATTGACATTGAAGAAGGGATGGCTATATTGCCTACCCCTTAGCCTTATTTGTCCTGCGGTATCAACCTGGTTCGGACCATCACCTCACCCCTCATGAACTAGTGACAGGAAGGCGAATAAGAAGGCCTCTTACACCTCTGTCTAGGAGTAGAAGTGATGCCCAGAGTGTAGCTAAAACCTTAGGTGATCAGTTGCATGATTATTTGACATGACTGACCTCTAGCAGCTCTCTAGTTTCAGATCAAGTCAAGCGTCAGCAGGTTCAGTCTCAGAACACAGATGAAGACAATTCAACAATCGGATCAAGTGAACTTTTAACGGCACCAAAGTTGTTTGTTGCAGATGCAGTGCTAAGCAATAATTTTACAAGGAAGTGGCAGAGCCACATTTTCATGGTCCCTTTTGTGTTGAAAACGTAACCCCTTCAGCAGTAAAAGTCCAAGGAAGACAAGCTTGGCTTCACTTGGGAGATGTGAAAATCTATAAAGGCGAAACCGCCCCCCACCTTTGCTGATCCAAAAGGAAGTCAAGAAGAAGAATTTCAGCATGTGCAGTCAATCGATTACTAATTACTAAGAAGGAGGACGATAAGGAGAACAGGTGATAAATGCAGATTTTGCATTTGGTCTATGGTTTGATCGGACACTCCTTATAGATATTGTAGCAGGAGTGCAAACCCTTGCTGGGAACCATAGCAATCTTGAAAAAAATGAACTTTAGAGGTACATTGAAGTATTGAAGTTATGCCTAAACGCCAATTCCTGATTAGAAACTGGAAACAAGCTCAGTATGCAGATTAATTTCTGTTCTACTTGTTCTAAACAGAGGATCTTATTTTTTTAACAGATAGTGATGTGCATAGGCTTGTGCTTGCTGTTTTGTATTTGTCCTTCAAGCTTATCCTGCTCTTGTCAGAAGAAACATTGATGGTCGCACTTTTTTACAAGATCCTAAAAATGGCCCTGTGATCAGAAGGCTGCTAATTGCAATTATTGAACAGGTGCTGCAATTACAAGAATAAAATAATTTGATAAATTATATTAAAGATGAGAAATGTGGAAACTAACACTGTTCTAGAGAATGAACAAGTACCAAAACGTCACAAAAGATGGTTACTTATGTTTTGATGCATGATATATTCCTGCACGATTACACTCTTTGTCTTTTTTCACATTTGGTTTTATTTTATTTTACAGAAGAGTGTGACATTACAACATTACAACTTTACAGCTTTGAAAAGAATAAAATAAAACAAAACAAGAAAATCCCCACCAATTCCCCATTGTGCTCCCCCTCCCCCTTTAACTCCTCCTCTTCCCCCTGGTTCTACTTACCAATGTTCCCTCTAAGCTGTGCACGGGTGCGCTTGCCCAGCTTCCTACTGGGTTCCGCTCAGAAGATTTTTAGCAGCGCACACAGACAATTCTCACCTATTCAAAAGATTTAATAAGGCACAAGTCATAGCAATTACCTGAAATTGTCTTTCTTTTAAATTGAGCAACTAGTCTTTATATTCTGCGCATTTACATTACACTACTATGCAAGGGTGGCCGTAAACACCTAAAATCCCTAACGGCAAAATACACACACGAGGTTAAAAACGAATATGAAAAACTGGCTCCATGAACAGAAGAATCTAACCAAGATATGCCTGCACACATTAACCAAATAATGTTCCCTCCCCACCCATGACTCCTAAACCTAACTTCGGCCCAAGAACACATTAAGATACTAACGGACAACCTTGACTCTTTCTTTCTTGGATCTTTACAAGGTTACCGGACTTGTACCTACATGAGCTAGTTTTATGTTTGTTTTAACATGAACGTTCATGTGCCAACCTTTCTGTTACTCAATGCGCCTTACCAAAAGCGTCACCCACACATATACATATATACACATATAATTGAACTACTATGATCGAAAATATCGGATACTGACTGTAAGTAAGCAGGCTACTTGGATGTGTAACCTTATCCCATACTTTCTCATCTTTTAACATATGTCACGCAAGCATGAACGTCATTTTAGCAAAATGCCAGGGATAGCGGAAGTGACATGACATGACCCGTGACCCCTGGTGACATCACAGGAAGTGATGTCATTTGACCCCACCCCGAATTGATATCGCGGGATGCGATGGAATGCAACCTTTCACCCATTGACAAAACAGGAAGTGCTATCACATAGCATTGTACACTACAAAAAAATATGAATACAATATCGCTATAATGTGATGTACATTTCATACAAGAATGGATCGCCATATGTATCATTAAGATTAGTGTATATAGGCCCATATTACCAAATTACTGTGAATGCAAGCAGACAACCATGACCAAATGATAATGATGTGTTATTATATAGCACTTACGCTTAGGCGTTTTTTATAGAAAAAATATACACCCAATATCACCCAACCTGTGTTGGTACTCATTTATCGACCTCAGAAGGATGAAAGGCTGAATTGAGGCGTTTAAGAACAGACTAAATCAGTGACTCACCCCTGAAGTGTTCCTGAAATAAACCTTTAATAAGTCTAGCAATTATTGTATAGAATTCCAGAAAGACGCATTATTTGGTATTCCTAATCTTTCTTATTTAGGGTCAGTGCTGAAAGTGTTAGACTTGTGTCACTCCTTTTCTTCTTTTTCTTCTTTTTTTTAAGGGGCTTTAACAAGAAAGCCAGCCACTCCAGAACTAAAGAGCCACATAGTACTGGCCACAGCCCATGGGCTTACATTACAAAACAAAATCCAAAAAAACCCTGTTTTTTTCCTTTTTCTTTCTAGAGGTCGCAACGGAGACCTCAGAGGTCGCAGTTGCGACCTCTGGCGACCCCGAAATGACGTCCCTGCACGCAAGTGCTTTGAAGCGGCCTCCTTGCAAGTTAACACTTTATAAAACTTAAATATTAATTTGCCCTCTGAAGATTTTGAGAAGACAAATTTGATCTTCTGGGATGAGGTCTTCAGGTGGATCAGAGACCTAGAAGGTGCAGTTACAATTCTTTTTAAAGTGATGCCCCTGTTTGGGATAGACGAGGAGGATGGAGAGTATTCCAGGCTTCCAAAAATGGCAGCATCTTTACTGTTGGCTGCCCAGGCATGCATTGCCACCAAATGGAAAAATGGACACCCACCCAGCAGGAGAGAGTGGTCCAACGTGGCCAAGAGTATTTATACCATGGAAAGATTTATGGCGGGGCTTCACGGAAGAGCAGGCCCAATGGAAATGGACTGACACCCCTTTATTGTAAGATATATGAAGCCAGACCAGCAGGCAGGGCAGATTGGGCAGATTGGGTGGTACTCTCTAGGGAAGGGGTTTAGGAAGGAGGTGGCGAATTTTGGGGGATCTAAGAGGAGGGTCTGTGATGCTCATCGGGTACCTTCACAGTAAGGGGGAGAGGGGAACGCGGGGCCTAAAAGTAGTGTGTTCACCTGACAGGGGTCTCAGAACTCAAGTAAAGAAGGAGTAAGCAGCAATGTTCCCTCAAATTATTTTTCTCTATGTACGGAACTGGTTGGCTGTTGAGCGCACATTATTTTCCATGGGCGCTACTGACTAATGAGGTAAGCCACTTTGTGAGCTACCATTGCAGAAGAGAGTAAAATAAAATTGGTCATATGGGAATATAAAGAAAACTCATCAACCAGTCCGAGACTTCAACATCTGTCATAGTACCTTGCAAACGTACTTCTGTGCAGAGAAAAATGTATGTTTTATGCCACTGGAAAATCACTCATGTGTATTACAAAACACAAAGATCTTTTGGCATAACTGATGTGTCTTTCAAGAAATTCAGACAGAATACATTATTTGCCGATGGATTAATGACAATTAAAAGCAATGTGTCAAAAAACATGCTGATAGGAGTTCACGTGCCACTTTAAAGAAGTAATTCAAGGGCCAGGATAGCATGCTTTTAATAATTTGTGTAAGGATGATAATTGCATCAGAATAACTGCCCCTCAGAATATGAGGATCAGAAATGAGTGACCCCGGTAGAGCAGTGGCCTAGAAAGGAACTCTAATAATATAAATGCCCGATCTCGAGAGGAATTTTAAGGGGAAAGAAAATCTTTTAATCAGCAGAAAGTATCCCTATTGTCAAAGCCAATTACTTTTTACTCCCTGAAAAATCATTTGACTCCAAGTAGGGACAGAATCTGATTAGACCCCTGTTTGTACCCCTACATAGGAAGAGAAATGACAGGGCGCATAATAAAGTGTATAGTTTTGCCCACCCTTCGGCACCACAGCCTAGATACAATTAAAGGATATCCTGGTCCCGCCAATATTCTGAGACAATGGTATGTCCCGGTGGTCCATCGGAGACATAGATCTCTGGTCCACTTAGACCAATTGCGGATTTACAGACCCTTGTGTTAAGTGAACCGCATGCCTGGGTTCATCAGTTTGACTCATGTTGGATATATTCAAATCATCAACTGCTTCCTGGTGTTTGACTTGTCGCTTTGTACGTGGGTGAGTATGGAGCATAATGCGTAGAGACAGATTTCCTCTGTGCAGTTCTTCACAGCATTAAACTTAATCAGTGGAGTGCTTTGTTGTCACTCGCTTATCAGGTATCAGGTTGGGCTTGTGCTTGTGCTACCCCAATGAAATGCCCCGATCCCCTGCAAGTTCTCTGGAGTTCTTTTAACCCAGTGGGCCATTGAAGGCAAATAACGGGTAGCATGGAGAGAGCAACCCCCTCCCCTCCACTCCACACCCCCTGAAAGCAAGAGCGAACGCTGCAACCAGCCAAGAATGCGCCAGTCTCATGCCACTTCACTCCGGTCTCATGGGCGGTTCGAAGGGGAAAGTTCCCAGACAGTCACTACCTCACCCACAGCGGGATACTGTTCAGGTACTGTTCAGTGCTGCAACCAGCCACAACAGGACGCTACACCTTTAACTAACCAGGAGTTTGGCTCTCACAGATGTTTTCATCTTCTTCCAAGTACTCCCTTTGTGTTCTGTGCTTATCCTTTAAAAATATCATCCTCAACTCAGGGACAACCTTGACTCATCGTTGACTCTGCACACAAAGCTGTTTTCCTGCATCTCATGATCCTACCGCCTCGGCCTGTCTCTACGGTAGCTTGGTTAAGTACAACGTGAGCCAGTGTGCATTTCCCTAGTATGGCCGTCCTTGCCGCGTTATATATATTCCTCTTATATATTCCTCTATATCAAGCTTGTTTACGTTTTCTTTCTACCTTGCGTTACTGCGTATTTACAGTTATTGGTTAGTAAATTACTTCTTCTTCTTCTTTAGATCCTTGATTACTTTAGCTTTAGGTACATGTTACTCTTAGTGCTTTAGTTACATTGTTACTTCTAAATATTTTCATATTATTTCAGCATAGGTTCATATATCCTCTTCATGACATCACTTTGTCTTCATCAGATTTCACTTTAACGTCCATCCATAATATTCAGTGATGCATTCTGACACCTTGGCAGGCGACATCATTCCATACAACATCCATCCACAATTTCAGTGCGAGGGTACGTTCTGTTGGGCTATCTGAGTGCATAACTACTCTCATACACTCGATGAGGTATAGGAACGATGCAGGGGTCACATTTATGGATTTTCTCTGACTGTTCCAATATGACGGTGGTGAGGGGGTGAGAACTGGCAAGATAATGTCTACCTGCTCCTCTACATTTCTTTAACCATGGGATTAGCATGGAATTGCCTTTGGAGGTTAGTATATGGTGAAGGATTCTGTGGGTTGAATCCACCCCCTCATTGGACCGCACTCGTAGCCAGAGTACCAATGGTTCCACCATTTACTCATCCTCCAAAAAAACAATGCCTAGCTCTTGGTGGACAGCGAAATTCACATCTGAAGTAGGCAAACCCAAAATCCATTTGAAATAATTTGTTCTCCTAAACTTGAAATTTGGCAGAGTGGGTATACCCTCAGATTACCAAACCATACTTGGCAATTGTCTTTGCTGTGTAGATTTAACATCATCTCTACTGGATGACCTTTAAACATATTAGCAAATCTAAATACGCCATCAATACCATGCACCATATTGTTAAATTGCTTGCTGGAATGCCAAATACCTGTGAACGGTGATAAAAATGTTACGCCCAGACAATCATTGCCATCTGTGAGAGACAAAGGCACACCCTTTATATAGAATCTAGGCAAGTTAAAAAAGCATTGTTCTTTTTGTGATGTGGCATATCATTACTGAGGATTTGTAGACATTCATCTCCAGATCCCGATTGTTCATAAAATCTGTGTATCAATCAGAGTCTGGAAGGCGTGCAGCATTCTTGCGAGAAGGACTACATCATATGCATAAGACAAGATTGGGATTTGGAGACTCCCAAAAAACAGAATGGCTAAATTCTTGCTGATCAAAGCCCTCCTTATATTGTTAACATAAGAAAAGAAAGGGCTACACTACACATTCCTGTCAGATACCAGTTTCAACAGGAAACAAAGCTGTGCTCTTACCATTCTGGCCTGAATGCACACATGTCCCTACAATATCTGTGGATATCCATTAGGATATTGAATAAGCCATTCTGACAATTCTGTTTTTAAGACATAACCACAATTTACTTCTGTTCTGCTAGTCAAAAACGGTCTTCAGGTCCATTAAGGAGAAGTCATTCTTTTCTTGTTTAAGTCATAAAAAATTAGCTATTGTTAGGTAAAGATTATAAACCTTCTTTCTTGTGCCCAATCCCATTCTGAATGTCAATTGAAACATCGACAACTTATCTTCGCTGGTCACCCATGCCTGAACCTCGCCAAGATGATCCTTCCAAATGTATTAGATTTGGCATCCCGAGGAGATATGGGGTGGTATGAGCCAGGCTAGTTCCTCTCAACCTTGTTGTAAATTGGCAAAATTATGTCACCCTTCCAAGATCTTGGGAAGGCGTTTTGCTCTACAAATGTGTTATAATAAATGGCTAGGAGAAAGCCCCAGAATTCTTCGAGTTTCCTAAATAATTTTAATGGAATCCAGTCAGGGCCTTGGCTTCTGCCCATTGCCTGTTTCCGAAGGGCTGACACCACTTCTTTATCAGTAAAATGACCTGCAATGGCAAGTGATCCAGATTGAGAACCCATCCATTAAATGCAACTGATGCATTAGCCTTGAATAGGATGCAAAAATGTTGGGTCCAATCCGAGTCCAACACAGTTAACATAAATAAAAGTGCCTTTGTCACAATTCGCACCGCCAGGAGCAGCAGTGGTGGAGGTTGCCGTGACACCTGGGAGAGAGATGCCGGAAGTGCCACTTCAACTCCTGGCACCCCCTGAGGCAATCATGGTATTCCACTCGCAGACAACAGCCAAGAAGAGGCGAGCAGAGCGAGAGGACTGCCAACATGAAAGTAGAGGTTCTGTGCTTCAGCGTCCTCACACTCCTCTAACAGACTCTTGCCCGAGCAAACAGCATTCCTGTGCATTTTAGCTTTCCTGTGAAATTGTCACATTTGTGGCTTTTTGGATTGCTTTTGGATCGCCTCTGGTGTGGGGCTTTTGTTTGAAGTTTGGTTTTGACCCATGCCCTCCTCTGAGCTTCCTTCCTGGATTACCCATACTGGCTTATGGCGACTGGGTGGACAGACTTCTCTGTAGACAGATTGAATTGCTTTTGGACTTCTGTGTTTTTTCTGACCTGGATACTTGACCTGAATGTGTACCTTATATTATGCCCCATTTGCGTTAGGTCCCATTGGACTCATGCCTTTTTCTTTTGGGATCCCACCGGAATCCACTTGCCACTCCTGGTGGATGGACTTGGCAACCGGCCGTTCTCTTGGTCTCTGGACTCCTGAAATGTTGGTGGAGTGGATGGGTACACTAGGTCTCTGGAACATACATAGCCTCTACAATGTGGGGAAAGAAGGGATGTGGTAGTGTTTGATAAGCATTCCAGTTGATAATCCATTCCATCTTTTCTTGCAGCCTGGGAGAGCTGTGTACTGCACTGATGCCTTCCACCGGATTCCTCGCCCCAGGAGCATTATGTGTCATCTGCTTGTGGGGGTGCAGTCCGGACAAAGGACCATAATCCTCCAGTGCCTTTAGACCAGCCCTAAAAAGCCTTGAATCAGAGCTCACTGCAGCCTGCCCCTATATCACCCCAAGCTTCTTCATGTAGAGCTGCCTTCCTGGCTGACATGGCCTGTTTATATGCCTTTTGTGCATTCACAATTTCTGCTCTAGTACTGAAGGGGCTTTCAGTAAAGCAAAAAGACAAGACCTCGCAGGACAACATGTTGGGTCAAACCAAGAGTTCTTAAGCAGTTTTCTCTTTTTCACCCATTAAAAGAAATGATATGACGCCTTGACATATGTTTTCTATATGAATAAATGATGTGGCCCAGGGGAGTAATTGGATCTAATAGATTAATTTTGGATCACATTTCCATCTATGTTTTTCCATCTTAACAGTCTGTACAACATAAGGAATTAACAGTGGGAGGGTATCAAGAGTGGACCGAAATAATTTGAACAAGTATAGCTCTGATCACTAAGGTCTTGCAAAACCCTAATATTTCTGATCAAATCCCATTTTGATGTAGAAACACAAACAAAGATAAGACATCACTATGACAAAAGTTTTAATGAACGCTTATGGCTTGTCTTGAACAGTGTATGTCAACAATTACTTGCCAAACAGACAAATGGGAAATATATCCAATTGGTTTAATCCATTATACACATTTATAAAATCTGAGAATGAATTCTTATTTCATTATGATTGAAAAAAATCATCTATACACAGGTAGTAATTTTAAGAAGAAACTTCATCAACACATACCTCAAGTAAAAACTTCTTACATAATAATTATTATGTGAATACAACAGAACACAAAACAATTCAGCCACGTACAATTAAATTCAGTCACATTATAGAAATACAAAAACTTGAATGTGAAAGTACTACGGCTGGGTATGCAATAAGTCAGAAATTAATTGTCGTTCCTTTTATCCTTGCGCCTGTCCAGTCCAGTCTAGTCTAGAGATTTTCAAAGGGGAGCCCTAATACAGTGTCAAGTACAATATCCAAATACAGAACCAAACAAGCTGAAAACATAGCACACTTTACGTACACGACCAATAAATGTTGCACATGTATCATTAAGTCGTTTTGGCATAGAGCGGTTATTTATTTCAACCATTGCCTTTGTCAGAACCATAATGTGAGTCCAAGTAGTACCCAAATGTCTCATGTATTTGTCGCAAGGAATATGTCCAAACCAGGGACAGCCTGTAACAGAAATATAAATAACAATATTACTAAGGGCGTGTTTGCCAAAAAACAGCAAAACCTAACTGCTGAAGTAACACATTACTTAATAGTAATGGGCTACTAAATATATGTTCTGGCTTCGGTAACCGCTTCATACGAGCAGCACATATCACAATGTCCCAGTATTCTAAACTGGCAATACTGTAGGATAAGGAAAAGAGCCTAATCAGTAAAATTACCCACTTTGGTTCTATAGTAGAATGAACCACCATCTCCTTGAGTCATAGTATTTTTTTAAAAAATAATTGTATTCGTTTTACAACAAACAAAACATAACTTACACTCCCGACATTTTCAGTTACGAGTAACATAGCATACAATACATATTTTCTCCTTTTTGTCTTCCCCCCTCCCTTCCCCTTAAACTCGAGCTCTCCCCCCTATGCCTCTGGCTCCCGTTACTCAGGATTAGTTCTCTTCCTCGTTCTCGGGCGTGTCTTCATCACTGGGGTCACCTTGGGTGTGCCCATGCAACAAGGCTATCATTTGTCTCCATTCCATCAGTGGTCCCACTTCTTCCCCTTCACTTTTATTAGCCGCCTCATAGCATGCCACTGAACCGGCGTCTGCCCATTTTAGGAGGTCCTTCCACCATATCTCTAGTCTGGGTTTATGGGCGGCCTTCCAGCTCATGGCAATTCTCCTTTTTCCCAGGATGTATGCTAAGTCTTGGCCAACATTGCAGGGACCTGTCGTCTCTAACCGGATCCTTTCCCTGCTCGAGACCGGGGAGACTCGTTTCCCGAACGTCGCAGAGGTACCTCAGGACAATGTCGTAGTAGATGTTTCGATGATCCGCAGTACATACAAAGACCCTGGTCCTTTCGTCCCTTTCGTTCTTCTGGAGTTAAAGGACCTCTAGCTGCCCCTATCTGCATAGGTTCCTCTGTTTGTGTGCGACTAGGAGGACTTCCCGTGGACATGGGTTTACATACATGTCTCAAGTTGCGCGGCCTGCTGAAACCCCCCAACATGCATGCCCATATAGATTCCACATCTAATTTAATTCCCTTTTCAGATGTGTTTAATTTCCCCCCAGAACTTCCCCACCTCTGGGCATGCCCAGAACATCCCTGCTCCCTCCTCTCCATACTTGGGGCATTTTTGTGCTTCTGCGTTTCTGAATTTTGCTATCATATGGGGGGTCATGTATGCTCTGTGGATAACGTACAGTTGGATCTGTTGTAACCTGGCATTTCTAGACACCTTCTTGTGGTATCTTTGGGCCCTCTCCCATTGTCCATCCTGCATGGTCTCTCCCGCCTCCTCCTCCCAGTCTCGCCGCAGTTTGAGCGGCTCTTTTCCCACTCTTGACATTGTTAATTCGTATATCCTGGATATTTCATGCCCTCCCTCCGAGATGTCATGCATCATTTCAATGGCTGTATCCGGCTGCTCTGCTAGCGCTATTTCGTACCATGTTTCTTTCACCCTTTTAACTATTCTGCTATATGTGATATGCTGTCCCGCATGTACCCCGGTTCTGTACATTATCGTTTGAAAATCCAGAGCCTCCCCCTCTTGCCAGATATCCCCTAGGGTAGCCAGGCTCACTGGCTCCCAATATTTCCGGATCCCTTCTCATAGTTAGTTCAAAAAACATAATGGGAAAATACCAGGAAGGAAAGCTTTTATCTACTCGCCCACCTATTTTCAAAAGTAGTGGTCTCTTCAGAGTAGTCAAAGGTGCTATTGCCAGGCCAACAACATAGATGCCTACCACTCACAGATCTAAAACTCAACTCTCTCAGCCACGTGTGAAATTGTAGCCCCGTTGAGCCAACATTTCTGGCCTGGGTATGTGTCACGGTTTGCCCGTGGAAATTGTGGCATAGATGGCGGCTGCTCTTAGCCTTTGCGATTTCAGCAGTAACGCTCTAGCCTTTCCAAGGCATGAGCATTTAAGGCGGCCACGCCCCCTTCCTGTTGCGCTGCAACTTGTCCTCTTAGTACTCGTTGTGCTTTCCTAGCGTTTGCCGTGCCCCGCATCTCTCTCCTTGTATTTTTCCTCCAGCCTTCTTAGCCCTTTGCTCCTGTCCTCCCGTTTCCTTTCTTACCCTTCAGGTACCACTACTTTTGTTTCCTATCATCTGCTTTCCCTGCGTCTTTAGTGCTTTCTGGGTTTCCTTTCACTTTTCTCCTCCTTTTTTCCCTTCGCTCGCCGCTGCTGCCCGATTCAGTCGGCGCTTTCCTGGTTCTATCCTGTGTCCTGTACTGTCTGTACACGGCGGTTCTGCTTACCTTTCTCTTTGTAACAGGCTGTTTTCTATACTCTTTCAGCCCCGAACTTACCTTCGGTTCCATGCTGTTCCTTCTACCCTTTCCTCCTGCTCCTTTCTGAGTTTGTTATTCTTTCTGGGTTCTGTTCTACCCTGGCTCATTTTACTTACCGAAGGTCCTCTTGTTTCCTCTCTCCATTCTTTCTGTTCAGCCATTTCTTCCCATAGCTTCTCTTTACGGGGAACTCTCTTTTGTAGTTCTTGTTGTACACTACAGTTTAGGATTCCTTCTCTCCTTAATGGAGTGGTTATACCTACTATTGCCGCAGCAGTGGCAAGTATCTCCTTTTTGTTCCACGACCAAGTTCAAGATAAGCAGCATACTCAAGCCCTCCATCTGCTGATCCGCATCTACCTAACAGGGTTTTTTGTGCCTTCAACGACTTTTTCCCTGATATTGGGACCCGCTCCCTTGGGTCCGCCTGGCGGTAGTTTACCTCGTCAAGGTGGCCTCAGGTGGAGAGCATCCTTATCTCAACGAACGGAGGAGGACAAGAAAGAACCTAGAGGCAGAGGAAGCTCAGAAGTCTCACAAGAAGGAAAAAAGAAAAGAGAAAGAACCCATTAGAGACCACGCTCCGGAACTCTCAGTTGAGAAGACACAGGGGGACGTAACCGCGGATTGTGACAGCTTGCAGCGCCAAACGACACCCATGGCTTCCCTTGAACAATTCCAGGAGATGGTGAATGCCATCCAGAGCCTTCAAGCTGAAGTCCAGATTCTGCGAACAGAAAACTTATCCTTAAAGCAGCAGGTGACTGCCAGGGATGAATCACGTGGTAACTTACCCCCCCTAGTGTTCTCCTTTGGCAAATATGATAGTGACCCTAAATTATTGAAGGAGTTCTTGGATGCCCGCACGGTTTATTTCACCTTCCGCCCCAAGACCTACGAACTGGACCGAGCCAAGGTGGGGTTTTTGGTATCCAATCTGACGGGGAATGCCTTGGCCTGGGCAACACCTTTAATCACTCAGAATGATCCAGCCATTAATGACTTTCTTCAATTTACGCAACTGCTGAAGTCCAGATTTGGACGCCCAGAGGTCCAATACTCCGCCTATGAGGCCCTCCTTGATATCCAACAGGGGTCACAGGACGTCCAGACCTATGCCTCATCCTTCAGTAAATTGGTTACCGAGGCTGACTGGCCAGACTCTGCCCAACAGACCCTGTTTCGCTGAGGTCTACATGAAGACCTAAAAGATGAATTAGCGAGAGTAGCTCGACCGTCATCTTTCCAGGAATTGGTTACACTCACCCTCCAGCTGGAATATCGTTTGCAAGAAAGGAGACAAGAAAGACGAAGAACCAGAATACCCCTTTCCTCCGGAATGTCCACGGGAAGTCCTCCTAGTCGCACACAAACAGAGGAACCTATGCAGATAGGGGCAGCTAGAGGTCCTTTAACTCCAGAAGAACGAAAGGGACGCAAGGACCAGGGTCTTTGTATGTACTGCGGATCATCGAAACATCTACTACGACATTGTCCTGAGGTACCTCTGCGACGTTCGGGAAACGCGTCTCCCCGGTCTCGAGCAGGGAAAGGATCCGGTTAGAGACGTCAGGTCCCTGCAATGTTGGCCAACTTGACATTCCTCCTGATGATCATTGCCTAATGATATTTGCAGTCTCTCTAACCTTTGGGGCAAATCTGACTTTTGAAACACTGGCCCTGTTAGATTGTGGAGCCGCGGGCAATTTTATCGACACCCAGTGGGCACAGGAGCATCGCATTCTCCTCCTCCAAAAGAACAGTCCCATTCCTGTGGAGGGTATTGATGGTTCTCCGTTGACATCAGGGCCCATTACTCAAGAAACCGGTCCTGTCGGTATGAACCTGTTACGACATCAGGAATGGCTTTCTTTCGATGTCATCAGAGCGGCGCATTTCCCTGTGATACTGGAAATACCATGGTTACGCCGATATAATCACTAACTGCACCATCGATTCCGTCCTACTGTCAACAGTTTGCTGATATTTTTGAAGATAAATTACCTCGAACACTGCCTCCTCACCTAGCAGAGGACTGTAACATAGATCTTAAGCAGGGTGCTTCGGTACCTTTTGGCCACATGTGTCCCTTCTGGAAAGAAAGGCGCTCAAGGAATACTTAGAAGCCAACTTGCAAAACGGACTCATTCGGGAGTACCAGTCCTCGGCGGGAGCCTCTATGTTCTTCATTCCAAAGAAAGGAACCACCGATTTACGGCCATGTATAGACTATCGCGGCCTCAATAGCCAGACGATACGCAACCATTATCCTATGCCATTAATCAAGGAAGTCCTTGAAGCGGTTGAGGGAGCCAGCGTATTCACCAAACTAGACTTGCGTGGGGCTTATCATCTGTTAAGAATCCAAAAAGGCGATGAATGGAAGACCGCCTTCCGCACACCACTAGGCCATTTTGAGTACAGAGTGATGCCTTTTGGCCTTGTGAATGCCCCGGCTATAGTCCAACGTTTTGTTGACAAGATTTTTTCAGACCTGTTGTATTCATCAGTAGTGGTATATCTCGATGACATCCTGACCTTCTCCAGATCGCCTAGGGAACATTGTAGACATGTCACAGCGGTGCTGCAAAGGCATAGAGACAATCAGCTGTTGGTGAAACCTGAAAAGTGTTCCTTTGAGGTGTCCTCAATTTCCTACTTAGGGTTCATCCTCTCCACGGAAGGCGTCCAGATGATCCTGAGAAGGTTAAGGCAGTTTTACAATGGCCAACCCCGAAGAACGTGAAGGACATCCAGCGATTCCTGGGTCTGGCCAACTTCTATAGAAGATTCATTCCTAACTTCTCAGAAATTATATTGCCCATCACTCTGTTGCTGAAGAAAGGGAATTGATTTGAATGGAATCACAAGGCAGACCAGGCCTTCCAGCTGCACAAGAAGTCTTTTACTACAGCCCCCATCCTGATTCAACCGAATCAGTCATTGCCCTGTATAGTGGAAACTGATGCCTCTGGAGGAGCCTTAGGTGCGGCTTTACTGCAAGAAGGAGAAGACGGAGAGGAACACCCAGTGGCGTATTATTCCAGAACGCTCACTCCTAGTGAGAGAAATTACTCAGTTCTTGAAAAGGAACTTCTGGCCATTCGCCAAGCCTGCATTGAATGGAGACATTTACTGCAGGGATCAATCCATCCCTTTCTGGTTCGCACAGATCACCGTAATCTAAAGGTATTGCAACAGATGGAATGCCGCAATTCCAGGCACGCACGTTGGGCATACTTCTTCTCTGAATACAACTTCGAAGTCACTTACCTACCTGGGAAAGAGAATGTGCTGGCAGATGCAGAGACATGAAACGGTTCTGTCCGTTAAAAGATTTCTTGGTACCATCAATTCTTTCCTACAGGAAGTGGAACAGGCCTCTACGGTGACAATGAGTCCCCCACAACAATTGCCTGACCTGGAAAGGAGAGGCCCTTTCTACTTCTATCAGGGTAGATTGTTCCTTCCCAGGAAGGACCTTCAGATACAAGCCATGTCTTGGTGTCACGACCTTCCCTCGGCTGGCCATAAGGGTCAAGTAGCCACACTAGATCTACTTTTAAGACAATTTTGGTGGCCAACCATATACCAGGATACCAAGGAGTATGTGGCCGGGTGCTCGGTGTGTGCCTCCAATAAATATTCAGTGTCTAGACCAGCTGGTCTCCTTCAACAAGAACCATTACCGTCCCAGCCTTGGGAACGAGTATCTACCGACTTTATTGTGGATCTACCATCCTCTTTGGGGTATACAGCAATCATGGTTACGGTAGATTCATTGAGTAAATTGGCACATTTCTCTCCGCTGCCAGGCTTTCCTTCTGCTCCAGAAGTGGCTGCGATACTCCTGAGAGACGTGGTCAGGCTACATGGCTTGCCCCGTAGCATTATTTCAGACAGAGGTACACAATTTACCTCACGGTTTCGGTCCGCCATGTGTAAATCTTTAGGTATTAAACGATCCCTCTCTTCTGGCTTTCATCCACAGAGCAACGGACAAACGGAACTTTAAATGCCACCTTAGAACAGTATCTCCGTTGTTTTTGTAGTCAGCAGCAAGAAAGGTGGGCGACATATCTCTCCATGGCCGAGTTCACCAGTAACAACTCAAAGCATTCCGCTACTGGTGTTAGTCCCATTTCTTTTCACCTATGGGTATCATCCCAGACACATACCTTACATCGGATTGCCCTCCACTACAGTGCCATCAGTCGATAAACGTCTTGAGGATTTGAGGTGCATTCAGAAAGATGCAACAATGAAATTGGAAGCCAGTAGAACCAAATACAAGAGACACGCTGACCGCAAGAGAGCACCCAATCCTAGTTGGTCTCCAGGTACAAGGGTATGGCTGCCCACTAAGTATCTCCCTCGGTGGACGCATGCAGGAAAGTTCACAGCCCGCTATATTGGTCCTTACCCAATCGAGTCCCAAGTCAACCCAGTGGCCTTTCGCTTGAAATTACCACCATGCCTCAAGAAGATTCATCCGGTATTCCATACCTCCCTTCTGAAGGAGTATAAACCTGATTCCTTTGGCTGCAAAAGATTCCGTCCTGCTACCTACTCGGACCCGAATCCCGAAGAGTATGAGGTTGAGAGACTGGTAGATTCTCGATACAAACATGGTATCCTCCAATACTTAGTGCTTTGGAAAGGATATCCGCAAGAGGAACGTACCTGGGAGCCAAGGAGCCATATTCACGCCCCAAGATTGCTCAGACGTTTTCATCGTCTTCACCCAGGGAAACCCGGAGGGGTCCCGATGAGGAGGGGGCATGCTGTCACGGTTCGCCCGTGGAAATTGTGACACAGATGGCGGCTTTTCTGAGCCGTTGCAGATTCAGCAATAATGCTCAAGCCTCTCCGAGGCGTGAGCATTTAAGGCGGCCACGCCCCCTTCCTGTTGTGCTGCAACTCGTCCTGTTAGTACTCGTTGTGCTTTCCTAGCGTTTTGCCATGCCCCGCATCTCTCTCCTTGTATTTCTCCTCCAGCCTTCTTAGTGCTTTGCTCCCATCCTCCCGTTTCCTTTCTTACCCTTGAGGTCCCACTACTTTTGTTTCCCGTCATCTGCTATCCCTGCGTCTTTAGCGCTTTCTGGGTTTCCTTTCACTTTTCTCCTCCTTTTTTCCCTTCGCTCGCCGCTGCTGCCCGATTCGGTCAGCGCTTTCCTGGTTCTATCCTGTGTCCTGTACTGTCTGTACACGGCAGTTCTGCTTACCTTTCTCTTTGTAACAGGCTGTTTTCTATACTGTTTCAGCTGTGAATTTACCTTCGGTTCCATGCTGTTCCTTCTCCCCTTTCCTCCTGCTCCTTTCTGACTTTGTCATACTTTCTGGGTTCTGTTCTACCGGTGGCTCATTTCACTTACCGAAGGTCCTCTTGTTTCCTCTCTCCATTCTTTCTGTTCAGCCATTTCTTCCCACAGCTTCTCTTTACAGGGAACTCTCTTTTGTAGTTCTTGTTGTACACTACAGTTTAGGATTCCTTCTCTCCTTAACGGAGTGCTTATACCTACTATTGCCGCAGCAGTTGCAAGTATCTCCTTTTTGTTCCACGACCAAGTTCAAGGTAAGCAGCATACTCAAGCCCTCCATCTGCTGATCCACATCTACCTAACAGGGATTTTTGTGCCTTCATCGGCTTTTTCCCTGATATTGGGACCCGCTCCCTTGGGTCCGCCTGGCGGTAGTTTACCTCGTCAAGGTGGCCTCAGGTGGAGAGCGTCCTTATGTCTACGAACGGAGGAGGACAAGAAAGAACCTAGAGGCAGAGGAAGCTCAGAAGTCTTACAAGAAGGAAAAAAGAAAAGAGAAAGAACCCATTACAGACCACGCTCCGGAACTCTCAGGTGAGGAGACACAGGGGGATGTAACTGCGGATTGTGACAGTATGTTAAGTGTCAAGTCCTCTGATCCATCTAGAGATTAGGATCCAGCCCATTCCCAAGTTTAACAGTGAAACACCCACCTCCCGACCCCCCATCTCAGTATGCACTAGCTACCTCCTTTAGTCATGTGGCGTAAGAAACCCCCATGACCCTATGTAATTCCCAAAGTGTGAGGGTTTCCTTGGTTTTCTGTGAACTGTTATACAAATTTCCCACATAAACATTAAGGTTTTCTTTATCCCTACTTAATCAAAAGAACTGCTTGTTTATGTACTAATTGTGGATCACAGTACTTCTAGCTGCCAACGTGGACTTAATAAAAAAAAATATGTTTTAAGATGTAGGTTTCAATTTTGAACATTTATCTTTCCATCCAAAATCCAAAAGAAATAATTATGAAAACATCAAGTTTCCAAAACATGAAAAAGCCAGTGTCCATTGAATCCAATAATGGCCAACCTTTCTCTCTATAGACCCATGTTTCGTCAGTTGTCCATAAGAAGAAAGATAATTAAGACGTTTGCACTCTCATTCACTAAACCCTTCCTAGGAATTATCCTTGACTATCCCCCCAAAATTTCATTTAAAAACTGAATAGTCGCTATAATCAAAGGTCGAGATTCACCCACAGTGATCCAAGCCCAGATGGCTTCAGCATCTCCCATGCATCTACTATCAATCCGATTGGCAGTTTATCTTGTACAGATCTCCGTTAGTCCTGAACAAAATAAAACAAAATGTTTTAATGTTTCTGTATTTTCCTGCCGATTGCAGAATCTACATTTTTAATTAGGGCTTGTCCATATGGTTTTAGAATTTGCCTTGTCACGATGTTAAAACGGAATCTCATGAATTGAGATGTATACCATTCAGAAGGAAAAAGTCTGAGATACTCGGGCACAGAGTCGTATGCCTTTGTATCATTCATCATGTGACTTTGACGAACATACAACCCCCTTACCCAGCGGTGTAACAAGATATTCGGGGGCACCCCTGTAAACCATGCTGAGGGGACCCCCTAACTCAGCAACAAATCACAGGTCACGCCACACTCTGGGCAGGCCTAGATTACCACGCATGCGCAATATGCACGTTCTGCTGCAGGGGTACGCCGCACACTGCACTAAGAGAAAGATATAAATATGTATTTTAATGCATTATACAGCACACTTTCGGAGAAAAACTGGTTAAAAGGCCAAAGCGTTTGCAATTGTTTTGTAGGGTAACACCAATCTAAAAATCCTATACATGCAAGTCACCAACAGTGCACAGGAACATTTATGTGTTAATTAATATAATGCATTGCTATTAAAAATGCCATGCCACAATGAAAACATGTCCAACTAGCTGCACAATGTAGACCAGTCTAGGCATGTAATAACATATTACAGAAAAAGCATGCCAAGCCACATTTAGACGTACCTAGACTGATTGCCAGTCGAAGCAATGACACTTATCATGGTTATTTTATCACAGACACTCAGAAAAAAATACAATGCAGCAGTAAGAAACGGCTAGACTGGCAGCACGCAAATGCCTGTGTAGCCAGGTAATTACACTTAGCATTACTGCTTGATCAGAGATGCGCAGTTCAAAAAAAGTCAAGACAAACTAAGAAATCACTAGACTGGCTGCACCGAAATGCCTCTCTAGCCACTAATATCACATAGCAATCCTGCTTAGCCTGGACATGGATGACCATTATTATTTATCACACAATCCCCATCCCACCCCTTCAAACCTCCCACATATTCTCTCTCCCTCCCACCCCTTCCCCCAACCCCCACAGTCAGCTTCTTAGCACAGAATTACCTCCATGTCCCTTTTCCTTGTCCCAGTGCTTACATATGGGGCTCGGTGCATCAAAGGTAAGTACTGAGATGAGGAAGAGTGGGACTAGGAGTAATGAAGATTACAGGTAACTAAGCCAGACATTACATCCATGTCCCTCTACCTCATCCCAGTACTTGTGTATGAGTCAAAGTGCCTCATACACAAGTAATGGGACGAGGAAGAATAGGACTATGAGTAATGAAGATTACCAATAAGTAGCCAAAGGATTAAACACAAGTAGTGGCGCAACAACGTTGGGCTGCCTGGGCTTCAACCACCCCTTGACATTTTTGGCTGTATTGACTCGACCTGGCAGACCTACAGAGCCGTTGCCGGACAGAACAGGACACAGATTCTTAAATGGCACCTGGGTTTCGCTGTTAACAAAGGCTCAGAAATTACTAACATAAAGCATTTCACTTTATTACTTCAATTGAAATGCATAATTGTTTAGGCAATGAAAATCCTGATGTGGGTTGTGTACTTGCATGCCAGGGAAGTGATTGGAAGGATAGATAGGGGACAGGAGACTGCTTATTCTCACAGCAGGCCATAAGTGGGTGCTTTCAGACTTAAAGGAGAGAGTTAACTGCTTGTAACATTGAAGCTGCACTAGAATAGTCTCATTAGAATGCATTAAGAAGTTAGATGCCCTACAGAAATAAGTTTTCCCCTCCCCCACTGCCCATGAAGTTAGCATCTCTCCCAACATTTGCAAAACCATGAAATGTAGATTTTGTTGCGCCACTGAACACAAGCACACACATGCACACCCAGCCACCCATACATTTAAGTGTGTACCCTTTCACCATACAGACACATTTAGGCATCCACCGATACATTTAAGTGTGTACTCTTTCACCATACAGGCACACTCAGGAAGCCACCCATACATTTAAGTGTGCACCCTTTCACCATACACTCACACAGACAGCCACATATGCATTTAAGTGTTCACCCTTTCACCTTACACTCACACACGCACACGTCATGGGGTTGAGGGGAGCCCTATTACTTCAAAAAGAAATGGTTTATTTTTCAAGTCACTCCGACTTCATCAAGAAATTATTTGTTTTTGAAGTCATTGAGTTCCCCTACCCCATGACATGCAGGCCTCCAGCCTAGAGGCTTCCATGTCATTGCATGGGGGAGCCCTCCGACTCCAAAACTAAATAATTTCTTTTTGTAGACGCTCTGCCTTCATAAAGAAATGATTTCTGTTACGCTGTAACAGAAATAATTTCTTTATGAAGGCATAATGACATTTAATAAAAAAACATTTTTTTTTTAGTCCAAGGGGGCCCCTTCCCAGGACATGTGGTGGTGGGGCCCGTTGCACCGCAGGTGCTGCGGGGTCCACATTAGGCCAGTGCCCTTACCCTCTGAGTTTAGATCCAATTATCTTCCTTCAAAAGTTTCTTGACTTTCTCGGGTTTAGTCGGAGAGAATCCAAAAATGTAACCAAGGAATCGATCTTGGCTAATCACATTTTCCCCCGTTGGTCTGAAAGTTTATTGTTCTTCTATTACTTGTCTTGTATTAGGATTGAATAAGGCACAGGTTTGGAGACCAGTACACATTTTCTGAATAGAGATAGCGTCTTCCAGACGTGTTGGCATACATAGATGTCAGCCCCAGCTCATGTCTAACCACTGCTATCGGGATGTTTTGAGGCAATCTCAGAACCTTCCGCCAAAAGAAAGCTTCCAGATTGCCCCAAATTTTCCACAGAGTAAATGTTCAAGCCTCTGCGTCATAGGTCAAAGAGGCCACAACCTTGGATTTGTAAAAGGCCAAGATCGAGAGGTTGGAAAATCTATAATATTTCTTGTAGATCAGTCAGGCCTGGGCCGTTAGGGCTTTAACTTTTGTCTTTAACTGCAGCTGGTGAGGTATATCTACCAAAATGGAGTTTATCGGTATACCAAGGTATACTACTGAGGCAACCTGGGAGAGGATCTCATTCCCTAAGTACCATTTAAATCTTACTTTCTGTTTGCCCTTACTGGAGGAAAAGACTACAATGTTGGTTTGGCAATGTTTATCTGTAAGCCATTCTTTTGCATGTATTTTTGCTGATCTATAAGCGCTCTCTGAAGACCTATGGGTGTTTGAGCCGTGAGGACTACATCATCAATGCGTGGTATTTTTTGACCGTTGATCTGCGGGGGGAAGTATTACCCTGAGTTTTCCAATTTTTTAGGTCTGCCAAGAAGAAATTAAATAAAGTAGGTGCAAAAGGGCATCCCTGCTTTAGCTCTCGATATGTGTGGATTTCTTTTTTTAGGGTTCCCTGGTTGTTCAGTCTAATTTGGATTTAGAGGAATAGAGGGCCTAAAGTCCAATATATCATTAGGGCAGTTTCCAGCGTACATTTTTGCCCAAAATAAAGTCTTATCCACCATGTCAAATGCTTCCTCAGGTCTATGAAGGCAAGGTATATTTTAGTTTGCGTTGTTAAGGAACTGGCCTTTAGAAGGTTTTTTGTAAACAAATTTAGCTCTGTCCCGACTCCTGGGACAAACACAGATTGTCGTGGGTCAAAGCTATTGGTGTCTTCTATCCACTTTCTCAGTGGTTTTAATAGCAGGGCCGCAAAGAGTTTACCCAACACATCCAGGAGGGCGATATGCTGATAGTTTGAAGGATTCGTCCTAATGCCCTTTTTGAAGATTGGCACAATAATAGCTCTTCTCCAAGATCTAAGAATATGGGTGAAAAAGTCGAAGATGAACGGAACCCAAGCGTCTCAGGTTCTTTATCATAGAGTTTGTTAATCCGTCCGGTCCCAGTGCGTTTGATGCAATCGCTTTCTTTATGAGGATCTCCAGGTTAAGTCTGTCTATCGGAATGGTCGAAGGATGGTTCAACTCGTTCCTCAGTTCCATTGAGATGCACAATCCCTTCCTATACAGATCTCTATAGAAGTCACTCCAGGCCTTCTCTGTCACCACATTAATTAGGGCAGATCGGTTGGAAGTAGTTACGTTGTATAGCCTTTGCGTGATCTGTCTGGTGTCCTTCTGTGAGCATGGCTTCTGCATCCTTTTGAATAATGATTGCCTTATATCCATGAAGCCAGTTTCTGTATCTTGTTCTTCACTTTTTCAGGAGCGGGAAACGGGCTTTGATTTCGAGCTTCCTTATCACTCTCAGGTCTTTATTAAGCAGTTTCCTCTCATGTTACATCTTTTCGTCGTCCACATGAAGCGAGTGGAGGTTTCCTCCCACTTTAACTGTTCTGGTGAATTCCAACAGTAAGGGAACCTAGTTTATGTCAGCTCTTTCTTCCCATTGTTTTACAAAGCCATCTAGCAATGTAGGAAAATCCTGGAATTGCAATTTTAAACATGTTTTTGTATTATTAGCAGCCACCCTCGGACACCACCGCTCCTCTTTGCTGTCGTTATTTTCTCTCACATGTTAACTTCGGGAGGTTGTGATCGCTAGCTTCTTTATTAATGATCTCCATCACGTTATGTCTCCCAGTATGCCTAGCGAGACAAATATGTAAACAAAATACGAAGAATGGATGACATTTGACCACTTCACCTTTGCTGGTTGGTCTCCTTTCGTTTGTCCATTCAGCAAGTAAAGATCTTTAGAATGCATTGTTCTGAGCCATGCTGCGGCGCGTTTCATACGTCCAGTCGTATGCTCCTCATCTTCATCGATTATGATTCCTCTTTCGTCAATGCATGGGATGTTTACAGCTCCTCCCAGTATGATGAATATATCCTCATGCATTCCAACAAAGACGTCTGGGGCTACAGTTGTCTGGTGTATCAAAGGAGCTGTTTTTATCATCACAGGGTTCCATTAGACATTTATTATTAGACCCCATATGTGCCCTTTGCTTGTATAATTTTTTAATGTCACATATATCATTTGCAGGAAGAGATTTGGGTTGTGAACCCTAGATACTTCAATGCCAATACCGTTCTTCATTAAGGTTAGTAGGCCGGCTGAGGATCTACCTTTCCCGTCACCGTAGGCTTGATTTAAGTGGGAGCAATAGCCATCTAGGTTTAGGGGCAGTCTCAGCCATGTCTCTTGAAGGCATATTATATTTCCCCTAGCAATATCCTTGTCTGTTATCAAATGTTTATGTTCTCTCGTATTACAAAAAAGAAAAGCCGAGTGTCCATGACTTATTTCGTTCTTAGTGAGTATGCCTGTTTTGAGCCATGGTAGTATCATGATTTGTGTTGTCTGTCCATCATTATAGGATTTAGCTTCTATTTGTCTTTCTTTGCGGACAGTTTTTCTGTTGGTTTTAAAAGACACCTTGAGGGATCCCTTTTGGCTCTTTTTAATAAGGGTGTGTTGATCACCAATCTTATCCCGCACAATGTTTCCATTCTCTGATGGATTGCTGTTCTGACTTGAGTGTCGTGTAGACCGATGAGACCTCCGTCCCCAAGTGACGCACAGGGGAACAAAATAGAAACCCGCTGTGCGACTCTTGAGGCCACAGGTGAGAGATGTCTTCCCAGATCCACGGAGCCTCTGGAACACTGATGCTGCTGTCAAGAAGGAATGAGGTTAAGCACCAGGCAATCACAATACAGACAGGTAAACAAAAGAATCTAAAGTGTCTTACCTATCTGGTGTAATGGAGACCCAGGTAACCTAGTAGGGAGGTTCGAGGCTCAAAAAGATACAGCGGTCCCTGGAGTGGTAGAACCGCAGGTAAGCGTGGATACTGGTAGGCCACCTGTAAGACAGGGCTTGACTTGGGCGTAGAAGTACAGCAAGGATTCCAGGGATGATCCAAAGACAAGTCGAGATGCAGTCCAAAAATCCGGCAACAGGTAAACAGTTCCGAGCAAAGGTACAAAGGGGTGTCCAAGAGAGTCCAAGATAGAGTTCCGTGGTCGAGGTAGCAAGGAGCAAGTAGAAACGCCAAACAGGGTCCGAAGCCAGCTGAGAAGCAATGATCGACCTGCCTCCCAGTACTTTATACTGTGTGTCCCTGGGTCATGTGACGTCTACCAAGATCACGTGAGGAACGCCACACTGTATCACGTGACCGACGTGATGACGTATCGCCGTCCCTTCTGCGATACAACCTCCAAGGCAGTTGCCAATGCAGGAAAGGTTGTAAGCGAGCCCGTACACCCAAGAAGGAACAGTGTTTTCGGTTCTGTGGGATCACCGAATCCCTTGAGCCTCGAAGCTGGGGTGGAGGTGTTTGGGGAAGGTGAGCAGTGTTCTGATGTGGGGAGGCCTGATGTGCTAAGGATCGCCTAACATAGCCCCTCCCCAACGGCCCACGACCCCGTGGGCAGGATGGATGGTCCAAATGGAAACGGGCTACCAAGCGAGGGGCATTCAGGTCAGAGGTGGAAACCCATGAACGTTCCTCCGGGCCGTAACCCTTCCAATCTACCAGGTACTGGATCCCTCCCCTAAACCACCTGGAGCCCAAAATGGCCGACACCTCGAAAACATCAGGAGAGGACAAGGACACCGGCGCAACAGGGGTACGAAGACGGACAGAGTCGGGGCAAGGTTTGAGGAGGGAAACATGAAACACAGGATGGATGCGCCAAGAGCTGGGAAGCACTAGACGGAAAGCCACCGGATTAACAACCTTTGAGATCACATAGGGACCGACAAAGCGAGGCAGCAATTTCCGACAACCCACTAGGCGAAGATGACGGGAAGACAACCAGACCCTGGAACCCACCCCCAGAGGGGGAGCAGCCCGACGTTTGCCATCCACACGGGCCTTCATAGCAGCCTTTGCTTCAGTGAGATAAACCACTGTACTAGCGTGTAAGGCAGAAAGATCCCTAAGACATGTCGTGGCCGCAGGGTTCGCAGAACCAGAAGCATCAGGGACCGGCAAGACCTTGGGATGCTGGCCATAGAGGGCATAAAAGGGAGAATAACCAGTGGCTGAATGAGCCGCATTATTATATGCGAACTCCGCAAGCCGCAAAGCGGCCAACCAAGAGGTCTGATGTTGCAATATAAGGCAACGAAGGTATTGTTCCATAGATTGGTTTGTCCTTTCGGTTTGTCCATCGGTCTCAGGATGGTAGGCCGAAGAATACCTGGTATCAATGCCCAATAGCTTCGTCAGGGATCTCCAAAACCGAGAGGTGAACTGTGACCCTCGATCCGATATAATGACCGAAGGAAGGCCGAATAGCATGAACACATGTTCAAAAAACAAATCCGCTAATACAGGAGCCGAAGGGATACCTTTGCAGGGAACAAAACGGGCCATTTTAGTGAACGTGTCCACCACCACCCAGATGGAGTCGAAGCCCTTCGACTTGGGGAGATCAGTAACGAAATCCATCGTCAACGTATGCCAGGGCCTGGGAGGTACCGGAAGCGGAAGCAACAACCCAATAGGTCGACCCCTTTGATGTTTAGCCTGAGCACATACTGCGCATGATCTAACGTAACATTCTACATCGCGCTTCATAGAAGGCCACCAACACCAACGCTTGAGAAGATCTAAAGTGCGCTCTTGTCCGGGGTGAGCGTTAAAGGGAGCGTCATGAGACCACTCAAGGGCCAGATTACGTGTGTCAGGGGTGGGAAGGAACAGGCATTCATGTACGAACGGTAATCCATCAGAGAACACTGGGTCCCATTCTCGCAACTGGTCAGAATGATCGCTAGTCCAGGATCGAACCGAGTCTATCAGTGACAATGAGGGAGTACAGAGACAAATCACATGACTCTTTCCGAGAACAGTGTCGGGGAATATAGGCAATTGGACCCCCCCCCGGGGAACTTGACAAGGCATCTGCCTTCCCATTTGCCGTTCCAGGACGGTGCATAATACGGAAGTCAAAGGAGGAAAAGAAAAGATGCCATCGGACCTGTCTGCTATTAATGCATTTCAGAGAGGCCAAATCCTGTAGGTTCCGATGATCGGAGTATACTGTGATAGGATATTTAGCCCCCAGAAGATGATGACGCCAAACACGGAAAGCGTCCATGACAGCCAAGAGTTCTTTTTCCGTAACGGTATAATGAGACTCAGTACTGGAAAACTTACGGGAGTGGTATGCCACTGGATGTAATTTGCCTGTATTAGGACATGTTTGTGACAGTACCGCCCCGAGGGCAAAGGAAGAGGCATCTGCCTCGACTATGAACGGAAGATCCGGATTGGGATGTTGGAGTACCGGTGCGGTAGTGAAGGCGGTCTTCAAAGTCTCAAAAGCCTCCTGCTGTTCTCTCTGCCACTGATATGGTACCCGAGGACTAGTCAGGGCCGTGAGTGGGGCTACAATCGTGGAAAAGGAAGAGATGAAACGCCTATAGAAGTTGGCGAATCCTAAAAAGGCCTGCAAGGACTTGAGTGTTTGAGGTACTGGCCAATCTAAGACTGCTTTGACCTTAGACTCGTTCATGGATAACGCCCCAGGGGTGATGTGGAAACCCAAAAACTCAACAGAGGTCTTATAGAACTGACATTTCTCAGGTTTGGCAAATAAGGAATGTTTGCTTAAACGGGTTAATACTTCTCGGACGTGTTTTACATGGTCATCCAGATCACGAGAGAAGATCAGGATGTCGTCCAAATACACAACCATGTATACATCCAGAATATCCCTGAAAATGTCATTCATGAATCGTTGGAACGTGGCCGGGGCGTTACATAAGCCAAAGGGCATGACAAGATATTCGTACAAGCCATAACGAGTACAGAAAGCAGTTTTCCACTCGTCTCCCTCTCGAACGCGTACCAAATTGTATGCGCCGCGTAGATCAAGTTTGGTAAAAATGGAAGCATGTGTCAAATGATCTAAGAGTGGAGTGATTAACGGGATGGGATACCTATCCTTCTTGGTGATCGCGTTAAGACGCCGATAATCCACACAAGGACGTAAATCCCCCTCCTTCTTGGGTACAAAAAAGATAGGACTTGCCGCTGGTGAAGTGGAGGGGCGGATGTGTCCTAAACGCAGGGCGTTCTGTACATATTCTTTTAACACCAGTTCCTCCGAAGGAGACAAAGAGTAGATCCTGCCCGAAGGAACAGTGGAATCAGGAAGCAATTCGATTGGGCAGTCATAAGTTCTATGTGGAGGAAGTACCTCAGACGAGCCTCGATCGAAAACCGATTCGAAAGCCAGATATTCTGGCGGAATCCCAGACACCAACCCCCCAACAGTATGGGACTGTATGACTTCTGGATCGTCAACCGTCCGTGTGAGTTGTGCTAGGGCTCCCAAGACCCGAGAGGGTGTGTCAGGGGCTTGATGGATCGGGAGACAATAATTCTGACAAATATCGGACTCAAAGAGTACAGTGCCTGCTTGCCAATTGATCAATGGATTATGTTCACGTAACCAGGGAATCCCTAGTATGATACCGAATTGAGGTGCGGTGATCAAATCAAAACTTAAGGTTTCTGTGTGTATGTCCTGTATGTTCAACAAGAGGGGTGCAGTTTGATGTCTAACAGGACCAGAAACCAACGCGGAGCCGTCTACGGCTTGGACATGTTCCGGTCGTGTTTTTACCACTAAGGGTAGATTGAGGGAATGGGCCAAATCAATATCTATGTAATTACCAGTGGCACCGGAATCAATAATGATATTGACTGCATGTAGAAGGCCAGTAGAGGGACATAGAGTAGCCTTTACGGAGATGGGTTGAACGCGAGCAAAGGAAAGAGGGGTTCCCGGAGAAGATGATGGGACACTCGACCTGGTCTCCGGTTCTAAGGTCGAGCCATCCGAAAAACCTGACTCTTCTTGGGACGTCGAGGACACTCTTTCACGAAATGTCCAGTGGTGCCACAGTAAAAGCACGCATTATCAACCCTTCTACGTTCCCTCTCAAATGTTGTAATAGGACTGCGTACCCCTCCCACTTGCATAGGTTCTTCAGTACCGGAAGCGGGAGTATTAACAAGAGTAGGAGAGGAGGAGGCCCCCAATTCAGCTTTACGCTCCGCTCGGCGTGCATCTACCTGCAGGACGAGATCAACCAATTCCTGATACTGAGTAGGCATAGAGGGGATCACTGCTAAAGCGTCTTTCATGGTGTTACTCAACCCCCTATAAAAGACCACCGCCCGCTTGTTTTCTGGCCATGATGTTTCCGCAACTAGCTGATTAAACCGGGTGATGTAATCTATCAGAGTTCTTTTGCCCTGAGTCATTTCCAATAACTCCAAATCCCTAGACTGTGCCTTGTGTCGAGTATCGAATACTCGGGACATTTCTAGGACCAACAAATCAAAGTCATAAAGAACTGGGCTGTTGTTCTCTAACAGGGGATTAGCCCAAGCGGCAGCTGTTCCAGCTAAATGGGAAAGGGCGAAGGCGGCCTTAGCAGTGGACGTGGGAAAAGCCAAAGGCCTGCATAAAAAATGTAACTTGCACTGGTTAACAAAGGTTCTGAATGTCTTGGGATCACCCTGGTAACGTTCAGGAGCAGCCAGGGGGGAAGGAGTTGGGAGGACTATGGGAGTCGGGACTGGGGGTGTAGTGGAGGAGCTGCCATCTCCAAACTCCGGGTCTGCAGGAAGGGAATGTTGAACGCTCTGTATGGTATCCAACCTTTGATGGATCACTGTGTTCGCGGCGGCCATATCTGCCCTTAGTATTGTAATTGCCTGAACTAAAGCAGTTATGGGTTCGTCCGTGGATCCCTGCATCGTCTAACACGACTATACGGCTTCTCAGTCTGTTCTGACTTGAGTGTCGTGTAGACCGATGAGAGCTCCGTCCCCAAGTGACGCACAGGGGAACAAAATAGAAACCCGCTGTGCGACCCTTGAGGCCACAGGTGAGAGATGTCTTCCCAGATCCACGGAGCCTCTGGAACACCGATGCTGCTGTCAAGAAGGAATGAGGTTAAGCACCAGGCAATCACAATACAGACAGGTAAACAAAAGAATCTAAAGTGTCTTACCTATCTGGTGTAATGGAGACCCAGGTAACCTAGTAGGGAGGTTCGAGGCTCAAAAAGATACAGCGGTCCCTGGAGTGGTAGAACCGCAGGTAAGCGTGGATACTGGTAGGCC
This sequence comes from Ambystoma mexicanum, assembly GCF_040938575.1. NCBI lineage: Eukaryota > Metazoa > Chordata > Amphibia > Caudata > Ambystomatidae > Ambystoma > Ambystoma mexicanum. The sequence goes on along the minus strand of NC_090926.1, from coordinate 786,480 downwards.
ACCTGTAAGACAGGGCTTGACTTGGGCGTAGAAGTACAGCAAGGATTCCAGGGATGATCCAAAGACAAGTCGAGATGCAGTCCAAAAATCCGGCAACAGGTAAACAGTTCCGAGCAAAGGTACAAAGGGGTGTCCAAGAGAGTCCAAGATAGAGTTCCGTGGTCGAGGTAGCAAGGAGCAAGTAGAAACGCCAAACAGGGTCCGAAGCCAGCTGAGAAGCAATGATCGACCTGCCTCCCAGTACTTTATACTGTGTGTCCCTGGGTCATGTGACGTCTACCAAGATCACATGAGGAACGCCACACTGTATCACGTGACCGACGTGATGACGTATCGCCGTCCCTTCTGCGATACAACCTCCAAGGCAGTTGCCAATGCAGGAAAGGTTGTAAGCGAGCCCGTACACCCAAGAAGGAACAGTGTTTTCGGTTCTGTGGGATCACCGAATCCCTTGAGCCTCGAAGCTGGGGTGGAGGTGTTTGGGGAAGGTGAGCAGTGTTCTGATGTGGGGAGGCCTGATGTGCTAAGGATCGCCTAACAATTGCCCACTCTAGGTTTTCCTGGTACTGTGCTGTTTGTCTGCATTTTTCTCAGGTACTGATCCAAGAGCTGAATTCTCCATCTATTGTCCTCCCTCTCTCTTTCTTTTTTATTCTTAGACCATTCAGATAGTTCAAAACTTACTGGTAGTAATTAATGTGCCAGGTCCAGTAAGGATGCTTTTACCATCCCAGAGTACAGGTGTAAAATTACACTATCTTAAACAGATTCCCTAGGGAATTCCACTATTTTTATATCATCTGATTTCATGAACTTTAGTGGAGGACTATGTTGAAAATGGTTCATCACGTTCAGACGACTAGGAATGAACCAACCATCACCTGGAAAGAGACATTGCAATTGTACTTTGTTGCCATCAGTATTATTTCTGCCTGTATCCCTCTTGATCTCTCTTGTCAGCCTTTTTTTCCCCTTTGTCAGAAGCTGTTCTTTCAGATTTCCTTTTGTTATTCACCCCAGCTATCTAGGAGATCCCCTTCCCCCATGTCAATCGTATCCTTCTTGGTGTTGTGGATACAAGCTCTTTTCTGTTCCAAGGTTAGAAAGTCAGGAACAGTCTGGGCTTTTTGCAGGTGCCGGGTGGGACTTTGGGCCAGTCTTTCGTCCACTATGTGATTGGCTTCTTGTAAAGAGGTTACTCTAGGGCTAACCCATTGAAGGCCTTCCAATACTTCTTCTGTGTTCTCTCTTGTTCCTCTTTCAATTCCATTGAACTAGGGGTTGTTCCCCACGTCCTCCTCCTCAATGGTGTAGGTCGAGAGATCCAATAGATCCACTTCATCATTGGAAAGATGGTTCGCCTCCTGTTGCCATGTAAGATTCTGAGTGTTCTGTTTTTGCCCATGGTCCTTGACTTCCCCGATTTTTGTGGTGGACTAGGGGAGCTGCCTTGGGCTCTTTGCCATTGGTTGCAGTGGGGTTTTGATATGTCTCACAAAGTTTTTTTGACGCGTATAATTTTCTTTTTTTAGTAGCAGGGAGATTTTCTTTTTTTCTGCTCCATGCCAATATGTTGTTTCTCGTTGGTTGAATTGGTTTTTCTAAAAATCTGGAAGGGCTGTCCTTCCAAATGATTGGACAAACCTTGAATTTTGGGAGCTTTTGTCTCTATAGGTATGGGAAAGGATTCCTGATGTCCCCTCATAGAATCTTGCATTGTTGGATCAGTTTGTTTCCACTTACCTTGTAATTCTTGTTCTTCTTTTCCCACACTGCCAGTCCCTGCCTTCCGAGTCTCTTCTGGTTTGTCACTGGTGTTAAGCTTTTGGTGTGCTTCGGTTCCCTCTGCCTGCTCATCAGCCAGGTTAGATGATGGATCTCGTTTGGATCGAGGTTCCTGCAAGAGTACCTTATGAGGTACTGCAATAATGTTATCTTTTTCTCATGCATGATTTCCATCAAAGATGTTAGGATCAGGTTCTTCACATGCCGTTCCGCTTCTTATGTCCCCTGCATGATTCTTTGGATTTGACTTGCCAGAGCCGCCTCTTGATCAGCCCTTGTCTGGTGAGAGGTAATGAAAGCCTCGATACAGATTACTTTTGAATGAACCATTTTCAATAATGTGGCTTGATCTTTAAAACTCTACTGCATAGCTTTGTATAATTTTAGGAATGGAGTAAGCTATATTGTCAGCGCTGACATTAAGCTGTTTTGACTGTTTATAATTGTAGATGTGAGCAAGCCAGGCTGAGTATGGTGTTTATTTGGAGAGAAGACAGAGGGCCTCATTACGAGGTTGCGGGTAAGCGAAAAACGATGCCGGTATGGTAATACTGGCATCGTTTACCGCTCCGGTGTATTCCAACCCGCAAACCCGGAATAAGCGGCACCCTAAACAACGGTGCCACCAATAGCGGCATAGGCGCGTACATGCACCCCTTCGTGGAGCAAATACCGGCATGCTGGTAATGACCCCGATTTTAAAAGCAACCTCGTAATGAGGCCCAGAGTCATATAGGTCTGTAGAGGAAGGAAATTATCTGGTTATTTCTACCTTTATGTGGTCCCTATTTGTTGGCCCGTGACTTCAATTTGTAGAAGTCATCAGAGCCTTTCCTTGATGTTTCTTACTACTCAGGCTCATGTGTAATGCCTTTTCTTCCTCCCAGTTCTTCCCTTCCTGTGTAAGACTCTGCCTACTCAACGGCTCTTGTGCCTCCTTCGGGAAAGATTGCTGGTTTCCTCCTTCCTCTTTTACTCTGAATGGTTCCTTTCCCAGCAATCCTTTGATGTAAGCTATATCCTTTGCTAGTTTATGAGCAGCAGGCAATGGATAGAGTTCAGACTCTCTTCTTTGCACTGGTTCTAGGGTAGAATGATTCTTTGCTTATAGATGGATGGAGGAATTCTCCATAGGGGAAAATCTTGGACTCTTAATTTTGTTTAAGTGCGTGGTTGAGTCACAATCATTGGGTTTAGGCTTTTCCAGCTCTTGTATTTCAATTACTTCGGGATTTTTGACCTCATGCATTTCTGCGTCAGTTAAATCCAATATAGGTAGTTTCTCCTTTTTCTGTTTGAGGTTTTTAGATTGTATCATGAATTGTTCAATCCCTCCCTTATTCGGTCCGAGACATTTTCCTGGAGGTTGAGGTTAAAAGAGACTTTTTCCTTTTCAGGACTTTAGCCAACCCTCCACATTCTGTGCCCTCTGTTTTATCCTCCATCCATATTTGAGCATCTTGAAGATCTTTTATATTCAAGTGGGGAGATCCTGAACTTGTGTCATCGACTGCGTACATATCGGTACAGTCAGCATGTTTTTAGGCAAGTCTTTAGCTTCAGCAGAGCATTTAGTTTGACTTCAAGTGTGCTGGAGAGTCAGACCTCCCTCTCCCCATGGTCTGGCATAATCTCCTGTGCCCCGTACCTCTCAGATCAAGGTCTCAAATGCAGCCAAGTATAAGCCAGTCAGTGTGCTCAGGAATTCTCTGCAAGATATCAGTTTTTTAAAGCGTTAGCCACGCATTCATTGACTCACATAAAGGCGCTCGCTATAATACAGCTTCTACAACAGTTTATGTTTTACTATTAGGTGAATTTACAATGCAATCCACAGAACACACAAAACATTGCATCTCTCTCCGCTTCAGAGACAGTGTTTTAAAGTGTTTCTGGCAGCAAGGAAAGCAGCAAAGAAAGCGAAAAAGACTGCAGCAGCTCTAGTCAGGGTCACAAACACACGAAGCACCCTGTCTCACTTAACTATAGTGGCAAGCCCATCAATATATCTCATGAATGCCTTCTTAGAGGCCTTTACTCAAGAAGTGGCAAAGCCATCCAAGATTATTTCTTCCATTTCCCAGGTGTCTTGAATTAGAGTTAATGTCACAAGAGGCCAAAGTGGTCATTATACCAGGGCTCTCTAATTTCCCTATGCACTCAACAATGTTCCACAAGATTATTTTCACTGGTACGCTCTGGGCCGATATATAGCAACTGTGTTAATGGGAATAACTCCAATGGTGGCCCTACACATTTGATTTATGTCTGGCATTGTGTGGGCTGGTGGTCAATATATGTATTCATGTATTAGGTCAATAACATATGTTTTGTCATACATAATGGTCACCTTGGTTGGCTTTGGTGGGGGTATGGCACAACCAACAGAGTGTAACAATTTTGAGGGTGTGGTATTTCTCAGTCGGTGTGTGCGAGGCAAGTATGCAGTATGAGGTTTTCTTTTACTCTTTTTTAAGCCTACTGTTGTGGTGGTAGTGAGAATAGGGAGCTTTAAAGCAGTTGATGTAATGTGTGTGCTGTTGAGTGTTTTAGAGTGTGAGTTGTGTGTGTGTGTTTGTGTCTCAATGAAGTATTGTGTCTTCTTTGTAACTATGGGTATCACCCCTTTGTAAGGTGGCCAGGCGCAGGGGACAAGTGACTATTGTGCCTATTTTCACATCTTGGATATTCCCCTACCCAAGAGTACACGTTTTCCGTAGGTACAGACCACATGACATTTGTAGGTGTGCATGGTGTGTTGATTTTGGATGTATCAAGTGTATGAGAGCGTGCTGTGGGGCAGTCAGTGGGGGTGGAGCTGTTTTGTAATTTTGGGGTGGACGTTAGTTTGGGGCATTGTTTCAGTGCAGGTCTATATGCATCACAGTGGATGTAGTGTTGATGGTTATTGTCGGCAGGATGGAATGTGTGTCAGCTTTATAGCAAGGAGGTTATGTTTGTTTTGGACGTCGGTGGGTTGTGTGAGAATCCTGAAGGTGTCTCACCCGCTAGTCCCCGGGGATCTGTCACCCAGGTGGCCAAGAAACGGCCATGGCTATTGGATCCAGTTCGTGGGGTGGACCAGTGCGGGAGGATCACCTGGATTGGGGGTTTTCGGGGAATGGAAGTGGGACAATGAAGGGTGAGACGCGGTATCCCCCATACTACCAAGTAGGATACCTAGAAACTCAACCCCCACCCTTTTCCCGACACAAACACTTTCTCACAGACAGTTCATCGTGAGAAACAACAGACTAACACCAGAGCCATATACCTGACATGTTCCAACGCAAGAGTCAGCTAGAGTCAGGAAGTTACTCATAATTACACACACCTGACTTCCATCACACCTCCCTACATGAATAAAAGGCGGACCACGAAAGCACACACTGAGGTACTGCAAGGCAAAAGGCACGAGGAAGCAGCAATCCCAAGATGGCAGTTTAAACCAAGGAGAAAGGCAGTCAAGATCTGAGAGGAGGACAAGGAGGGAATTACCCTTGCCCTTTTCAACAAAGGACCACAACTTTCAAGAAGCCTCAAGGAAAAGAAACATAAGACCGTGAATTGCAGCTGCCGAATGGTGTAGTGCGTGTCAAAGGTACACAGGGCCCTCCCACATTGATAGCCAAGGTCGGGGCACTGTCCTTGACTCAGACAGAAAAGCAACGCCAGCGAGTTCAGCGCAGCCAGTGAGTTGGAGAAACTGATAGCAGACTGGACTGTGTTATGCTCAAGGTTGCAAGCGGCAACATTGTATGAAGAAAAGAGAACTTACATTCGATTGAACTTTATCAAACCAAAATAGGTACCTGATACAGAGTGGTCCGGCGCCATGTGGGTGCTCACTTGAAGGTCTATGTTTGGTACCCCGCGAGTGTGTAAAAATTATTGAACTGTGAAATCGAACTGGTCCTGCAGCAGGTTAAGTTGAATCCTGTGCACATTCGAAAGTCTTTGATTGTCTGTAAACTGAAATTGGTCTGAGGTGTTTAATTAACGGCTGAGGGGTACTAATTGTAGAAAAGGGGTCTGAGCCCGGAAGAGGCGGATCCTGGGTGAAGAGTAACACATCTGAGAAGATATTGCTGTGGCAAATGTGAATCTGACTGAGGGATGCCTGTGAATAAAGTCAGTCTGAACCCGACTGAGGGGAGCTGATTGTGAAAATAGGATCTTAGCCCGGCTAAGGGGGATCCAGTGAGAAGAGTGAATCGCCCGACTTGAAAATTTGGAAAATAACTTTTTGGTGTTGTTTCTGGTACATCAGGCCCTCTGAGGCAAGAGACTTTTGTTGCCAGGCACTCGAGAGTTAATGAGTGCAGCCCCCGCCGTTGGGGAGGCGGAGTTATTGTATTGGGGAGCGGGAAGGAGAAACGGGGAGTTCTGGGTAAGGCGCGAAGGCGCCAGTTCCTGTTAGAGATTAGATGAATAAAGAAGTTGTTACATCCACTCCGTGTGTGCGTCCTCCTTACTGGCCCTTCTGAGAGGGTAACACTGGCGACGAGGTCTTCCAGTGCGCACCGCGGAGTCCTCCTCCTCCTTGGCAATCCGCCACGCTCGTGCTCGGCAGGCCTACCGGCTCCTCCGCCGCATGCACCTCCTCCTGCTCCTTCGGTGGCCGCACACGTGCCACCACCTTCCTCTTTCCGCTACATCGGGGATTTTACCACGTGCCCTCCGGCAACTGAAGTACGCCACGGCCTGACTCATCTCCTCCCGACGAGCTACCGTCGCACATCGCCATGAGCAGAAGGGGCTCCACCTCAGGGTCCGGGCCCAGTTCACCTCAACTGCCCCGTGCGACGCAACCGATTCAACTACGCCTACCCCCACCTTTCACCATGACCCCACAGTCCACAAAAGGGCCGCGATGGACTGACTGGATGGAGGATTTTCAACACTACGTACGGGGGTCCGGCGATGGCGAATCGCCCAACATCAGGGACATTTTCCTCAACCTGGTGGGAGGAGAGATCAAAACCGTGGTGAAAACGATTCCCGCTGCAGAACAAAACACCTTCAAGAACTTGATTAAGGCGCTAGACAAGCTCCTCATAATTGAAGTCAACCGTGACTATGAACGCTACTTATTCAACAAGTGCACCCGGGGGTATGCAAACAGGAAATTGAGCGGCTGGCCAGGATACACAGGGAGCTGGCTGTGAAGGACAACGACATCCTCCTCAGAGGGTGCAAGATCGTCATCCCCACCACGCTACGGAACGAGGTCGTGCACATAGCACACGAGGGCCACAGGGGCGCGGACAACACAAAGAAACAGCTGAGGTGCCATGTCTGGTTCCCCTTCCTGGACACGGCAGTAGAAGAATGGGTGAGAAACTGCCACGCATGTCAGTGCACTGCCCCTCCAGAACACCCTCCCCCGCTACAATATACACAGATTCCAGAACGCCCGTGGGAGCGCGTAGCAATGGATTTTTACGGGCCGACGTAAGTTGGCGATTACCTCCTGCTTCTCATAGACGAGCACTCAAGGTTCCCGATAGTCAAATCCGTCACCGCCACTGCATTCCCACAGGTAGCGGCGGTGATAGAAGAGGCATTCAGCGAGTGGGGGATCCCGAAGATGGTCAAATCTGACAATGGACCGCCATTCTGTAGCCACGAATTCAGGACACTAGCAGAACACCTAGGGTTTAAACACATGAAGGTGACCCCTCGCCACCCACAAGCGAATGGCATGGCCGAACGCTTCATGGCGTCCATCAAAAAAACACGACAAAGAGCCATGCTGGAGGCAGTCGATCCTCACCAGGCGTTGTGCCGACTCTTAAGGGATTATAGAAACACCCCACACGAAGCCACGAACAAGACGCCTGCTGAACTAATGCTTCGATACAAGGTGAGAACCCGCATACCTCACAACTTGTCACCGGAAGACCCGCCTGACATAGAGGTGCTCCAAAAGGATGCAGAGGTAAAAGAAAAAGCGAGATGGGACACTGACTCACGCCGCCATGCGACGTTGCCAGACTTCCATGTAGGGGACGAAGTGCTCGTACAACAACCAACCCTCAGGAAGACAGATCCGCGGTTTGCCCCAAGCCCCATGAGGGTAACCGCAGTCAACGGCACTATGGTGACAGCGGAGGACCAACATCGAGCTGTCACCAGGAACTGTCAACACTTCAAACACTACAACAGACGAGAGGGATCAGGAGGGCCCCAAAGGTCTGTCTCTCCAGAACCTCGAGAGCCGCGGGATGACCCGTGGATTCCCCCGGGAAGAGACCCGGACGAGCTGAGTCAGGAAGAAGGTGCCCCGGAAACCCCGGGACCAAGCGCCCTTGACGAGAGGCCTCGGAGAGTCGTCAAGAAGCCGGTGAGACTAGTTGAAGAGTGTTGACTCTGATGTTTGGACATATTGTTCGGGGGTGGTGTTGCCAGGCACTCGAGAGTTAATGAGTGCAGCCCCCGCCGTTGAGGAGGCGGAGTTATTGTATTGGGGAGCGGGAAGGAGAAACGGGGAGTTCTGGGTAAGGCGCGAAGGCGCCAGTTCCTGTTAGAGATTAGATGAATAAAGAAGTTGTTACATCCACTCCGTGTGCGCGTCCTCCTTACTGGCCCTTCTGAGAGGGTAACAACTTTGAATAAAAGAGACTTGGGCGCAGAAGGCCCTGATGTTGGTAAAAGGAACTGTGACATCATGCCGAAGAAGCCTAAGAGTGTGCTGTGCTCGACTGACCCACCTTGTCCCATGCTAAAAACGTGGGGAAGGGAGGCCAGCAGCCTAAACATCCTGACTTATCATGTTGTGAACACTTCTTTCTTTTTTTGTGAACATTATCCCACACTATTTGTAGCATAGAGGTAAGGATTGGCAATATTGTTTATAGTATACGCCCTTTTTATTTGACTAGACACCCCTAGGACTGTATTATTATTATTGGATGGTCGTAGCCTGCTCTCATCTTAGATTTAGGTTTAGATAGGTGTTTTTCACAACCCTGATAAAGTTAATTAAACACCCTTGAACTGTGATCACTTGTGTATGTCTTACTTTGATACCATGCCTTCCTTAGAGTTTGGGTGAGTGTTGGTGAGAGTTACTACGCCACAGTCACTAACGGGTAGAGATCTACCAAAAAAAACATAAGGTTGAGGGATGTTGTTATACCTATGGGTTCTAGCTTTCTGTGTGTTCAAATAATTGATTGGTTTTACCAGATTCACAATGTTATAAGTAGATGCCTCTTCTGCAGCATGCTGCTCATAACAACCGTAAGTGCTTTAGGTTTTCAGCACTACAAGCACTCAAAGACACACATGAATGTGAATCTGGAAATAATTATTCACATGCTTTTGAGACAGTTTACTTTACAATGTTTTGTTTTTCCTTGGGTACACAGTGGGTGTGTCCATTCATTACTAACAGTAGATGATTAACACACCTAATGCATAATTTTATTGAAAGTGAAAATTGACTGAGTGGCCGTTGACAAATGAGAGGAGGAAAATGACAGCACTTTGGCTATGGCTTTACATGGTTGAAGCAAGCACTTCGTCTACAATCGAATGACTGTGCCGGGATGCGTCTCTCGCTCTTATTTCATGGAATGTGCGAGGTCACATACATTGTACTAATCATAATAAGAAATCTATCAATTTGGCTCATGGAGAAACCCGCATTAGATGGTTTGGTAGTGTATCATCAGCCTGCTGTGCATTGAATTCCAAGCAGACCCAAAGGAAGTCTTCTTATAGCTTTACGCTCTAAAATCCCTGTCCACATCACTTCGTTGATCTGTAATAAAAACGTTTGCCTTGCTATAAATCTTGTATGGCGGGATGGCAGGTCAGATTCTAGGCGGGACTTCCTGATGATTAACACTTATTGACACCCTTCGACTGTTTCTACAACTGTATATTTTGATTCCATTAGCAAATTTATTAAAGCTTGATCTAATTCTTTTACGGGTGACATATTGGTGGTGGGCGATTTTAATGCTTCATGTTTCTGGTCTGCACCCTATGTAGAAACTTGTTACCAAGAGCCCGCCATAATCAGGGGTTTGCATTGCACTAACGTCTTCAGGGCATGGAGCTTGACAATGGTCAATGGCAAATTTAAATCCAATATTCCACCTAGACCTACCTGGAACAGAGGTCAATCTTGATCTATTACTGATTACGTTTTCTATCACCCCGCTTGTTTACTCTATGTGAAGATTTTACAATTGTGGATTCCTCTGCTAGTGATCACACACACCTACAGCTGGTCCTTGGTATTAACCTTAGCCAAGATACACATATGGTTGGTGCACCAGTTCTAGTAAACAACCAGTCTACGAGATTAATAAGGAACGCACATAATGTGTCAAAATACAATGATCGTCTCACAGAATTATTATATGCAAACAAAGCTATGTTTATGGACCCACCTAAATTAGAAGCCTCCATAAACCTGCTGACTAAAGTCTTTGCCTAAAACAATGTCTTTGTTCATTGCCTACCTTGTCCAGCTGCAGTGCATTGCAGCATTCAGGAGGATCAAGAAGACAATCCTAAAGGCAGATTTCAGATTTCTTCGGATGACCAAAAAGGTAGAAGCTATTGAGCTACATAATCAGCTTAAAACAACGATAGAAATTGGTTTAAAAGCACAGACATGTCTTCTGTACCAATGTGATGCGGAATATATGGTGCAGCTTCTAAGCACTAAACAAAATAGCCATTACTGGGCCGTTATTAACAATCAACTGAAATGGCAGATTTATTCTCAAGCCAATACCATTCAGGAATCCATTTAGAAAAAGCACTTCACCCAGATGTATGCCCCAATAGTATTACCTATTAGCCATACGTCTACCTCAAACTCCAAGGAGGCTTGGCACTTGAATTTTGACCAGCAAGAAATATTAAAAATAATTCAAAAAGCCAACCCTTCACAGGCCACCAACCTGGAAGGTTTGGCAATGACTACTCTTAAGGGCAACACGTGTTTGTGTGCTCATATTCTGTTCACTTGTTTCACTGATATACTTCAACAACAATGCACATCTAAATCGTGAAAGGGATCCTTCCTGTTACCTCTTTAAAAAAAGCAGACATTAACCTAGCAAAATCGTGCTTGATACCTATGGTCAGCGCGGATTTGGAAGTGGGGGAGAGGGACACTTGGGAGAGTACTAGAATTGAGTGGGAGGTTATGCCTTACTTGGGTGTGCGGATCCTGAGGGGCCTGACTCGTCTTTTTGAAGTTAATTTCCCTCCTGTTCTTGCGAAGATTGTCGCAGATCTCCGGTGCTGGTCTCCCTTGACGCTCTCCTGGTTTGGCCATATGGTGTCGGTTAAGATTAACATACTTCCCCACCTGCTTTATTTATTCTCCTCTCTCCCAGTCGCTATCCCGGACTCATTCTTTAAAGCTCTCCACTCGGAAGTGCCTCGATTCATTTGGAAAGGGAAGAAGCCGAGGGTCGGGTGCGGGACCTTAACCCTCCCTAGATCGTATGGAGGTTTTGGCCTGCCCGATTTCCGACGGTATCACAAAGCGGCTCAATTACGGGTGTTCTTGGAACATTTCAAGAGACGAGATGAGGACCTATTGGTCATATATTGAAGATGTCTGTGTTCACCCCAGAAAAGTTAGGGATCTTCTGTGGGCCGTGGACAGATCCCTCCCAAAGGCGGTAAGAATGCACCCCACTTTGTCGGTGTTGTGGTCTCTGTGGAGGAAAAACAAGGGAAATGTAACTCTCTCTTCCTGGCCGTCCCCCCTGTCCTCGGTGTGGGCGCCCCCTTTTGAGCTGGGTAAGAGGAATCTTCGTTGGACTCAGGGGTGGTCAGATGGGGGGGTTGGAGCGGGCTACTCAATTGTTCCGGCAGGGTGTATTTATTGACTACGATAGCTTGGTGGAAATTCGGGGGGATGCTTCGATCTCGATTTTTGATTACATCCGGGTGAAGGGGATCATGACTGATCCCCAGTGGGTTGACGACCTGACCCGCCCCCCCCCCCACTCCGCTGGAAAGAGGGATAATGAAATCCAAATCTAGGAAGGGCTCCCTCTCTAAAATGTACAATGCCATTATTACAGCAGACTTAGAATTCAGACAGAGCTTTAAGAAACAGTGGGAGAGATGGGTGGAAGGGGAAATAGATGAGACTACTTGGACGGCCATTTTCAAGGCTTTCTTCTCTGGAACCCTGTACAATTTCAAGATGCTTCACGCATGGCACCTTTCACCAGAGAGGCTCGCTAGAATGTATCCGAGGTCTTCCCCGCTCTGCCCGAGGGGTTGTGGTCAGCGTGGGTCCTGGTTTCACCTTTGGTGGGGGTGTCCCGCTACCCAGCTATTTTGGTCAGAGCTCCTGAGCTGGATTAAGTAGATTACTGGTGCTGAACTCCCTCTACAGCCCCTTGTTTTCCTCTTTGGTGTTCTAGCCTCGGACGCAGAGGAGGCATTCCTGCTGCGGGTGGTCTAGGCCATGCTGCGTGCGGGGAGGCTGGCCCTGGCCCAAAAGTGGAAAAGCTCTGGGGTGCCATCTAAAGCAGACTGGTTAGCAAAACTTTGGGCGATCTTCACATACGAGAAACTCTCAGCCCTCACTCATGACACTATGAGCTCGTTTTAGCAAGATTGGATGGCAGTCCTGCTCCATCAAGACTGTGAATCAATGAGACTCTGAGAATTGAGAAACTCGAGTAGCCTACAGCATGTGTAGTCTTTCCTATCATGTCTTTGGCCCTCCTTTGTCTTTATGAGGCGAGCCCGACTTGTCAGCACTGACTGTCTATTTGGTCCCGACTTTGTGTGGTGATTGACTCTCCATTGTCTGTTTGGATGCTGTTTTGTATGAGTGGGGGGTGGGAGAGGGGAGTGTGGGGTGGGTTTGGGTTGGTTGTTTTTTTCACAATGTTTTCTATCAGTGGTTTACGGCTATGTTCTGTTTCTGTAAAATGGAAAATGTTTGATAAAAATTCATGTGGAAAAAAAAGGGGGTCAGAGAGTTTGCTTCCAATTACTGACCCATCGCTCTCCTGGATACTTCCAGCAAAATCTTTTCAACTCTTATATTAAAAAACCTGGAGGTATGGATAAAGGGGTTGAATAGCAGAGACCATAATCAATCAGATTTTAAGAAAGCCATGGGCACCTCTGTGAATACCTTTATCCCATCGACACTCCAACAAAAGGCTAAAAAGACAGCCTCCCCCTTGTATCTTGCCTTATTGACCTGACCAGAGCTTTTGATATTGTGAACTGAGAGAAGCTTTGGGGAAAGGTAGACAGCCTCGGCTGCGTTAGTCGTTGAGTAAGGTCATTAAACATTTACATGCTGACTCCTAGGTGCAAATCCTGGTAAACTTGGCTGGTGAAATGTCTGACCTGTTCCTACTTTTCGGGGACTGCGCCAGGGCTGTGTACTGATCTATCTCTCTTTAACATCTATATATCAGATTTGGGCACCAGGCTAGCTCAGGGTGCATCTTATCCCCAGTGGCATGGGCATTCCCATATCCCGCACCTCATTTACGATATTGTTCTTCTAGATGTAACCCCTCTAGACTGCAGAGATCTTTAAACATGCAGACCTAGTCTTGCAACACATTGTTCTAAAACAAAAATAATTACTTTAGAATCCAAAACTAGGAGTACAAATATTTCAAAAAAGGTAGCAGGCGCTCCTCTCCAGAAAGAACATGGCATGATAACCTGTTCTGAGATGAGAGTTTGCAGCACACGCTTTTTGCTCACTGTACCTTTCACAGATGGGAAATAACTATTTGCATATCAGTCTTTGTCCCGCCCCTGAGTTACCTGGGGGCAACCAGACGTGGACTCCCTGATCACTGTGCTCAGAGAGGCAAAGCTTCACCTCACTGATGAGGCCCAACAAGGCTGAAACACGTGTATGGGGTTGCTTTTGGTACTCTTGTTCAGAGAGGAATTGCCACAGCATTTCGGTGCTGGACTGCCCATGTGGGCGGGACAAAGACTGATATGCAAATGAATATTTCCCATCTGTATAAGGCACAGTGAGCAAAAAGCGTGTGCTGGAAACTCTCACCTCAGAACAGATTATCATGCCATGTTCTTTCTGGAGAGGAGCGCCAGCTACCTTTTTTGAAATAGGAGTACAAATACATTCTCTGGTTTCTAAGCAATCACAAATTAGAAGAGGTGCAGATGTTCCAATATCTAGTCGATACGATTAACCACTAGCCCAAAAAGGACTCTGAAATACTACTTACCAAAAATCATAGCTTACTCGACCCAGTTTCAGAAAATAGATTACAAATATGGGAACTTATCTATTCTCCCAATAATAAAATACTATAAGGGCAAAGTAGCTCCCTGAGTTAAATATGGAGGCGAATCTAGTCCGAAGTCCATCCCTTGGTCGAAGATCAAGGGAAGCATTGGAAACAAACCATAAACTTACCCAAGGGAACCCCAATTGCAATAATACAATTCCAACAGGGCTTAATTTCCTGGAAGCTGAGATCACATGGAAGCTTCTTTTGATATTTGCAAAAATCATCTTTCCACAGCCAAAGTCTCTATTCTCTTTTCTTAATGACTGCATGAAGAAATCCTTGTGCCAGTTTTTAAATAAGTGGGTATCCAATTGATTGGCAACATTGGAAAAATATACTCGTCCCCCCGCAGAACTCTACCAGAATTATATTCTTGTGAAGAACAAGCTAAAGAGTTCAGACTGGATTTCGACCATTGACATATGTAAATCCTACACATTCTATGCATGTACTACTACTATAGAGAAACCTCTTTAACACTATTCTTCCATGCCTAAAGAAATGCCCGTATAGGAAAGAACAATCAAATGTATTTTGACTGAGGCTTAATCTTAGCCCTACAATGGAAATCCAAGGAATTCAACTGAAATTACCAGCGAACCAACAAATTTGCAGATTTTGCAGGGACATAAATAATATTAGTACCTGGTGGGGTGGGGGGCAGAAGGCATGTGGCAGCCTCCCAGCCAATGAGGAGGCTTGGAAGGGGGGAAATTACCACATGGTAATCCCCCCGCTCCGAGCATCCTCACGGCTGGACGCCGCCATTTTCCATCGCCGGGGATTCAGGTAAGTGCTCCGCTCCCCTCCCCCTGCTCCCCCACAGATTTCCACCTCTCTCCCCTTCCCTCCACTTACCTGCTTTTTTGATCCTCATCAGGAGCGGACACGTTGGAAACACTTCTGGCTTCAGCGTGTCCGCGCCCGATCTGCCACAGGCCGCCATGGAAAAGGAGAAGGGACTACGTGTAGTCTCTTCTCCCTTTCCATGGTGGCCATTTTGTTTACTTTTTTAAATTATTTTCAATGGCTGCCATGGAAAGGGAAAACAGACTTAGTTTTCCCTTCCCTGGTGGCCATTTTTTTCTTTTTCATCCTTTCGGAAACACCAGAGCCCTTTGGAATGGAAGAAACAAGATTTTAGTACCCAAGTCCAACAGGCCGGGGTACTAATAGCAATAATCCCCGAGCCGGGGGGGCATTACCAAGTCAGGTAGTGTCCCTGAGTCTGTAACTATGGGTCCCGGCTCAGGGATTACTGCTTAATTGAAACTTTGGAATACGTTTTCACTAAATGCATATTTTTAAATGATGCACACAGATAGTGTCTAACACTTAAGACACTCCCGCCCCTGCACACCTTAACAACTGAAAAAACTGAAATGACAGTCAATCTATTAATCACAAATAATGAATTTTTACTTGCATCTTCTTGTAATGCACAAATACAAAAGTTATCTTTACACAAATAAATTGAAATATAATCGAGATTTACAGGCCGATTCATGTAATTCCTCTCAAAAGTGTCGCACGCGGCTGGCGCACAGCGTGCCCATGCGAATGTCTGCGCCAGCCGCGAGCGATAAAATCAATTCCGGCGCACAGCGTATTCATGGATTCTTGCCTCCAAAAGCAGACATGGCGCAGAGTGGCGCATCGACCCTGCAGCAGCGCCAGTTACGCCCCCAAGAACGCCCTCGCGCAAGGAAAAGCCATCAAGATCGCAAAACCATTGCAAAGGGCTGTGCCAAAACTGTACCAGTTTACCGGACTGGCAAAAGCGTGGAACGCGTATTACGGGCGTCGGGAACACGCGTGCGCGAGAAGATTCACACGCGATCGGGCCAGGGGGAGCGTGTGCGTGTATATCAGGGGTGCGCGAGAAGTTCTACACGCGAATGGCCTGGGTGCGTGTATTTCAGGGGTGCGTGGGAAGTTCCACACGCGATTGCCCTGGGCGTGTGTATTACAGGGGTGCGCGGGAAGTCTCACACGCGATTAACCTGGGCGTGTGTATTTCAGGGGTGCGCGGGAAGTTCCACACGCGATTGGGCGGCATGAGTGTATTTCAGGGGTGCGCGGGAACTCCCACACGCAATTGCCCTGGGCGCGTGTATTTCAGGGGTGCGCGGGAAGTTTCACACGCGATTGCCCTGGGCGCGGGAAGTTTCACACGCGATTGCCCTGGGCGCGTGTATTACAGGGGTGCGCAGGAAGTCTCACACGCGATTCCCCTGGGCGCGTGTATTTCAGGGGTGTGTGGGAAGTTCCACACGCGATTGGGCTACGTGCGTGTATTTCAGGGGTGCACGGGAAGTTCCACACGTGATTGGGCTGCGTGCGTGTATTTCAGGGGTGCGCGGGAACTCCCACACGCGATTGCCCTGGGCGCGTGTATTTCAGGGGTGCGCGGGAAGTTTCACATGCGATTGCCCTGGCGCGGGAAGTTTCACACGCGATTGCCCTGGGCGCGTGTATTACAGGGGTGCGCGGGAAGTCTCACACGCGATTGCCCTGGGCGCGTGTATTTCAGGGGTGCGCGGGAAGTTCCACACGCGATTGGGCTGCGTGCGGGTATTTCAGGGGTGCGCGGGATGTTTCACACGCGATTGGGCTGCGTGCGGGTATTTCAGGGGTGCGTGGGAAGTTTCACACGTGATTGGGCTGCGTGCGTGTATTTCAGGGGTGCGCGGGAAGTTTCACACGCGATTGGGCTGCGTGCGGGTATTTCAGGGGTGCGCAGGAAGTTTCACACGCGATTGGGCTGCGTGCGGGTATTTCAGGGGTGCGCGGGAAGTTTCACACGCGATTCCATCAGGGTACGTGTATTACAGGGGTGCGCGTGGAGCACCACACACGATTAACCTGGGTGCGTGTATTTCAGGGGTGCGCGGGAAGTTCCACACGCGATTGGGCGGCATGCGTGTGTTTCAGGGGTGCGCGGGAACTCCCACACGCAATTGCCCTGGGCGTGTGTATTTCAGGGGTGCGCGGGAAGTTTCACACGCGATTGCCCTGGGCGCGGGAAGTTTCACACGCGATTGCCCTGGGTGCGTGTATTACAGGGGTGCGCGGGAAGTCTCACACGCGATTGCCCTGGGCGCGTGTATTTCAGGGGTGTGTGGGAAGTTCCACACACGATTGGGCTGCGTGCGTGTATTTCAGGGGTGCGTGGGAAGTTCCACACGCGATTGGGCTGCGTGCGTGTATTTCAGGGGTGCGCGGGAACTCCCACACGCGATTGCCCTGGGCGCGTGTATTTCAGGGGTGCGCGGGAAGTTTCACACGCGATTGCCCTGGGCGCGGGAAGTTTCACACGTGTTTGCCCTGGGCGCGTGTATTACAGGGGTGCGCGGGAAGTCTCACACACGATTGCCCTGGGCGCGTGTATTTCAGGGGTGCGTGGGAAGTTTCACACGCGATTGAGCTGCATGCGTGTATTTCAGGGGTGCGCGGGAAGTTTCACACGCGATTGGGCTGCGTGCAGGTATTTCAGGGGTGCGCAGGAAGTATCACACGCGATTGGGCTGCATGCGGGTATTTCAGGGGTGCGCAGGAAGTATCACACGCGATTGGGCTGCGTGCGGGTATTTCAGGGGTGCGCGGGAAGTTTCACACGCGATTGGGCTGCGTGCGTGTATTTCAGGGGTGCGCGGGAAGTTTCACACGCGATTGGGCTGCGTGCGTGTATTTCAGGGGTGCACGTGAAGTTTCACACGCGATTCCATCAGGGTACGTGTATTACAGGGGTGCCCATGGAGCACCACACGCGATTTCATCAGGGTACGTGTATTACAGGGGTGCGCGGGAAGTTCCACACGCGATTGGGCTGCGTGCGTGTATTTCAGGGGTGCGCAGGAACTCCCACACGCGATTGCCCTGGGTGCGTGTATTTCAGGGGTGCGTGGGAAGTTCCACACGCGATTGGGCTGCGTGTGGGTATTTAGGGGTGTGCGGGAAGTTTCACACGCGATTGGGCTGCGTGCGGGTATTTCAGGGGTGCGCGGGAAGTTTCACACGCGATTGGGCTGCGTGCGGGTATTTCAGGGGTGCGCAGGAAGTTTCACACGCGATTCCATCAGGGTACGTGTATTACAGGGGTGCGCGTGGAGCACCACACACGATTAACCTGGGTGCGTGTATTTCAGGGGTGCGCGGGAAGTTCCACACGCGATTGGGCGGCATGCGTGTGTTTCAGGGGTGCGCGGGAACTCCCACACGCAATTGCCCTGGGCGTGTGTATTTCAGGGGTGCGCGGGAAGTTTCACACGCGATTGCCCTGGGCGCGGGAAGTTTCACACGCGATTGCCCTGGGTGCGTGTATTACAGGGGTGCGCGGGAAGTCTCACACGCGATTGCCCTGGGCGCGTGTATTTCAGGGGTGTGTGGGAAGTTCCACACACGATTGGGCTGCGTGCGTGTATTTCAGGGGTGCGTGGGAAGTTCCACACGCGATTGGGCTGCGTGCGTGTATTTCAGGGGTGCGCGGGAACTCCCACACGCGATTGCCCTGGGCGCGTGTATTTCAGGGGTGCGCGGGAAGTTTCACACGCGATTGCCCTGGGCGCGGGAAGTTTCACACGTGTTTGCCCTGGGCGCGTGTATTACAGGGGTGCGCGGGAAGTCTCACACACGATTGCCCTGGGCGCGTGTATTTCAGGGGTGCGTGGGAAGTTTCACACGCGATTGAGCTGCATGCGTGTATTTCAGGGGTGCGCGGGAAGTTTCACACGCGATTGGGCTGCGTGCAGGTATTTCAGGGGTGCGCAGGAAGTATCACACGCGATTGGGCTGCATGCGGGTATTTCAGGGGTGCGCAGGAAGTATCACACGCGATTGGGCTGCGTGCGGGTATTTCAGGGGTGCGCGGGAAGTTTCACACGCGATTGGGCTGCGTGCGTGTATTTCAGGGGTGCGCGGGAAGTTTCACACGCGATTGGGCTGCGTGCGTGTATTTCAGGGGTGCGTGGGAAGTTCCACACGCGATTGGGCTGCGTGTGGGTATTTAGGGGTGTGCGGGAAGTTTCACACGCGATTGGGCTGCGTGCGGGTATTTCAGGGGTGCGCGGGAAGTTTCACACGCGATTGGGCTGCGTGCGGGTATTTCAGGGGTGCGCAGGAAGTTTCACACGCGATTCCATCAGGGTACGTGTATTACAGGGGTGCCCATGGAGCACCACACGCGATTTCATCAGGGTACGTGTATTACAGGGGTGCGCGGGAAGTTCCACACGCGATTGGGCTGCGTGCGTGTATTTCAGGGGTGCGCAGGAACTCCCACACGCGATTGCCCTGGGTGCGTGTATTTCAGGGGTGCGTGGGAAGTTCCACACGCGATTGGGCTGCGTGTGGGTATTTAGGGGTGTGCGGGAAGTTTCACACGCGATTGGGCTGCGTGCGGGTATTTCAGGGGTGCGCGGGAAGTTTCACACGCGATTGGGCTGCGTGCGGGTATTTCAGGGGTGCGCAGGAAGTTTCACACGAGATTGGGCTGCGTGTGGGTATTTCAGGGGTGCGCGGGAAGTTTCACACGCGATTGGGCTGCGTGCGTGTATTTCAGGGGTGCGCGGGAAGATTCATACGCGATTGGGCTGCGTGCGTGTATTTCAGGGGTGCGCGTGAAGTTTCACACGCGATTCCATCAGGGTACGTGTATTACAGGGGTGCGCGTGGAGCACCACACGCAATTTCATCAGGGTACGTGTATTACAGGAGTGCGCGGGAAGTTCCACACGCGGTTGGGCTGCGTGCGTGTATTTCAGGGGTGCGCGGGAACTTCCACACGCGATTGCCCTGGGCGCGTGTATTTCAGGGGTGCGCGGGAAGTTTCACACGCAATTGCCCTGGGCGCGGGACGTTTCACACGCGATTGCCCTGGGCGCGTGTATTACAGGGGTGCACAGGAAGTCTCACACGCGATTGCCCTGGGCACGTGTATTTCAGGGGTGTGTGGGAAGTTCCACACGCGATTGGGCTGCTTGCGTGTATTTCAAGGGTGCGCGGGAAGTTCCACACGCGATTGGGCTGCGTGCGTGTATTTCAGGGGTGCGCAGGAAGTTTCACACGCGATTGGGCTGCGTGCGTGTATTTCAGGAGTGCGCGGGAAGTTTCACACGCTATTGGGCTGCGTGCGGGTATTTCAGGGGTGCGCAGGAAGTTTCACACGCGATTGGGCTGCGTGCGGGTATTTCAGGGGTGCGCGGGAAGTTTCACACGCGATTGGGCTGCGTGCGTGTATTTCAGGGGTGCGCGGGAAGTTTCACACGCGATTGGGCTGCGTGCGTGTATTTCAGGGGTGCGTGTGAAGTTTCACACGCGATTCCATCAGGGTACGTGTATTACAGGGGTGCGCGTGGAGCACCACACGCGATTTCATCAGGGTACGTGTATTACAGGGGTGCGCGGGGAGCACCACACGTGAATCGCACGTGTGGGTCCTCCCAGGTGTTCCCTCTACACCCTCCACGGCCCCTGCAGGTGGCTCACACCACAGGGGCCTACCCTGCACATGTCCTGCAGGCACCCCATCCACCATGGCAATGCCCCCCAGCCAACCCACATGTCAACTTGCAGTACTGCCCACCAACGCATGTCCCCCTGCACCCCCAGCCACCAGGGTCACCCTCCACCAGGCCCCCACCCATGTCTCCCACCCTCCCCACCCCCCAGCACTGCGGGGCACCTGCCAGCAGGCCCCCACCCATGTCCAACCAATGTCTCCCACCCCCCCCCACCCCCCAGCACCGTGGGGCACCTGCCAGCAGGCCCCCACCCATGTCCAACTCATGTCTCCCCCATCCACCCCCCAGCACTGTGGGGCACCTGCCAGCAGGCCCCCACCCATGTCCAACTCATGTTCCCCACCACCCCCACCCCCCAGCACTGTGGGGCACCTGCCAGCAGGCCCCCACCCATGTCCAACTCATGTTCCCCACCCCCCCACCCCCCAGCAGTGCAGGGGCACCCTCCACCAGGCCCTCGCCCATGTCCCATCCATGCCCCCCTGCACCTGGGTCCCAACAATCCCCAATCATGTCCGTAATGGCCATCCTCCCCTGCCAAAAGGCCCAACCAACTATCACATCCACCCACATATCAAAGGCAATTACATGCTACACACCCAATGTAAATAATGCAAATGAACACATGTCTGTCACACACAATGGCTGCAAGTGAATGTTAAAACACCCAACATGACATGCATGAAAGCAATAAGATGATACGACACATTGAAGGATGAAAATAAAAATGTATTGAAAATCAACTTGAATGGAAATGAAATGAGAAAAACCACAAAGCAAAACAACCAAAAGAAGATGAATGTCCATGAAAAAAATCAAAAAAAACACACAGCACAATCAAAATGAATGGTGTCCAAAGTCACAGTCAGAAAAGTAATCCAAGTGTAAATGATAAACAAAAACCATTGCTCCATGGCGATGAAAAAAATCCAAAAAATAAAAGAATCCATTGAAGAACTATTTACAAGATAATCCCGGGTCCATGAGCCCAACCAAATGAAACCTAACGATGACAACTAAAAAAAAACTGAACAATATACAAAAATGTGGCGCATTGTCCAATCGCAACCAAATAAAAAAAAAAAATCAAAGGAAACCTCACACTAACTATATAACTATATACAAAGGCGGCGGGCAAGTCCAGCGGCTCACTCCGTGGTGTTCGGGCCAGGGCATCATCGAATTCCTGTTCGATGTCCCGGAGGCGGTCCTGTTCCATGGCCCTGAGGGTCCGCAGGGACGATGCCGTCTCCTCCTCCAACCCCCTGCGGATTGCCTCAAGGCACTCGGCCCGCCTCAGGGCCCTCCGCATGGAGTTCTCCGCCCTGACCATTGTGAGCCGCGCCTCTTCCGCCCGCCGCCGCTGCGCACCTATATGCTGGCCCAACCGCTGCCACACGGAAGACACTTCCCGTCCTGGGTCCTCCTGCCCTCCGGCCGATGTCTGCCCCTCCAATGTTGATGGCCCCGAGCCATGATGCCTCCCACGTTGACTCCGCTGCTGCCTCCGACGCCACTGCCTCTGCCAGCACGACGGCATCCAGGCTGATGGAATCCACTGACGCTGTTGTGCACATGCCCTGCCTGATGATGCCGGCACATCCTCCATCTGCTGGGGTATAGTTGCTGTTGTGTCCACCCCTGCTGGACCTCTGACTCCCGACTGTGGCAGGGATGGGATCCCCACCGAGCTGGCTGCATTGGTCAGGGCAGGTCCACAGGGGGCCCTGGTGGCATCTGGGCCGGAAGACGGCAAGGAGAACGACTGGCGTATAGTCTCCACAGAGGAGGAGAGGGCCGCCAGATTGGCCGACACATGCAGGAAACCCCCGAACATGGACGATCCCAATTGGGCCACGTCGGCACGGTGCTCTTCGTGATGACGTGTGTGCTCCTCCTGGGAAGCACGCACGTCATCACGAATCACAGCCGTGCGCATCGCGACCCCAATCAGGACCTTCTTCATACGGCCAGGTGTCCCCTCGTCCGCAGGTGGAGGGGAGTCAGATGACATGGACATCCCCTCTACCTGCGGACGGGCCTGGGACGGGGCATCCCTGCTGGTGCATGGTGGTGCACCCACAGGGTCAGGGACAGCGACATGCACAGGCCCCTCCACGGTGATCTGTGCTGCCTCCTACCCCTGCCCCTGGACTGCACCACTTGCACCAGCAGGGATGCCCCCACCAGGCCCCATGTGCGCCTCAGTGGCGGCCTCCTCCTCCTCTGTGGAAACCACCAACCTGGATGGCTCCTCACCGTCTTCCGCCGTAGCAGGCCCCTGTGGGGGCTCATCCACCCCTTCCGCTGCAGCCGTGGGGGCATCTCCGCCGCCTTGCTCCACAGCGCCGTCTCCGCCCTCTTCTTCACTAGCCGCTGCGTAGAGGGAGACATAGAACACAAGCATCAGGGAACTGTACAATGGTCCCCTAGACAGGAAGCAATAGCAGATGAGTGCCACTGTCAAAGTACACTTCCATCATGTCCCTCCACAACACATGTGTCAGTCCAGGCAAAACACACACAGTGACAGTCATGGTGCATGCCATGGACATTTCCATACATGTCCAATGGACTCTCGAAACATACAATGTAATGGAACTCACATGCATCATGGGTCATGCCTATCACATGCACACACTTTAACTCAGTCACATCCATCTGGCCCCGTACACCCCAATCACAGTGGATACAAGGATGACTAGGCTGCAGCAGTGAATCTGTAAATTGTCACAGACATGTGTCATGCATCCATGGCATTCACAAGTCACAGACACGCAGGTCAGGCACACAGACATGGATACCATATATGTACCTGGCATCAGCACCCATCCCTCACCCCAACCCATGTCCAGGAACAGAGACTGCCATGCTCTCATGTGTCCAATCTGCATAGGGCTCCCCATGTCGCTTTTAAACACATGCAACAACCGTGCGGTTCACACATTACTGGTCGCACATGCATTACCATGATGTCCCTGCACACATACATGCGTACATGGCCTATGTCACACATACAGGCAAGTATCAGACAACCAGCACACTGCAACATGCCCTGTCTCACACAGCAATGCTTGGCCACTTACCGCTCAACTCCAGACGGGTCTCCCTCTCAAGGACCTGGGCGTGGAGCGCTGGGTGTACACGTTCCAGGACCCTCATCTGGATGGAACTCATGCGGCCCCGGCCCCCATCCACGAGGCGCCGGGCCTTTATGAGGGTCCTGGACCTCAAGTCCTCCCAGCGCTTCTTGACCTTCTGGATGGTGCGGGTTGCCACCCCCTCCGCGTTGATGGCAACCACACAGTCGGCCCAGATCCTCTCCCGTCCTTCCTTGTTGGCGCGGGACGATCCGAAGAGGGCCTCATACTGCCCCAGTACTTGCTCCACCAGGACACCAACTTCGGTGGCAGTGAAGCTGGTGTCCCTCTGCCCCTCTGGCCGGGGGTTTCCACTGGTGCCAGATGTTGATGTGCCCGACATGGCAACCCCAGGGGCAGGAGTGGGTGGGCAACTCGGTCCTGGGGCTGGGCTGTGGAGCGATGTTATTCGAGTCGGGAGTCTTCTGTTCCAGCAGGGGTGGACACAGCAACTGGACCCCTGCAGATGGCTGATGTGCAGGCACCAAATGGCAGGGCACGGTGCCAGTAGGCAGGCAGGCAGGCAGGCAGCAGCAGATGGCACGTGGGAGGCTGCTCGGGGAACTGGGGGGCAGTAATTCGGCCTTCTGGGCAGGAACGTGGTCTTCCGTGTGTTTTCGCGTGGCCTGCTTGATACGGAGTGATTTGGCACGTGAAAATCCTGCACGTCAGCGTGAAATTCGAGGAAAGGGGCTTAGTGCGTAAGCACGTCAGCACGCGTACGCGATTTCATTGGACCAAAGGCCCTTACAGCGTAAGCGCGTCTGTGACGTTTCTCGCATGGGCGTTGCCCTGGCAGGGCTTGGAGATCCCGCGTGCCTTTACACTGCTCTGTACGTGCTTTTCGTGCAGTGCGTGTGTTTTCCATCCGTTGGGGTTCACATGCTATTACTTCACAGCGGGTGTTGGCTACGCGTTCTTCTACACGCAAGGCAGACGGTGAGTGGTACCCCGCTCCCCCCAGGCCCGATCGCGTGTAGAAACACCCGCGAGCCCCTGGAATACACGTACCCCGGTCCCCCAGGCCAATCGCGTGTGGAACTTCACGCGCACCCCTGAAATACACGCACACGCTCAACCAGGCCCGATCGCGTGTGGAAACACCCGCAAGCCCCTGAAATACATGTACCCCGCTCCCCCAGGCCCGATCGCGTGTAGAAACACTCGCGATCCCCTGGAATACACGTACCCCGCTCCCCCAGGCCAATCGCGTGTGGAACTTCACGCGCACCCCTGAAATACACGCACACGTTCCCCCAGGCCAGATCGCGTGTGAAACTTCACGCGCACCCCTGAAATTCCCGCACGCAATCCAAACGCGTGTGGAACTTCTCGCGCACCTCTGAAATACACGCACACGCTCCCCCAGGCCCGATCGCGTGTGATAAAACACCCACGAGCCCCTGAAATACACGTACCCCGCTCCCCCAGGCCAGATCGTGTGTAAAAACACCCGCGAGCCCCTGGAATACACGTACCCCGCTGTTTTTCCCTATTCGATTCCATGAATACGTGTTGCAGGCGAGCGTGTGGGCGTTCTGCGCACTTGCCTCCTGTACTTCCCCCGTGACGCCCACATTTTCACGAGTTGTTCCCCATTCTGCGTGTGACGCCCCGTGTTACACCTACTTTTGTTATGTGCGCTGCGCTATGTGCGAATTCGCTGTGGTCTTATCGCACGGCGTTCGATGACCTGTGCGCCGGCGTGCGCCAGCGTGCGCCGCGCACTTTTTCAGCGCACATCCCACATTTTGCGCGTGCACAGACTTCCATGAATTGATGTGCGATGTATTCTGTGCAATAATCGCACTTGCACTGCGATTTTCGCTATTTCTCTGCGAATCGCACGTTTTCGCACGCGTGCGCCGTTTTTTCGGCGCACATTAATTCCATGAATCGGCCTGTTACAGTTTCACAAAAAAACGGGTTATCTCCTACAACAGACAGAGAATATCTTACAGGCCGATTCATGGGGATCGGGGGAAGTACAGGAGGCAAGTGCGCAGAACGCCCACACGCTCGCCTACAACACGTATTCATGGAATCGAATAGGGAAAAACAGCGCACGGCCAAAGACGCGCACAGGCCCATACATGTCCGCCACACGAAAGCAGGCGGTAGCGTCCCTGCACAGGAAAAAAATGTGCGCCAAAGTCCTACACGCGTGAGAAGGCCCACACGCGATCGGGCCTGGGGGAGCGTGTGCGTGTATTTCAGGGGTGCGGGTGAAGTTCCACACGCGATTGGCCTGGGCGCGTGTATTTCAGGGGTGCGCGAGAAGTTTCTCACACGCGATTGGCCTGGGCGCGTGTATTTCAGGGGCTCGCGGGTGTTTTCACACGCGATCGGGCCTGGGGGAGCGGGGTACATGTATTCCAGGGGCTCGCGGGTGTTTTTACATGCAAACGGGCCTGGGGGAGTGGGGTACGTGTATTTCAGGGGCTCGCGGGTGTTTTCACACGCGATCGGGCCTGGGGGAGCGTGTGCGTGTATTTCAGAGGTGCGTGAGAAGTTCCACACGCGATTGGGCTGCGTGCGGGCATTTCAGGGGTGCGCGTGAAGTTTCACACGCGATTGGGCTGCGTGCAGGTATTTCAGAGGTGTGCATAAAGTTTTACACGCGATCTGGCCTGGGGGAGCGTGTGCATGTATTTCAGGGGTGCACATGAAGGTCCACACGCGATTGGCCTGGGGGAGCGGGGTACGTGTATTTCAGGGGCTCGCAGGTGTTTTCACACGCGATCGGGCCAGGGGGAGCGGGGTACGTGTATTAGAGGGGCTCGCAGGTGTTTTCACACGCGATCGGGCCTGGGGCAGCGTGTGCGTGCATTTCAGAGGTGCGCGAGAAGTTCCAGACGAGATTGGCCTGGGGGAGCGGGGTACGTGTATTTCAGGGGTTCGCGTGAAGTTTTTCACACGATCGGGCCTGGGGGGGAGCGGGGTACCACTTACCGTCTGCCTTGCGTGTAGAAGAACGCGTAGCCAACACCCGCTGTGAAGTAATAGCGTGTGAACCCCAACGGATGGAAAACACACGCACCGCACGAAAAGCACGTACACAGCAGTGTAAAGGCACGCGGGATCTCCAAGCCCTGCCAGGGCAACGCCCGTGCGCGAAACGTCACAGACGCGCTTACGCTGTAAGGGCCTTTGGTCCAATGTAATCGCGTATGCGTGCTGACGCGCTTACGCGCTAAGCCCCTTTCCTCGAATTTCACGCTGACGTGCAGGATTTTCACGTGCCAATCACTCCGTATCAAGCTGGCCACGCGAAAACACATGGAAGACCACGCTCCTGCCCAGAAGGCCGAATTACTGCCCTCCAGTGCCCCGAGCAGCCTCCCACGTGCCATCTGCTGCTGCCTGCCTGCCTGCCTGCCTGCTGGCACCGTGCCCTGCCATTTGGTGCCTGCACATCAGCCATCTGCAGGGGTCCAGTTGCTGTGTCCACCCCTGCTGGAACAGAAGACTCCCGACTCGGATAACATCGCTCCACAGCCCAGCCCCAAGTTGCCCACCCACTCCTGCCCCTGGGGTTGCCATGTCGGGCACATCAACATCTGGCACCAGTGGCAACCCCCGGCCAGAGGGGCAGAGGGGCACCAGCTTCACTGCCACCGAAGTTGGTGTCCTGGTGGAGCAAGTCCTGGGGCAGTATGATGCCCTCTTCGGATCGTCCCGCGCCAACAAAGGAAGGACGGGAGAGGATCTGGGCCGACTGTGTGGTTGCCATCAACGCGGAGGGGGTGGCAACCCGCACCATCCAGAAGGTCAAGAAGCGCTGGGAGGACTTGAGGTCCAGGACCCTCATAAAGGCCCGGCGCCTCGTGGAGGGGGACCGGGGCCGCATGAGTTCCATCCAGATGAGGGTCCTGGAACGCGTACACCCAGCGCTCCACGCCCAGGTCCTTGAGAGGGAGACCCGTCTGGAGTTGAGCGGTAAGTGGCCAAGCATTGCTGTGTGAGACAGGGCATGTTGCAGTGTGCTGGTTGTCTGATACTTGCCTGTATGTGTGACATAGGCCATGTACGCATGTATGTCTGCAGGGACATCATGGTAATGCATGTGCGACCAGTAATGTGTGACCCGCACGGTTGTTGCATGTGTTTAAATGCGACATGGGGAGCCCTATGCAGATTGTACACATGAGAGCATGGCAGTCTCTGTTCCTGGACATGGGTGAGGGATGGGTGCTGATGCCAGGTACATATATGGTATCCATGTCTGTGTGCCTGACCCGCGTGTCTGTGACTTGTGAATGCCATGGATGCATGACACATGTCTGTGACAATTTACAGATTCACTGATGCAGCTTAGTCATCCTTGTATCCACTGTGATTGGGGTGTACGGGGCCAGATGGATGTGACTGAGGTGAAGTGTGTGCATGTGATAGGCATGACCCATGATGCATGTGAGTTCCATTACATTGTATGTTTCGAGAGTCCATTGGACATGTATGGAAATGTCCATGGCATGCACCATGACTGTCACTGTGTGTGTTTTGCCTGGACTGACACATGTGTTGTGGAGGGACATGATGGAAGTTTACTTTGACAGTGGCACTCATCGGCTATTGCTTCCTGTCTAGGGGACCATTGTACAGTACCCTGATGCTTGTGTTCTATGTCTCCCTCTACGCAGCGGCTAGTGAAGAAGAGGGCGGAGACGGCGCTGTGGAGCAAGGCGGCGGGGAAGCCCCCACGGCTGCAGCGGAAGGGGTGGGTGAGCCCCCACAGGGGCCTGCTACGGCAGAAGATGGTGAGGAGCCATCCAGGTTGGTGGTTTCCACAGAGGAGGAGGAGGCCACCACTGAGGCGCACATGGGGCCTGGTGGGGGCATCCCTGCTGGTGCAAGTGGTGCAGTCCAGGGGCAGGAGACAGCACAGGTCACCGTGGAGGGGCCTGTGCATGTCGCTGTTCCTGACCCTGTGGGTGCACCACCATGCACCAGCAGGGATGCCCCGTCCCAGGCCCGTCCGCAGGTAGAGGGGACCCCTGGCCGTATGGAGAAGGTCCTGATTGGGGTCGTGATGCGCACGGCTGTGATTCGTGAAGCCGTGCGTGCTTCCCAGGAGGAGCACGCACGTCATCACGAAGAGCACCGTGCCGACGTGGCCCAATTGGGATCGTCCGTGTTCGGGGGTTTCCTGCATGTGTCGGCCAATCTGGCGGCCCTCTCCTCCTCTGTGGAGACTATACGCCAGTCGTTCTCCTTGCCGTCTTCCG
Source organism: Ambystoma mexicanum (assembly GCF_040938575.1). Taxonomy (NCBI): domain Eukaryota; kingdom Metazoa; phylum Chordata; class Amphibia; order Caudata; family Ambystomatidae; genus Ambystoma; species Ambystoma mexicanum. The sequence continues at coordinate 757,516 of NC_090926.1, read as the reverse complement.
GCCCAGATGCCACCAGGGCCCCCTGTGGACCTGCCCTGACCAATGAAGCCAGCTCGGTGGGGATCCCATCACTGCCACAGTCGGGAGTCAGAGGTCCAGCAGGGGTGGACACCACAGCAACTGTACCCCAGCAGATGGAGGATGTGCCGGCATCATCAGGCAGGGCACGTGCACGACGGCGTCGGTGGATTCCATCAGCCTGGATGCCGTCGTGCTGGCAGAGGCAGTGGCGTCGGAGGCAGCAGCGGAGTCAACGTGGGAGGCATCATGGCTCGGGGCCATTAACATCGGAGGGGCAGGCATCGGCCGGAGGGCAGGAGGACCCAGGACGGGAAGTGTCTTCCGTGTGGCAGCGGTTGGGCCAGCATATAGGTGCGGAGCGGCGGTGGGCGGAAGAGGCGCGGCTCACAATGGTCAGGGCGGAGAACTCCATGCGGAGGGCCCTGAGGCGGGCCGAGTGCCTCGAGGCAATCCGCAGGGGGTTGGAGGAGGAGACGGCATCGTTCCTGCGGACCCTCGGGCCATGGAACAGGACCGCCTCCGGGACATCGAACAGCAGTTGGATGATGCCCTGGCCCGGAACACCACGGAGTGAGCCGCTGGACTTGCCCGCCGCCTTTGTATATAGTTATATAGTTAGTGTTAAGTTTCCTTTAATTTTTTTTTTTATTTGGTTGCGATTGGACAATGCGTCACATTTTTGTATATAGTTCAGTTTTTTGTTAGTTGTCATAGTTAGGTTTCATTTGGTTGGGCTCATGGACCCGGGATTATCTTGTAAATAGTTCTTCAATGGATTCTTTTATTTTTTGGATTTTTTTCATCGCCATGGAGCAATGGTTTTTGTTTATCATTTACACTTGGATTACTTTTCTGACTATGACTTTGGACACCATTCATTTTGATTGTGCTGTGTGTTTTTGATTTTTTTCATGGACATTCATCTTCTTTTGGTTGTTTTGCTTTGTGGCTTTTCTCATTTCATTTCCATTCAAGTTGATTTTCAATACATTTTTATTTTCATCCTTCAATGTGTCGTATCATCTCATTGCTTTCATGCATGTCATGTTGGGTGTTTTAACATTCACTTGCAGCCATTGTGTGTGACAGACGTGTTCATTTGCATTATTTACATTGGGTGTGTAACATGTAATTGCCTTTGATATGTGGGTGGATGTGATAGTTGGTTGGGCCTTTTGGCAGGGGAGGATGGCCATTACGGACATGATTGGGGATTGTTGGGACACAGCTGCTGGGGGGTGGGGTGTGGGGAACATGAGTTGGACATGGGTGGGGGCCTGCTGGCAGGTGCCCCACAGTGCTGGGGGGTGGGGGGGTGGTGGGAGACATGAGTTGGACATGGGTGGGGGCCTGCTGTCAGGTGCCCCACAGCGCTGGGGGGTGGGGGGGTGGGGAACATGAGTTGGACATGGATGGGGGCCTGCTGGCAGGTGCCCCGCAGTGCTGGGGGGTGGGGGTGGTGTGGAACATGAGTTGGACATGGGTGGGGGCCTACTGGCAGGTGCCCTGCAGTGCTGGGGGGTTGGGGGGGGTGGGAGACATGGGTGGGGGCCTGGTGGAGGGTGCCCCTGGTGGCTGGGGGTGCAGGGGGACATGCGTTGGTGGGCAGTAGTGCAAGTTGACATGTGGGTTGGCTGGGGGGCATGGCCATGGTGGATGGGGTGCCTGCAGGACATGTGCAGGGTAGGCCCCTGTGGTGTGAGCCACCTGCAGGGGCCGTGGAGGGTGTAGTGGGAACACCTGGGAGGACCCACACGTGCAATTCACGTGTGAAACTTCCCGCGCACCCCTGTAATACACGCGCCCAGGGCAATTGTGTGTGAAACTTCCCGCGCACCCCTGAAATACACGCGCCCAGGGCAATCGCGTGTGGGAGTTCCCGCGCACCCCTGAAATATACGCGCCCAGGCCAATCGCGTGTGGAACTTCCCGCGCACCCCTGAAATACACGCACACATCCCAATCGCGTGTGAAACTTCTCGCGCACCCCTGAAATACACGCACGCAGCCCAATCGCGTGTGAAACTTCCCGCGCACCCATGAAATACACGCACGCAGCCCAATCGCGTGTGAAACTTCCCGCGCACCCCTGGAATACACGCACGCAGCCCAATCGCATGTGGAACTTCCTGCGCACCTCTGAAATACACGCACGCAGACCAATCGCGTGTGGAACTTCCCGCGCACCCCTGAAATACACGCGCCCAGGGCAATCGCGTGTGAAACTTCCCGCGCACCCCTGTAATACACGCGCCCAGGGCAATCGCGTGTGGAACTTCCCGCGCACCCCTGTAATACACGCACGCAGCCCAATCGCGTGTGGAACTTCCCGCGCACCCCTAAAATACACGCACGCAGCCCAATCGCGTGTGGAACTTCCCGCGCACCCCTGAAATACACGCGCCCAGGGCAATCGCATGTGAAACTTCCCACGCACCCGTGTAATACACGCGCCCAGGGCAATCGCGTGTGAAACTTCCCGCGCACCCCTGTAATACACGCGCCCTGGGCAATCGCGTGTGTAACTTCCCGCGCACCCCTGGAATACACGCGCCCAGGGCAATCACATGTGGGAGTTCCCGCGCACCCCTGAAATACACGCGCCCAGGCCAATCGCATGTGGAACTTCCCGCACACCCTGAAATACACGCACGCAGCCCAATCGCGTGTGAAACTTCCCGTGCACCCCTGAAATACATGCACGCAGCCCAATCGCGTGTGAAACTTCCCGCGCACCCCTGAAATACACGCACGCAGCCCAATCGCGTGTGAAACTTCCCGCGCACCCCTGGAATACACGCACGCAGCCCAATCACGTGTGAAACTTCCCGCGCACCCCTGAAATACACGCACGCAGCCCAATCGCGTGTAAAACTTCCCGCGCACCCCTGAAATACACGCACGCAGCCCAATCGCGTGTGGAACTTCCCGTGCACCCCTGAAATACACGCGCCAAGGGCAATCGCGTGTGGAACTTCCGCGCACCCCTGAAATACAGGCGCCCAGGCCAATCGTGTGTGGAACTTCCCGCGCACCCCTGAAAAACACGCACCCAGGGCAATCGCGTGTGAAACTTCCCGCGCACCCCTGTAATACACGCGCCCAGGACAATCACGTGTGGAACTTCCCGCGCACCCCTGAAATACACGCACGCAGCCCAATCGCGTGTGGAACTTCCCGCGCACCCCTGAAATACACGCGCCCAGGGCAATCGCATGTGAAACTTCCCGCGCACCCCTGTAATACACGCGCCCAGGGCAATCGCGTGTGAAACTTCCCGCGCACCCCTGTAATACACGCGCCCTGGGCAATCGCGTGTGTAACTTCCCACGCACCCCTGAAATACACGCGCCCAGGGCAATCACGTGTGGGAGTTCCGGCGCACCCCTGAAAAACACGCGCCCAGGCCAATCGCGTGTGGAACTTCCCGCGCACCCCTGAAATACACACACGCAGCCCAATCGCGTGTGAAACTTCCCGCGCACCCCTGGAATACACGCACGCAGCCCAATCTCGTGTGAAACTTCCCGCGCACCCCTGAAATACACGCACGCAGCCCAATCGCGTGTGAAACTTCCCGCGCACCCCTGAAATACACGCACGCAGCCCGATCGCGCGTGAATCTTCTCGCGCACGCGTGTTCCCGACACCCGTAATACGCGTTCCCCGCTTTTGCCAGTCCGGTAAACTGGTACAGTGTTGGCGCAGCCCTTTGCGATGGTTTTGCGATCTTGATGGCTTTTCCTTGCGCGAGGGCGTTCTTGGGGGCGTAACTGGCGCTGCTGCAGGGTCGCTGCGCCACTCTGCGCCACGTCTGCTTTTGGAGGCGAGAATCCATGAATACGCTGTGCGCGGGAATTGATTTTATCGCACGCGGCTGGCGCAGACATTCGCACGGGCACGCTGTGCGCCAGCCGCGTGCGACACTTTTGAGAGGAATTACACGAATCGGCCTGTTAATTGTAAGGTTTTCGAAGCTCAATGCGTTTCGGGGTTGAACCCCTTCTTCAGGAGCAGATAATTCTGAAAAAATGTATTTAAAAACGCATTCAGAGATCTATTCTCCTACCAATTATCACATGCATACTCGTCAGTGTTAGAGGTCTGATCCCCCCATAGATTTCATAATCCTCCTTCCCTTTTACCATTCAACATACATTATCCATCAAGTGAAATAACCACATTCTTATGTTCAAATTCAAATGAAAACACAGCTTCATATTTGGATGTTTACTATTGTGAATACCAGTGTCACCCGATGTTAGACTCTGTGCTAGCTATATGGTGATGAACAGGTTCACATCCTTGTGTACGTGCAATCTAGTGCCCACAGTTATCCCAATTTGTATGATAAATACTGATCTTTTAACCACCACACCAGTGATCTATTCTCCTATGTATGTCATACCTCTATTCTGGTCCAGCAGAGGCGAATGTCGCATCTGCCTTTCATGGACTGATGGATGCCAGTGCTGTGAGTTAGCCAGAGTGAAAAGTACTCATCAAAGAGACTCCACAGTGTCCTTCCTCCAATGCTGTTTCCAAAATCGGTATTTGTTTATACTGACTTAAGATCACCTACATATAAATGCCAAAGTTTAGTCTCCTAACAGTCAAATATCATGACGTGAACATGTTTTAATCTGTGCATCCAACGCACTCACCTATTCTTAGAGGTCGGTAGTCAAAGTTGGTATGGAGATTTCCTAGGTCATTAGTCGTACCCTCTGGGCGTCGCTTTGACGAGTGGATTGACAATGTATGACATCTGCAATTAAATAAGATACCATATTCACTGACTTCTTCATCTGTAGAACTGAACGTCTCGTATCGTCACTGGGCCCAACACTAGTGACGACACTTCCATAGCAGTGTATCAAACTATAACCACTCATCTGAGTGGATGGTTCTTACCTGGCCCTGTCACAATTGCTGGTCACCACTACTCATAATTGTTCCTGCTACAACATTTGGAAGTTCATAGTGTATCATGTGAGACATCAAGTGAGACTCTAAATATGGCACGTTGAGTGGTCACGCAGCGTAACATGCTGGTACGTTCTTTCACTCGTAGGCAACCAAATGCAGGGTACCTGTTGTCATGGAGATGCTTCAATGTTAATCTCGGGACTCGAGAAAGTTGGAAGCGAGTCACCTATCTAGTCACATAAGTAAATTTTGCGAGAAATATTCACGGTATATGTCAACATATCATCATTGGAGTAATACCCTCCAAAAGGAGGCTAATTTAACTCTGCAGTAGGCATCTCATGCCATTATTACTTTAGCCTCTAAGTTCGAAAAACTATAGAGCATGATTTAATGGATGATTAAGCTGAAGCATCAGAATATGTGGATACATTTTCCTTAAGTGATAGTGCATATATACTCAAAAGTGCATTTAACTCTTAAGTAGACCCTGCTCCATTAAGAATCATACGATTTTTATCAATACCAGACACATAATGTAAATTCGAAGAATGCAGTGAAATATAGCCTCCCATTCCACAAAGCATTAGATAACTCACTTAGGCACGATCCTTCCGAAGGGATCCCAACTCGGATGTATATAATATATAACTTTCTAGATCAACCTATGCCTCAAGGTGATTCTGTCTACTTCTTTGACCAACAAACGTCAAGGGGCTGAATGTCTAATAACCCCCTAGCTGATACCCCATATTAGATAAAGCAATTCAGTGAAAAGTCCTCATTCAACCCTTTTGGGTGCACTGTGTCCAATATGTCAATCCAATACATCTCCCCCTGTGTGAGACTTGTGTTGTAATCACCGACTCTAGGTGGACGTCTCACTACTTCGGGCAATTGAGTGTCTCAATGCTCCAAAACGCCTGGCAACCTGTGATTGGACATTCTTGCAACAAATGTTTGATTTATGTTCAGTCCAGCGCTCATAGGCAGACCGCGATGTTTGTCCTATGTATAAAAACCTGCAAGGGCATCAAGGGGATTTTATACTGTATATTACTCCTGTAGTTCTACACGTGGCAAAGTCTTTGAGTTGAATTTTCTTGCCTGTTTGGGGATGCAAAATATAATCACCCTTCACCACGTTGTTACAGTGGCTGCATGATAAACAGGGAAACGTCCCCTTTCTTTTCGATGTCAAATATGGTTGATTTTGTTTCGGTGTCCTTTCCGCTTTCACCAATCTATCCCAAAGATTAACATGCCGTTTGTACACCATCATTGGTGGTTCGGGGAATAACTTCAAGAAAATAGGATCATGATGGAGAATTGACCAATTCTTATGAATGATTTTCTTGATATGATAACTCTATCTAGAGTCCTTGGCGATATGTAGGAGAGTTCTCTCCTTCTTCTTTGATTTAGGGGTTGACAATTGTTCTATTGGGACCTGAGCAGCTCTCAAATGAGCCTCCTGTAGGACTTCCTCTGGATAACCTCTGTTATAATCTATATGTTAATGCAGTACATTCTGTGGAGTAATCATATGGATCAGAGATAATTCTCTTTAGACGTAAAATTTGGCTATATGGAAACATTTCATCATGGCTTTTGGGTGGACTATTGTGAATACTAGAATTACCACGGCAATATACCACAAACCAACAGATGTGAACAATCTTGTCCACTTTGCAAGCTTCCACCCAAAAGCCATGATAGTATAACACTATCAAATGCAGCCTTGAAATTTGCACAAAAGGTATTTAAAGTGTTTGAAAAATAAATTGTATTTAACTTGTAGAAATATAAAGAAATTATCTGACTGAATGTGTGAAGGTAATGTATTTTCTGTTTTTTCCCTTTCTTCTTTTTTCCTCTTTTTTAGCATTAGGTAATGAATTTGTATTTTAGGTGATATTTGTGAAAGGTTTCAAGTTAAACCGTTAACACAATAAAAATAAAAAAAGAGTAAATTGTATGCAGGGGACAACCAAAGCTTGCACTTGCAAGATGTTATGTCCCTGCATTCAATTTTCAGCATTTGCAAGGCAGAGTGCAAAATTGAAGACTAAAGCGAGCAAACAGGCCTTTACTCTTTACTTTTACTCTCAGTTTTGCAAGAAAAAGGTAAACACTGCCTGCAAATTACGCATTGCAGGCAGCCTTTACTGGTCGATTCCTATTGAATCGATCTACTACTCATTAGCAGGTGATAATGCAAGGTGGATCCCAAAGATATATTAATTTTACACCTGCATCAAAAACTCATGCAGTCGTAAAACAAATAGCTTTCACAAGACTGAGTAGGAAAGCATGGTGGAGATGTTAACACTACTCTGTGCTCCTCCTCTGTCTTGTGTCAGCACGAAAATAGAGGCTTAAAAGCAATAGACCTTGCTTTTACCTTTTCATTTTATGGGCAGAACAAAATGACTTGCTTAAGGTTTTCTTTTTTAACTAACACAATTAAGGTTTCCTACTAACAGTTAGCGTTTCCTAATCAGCTGTACGAGTACATGCGTTAATCCCTTTGCATTTTCGTGCCTTTGCTAATGATTTGATTTAGCTGCAGTCTGTAAAAACAAAACTATGGGCCAAGGTATTAATAGTGGAAAACTCTTTAGTGGTGCATTTTGGCACTTTCTCAATTGGGTCACACAATATTGTCACCCCAAATTATACATGCATTTCTGACCGTTTTCCTGATATTAGTGGTTTTGGGTCACTTTTTGGCTTCTCCTTTTTCTTCTTTTGGAGTTGCGGGCTTGTGTTTGTGTTTTGAAGTTTGTGCCTTTTCATATTATCCTCCTTTAGCCAGCTCCTGTATATCTGTATTCTGAGATCCTGAAGCTGTTAATACAGGAGTAGGGATGTCATAGTTGGGACTGATAGATTTGTTGTTACATGTAAGAATTTGAATACTTATTCTACTACTAAAGGCATGCTACTAACTTCTTTCTATTGTTACTTAGGAAATATTTGTTCAGATGATTTTACTACCATGCTTGTAGTATCGAAGATATTATTAGCAAATTAGTCATTTCATGTAAAATCGTGTCTCAATTCTTTTTCGGGGAGCCTTGCTTGTTACATGCTCAGTGACCTTGTACAGAGACTTGTAATCCATGTGCTATTTTATGAGGGGGCAAGTATCATGTTATGCATCATTGCTTTAATGTTTCAGATAATTTACTGGTGCAGTATTATGGACCTGTGACAAATGTAGTTGTGGGGCTATGAGTTATGTATGACCATGCATTGCAAATTGCATATGGACATGTGTTCTTTTTATTGGGGGAGGGTGAGAGGTGGGCAGGCCGTGATTTATGCATCAGTGCCATTAGAAATTGAAGTTTATACTGCATGCTGTATGTTGAAGAGTTCCTGAGTGGTGTGATATGTCATTTACTAGTGCATTATGTGCCTGTGACTTATATCTAGTCATGAGTCTTCCGTGTTAAGATTACGGGCTTCCGAGTTAGACTGGCTATGAGAATCCCCTTCATTAGCTGATATCTCTGGGAGGCCTCAGAGTTTTTTTGATGGAACTGCGATGCATGTCTTTTGAATTTGCCCAATTTATAATTCACTTTGGCCACGCAATGTTGTGTTTGTGTGAAGGAGTGCTTGGAAAGGTTAGAAGGATTCCCTGTCATTAGGTAACCATTGTATTGGTGAGATTTGTGGTGCACTCTGAAACAAACATGTTTGGTTTCTGGGTTGAAGTATGCCTGATGTTACAGTTCTCCTTATATACTATACTTTACTCTGTACTGATGTTACAGGCCTCCATACTGATGAGGTGTGGGTGTGGTTATATAAGCAGCATGGCTATGTGACTGGCCATCATGTGGCTCACATCATAAGAAGTTGCTTTGACAGCGCATTGTTCTGTGCACTTATGTTCTGCAAAGCATTCCCAAGCAGCGTGCATGTATAGAATTGTGTCATTTCACCCACTATGTTCGTTTTCCTACTATAGGTTTGTCTAGGGAGTCTCCGCGATGTGTTTTCAGGCTTGCGATTTGTCCTGCACATCGTGTGTTGTGTGGCATATTCGGTGTTCTAGATCATCGCTTTATGCCACGCAACATTCTGCCATTATATCTTGTTTATTGTTGTTTTCTAATGTCCCTTTTGGTTTCAGCGCATTTGGTGGCATTAGCGCAACCCATGTGACCAAGAACTTTAAAACAAAGGGATGTTGAGGAGCAGGATTTCTGATTGGCATAGTAACTGTCACCACTTCGGTATAAAATGGAAAATATCGTGGCATTTGCATCAAAAGCTCTATCATCAGAGGAGAAGAATCACTCCACCGTAGAGAAAGAAATGTTGGCTTGTGCCTGGGCCGTAGACTACTTCAGATCTTACGTTTGTGGCACGAAATTTAGATTGGTCACTGACCACAAACCCCTCATTCACATGTTAAGCCCGGGCGGCACCAAGACTGCCACCCCGAGATTGGCCAGGTTCGCCGCAAAACTTCAAGAGTACACATACGAGATAGCCCACATTGCCGGCTGGAAAAACGCACAAGCGGACTGCATGTCCAGGCTCCTAAACCAAAACGCCCCTGGGACTACATTCTTGGAAGTTGAATGTGTCGTAGCCTCTATAGGCGACTTGAGGAACGGCGAGTACATGGACCTGAGTGGGCACCACTGGCAGGAGGTGTTCGAGCAGGACGATGCCCTACGGCATGTAGCAGCCTGGGTCCGCGAAGGGTGGCCTGATGAAAGAGCAATTCCCAAAGGCCTACGTCCTTACTGGAAGGTGAACGACGAAATTACCACCATGAACGGCCTCATTCTGAGAGGCGACCAAGTGATCCCGCCCAGTGGAATTCGCAAAGTAATACTGTGCAGAGCACACTCAGGCCATCTGGGGTGCAACATGACCAGGCGCAGGATACGCGACGCCTATTGGTGGCCAGGCATGGATCAGGACATACAACAAATGGTCGAAAGGTGCCACGAGTGCACAAACAGTGACAAGCACCTGTCTGTGAGACAAGCTCCCATGCTACCCACCGAAGTCCCCAAGGGGTGTGGCGCAAACTAGGGTTGGACTTCATTGGGCCTCTGGACAGGATGCCCCCAGAACATAAATACGGGATAGTCACGGTCAACTATTTCTCAAAGTGGGTCGAGGTTGTCTTCACTTCGGACATCACCACAAACACAGTCATTGAAGCACTCAACGCCATGTTCCAGCGCGAAGGCCTCCCCGAAGAAATTGTGACGGACAATGGTGTCCAGTTGGTCTCTCGAGAAATGGAGAAATTCCACAAACTCAACAATATTCAGCAGCGAACAGCAAGTCTCTACCACCCACAGGCCAATGGCCTGGTTGAGCGGGCAAACCGCTTCATCAAAGGAGCGCTGCAACTAGCGCATGCCTCTGGCCTAAACCCGTACAAGACTGTCAAGGAGGCCATCGCAGCCCACCGCATCACTCCCAACGCTGTCACCGGCGTGTCACCATTTCACCTGCTAAGCAGGAGAAGGGCAGCATCCACACTGGTACCACCGTGGCTCCATCAAGTGAGGGCTGACGAAGATGTGGACATGGAAGACGTATTCTTTCGCATGCAGCAGAACAAAGAAGACATGAAGACTCAAGAGGACACGCGGCTGGCTGCTCGCCACACACCAGTGAACAGAGGCGACCTGGTCAAGATATGTCTTCCCCACAAAGACACTTTGACCGGCTCTAGATACAGCAGGCCCATAGAAGTCATTGCGAAAGTGTCAAACCACATTTGCACCAGCGACGGAAGGAAATGGAATCTAGAAAGGGTGGCCATGTACCGCAGGAAAGAATCTATTGAACAGCCACACTGGGAAACCAGAGAAGATCAAGACCAAAAAGAGCCATCTGAAAACCCAGTCAGAAAGAGATGCCTCAGAGTCACCCTACGGCAGCGAGTTCTCCAGCACCAACTCCCCAACCCCACTCAGGGAGTTACAGCGAAGGACAAGACAAGGAGAACCTGAATCACCCGCACCTCCCCAAGAGTGCTCCCGCAACCCTGCCCCGCTTCCAGAACAAGGCAGACCACAGAGAGAGAAAAGGAAACCCAGCAATTTCACAGACTTCGTCATGGAATGACCATCCATCCTTTTCCCAGCAAAAGAGGTGTGTGGGGATGTCACGTGATCGCAAGAGCGCTGTCTTGCGAGATCTTGGCTCAACGGGATTTCGCGGACCCGCACTCCGCGATAGAACATTGGCGCCAGTGAGAGGCTGGCAGAGTGCCAGACAAGTCGGTCTAGAGAGCGCTGCTCCTGATAAGGAGCCAACGTAGCTGAGGCCCCAAGAGCCTGCGCAGCTCAACCTCCAGGGCATAAATCCAAAGCCACAGGAGGCCTCATGGGGGCCCTGGAAGTTTACAGCGTGCAATTCACTCGCACACCTTGCCTCCAGTGAAGTAACTGGGAAGCCCAGCCTGAGACTGTGAGTGCCTGCCCCCGCCCCGCACATGGACAATTGAAGTCACTTGTTTATTAAGCAATAAAGGCAGTTAGAATCTCTCCAGGTGTCCTGTCGTCCTTAGAGGCCACTACAGGCATTATTGCAAGAGCAGAATTCTGTATTTTTTTAATGTAGGTTTATTGAACATTTTTCAATAAGAAGAACAAAATAGCTGCCACCACTAAGCCCCCCCACAACCTCCAAATCCTCTCCGCTGCCACTCCCGCCATCCATGAACTGCAAACCCTGGCACTCTTATGGCAATCACGTATTGATGGCAAGTAAGTCAGACAAGGAGTAATTGCACAATGTCCAATATTTTCAGGTTTTGCGGGCACAAAGGATAGCGACAGCCCCTGCGGAGGAGATATGGTAACACCATGCCCCTATCCTCCCTGTACTTTGGCTAGTCCCCCTGAATATTGTAAGTTACCAATTCCATCACAAGAAGGCTCCAAATCTTAATCAGCCAGTCGTGGTCTGTGGGGGCCTCCCTGTTTTCCATTTATTGGCCAGTAACCAACATTGATGCCAACAGGACCATACATGCATTGAATTGCACCCTGCTTTGTGGCGCTGTTTCCCTATTCCATAGGCCTAGTGTGGAAGTTTCTATCCGCAAGGGCAGGTTAGTATTCAGCATTTTGTTAATCAAGAATTTTACCTGTTCCCAGAAGAGTTATATTACCGCCAAGTCCACCAAATGTGGGCTCAATCCCCCCTTCCCGTACAAACCCTCCAACACTCTGCTGACACGTCAGGGTACATTATTTGTAGTCTCACTGGGGTGCAGTGCCACTGGAGGAGGACCTTATACCACACTTCCCTCACTTGAATGGACCTAGTTAATCTAGGGATGTTACCCAAGAGGAATTCCCAGTCCTTCAGAGCTATTGCCCGGCCCAGCATTCCCTCCCAGTTGCCCATATAGGGCCAAGTACCGCTCCTGAGGCTTTCAGAGATAAGTGTCGAGATCAGGTGGCTTTCATCCAATTGAGTGTTTGATTGTCTATTGGCTGCTGATTTATTGGGTGGGTGCAAGGCACAATGCCAAAGCATTGTTTGCACTGTTCGAAGGACTTGATTTCATGTTCGTGCACCAGGTCCCTCAGTCGTATGCACCCTGCTTCCCTCCACCGATAAAAGGCAGCCCCCATCTCCAGGGCAAACTGTGGGTTGCAAAATAGTTAAGTGAAAGGACCCGGGATGGACAATATCCTCTTGTGCTGCACCAAGGCGTCTCATACGGCCAGGAGTGCCGTGATCTGGTACACCTGTATACTTCCCGGTCTACCTATATTTGCCAGCCAAAGGACATCCACCAAAGGGGCACCAACCACTGCCCTATCCAGTCAGACCCATGGCTTCTTCTCTTCAACCGAGAACCACTGCTTGATCACCCCCAACTGTTTATTTCCTCCCTTGCCCAGTGAATCAGAGAGAAATCCTGCATTTCCTCAAGCAAGCACCCCGTCAAGGAGAGATTCAGCATCTCTGAATTATTCACATTGATTTTCAAACGTAACACTGTGCCAAATGTCGCAATCTCTGCAACCACTGCTACAAGTGAGGTGGTAGGGGTCTGAGAGGGCCAGCAGCATATCATCGGCAAAGGCCATGACCTTATGGTCCCCCCCGAATGACATGCCTTTCACAGTGGATGCTTCCCTCAACCACTGCAAGAAGGGTTCCAGATGTATGGCATGTAGTAGCAGCGTGACCCGACAGTCCTGCTTCATCCCTCTCTCTAAGTGAATGGAGCGTGAAATTTGACAATTAATTGATAGTCCCAGATTGGGTGGCTGGTAGTTAGCTCGGACCATCCAGAGACACCTACTCCCGGTACCCATATGGTCTATGGTGTGGAAGAAGAATGACCATTCTACCCGCTCAAATGCCTTTTCAGTGTCTAATAAAAGTAGGAGAGTGGGAACACTGTGTTTGGAGACCTTTTCAACTAAATTGCACACCCATCAAATTTTATTGAAAGTTTGATGGAATTTGATCAATCCCCATTGGTCAGGATGTAAGAGATCCGGGAGAAGGTCTACTAGTCTCGTTGCCAAGATTTTATTATAGATCTTGGCATCAATGTTGATGGGCTATTGGGCAGTAGGAGCCGCACAGTGTGGCATCTTTACCAGCCTTTCGGGACTACCAGAAGTTTTGCTGGGTCCATGGATTCCATAATACCCCCCGTAGATTCAAGGGAGTTATACAGGTGTGTTAGTTTCAGGCCAGCATTGACCAGTATTTTTGTAAAACACAGCCGTGAAGCTATCTGGGACTGGTGCTATGTGTGGCAGGATTTCCCCGATGGCAATGTGCACCTACTACTTGAGAATCTCCCCTTCCAACAAGGCTCTGTCAACGTCTGACAGCGCTAGCAATGTAATTGAATCTAAGAAGTCTTTCTGGGGCCATTCCAGTGGGCTGTCGGACGTGTATAGAGCCCCATAGAAGCGATTAAAGCTCTGTATTATTTCCCCGGTCTCAGTCACTTCACCGGTTTTAGTTACAAAGTCCCCTGTATCAACCCGTAGCTTCAAGATGGTCTGGGCCACCACCTTCCTTCTAAGCTGCTTCGCCAGCAGTCTATCCACCCTGTTAACGATAGCATTGAATAGCTGCTTTGCATTAGGGAGTCTCCTCGCCACCCTCTTTGTCCTCAACAAGTTTAGTTGGCCCCAGTGCACCCTGTAGATTTTTCGTGTGGCCCTCATCAGACGATCCCCCATTTTCAGCATAATCTCCTTAAATGGTGACTCTAAGTCAAGTTCCAGTGCTCTCGTTTGCTTATCCCGGAAGGCTTTTAGAGCAATGAACTCTCACCTGATCACTGCTTTCAATGCATCCCAAAAACCAGAGGCATAGGCAGGGTAGGGCCTGAGGGGCAAGGCCCATCCAAAATCTGTAAATGCCTACTCAGCAGCGCTGTGTGGGTATTTACAGATATTTCTGTCAGTGCAGTGGGCCAAACTACATTAACATCAGGCCCAATTTGCTAGACAATCCTGACTATGCCTCTGGTGCTTCCCAACTCAACAACCCAATCACCCCTTCAGCCCTTCTTACTCGTTGCACAGCACCTCCCACAAGCGAGGAATGCATCTTTTGTTGGTAGATTTCCTTCATGAGGCTTAGCTAGGTCTGCATTCCTTTTCAAAGGCCATAGAAGAGAGCAAAAAAGGAGAAGGCATAATAGAACGGAAAGTAGGTGGAAGACGAGGGGTCAGGGGGGTTGGTAGTAAAAGAAACAGGGCCTGGCCTGGAAGAGAGTTAGAAGTTAGGGAACACAATGAGCGAGGGAGAAGGAAAGATGCCTCAGGCATTTAGCTCTCTGACTCTTCCCCACCGTGCCTGCAGAAAGAGCCTTCCTATTCCTAGCTCTCTCCCGAATGGATACATTTGCCTGGAGAGCCCAGAACTAATTTCATTTAGCTAGAGGGTAAACAGAGGCCAGTGAGAGGTGCACACGCCTTCATTTCACTAGGCTTCTGGGGCTTCAGGGAGGAAAAAAGGCATCAGTATTCCAGCAAGATCATCGTCACCAAGGCCACCATCACTAGGGGATTACAGAGCATGCTGTGACACTCTCCGGGGCCTGGTTGGCTAGGCTTATGTTGAAGAGCACATATCCTAACCCTAAGATACCTGGGTGGCTGCACCATAGAGGGTGCACCGGACATAGGGCTGTGCCCGTAAGGGCTGTGGTCGTGTTTGGGGGCGTTAGGGACCCGTGGAGGACGCAGGGCGCAGACCTCTGCCCATTTCCCTCCAGGATTAGGCCCTGATTCTCAGGTGTGGAGCCAGCCACTCCAAAATTGAGGGTGTTAAAGGCAGAAAGCAGCCCTCTCACCCCCAGGGCAAAGAGTGGGAAAGGCTTGTTACATCAAGAGTCTTTCAAATCTTTCACTTTTGAGAGCAGAGTGTTTACATTTAGGAATCATGAACAAGCAGCAATACGAAAGCATACAGTATCAGAGGACAGAACACTGCCCTGTGCATATCAGTACACCCCAATGACAAAGTCAAAGATTTAAATGACCTGCTTAGCTATGAGTGGCTGACACCTCACAATGATTATCATCTCTCCGTGAAGCAAAACATCCTCTGAATTGGGTTGAAAGATAGATCTAATGTGCCAAAGGAAGGCAACATGGAAATTCAGTTTCCTGCTCTCAGAAGAAGGAGGGTCGACAGCCCAATGGGTTAATGCACCTACTGCAGCCTCCTATGTGGAGCCTGCAGGCGACACATTCAGTTGCTGGTGAGATGCTGATAAAGGTTTGCCTGCTATGCAGGGTCCCGTGGGCACGTCATAGCGTCTCGAGAAGGTGTCCTGTTTGAGTCCCAGGGCAATCATTGTGTCAACCATGACCTGTAGATGACACCTTTTCCCCTCGTTTTTTTCCAGTCAATTGGGGCCAGAGAGACAAGCTTTTGTATGGGCATTACCAAGGCCAGAGTGCCGAAAACAAAGGCACAACTGTTAGTAATAACGCAGGTATTAAAGGGGCATTAGGTGTTGGCTGATCACGCAGGGCAATGCATACCCATTTTCAATTAAAATAACTTTTGTTTTTATTTAAAAAAATGCATGCCATGGAGATTCCAGACATTGGATTAGAACTCAAGTCTCCAGCATTCCAAGATCAAACACTTACCACTTGAGCCACTGGTGGCTGTGCTTCTGAGAGTAGCTTTTGGGCATATATATCTTTCTCCTGCATGCCCCTGTGAGCCTCAGCCAACAGCTAATACCCCTTCAATACCTGCATTCTTACTAACAGTGGTGCCTTTGTTTTCTGCACTCTGGCCTTGTTAACGCCCATAGAAAAGCTTGTCTCTCTGGCCCCAACTGACTGGAAAAACTATGGGTCATGGTTGATAAGATATTTGCACGGGGACTCAAACAGGACACCTTCTCAAGGCGCTGCAAGCAAACCTGTTTCAGCATCTCACCAGCAACTGGATGTGTCGCCTGCGGGCTACACATAGGAGGCTGCAGTAGGTGTATTAACCCAGTGGGCTGTCGACCCTCCTTCCTCTGAGAGCAGGAAACTGAATTTCCATGTTGCCTTCCTTTGGCACATTAGATCTATCTTTCACCCCGATTCAGAGGATGTTTTGCTTCACAGAGAGATGACACTCATTGTGAGGTGTGAGCCACTAATAGCTAAGCAGGTCAGTTAAATCTTTGCCTTTGTCATTGGGGTGTACTGATTGTTATAATCCTTCATATAATAATCATTATTCATTAAGAACCAGAGACTCATAAACTGAACGGTTTCATTTAATAACCTAACCATAACTGCCTCTTCTGTTCCGAATCCCCCACCACATTCCATATTACAGAACAATGACATGTTACTGTTCCACTTGAACATTCTAATAACTATTTACAATACAAAAACTCCCCCCTTACTTAGCATTTAACTTACCATGTACATCTGCATATAATTATTTCAATTTCTTGGTTTCATCAAATATACAAGTATTCTGTACTTACACTTTGTTGACTTGACTACATCTACATTTGTTCAATAAGCCTATCTGGCTTTCGCACTTTACGATACAGACGATTCCTCCCCATTGGAGTTTGGGGGCCAGACCCCAGTTCTCCAAGATCCGGTACTCCTCTACCAGATTCCACTCCTCCATCACCACTGACTCCCAAGCCTCCATCAACACAGGTCAACTCACTATTAACCTGACCACCTCCCACAGGTTCATATGGTTCATCATTGCCCTGAAGATCGCCTGAGTTCACAGACAGTCTGTCCCATGCCAAACTGTCCTTCATATCCCCATCACTACCTTCGGTTTGATCTGAGTTATTGTCAACCGGGATCTCTTGAAACAATCTTCTGAAAAACGATGTATTCCTTGTGATCTCATGATTATCCTTATCAACTGCCGTGATCATTGGTCCTTTTACTTTCTTTACTTTCCAAATCACTGTCTTATATCTCGAATCTAGCTTTGAAAGTACCCTTTGCCGAACCAGCACCTTCTCTCCCACTTCAATGTTGTTACTTTTGGCCTTTCTTTTATTATCAGTCCATTTGTTGACTTTCTTTTTTTCTCTTCATCTCTTTTTCTTATTTCATCATCTTCTTCCAGTGTATAATTATTCATCTGAGGAATATGAGTCTGAGGTTTGTACCGAATCATTAACTCAGAGGGAGAACAACCTGTTATTTCATTTGGAGTGTTTCGATAACTTCTAAGCATTTGTGATACTGCCACATTGTCCACCATAGCCTTTTGCCTTGTTCTCTTTAGATTAAGCATACATTTCTCGACCATGCCATTCGCTTGCGGCCACAGCAGTGTAATTGTTTTATGCTTAAACCCCAAATATGCTGCAAATCTTTCAAACTGATGTCCTTGAAAAGGAGGGCCATTATCTGTTTTCACCATTTTGGGACTTCCCCACTCACTGAAAACTTCATCTAAGACTCCTACCACATTATGAAATGCCGTTGAAACCACATGTTTTATCAGAGGAAACCGTGAACATTCATCCAGTATCACCAGCAAATATCCCCCTTCCTTCAATGGCCCATAAAAATCCATAGCTATTCTACTCCAATGCGCTTCAGACAATTGAACAATGTGAAGTGGGCAAACGTTGTTGTCAGGCGCAGTTACTTGACATGCAAAACATTTCCTCACAAATTCTTCAACCATTGCATCCATCCACGGAAACCACACATGGTTCCTCAACATTTTTTTGGTATTTGTTATTCCTCTATGTCCTTCATGAGCTAGTACCACAAGTATTTTCCTCAAACTTTTAGGTGCCACTAGTCTGTTTCCTCTTAATAGTAAGCCATCACTTGTTGACGTCAAGTCACTACTAATCTTCGACATCCTCTGAAACTCCTTAACATCCACCTCCTTGCTGACTTCTATTTTTGATGATATTTTTTTCCACTGACCAGCCATTGTTAATTTTATTGCTGCTTGAGCCGTTGGATCACCCTTGCTTTTCTCAATGAACATCTCCTTTGATATTGTTGGTGGCAAGGCATTTGTGGACAAATATGATACATAATCTTCTGCCTCCATCTGCATCTTGTCCCCATCTCCTCTTCCAGGATGACGAGATAAATAATCAGCTGGATTTGCTTCTTTTCCTGGTTTGTGTACTATAATATAATCGTATTCCTGGAGTCGTATACCCCATCTTTCAATTTGTGGAGGCATTCTTGTTTTAGGATTTTCAAATAAGGATATTAAAGCTTGGTGATCCGTAACAAGTATGAAAGGCCTTCCTATTATGAAATGATGAAACTTCTCACAGGCCCATACCGCAGCTAAGATTTCCTTCTCTGCGTGTGAATATCTCTGTTCGATTTCATTTAAGGCTCGACTAGCATACATTATGACATGCCTTTCTGGGTTTCTTGGCTCCACTTGTGCCAGAATTGCCCCCAACCCCACAGGGCTTGCATCTACTATAACTTCTGTCTCCCACTTTGGGTTGTAATACGCCAACTGTCGGCCATTAACCAGTTCTTTCTTTATTAACTCAAAGCTATTCTTGCACTTTTCATCCCACATAAACACTGTTTCCTTCTTTAACAGTTGTCGTAAAGGGTCCGTCAACATTGTAAAATTAGATACATAACGGGGACAATACCCCGTCATTCCTAAAAATTACCTCACTTCACTTACATTTTTTGGTGGTTGTAGATCAAGAATACTATTTACTTTGCTCATATCTGCCCTTGTCCCCTTTTCAGAAAACATATGTCCAAAAAAACGCAGACTCTTCTTGCTTATGTCACATTTAGATCCATTTAAGGTCAAACCACTATCTTGCAGTGCCATGCACACTCCTTCCAGTGCTTCATCGTGTTCATTCTGAGTAGTACCATATACTAGTATGTCATCACTGTAGTTAAATATATTTTTCACAGGAGCAATGGCTTTCCTAATTGCCTCTTGGAAGATTTCTGCTGCCGATGATATTCCAAAGCTTAGCCTTTTGTACCTGTCCAAACCCTCATGGGTCGCAAATGTGGTTATATATCTGGACTCGGGATCGATCTCTAGTTGGTGATAACCTTGATTCAAATCAAGTTTTGGAAATCTCGTTGCTTGATTTAATCTTATAATCATATCTTCGATACTCGGTCCCGGGTGTCTTTCTCGCTGTATTGCCACATTGGGAATCCTCATGTCCACACACAAGCAAATGCGGCCATCAGACTTTGGAACCACTACTAGTGGTGACACCCATGGTGTGGGACCACTTTCCACCTTTTCAATTATGTAATTTTTAAGCAATTGTCTTAATTCTTCAGAGACTTTCCCTTGTAGGTGAAATCCTATTTTCCTTGGATGTTGTGGCGTTGGCTGAATGTTTGAGTCAATGTGAAGATGTACGGCATCTCCTTTTAACTTTCCTACACTTTCAAATAATCTAGGAAATCTCTTCTTGATTACTTCTATGTCTGTCTCAGTTTTCATTACATTTTGTATTTCCTGTCTTTGAGGGACACACTTTATCATTTCATTTTTACTGTACTTCACATTAATAATTTTCAAACTTGTTGCTGTTTTGCAGCTAATGAGACACCTCCCTTCCACAGGGGTTTCAATGATGAATATCTCAGTAGGCAAGTGAGTATCCTTATGTATCAAATCACACATACATTTTCCTTTCACTGTTAGAGGCTGTGTGGCTCCCCATTGAAATATATTGGCCCTCGATGTCTGCAATGGATATAATTGCGCTATCTCTTCATATATTTTGTTGCTCATCACGTTCACCATGGGTCCAGTGTCCACCAGGAAAGGTATGTTTTGATTCCCTAGATTTATGGTCACTTTTATCGCCTTACTTTCATTTGATGTTCCATATATTAATCTTACATATTCCTTGCCATACATGTCATAGTCTATATTTTCTTCATGCATATTACCTCTTGTGATTCTTCAATCATCTATTGGAGGATTCTCGTAAGGATCATTGTATATTTCATTAATGTATTTTTGATCTTCACGTGTTTGTGACAACAGTGTCTCTTCTGAAATTGTTCGTTCTGTTTGCCTTGTTTCATCAGTTTCCAACGTGTCCATGGTTCTTACAAAACAAGGACGAAAATTTGATTGACTTATTCTTGACTTTGCTTCTCCTCCTCCTTCCGTATTCGTCCTTGTAATGAATTGTCTTTGACCGTCATACCTTCGGCTTTGGCTCATTTGTCCACTCAATCTCTGTGCCGGTGTCCATGGCATTTTTTCTCTGCACATATTCTGAAAATGATTCTTCTGACCACAACGTAGACACATGTGACCTAGGGCGGGACATTGACCCTTATGTGGAAACTCGAACCCACACCTGTAGCATTGCCTCTCTCCATAACTTCTATGATTGTTGTACCATTTGGTTTCATTCAAGTTCTTCTTCTGCCATTGTGCGTTTTTCCTCTGACCCATGACAGCAACCCTATCTATTCCTTTGGGATTTTCTATGTTGGCTGCCTGTGTGTCCACTCTTTCATATATCCGTGCTAATTCAAGTACCTCTTTTAGTGGAAGGGATTTTTTTAGCAATTGTTTTCGAAACTATGAGGACAAACAACCCTCAATTATTCGCAATCTAATTGCTTCATCGTCATTGAAATGTGTAAAATCACAATATATGGCTTTTCTCTGTAAACGCAATGCAAATTGTGCAATAGTTTCACTCAGGCTTTGTGTGCATTGATTAAAGATGTAACGTTCATAATCTTTGTTGAGGGGAACAATGATCTTTGCATTTATTGCTGTTAATAATAATTGGTATGTCGACTTGTCTTCTGGTGGTATTGTCTTAATAACATTCTTCATTTCTCTTCCCACTAAATTTGTTAAAATGTCCAGCTTATTGACAGCATTTTGATTTCCCACAACCCTTAGAAACTCTTCAAAATCTTCAATCCACTCTTGCCACCTTTGTCCCTGGTTTTCTTGAGGTTCTAGATTAAAGGGGTTGGGTTTTTAAAAATAATGTGTTGGATCTGTTGATATAATTGATGGTCCTGATATTATTTGTGGTGTGGCACTTGTGGATGCAGTATTCGCATCTCCCCCTGCATCTATCAAGGACATATTTTTATTTTTAAACTGCTTTTTTATGTTAGTGTGTTCTTCTCTTCTTAATTTTATTATTTTGGCTGGATGTCCTTGTTGCCTTTATTCCTTTTTGCCTCTTCCCATTTATTTCACCTTAAGGTTAGTTTCGTTTTATTTCTGTTGTCCTTATCTCCTTCTTTTTTTTTAAATTAATTTAATTTGACATTTATTTCCATTTTCATGCTTTATCTGAGCATAATATTCAATTCTGTAGTGGTATCATTATAGTCATCCTTATGTTCATATTTAATACCCGTTTTGCGGCATGCATTTCACTGTATCAAGTGCCTGCAGCACCTTATCCATCGTAGCGTTGCAACGTATTTCAGCCCAATGTTTATTTCCGCAAAATGGCGGCACGCTTCAGCACGTTTTTAGGTGCTTTTTTCTAATAGCTCTTGCGCTATTCAGAGGCACCGACTCAGAGCTCGCGCTTGATCTCAGAGCTCGCCCTTGGTTTTAAGGTATAAATGTCCTTTTATTTAAATAGCGCAGCGCAACATTATGCTTTCTATCACACTCACTTGGCTACCTGCATCTTCTGTGATACCAATTACTGCGCAGCAATATTAACTGTTTTCTTTCCGGATGTCCTACCGTGTATTCTTACTTTACTCCTTTTGTTTCGTTGATATTTGCCTGCACGCCAACCATCACTTCAATTTTTCCTCGTTATTCGGTTCATCCTTGTCGCCAAATTGTTATAATCCTTCATATAATAATCATTATTTATTAATAACCAGAGATTCATAAACTGAACTGTTTCATTCAATAACCTAACCATAACTGCCTTCTCCGTTCCGAATCCCCCACCACATTCCATATTATAGAACAATGACATGTTACTGTTCCACTTGAACATTCTAATAACTATTTACAATGCAACACTGATATGCGCAGGGCAGTTTTCTGTCCTCTGCTACTGTATGCTTTCATTTTGCTGCTTGTTCATGATTTTTAAATGTAAACACTCTGCTCTCAAAAGTGAAAGATTTGAAAGACTCTTGCTGTAGCCAGCCTTTCCCACTCTTTGCCCTGGGGGAGAACAACCCAATCATCCCTTCAGCCCTTCTTACTCATCTCACAGCATCTCCCATAAGCGAGGAATGCATCTTTTGTTGGTAGATTTCCTTCATGAGGCTTAGCTAGGCCTGCATTTCTTTTCAAAGGGCCATAGAAGAGAGCAAAAAAGGAGAAGGCATAATATAGCGGGAAGTAGGTGGAAGACAAGGGGTCAGGGGGGTTGGCAGTAAAAGAAACAGGGCCTGGCCTGGCAGAGAGAAGTTAGGGAACATTATTAGCGAGTGAGGAGGAAAGATGCCTCAGGCATTTAGCTCTCTGACTCTTCCCCACCGTGCCTGCAGAAAGAGCCTTCCTATTCCTAGCTCTCTTCCGAATGGATACATTTGCCTGGAGAGCCCAGAACTAATTTCAGTTAGCCAAAGGGTAAACAGTGGCCAGAGAGAGGTGCACACCCCTTCATTTGACTAGGCTTCTGGGGCTTCTGAGAGGAAAAAAGGCATCAGTATTCTAGCAAGATCATCGTCACCAAGGCCACCATCACTAGAGGATTACCGAGCATGCTGTGACACTCTCCGGGGCCTGGTTGGCCAGGCTTATGTTGAAGAGCACATATCCTAATCCTAAGCTACCTGGGTGGCTGCACCATAGAGGCTGCACTGGACATAGGGCTGTGGTCACGTTTGGGAGAGTTAGGGACGCGTGGAGGACGCAGGGCACAGACCTCTGCCCATTTCCCTCCAGGATTAGGCCGTGATTCTCAGGCGTGGAGCCAGCCACTCCAAAATTGAGGGTGTTAAAGGCAGAAGGCAGCCCCACCCCCCCTTAGGGCAAAGATGGGAAAGGCTTGTTACATCAAGAGTCTTTTAAATCTTTCACTTTTGAGAGCAGAGTGTTTACATTTAGGAATCATGAACAAGCAGCAATAAGAAAGCACACAGTAGCAGAGGACAGAACACTGCCCTGCGCATATCAGTACACCCCAATGACAAAGTCAAAGATTTAACTGACCTGTTTAGCTATTAGTGGCTCACACCTCACAATGATTATCATCTCTCCGTGAAGCAAAGCATCCTCTGAATTGGGTTGACAGATAGATCTAATGTGCCAAAGGAAGGCAACATGGAAATTCAGTTTCCTGCTCTCAGGGGAAGGACGGTTGACAGCCCAATGGGTTAATGCACCTACTGCAGCCTTCTATGTGGGCCTTTGAGGAGGGCAGAAAAAGGGTTCTCAGTGGAGGGTGGAATGGACAATGGGCAGACATTTTGTTCTCATCCGGCACTACCCTTTAGCCTGCATTCCTCCTTTATACCCTGCACTTCCTCGCCTCCTCAGTCCCACCTCTATGCTTTCTTCCTCCCTCCCTTTACCAGGGCACCTACCCCATACCCTTCTAGACCTACACCGACTCAGCCAGCCGCACCTCCTCTCCACAGGGACCCATGCATCCGGCCCTACCTCCCCCTTTAGCCTGCCCCACCTCCTCCTTTAGGCTGTTCTCCGTCACTTCCACAGTCCCGCCTATCTGCTTTCTTCCACTGCAACTGTACAAGGAGATTACCAACTATTCCGTTTATGTGCCGAAAGCAGGACTCAAACCCAGCCCTGTAACACAAGCACTTAACCTCTAGGCCACTGCAGTTAGCTGGTATTTGGTGGAGCTTGGGGGGCCAGATGTTCTATCCTCATTTTTTTCAGTGAACATGTTTCACAATGCAAATGGGTATGCTCACAGGGGCATGCAGAAGAAAGATATATAGCCCAAAAGGTGCTTTCAGAAACACAGTCACTTGTCGCTCCAGTGGTAAGTGTGTGGTCTTGGAATGCTGGAGACCTGAGTTTTTTCCTCCTGGGTATGTTTTTATTTTGTATTTTTATTAATCATTTTTATTCTTTTGAAAATGGGTATGCATTGCCCTGAGTGATCAGCCAACAGCTAATGCCTCTTCAATACCTGCATTCCTACTAACAGTTGTGCCTTTGTTTTCTGCACTCTGGCCTTCGTAACACAATTAGAAAAGCTTGTCTCTCTGGCCCCAACTGACTGGGAAAAAACGAGGGGAAATATTGCAACCTACGGGTCATGGTTGATAAGATATTTGCACGGGGACTCAAACAGGACACCTTCTCGAGGCGCTGCAAGCAAACCTGTTTCAGCATCTCACCAGCAACTGGATGTGTCGCCTGCAGGCTACACATAGGAGGCTGCAGTAGGTGCATTAACCCAGTGGGCTGTCGACCCTCCTTCCTCTGAGAGCCGGAAACTGAATTTCCATGTTGCCTTCCTTTGGCACATTAGATCTATCTTTCACCCCAATTCAGAGGATGTTTTGCTTCACAGAGAGATGACACTCATTGTGAGGTGTGAGCCACTAATAGCTAAGCAGGTCAGTTAAATGTTTGCCTTTGTCATTGGGGTGTACTGATATGTGCAGGGCAGTCTTCTGTCCTCTGCTACTGTATGCTTTCATTTAGCTGCTTGGTCATGATTTTTAAATGTAAACACTCTGCTCTCAAAAGTGAAAGATTTGAAAGACTGTTGCTGTAGCCAGCCTTTCCCACTCTTTGCCCTGGGGGAGAACAACCCAATCACCCCTTCGGCCCTTCTTACTCGTCTCACAGCACCTCCCATAAGCGAGGAATGCATCTTCTGTTGGTAGATTTCCTTCATGAGGCTTAGCTAGGCCTGCATTCCTTTTCAAAGGGCCATAGAAGAGAGCAAAAAAGGAGAAGGCATAATAGAGCGGGAAGTAGGTGGAAGACGAGGGGTCAGGGGGGTTGGCAGTAAAAGAAACAGGCCCTGGCAGAGAGTTAGAAGTTAGGGAACACAATGAGCGAGGGAGGAGGAAAGATGCCTCAGGCATTTAGCTCTCTGACTCTTCCCCACCGTGCCTGCAGAAAGAGCCTTCCTATTCCTAGCTCTCTCCCGAATGGATACATTTGCCTGGAGAGCCCAGAACTAATTTCAGTTAGCCAAAGGGTAAACAGTGGCCAGAGAGAGATGCACAACCCTTCATTTGACTAGTCTTCTGGGGCTTCTGGGAGGAAAAAAGGCATCAGTATTCCAGCAAGATCATCGTCACCAAGGCCACCATCACTAGGGGATTACCGAGCATGCTGTGACACTCTCCGGGACCTGGTTGGCCAGGCTTATGTTGAAGAGCACATATCCTAATCCTAAACTACCTGGGTGGCTGCACCATAGAGGCTGCACTGGACATAGGGCTGTGGTCGCGTTTGGGAGCGTTAGGGACGCGTGGAGGACGGAGGGCGCAGACCTCTGCCCATTTCCCCCCAGGATTAGGCTGTGATTCTCAGGCGTGGAGCCAGCCACTCCAAAATTGAGGGTGTTAAAGGCAGAAGGCAGCCCCCCCTTAGGGCAAAGATGGGAAAGGCTTGTTACATCAAGAGCCTTTTAAATCTTTCACTTTTGAGAGCAGAGTGTTTACATTTAGGAATCATGAACAAGTAGCAATAAGAAAGCATACAGTAGCAGAGGACAGAACACTGCCCTGCGCATATCAGTACACCCCAATGACAAAGTCAAAGATTTAACTGACCTGTTTAGCTATTAGTGGCTCACACCTCACAATGATTATCATCTCTCTGTGAAGCAAAACATCCTCTGAATTGGGTTGAAAGATAGATCTAATGTGCCAAAGGAAGGCAACATGGAAATTCAGTTTCCTGCTCTCAAGGAAGGACGATTGACAGCCCAATGAGTTAATGCACCTACTGCAGCCTCCTATGTGGGCCTTTGAGGAGGGCAGAAAAAGGGTTCTCAGTGGAGGGTGGAATGGACAATTGGATGACATTTTGTTCTCATCCGGCACTACCCTTTAGCCTGCATTCCTCCTTTATACCATGCACTTCCTCGCCTCCTCAGTCCCACCTCTATGCTTTCTTCCTCCCTTCCTTTACCAGGGCACCTACCCCATGCCCTTCTAGACCTACCCCGACTCAGCCAGCCCTACCTCCTCTCCACAGGGACCCATGCATCCGGCCCTACCTCCCCCTTTAGCCTGCCCCACCTCCTCCTTTAGGCTGTCCTCCGTCGCTTCCACAGTCCCACCTATCTGCTTTCTTCCACTGCAACTGTACAAGGAGATTACCAACTATTCAGTTTCTGTGCCGAAAGCAGGACTCGAACCCAGCGCTGTAACACAAGCACTTAACCTCTAGGCCACTGCAGTTAGCTGGTATTTGGTGGAGCTTGGGGGGCCAGATGTTCTATCCTCATTTTCTTCAGTGAACATGTTTCACAATGCAAATGGGTATGCTCACAGGGGCATGCAGAAGAAAGATATATAGCCCAAAAGCTGCTTTCAGAAACACAGTCATTTGTCACTCCAGTGGTAAGTGTGTGGTCTTGGAATGCTGGAGACCTGAGTTCTTTCCTCCTGGGCATGTTTTTATTTTGTATTTTTATTCTTTTGAAAATGGGTATGCATTGCCCTGAGCGATCAGCCAACAGCTAATGCCTCTTCAATACCTGCATTCCTACTAACAGTTGTGCCTTTGTTTTCTGCACTCTGGCCTTGGTAACACCATTAGAAAAGCTTGTCTCTCTGGCCCCAACTGACTGGGAAAAAACGAGGGGAAATATTGCAACCTACGGGTCATGGTTGATAAGATATTTGCACGGGGACTCAAACAGGACACCTTCTCGAGGCGCTGCAAGCAAACCTGTTTCAGCATCTCACCAGCAACTGGATGTGTCGCCTGCAGGCTACACATAGGAGGCTGCAGTAGGTGCATTAACCCAGTGGGCTGTCGACCCTCCTTCCTCTGAGAGCTGGAAACTGAATTTCCATGTTGCCTCCTTTGGCACATTAGATCTATCTTTCACCCCAATTCAGAGGATGTTTTGCTTCACAGAGAGATGACACTCATTGTGAGGTGTGAGCCACTAATAGCTAAGCAGGTCAATTAAATGTTTGCCTTTGTCATTGGGGTGTACTGATATGTGCAGGGCAGTCTTCTGTCCTCTGCTACTGTATGCTTTCATTTTGCTGCTTGTTCATGATTTTTAAATGTAAACACTCTGCTCTCAAAAGTTTAAGATTTGAAAGACTCTTGCTGTAGCCAGTCTTTCCCACTCTTTGCCCTGGGGGAGAACAACCCAATCACCCCTTCAGCTCTTCTTACTCATCTCACAGCACCTCCCATAAGCGAGGAATGCATCTTTTGTTGGTAGATTTCCTTCATGAGGCTTAGCTAGGCCTGCATTCCTTTTCAAAGGGCCATAGAAGAAAGCAAAAAATGAGAAGGCATAATAGAGCGGGAAGTAGGTAGAAGACAAGGGGTCAGGGGAGTTGGCAGTAAAAGAAACAGGGCCTGGCCTGGCAGAGAGTTAGAAGTTAGGGAACACAATGAGCGAGGGAGGAGGAAAGATGCCTCAGGCATTTAGCTCTCTGACTCTTCCCCACCGTGCCTGCAGAAAGAGCCTTCCTATTCCCAGCTCTCCCCCGAATGAATACATTTGCCTGGAGAGCCCAGAACTAATTTCAGTTAGCCAGAGGGTAAACAGAGGCCAGAGAAAGGTGCACGCCCCTTCATTTGACTAGGCTTCTGGGGCTTCTGCGAGGAATAAAGGCATCAGTATTCCAGCAAGATCATTGTTACCAAGGCCACCATCACTAGGAGATTACAGAGCATGCTGTGACACTCTCCGGGGCCTGGTTGGCCAGGCTTATGTTGAAGAGCACATATCCTAACCCTAAGCTACCTGGGTGGCTGCACCATAGAGGCTGCACCGGACATAGGGCTGTGCCCGTAAGGGCTGTGGTCGCGTTTGGGAGCGTTAGGGACATGCAGAGTACACAGGGCGCAGACCTCTGCCCATTTCCCTCCAGGATTAGGCCCTGATTCTCAGGCGTGGAGCCAGCCACTCCAAAATTGAGGGTGTTAAAGGCAGAAAGCAACCCTCCCCCTTTAGGGCAAAGATGGGAAAGGCTTGTTACATCAAGAGTCTTTTAAATCTTTCACTTTTGAGAGCAGAGTGTTTACATTTAGGAATCATGAACAAGCAGCAATAAGAAAGCATACAGTAGCAGAGGACAGAACACTGCCCTGCTCATATCAGTACACCCAAATGATAAAGTCAAAGATTTAACTGACCTGTTTAGCTATTAGTGACTCGCACCTCACAATGATTACTATATCTCTGTGAATCAAAACATCCTCTGAATTGGGTTGAAAGATAGATCTAATATGCCAAAGGAAGGAAACATGGAAATTCAGTTTCCTGTTCTCAGAGGAAGGACGGTTGACAGCCCAATGGATTAATGCACCTACTGCAGCCTCCTATGTGGGCCATTGAGGAGGGCAGAAAAAGGGTTCTCAGTGCAGGGTGGAATGGACAATGGGCTGACATTTTGTTCTCATCTGGCACTACCCTTTAGCCTGCATTCCTCCTTTATAGCCTGCACTTCCTGCCCTCCTCAGTCCCACCTCTATGCTTTCTTCCTCCCTCCCTTTACCAGGGCACCTACCCCATGCCCTTCTAGACCTACCCCAATTCAGCCAGCCCCACCTCCTCTCCACAGGGATCCATGCATCCTGCCCTACCTCCCCCTTTAGCCTGCCCCACCTCCTCCTTTAGGCTGCACTCCGTCACTTCCACAGTCCCGCCTATCTGCTTTCTTCCACTGTAACTGTACAAGGAGATTACCAACTATTCCGTTTATGTGCCAAATGCAGGACTCGAACCCAGGCCCCCAGCGCTGTATCACAAGCACTTAACCTCTAGGCCACTGCAGTTAGCTGATGTCTGGTGGAGCTTGGGGGGGCCAGATGTTCTATCCTCCTTTTCTTCAGTGAACATGTTTCACAATGCAAATGTTTATGCTCACAGGTTCATGCAGAAGAAAGATATATAGCCCAAACGCTGCTTTCAGAAACACAGCCACCTGTGGCTCCAGTGGTAAGTGCTTGGTCTTGGAATGCTGGAGACCTGAGTTCATATCCTCCTGGGCATGTTTTTCTTTTTTTTAAATCATTTTCTTTCTTTTGAAAATGGGTATGCATTGCCCTGAGCGATCAGCCAACAGCTAATGCCCCTTCAATACCTGCATTCCTACTAACAGTTGTGCCTTGTTTTCTGCACTCTGGCCTTGGTAACGCCCATAGAAAATCTTGTCTCTCTGGCCCCAACTGACTGGGAAAAAAAACGAGGGGAAAAAGTGTAACCTACGGGTCATGGTTGATAAGATATTTGCACAGGGACTCAAACAGGAAACCTTCTCGAGGCGCTGCAAGCAAACCTGTTTCAGCATCTCACCAGCAACTGGATGTGTCGCCTGCAGGCTACACATAGGAGGCTGCAGTAGGTGCATTAACCCAGTGGGCTGTCGACCCTCCTTTCTCTGAGAGCCGGAAACTGAATTTCCATGTTGCCTTCCTTTGGCACATTAGATCTATCTTTCACCCCAATTCAGAGGATGTTTTGCTTCACAGAGAGATGACACTCATTGTGAGGTGTGAGCCACTAATAGCTAAGCAGGTCAGTTAAATGTTTGCCTTTGTCATTGGGGTGTACTGATATGTGCAGGGCAGTCTTCTGTCCTCTGCTACTGTATGCTTTAATTTAGCTGCTTGTTCATGATTGTTAAATGTAAACACTCTGCTCTCAAAAGTGAAAGATTTGAAAGACTCTTGCTGTAGCCAGCCTTTCCCTCTCTTTGCCCTGGGGGAGAACAACCCAATCACCCCTTCGGCCCTTCTTACTCGTCTCACAGCACCTCCCATAAGCGAGGAATGCATCTTTTGTTGGTAGATTTCCTTCATGAGGCTTAGCTAGGCTTGCATTCCTTTTCAAAGGGCCGTAGAAGAGAGCAAAAAAGGAGAAGGCAGAATAGAGCATGACATAGGTGGAAGACGAGGGGTCAGGGGGGTTGGCAGTGAAAGAAACAGGGCCTGGCCTGGCAGAGAGTTAGAAGTAGGGGAACACAATGAGCGAGGGAGGAGGAAAGATGCCTCAGGAATTTAGCTCTCTGACTCTTCCCCACCGTGCCTGCAGAAAGAGCCTTCCTATTCCTAGCTCTCTCCCGAATGGATACTTTTGCCTGGAGAGCCCAGAACTAATTTCAGTTAGCCAGAGGGTAAACAGAAGCCAGGGAGAGGTGCACACCCCTCCATTTGACTAGGCTTCTGGGGTTTCTGGGAGGAAAAAAGGTATCAGTATTCCAGCAAGATCATCGTCACCAAGGCCACCATCTCTAGGGGATTACAGAGCATGCTGTGACACTCTCCGGGGCCTGGTTGGCCAGGCTTATGTTGAAGATCACATATCGTAACCCTAAACTACCTGGGTGGCTGCACCATAGAGGCTGCACCGGACATAGGGCTGTGCCCAAAAGGGCTGTGGTCATGCTTGGGAGTGTTAGGGACGTGTGGAGGACGCAGGGCGCAGACCTCTGGCCATTTCCCTCCAGGATTAGGCCCTGATTCTCAGGCGTGGAGCCAGCCACTCCAAAATTGAGGGTGTTAAAGGCAGAAAGCAGCCCCCCCGCCCTTAGGGCAAAGATGGGAAAGGCTTGTTACATCAAGAGTCTTTTAAATTTTTCACTTTTGAGAGCAGAGTGTTTACATTTAGGAATCATGAACAAGCAGCAATAAGAAAGCATACAGTAGCAGAGGACAGAACACTGCCCTGCGCATATCATTACACTCCAGTGACAAAGTCAAAGATTTAACTGACCTGTTTAGCTTTTAGTGGCTCACACCTCACAATGATTATCATCTCTCCGTGAAGCAAAACATCCTCTGAATTGGGTTGAAAGATAGATCTAATGTGCCAAAGGAAGGCAACATGGAAATTCAGTTTCATGCTCTCAGAGGAAGGACGGTTGACAGCCCAATGGATTAATGCACCTACTGCAGCCTCCTATGTGGTCCATTGAGGAGGGCAGAAAAAGGGTTCTCAGTGGAGGGTGGAATGGACAATGGGCTGACATTTTGTTCTCATCCGGCACTACCCTTTAGCCTGCATTCCTCCTTTATACACTGCATTTCCTGGCTTCCTCAGTCCCACCTCTATGCTTTCTTCCTCTCTCCCTTTACCAGGGCACCTACACCATGCCCTTCTTGACCTACCCCAATTCAGCCAGCCCCACCTCCTCTCCACAGGGACCCATGCATCCAGCCCTAGCTCCCCCTTTAGCCTGCCCAACCTCCTCCTTTAGCCTGCACTCTGTCGCTTCCACAGTCCCGCCTATCTGCTTTCTTCCACTGCAACTGTGCAAGGAGATTACCAACTATTCCGTTTATGTGCCGAAAGCAGGAATCAAACCCAGGCCCTCAGCCTGTAACACAAGCACTTAACCTCTAGGCCACTGCAGTTAGCTGGTATTTGGTGGAGCTTGGGGGCCAGATGTTATATCCTCATTTTCTGCAGTGAACATGTTTCACAATGCAAATGGGTATGCTCACAGGGGCATGCAGAAGAAAGATATATAGCCCAAAAGCTGCTTTCAAAAACCCAGCCACCTGTGGCTCCAGTGGGAAGTGCTTGGTCTTGGAATGCTGGAAAACTGAGTTCTAATCCTCCAGGGCATGTTTTTATTTATTTTTTTTAATCATTTTTTTTCTTTTGAAAATGGGTATGCATTGCCCTGAGCGATCAGCCAACAGCTAATGCCCCTTCAATACCTGCATTCCTACTAACAGTTGTGCCTTTGTTTTCTCTGGCCTTGATAACACCATTAGAAAAGCTTGTCTCTCTGGCCCCAACTGACTGGGAAAAAACGAGGGGAAATATTGTAACCTATGGGTAATGGTTGATAAGATATTTGCACGGGGACTCAAACAGGACACCTTCTCGAGGCGCTGCAAGCAAACCTGTTTCAGCATCTCTCCAGCAACTGGATGTGTCGCCTGCAGGCTACACATAGGAGGCTGCAGTAGGTGCATTAACCCAGTGGGCTGTCGACCCTCCTTCCTCTGAGAGCCGGAAACTAAATTTCCATGTTGCCTTCCTTTGGCACATTAGATCTATCTTTCACCCCAATTCCGAGGATGTTTTGCTTCACGGAGAGATGATAATCATTGTGAGGTGTCAGCCACTCATAGCTAAGCAGGTCAGTTAAATGTTTGCCTTTGTCATTGGAGTGTACTGATATGTGCAGGGCAGTCTTCTGTCCTCTGCTACTGTATGCTTTCATTTAGCTGCTTGTTCATGATTTTTAAATGTAAACACTCTGCTCTCAAAAGTGAAATATTTGAAAGACTCTTGCTGTAGCCAGCCTTTCCCACTCTTTGCCCTGGGGGAGAACAACCCAATCACCCCTTCGGCCCTTCTTACTCGTCTCACAGCACCTCCCATAAGCGAGGAATGCATCTTTTGTTGGTAGATTTCCTTCATGAGGCTTAGCTAGGCCTGCATTCCTTTTCAAAGGGCCATACAAGAGAGCAAAAAAGGAGAAGGCATAATAGAGCGGGAAGTACGTGGAAGACGAGTGGTCAGGGGGGTTGGCAGTAAAAGAAACAGGGCCTGGCAGAGAGTTAGAAGTTAGGGAACACAATGAGCGAGGGAGGAGGAAAGATGCCTCAGGCATTTAGCTCTCTGACTCTTCCCCACCGTGCCTGCAGAAAGATCCTTCCTATTCCTAGCTCTCTCCCAAATGGATACATTTGACTGGCGAACCAAGAACTCATTTCAGTTAGCCAGAGGGTAAACAGAGGCCAGAGAGAGGTGCACACCCCTTCATTTGACTAGGCTTCTGGGGCTTCTGGGAGGAAAAAAGGCATCAGTATTCCAGCAAGATCATCGTCACCAAGGCCACCATCACTAGGGGATTATAGAGCATGCTGTGACACTCTCCGGGGCCTGGTTGGCCAGGCTTATGTTGAAGAGCACATATCGTAACCCTAAACTACCTAGGTGGCTGCACCATAGAGGCTGCACCGGACATAGGACTGTGCCCAAAAGGGCTGCGGTCATGTTTGGGAGTGTTAGGGACGCGTGGAGGATGCAGGGCGCAGACCTCTGGCCATTTCCCTCCAGGATTAGGCCCTGATTCTCAGGCGTGGAGCCAGCCACTCCAAAATTGAGGGTGTTAAAGGCAGAAAGCAGCCCCCCCCCACCCTTAGGGCAAAGATGGGAAAGGCTTGTTACATCAAGAGTCTTTTAAATTTTTCACTTTTGAGAGCAGAGTGTTTACATTTAGGAATCATGAACAAGCAGCAATAAGAAAGCATACAGTAGCAGATGACAGAACACTGCCCTGCACATATCAGTACACTCCAATGACAAAGTCAAAGATTTAACTGACCTGTTTAGCTATTAGTGGCTCACACCTCACAATGATTATCATCTCTCCGTGAAGCAAAACATTCTCTGAATTGGGTTGAAAGATAGATCTAAGGTGCCAAAGGAAGGCAACATGGAAATTCAGTTTCCTGCTCTCAGAGGAAGGACGGTTGACAGCCCAATGGGTTAATGGAAGAGAATAAAATTGCTATAAATTAAATCACAATTTCCAACACTTGAGGAATAATACATCCACATTAACTTTATTTGGATTTTTCTAAACAAAATACATAATTACGAATAGTCGTTCTCCATTCACCTTGCAAAGGAAAAACATGGAATCAGTCCCAATGTAAAATGGTGCCATCTAATAAACGCAACGTCATACGTCATCACGCAATGAAAATATAATGAGTCATGTGACTAATGAAGCACTAACGATGATCAGCGCATAGCAAGATGTGTAAGTCGTGTGCCGCAAAACAGGAAAAAAGGTAATGAATGAAATCTCTCTTATATAAAACATTACATATAGGTAACCTTGTAAACGCATATTTTCGGAAAGAAGACAACAAATTATGTAAACTACTAATAGTCATCTGCGAAATATTAAATACGAGCGTAATATTTTCTACAGAAACACAAGACCAGAGGGAGGAACTCTCAAACAAGATGCGAGCAAACCATGAGTGAAGGTATTCACATTATGTCTTCTCTTGAATGCAAAGAGTCACATTTTTCTATGCATCTCGTCAAAGAAACATTTGCTCGTTAAGCCAATGAAAGAAAATATAAATGTTATCATCAAGTACTGGTAAAACCAATGATTTTTAAAAAAATGTTCTCAAAGAAACTACAACTAACCTATATTATGTTGATGAAATTGTTAGCACGGAGAATTAATAACAGAAAATAACCGTTTGATTTTTACAGAATGAAAAAACTATTTGAAACTTCAATATAACCATTGAATATAAAAGGAAACTATACAAACGACCCAAGGTTTCACTCCCTCTCAGTATTTTAAAGAACACAGTGGAAACGGCTCTGTAGAACTCCCTAAAACACAATCGAGAACCTCCTGAAGAACCGTCCCAACATAAAACGGGTAAACACGTGTCGAGGATTCTTTAAGAAAAAGCAATCTGAGGATTTTTTTGAGGATTCTTTAAGAAAAAGCAATTTGAGGATTAATCAAGAAAGACTAAAGAGGATATATCAAGGAAGAAAAGATTCTTTAAGAAAGAGGAACTTTACAGCAAAAGTAAAATACAGCACTAACAGTACCAAAGAGGAATCAATTTAGCACAACTGAATGAAAACGTTAATTCAGTGCATAAGTTGCAACGATGAATAATATTCGGTAAAACTATAGCAAGTAAATCAACTGAATGGATAAACATTAATTCAGTGAATATATTGTATCTAATTAAAAGGCGCAATTCAAAACATTACAGTAGTCTTTTGTTCTATTTTTGTTACTTACACCCAGGTCAGCCCTAGGGTGATCTGTAAGTTTGAATTAGCAGCCTAACATAGTACTTTATATATTTATATATTTTCATGTTCAACCAATATACACTCACTAAAACATAAGGGCGCCAGTAACCGCTTTCGAGGCTGAATTTTTTCGTTTCTGAACTTAGTCAAGCAACAGGCGGCAAAGGCAGACCACATGAGCTAAAGTAACAACATGTTTAAAAACTTTGAAAAACGAGAGTAAGAAGCAGAACTTTTATTTTGAAACCAGACAGCACAAGTACCATTGTGAAATGAGGAAAATACCAAATCACTCAGACAATTATTTATACAACAAGAAAAATTACTGAAGCAAGAAATGTCAAGATGGTGGGACATCAAAACTCTTGAGAAATATTTACAAGTAGGAAGAATCCCGCAGGGCTTAAGAATATGTATTTTTCCCTCATTTGAAGAGGACGATATAGAAAGTTTAAAAGATTGGGAAGAGCTACTAATTAATACGTCAAAAGAAATGATACACAAACTCATTATCAATGCGAAAAAAACACATGAACAACTCATTACAGAAATCACAAAAATTAAAGAACAGATTGAACTACTTAACATTCCCGAAAAAACCTTTAAAAATTATGAAATTCTTGACAAAATCATAGACCAACATATGGAAGCCACAAAATTAAAAAAACTACTATTTCTTAGGGATGAATTGGACTATAAATTCAAACGAGTATATACTTTTCATAAAACCGCATCCAATTTCAGCTCAAAACCAACTCCGAAACCAAAAGGATACCCCAAGTCTCAGCAAATACCACAAACATCAGATACTGACTCTATTAGCGATACAGACTTGGAATTACCACCACAAATTTTGGAGGCATCTAAGGAGCAAGTTGATAATACAATTCCACCATCATCGACACCTTTTTTAGAAGAATATCAACAATACAAAAAAACACGAAGCTATCCAAGTTGGGCCAAAGTACCATCAACCCAATCAAACAAAGGAAGAGGGGCTCAAGGGGACGCACAACGTATGGCAGAAAACCAACAGGACAAACAATTGGGAGTCCTAACAAGATCCAAAAACCAGCAGAGAAAAACCTGACTGTGAACTTGACAAATTCTAATCTTTCTCCACAGCTTATTTCAGCTCTCAACAAGGGACTATCTTTCAGTCCTTCCAAAAATTGGAACTATTTTGATACTACAACTGATCTTTTTGTATTTTGTAGACAACTAAAATTAAAACTTCACTTTCTTAACACCACTAATAAAAAAACAAAAGAAAGAAATCAGTCGGTATCAGAATTAACAGTGGGTCATGTAGCAAATACTGTGGACCTATTGAATTTACCTGAACCACAAGAAATACACACAATTCAAACTTTTGCAGAGGAACAAAATATCCTATTAGCACTAGCAGCAAGTACCCACCTTAAACCAAAATCTACTTTCATTCCACAACTACCAGAAGGCAATGTGGTAGACATCTTCTACAAGGCGGTTCAGAAAGATTTAAGATGCGAATATCTTAAAAAACAAAAACCAAAATACAAAAATAATCTAACCTTAGCAGAAAAACAAGCTATCACAGAGTTAAAGAACAATGCAGAAATCACAGTGAAAATGGCTGATAAGGGTGGTAACATTGTTCTGTTAAATACTGAAGACTATATAACTATAGCGAATCAACACCTAGCGGATGAACACTGTTACAAGAAACTCCAAAACAATCCTATTTCAAAACTACAAGAGGATTGGAGCATAATGAGCAAACATTGGGAAAACATAGGACTTTTGACAGAGGAAGAATTTCAATATATGAACATAGCACACCCAGTACTACCTACCATCTATTTCACACCTAAAATCCACAAAAAATGTGAAGGACTCCCACAATGTAGACCAATAATAAACAGCATAGGATCCCTCATTGAAAGAATTTCGTAATATATTGACTTCCAATTACAACCTCTGGCAGCAGGACTCACATCCTATATAAAGGACACGAAACACATCATTCAGCAACTGGAACACATAACATGGGAACCGGAATTTTGGCTTGTAACACTGGATGTCTCAAGTCTATATACAAGCAACCTGCATGAAGGACTAAAAACTACAGAATACTTTTTGAAAACGAGGTCTATATCTTATTTAGAACAGAACAACATGATCCTGGAGATGCTCCATTTTACACTCTGTAACAACATTTTTACATTCAATAAAGACATCTTTAGGCAGATCCAAGGGACTGCTATGGGGGCTAAGTAAGCCCCGTCATATGCAAATCTTTATATGGGACTTTTTGAGGTGGAACACGCGTGGTCTCATCCATTTTTCAACATAACAAATCAGGTTGCCTACTGGGGCAGGTATATCGATGATATTATTATGATCTGGAATGGCACAGAAAATCAACTTAAAGAATATCATCAGTACTTAAACAGTGATAACTATAATTTGAAACTCACCATACAATACAGTCAGCAAAACATTAATTTCTTGGATTTGATACTCTTCATAGAAGATAATAAAGTTCCAACTACTTTGTTCATCAAGGAAACTGCTGTCAACAGCATGTTACATGCAACTAGTAATCATCCCCACCATATCACAAGAAATATACCATATGGTGAATTACTAAGGATCAAACGCAACTGTACCAAATTACAAGATTTTGAAACAAATGCTAAAGGATCAATACAAAAATTTAAACAACAAGGCTACAGCCAAAAACTTCTAAATAAAAGCTCTCAGAAAACAAATTTAAGAACAAGAACTGAATTGTTGATGAATAAACCTAAAGTAACTAAAACAACGGATACACCAAGATTTATTACCATGTATAACAGTAACATCAAAATACTTAAGAAGATTCTAAGGAAGAATTAGAACATACTAAAAACTGACAATGATCTTAACACAATTTTGGAAAATCAACCAAGTCTAACTTTTCGCAGAGCAAAAAATCTTAAAAATCTGCTATGTCCATCTCATTTTATCCTTCATGAACCTATCAATGTTCCACAGAAAACAATGTGGCTAAAACCCCCCATCAAAGGAAATTTCAAATGTGGGACCTGTAGTGTATGCCAATTCTCGGATAATGCCAAATCCAGTATAACATTGCCCAATGGACAAGAGAAAAAGATCAATCAATTCATCAACTGCAACAGCAAATACATTGTCTATGGAATCAAATGTATATGTTCAAAATACTACATAGGAAGTACTATCAGAAGTCTTAAAACACGCATAGGAGAACATATAAGATCAATCAAGAACCAAGCCTCACAAACACCGCTGTCAAATCATTTTCGATGGAATCATCAAGAACAAGAACTTACTAAGCTAAAATTTTTTGGGATCGAAAAAATACTCCCACATCCGAGAGGAGGGGACATTGAAAAAACTTTAAGAAAAAGAGAAGCGTTTTGGATATGTTCATTGGACACATGTTTCACTGGTCTGAACAAAGATCAGGAGATGCATCACTTTCTGTAAATAGCTGCAATAATTATCAATCAACAAAAGCCTTATCTAAAAGAGGCATCACGAGTTAAGTTCCATCTATTGGGTTAAGTTTAAAACAACATATAAGCTACATAAAAAAACTCTAAATACAAAAGGAAAAATACTGTCTGGAAGAAAATAAAATTGCTATAAATTAAATCACAATTTCCAACACTTGCGGAATAATACATCCACATTAACTTTATTTGGATTTTTCTAAACAAAATGCATAATTACGAATAGTCGTTCTCCATTCACCTTGCAAAGGAAAAACATGGAATCAGTCCCAATGTAAAATGGTGCCATCTAATAAACGCAACGTCATACGTCACCACGCATTGAAAATATAATGAGTCATGTGACTAATGAAGCACTAACGATGATCAGCGCATAGCAAGACGTGTAAGACGTGTGCCGCAAAACAGGAAAAAAGGTAATGAATGAAATCTCTCTTATATAAAACATTACCTATAGGTAACCTTGTAAACGCATATTTTCGGAAAGAAGACAACAAATTATGTATACTACTAATAGTCATCTGCGAAATATTAAATACGAGCGTAATATTTTCTACAGTAACACAAGACCAGAGGGAGGAACGCTCAAAAAAGATGCGAACAAACCATGAGTGAATGTATTCACATTATGTCTTCTCTTGAATGCAAAGAGTCACATTTTTCTATGCATCTCATCAAAGAAACATTTGCTTGTTAAGCCAATGAAAGAAAATATAAATGTTATCATAAAGTACTGGTAAAACCAATGATTTTTAAAAAAAAATTCTCAAAGAAACTACAAGTAACCTATATTATGTTGATGAAATTGTTAGCACGGAGAATTAATAACAGAAAATAACCGTTTGATTTTTACAGAATGAAAAAACAATTAGAAACTTCAATATAACCATTGAATATAAAAGGAAACTATAAAAACGACCCAAGGTTTCACTCCCTCTCAATATTTCAAAGAACACAACGGAAACGGCTCTTTAGAACTCCCTAAAACACAATTGAGAACCTCCTGAAGAACCGTCCCAACATAAGACGGGGAAACACGTGTTGAGGATTCTTTAAGAAAAAGCAATCTGAGGATTTTTTGGAGGATTCTTTAAGAAAAAACAATTTGAGGATTAATCAAGAAAGACTAAAGAGGATATATCAAGGAAGAAAAGATTATTTAAGAAAGAGGAACTTTACAGCAAAAGTAAAATACAGCACTAACAGTACCAAAGAGGACTCAATTTAGCACAACTGAATGAAAACGTTAATTCAGTGCATAAATTGCAACGATTGAATAATATTCAGTAAAACTATACCAAGTAAATCAACTGAATGGATAAACATTAATTCAGTGAATATATTGTATCTAATTAAAAGGCGCAATTCAAAACATTACAGTAGTCTTTTGTTCTATTTTTGTTACTTACACCCTGGTCAGCCCTAGGGTGATCTGTAAGTTTGAATTAGCAGCCTAACATAGTACTTTATATATTTATATATTTTCATGTTCAACCAATATACACTCACTAAAACATAAGGGCGCCAGTAACCGCTTTAGAGGCTGAATTTTTTTGTTTCTGAACTTAGTCAAGCAACAAGCGGCAAAGGCAGACCACATGAGCTAAAGTAACAACATGTTTAAAAACTTTGAAAAACGAGAGAAAGAAGCAGAACTTTTATTTTCAAACCAGACAGCACAAAAATTACTGAAGCAAGAAATGTCAAGATGGTGGGACATCAAAACTCTTGAGAAATATTTACAAGTAGGAAGAATCCCACGGGGCTTAAGAATATGTATTTTTCCCTCATTTGAAGAGGACGATATAGAAAGTTTAAAAGATTGGGAAGAGCTACTAATTAATACGTCAAAAGAAATGATACACAAACTCATTATCAATGCGAAAAAAACACATGAACACCGGAATTACAGAAATCACAAAAATTAAAGAACAGATTGAACTACTTAACATTCCCGAAAAAACCTTTAAAAAT
This sequence comes from Ambystoma mexicanum, assembly GCF_040938575.1. Taxonomy (NCBI): domain Eukaryota; kingdom Metazoa; phylum Chordata; class Amphibia; order Caudata; family Ambystomatidae; genus Ambystoma; species Ambystoma mexicanum. Next base: position 716,689 of record NC_090926.1, on the reverse strand, counting down.
TATGAAATTCTTGACAAAATCATAGATCAACATATGGAAGCCACAAAATTAAAAAAAACAACGACAATTTCTTAGGGATGAATTGGACTATAAATTCAAACGAGTATATACTTTTCATAAAACCGCATCTAATTTCAGCTCAAAACCAACTCCGAAACCAAAAGGATACCCCAAGTCTCAGCAAATGCCACAAACATCAGATACTGACTCTATTAGCGATACAGACTTGGATTTACCACCACAAATTTTGGAGGCATCTAAGGAGCAAGTTGATATACAATTCCACCATCATCGACATCTTTTTTAGTAGAATATCAACAATACAAAAAAACACGAAGCTATCCAAGTTGGGCCAAAGTACCATCAACCCTATCAAACAAAGGAAGAGGGGCTCAAGGGGACGCACAAAGTATGGCAGAAAACCAACAGGACAAACAATTGGGAGTCCTAACAAGATCCAAAAACCAGCAGAGAAAAACCTGACTGTGAACTTGACAAATTCTAATCTTTCTCCACAACTTATTTCAGCTCTCAACAAGGGACTATCTTTCTGTCCTTCCAACAATTGGAACTATTTTGATACTACAACTGATCTTTTTTTATTTTGTAGAAAACTAAAATTAAAACTTCACTTTCTTAACACCACTAATAAAAAAACAAAAGAAAGCAATCAACCGGTATCAGAATTAACAGTGGATCATGAAGCAAATACTGTGGACCTATTGAATTTACCTGAACCACAAGAAATACACACAATTCAAACTTTTGCAAAGGTAAAACATATCCTATCAGGACTAGCAGCAAGTACCCACCTTAAACCAAAATCTACCTTCTTTCCACAACTACCAGAAGGCAATGTGTTAGACATCTTCTACAAGGCGGTTCAGAAAGATTTAAGATGCGAATATCTTAAAAAACAAAAAACAAAATTCAAAAATAATCTAACCTTAGCAGAAAAACAAGCTATCACAGAGTTAAAGAACAATGCAGAAATCACAGTGAAAATGGCTGATAAGGGTGGTAACATTGTTCTGTTAAATACTGAAGACTATATAACTATAGCGAATCAACACCTAGCGGATGAACACTGTTACAAGAAACTCCAAAACAATCCTATTTCAAAACTACAAGAGGATCGGAGCATAATGAGCAAACATTGGGAAAACAGGACTTTTGACAAAGGAAGAATTTCAATATATGAACATAGCACACCCAGTACTACCTACCATCTATTTCACACCTAAAATCCACAAAAAATGTGAAGGACTCCCACAATGTAGACCAATAATAAACAGCATAGGATCCCTCAATGAAAGAATTTCGGAATATATTTACTTCCAATTACAACCTCTGGCAGCAGGACTCACATCCTATATAAAGGACACGAAACACATAATTCAGCAACTGGAACACATAACATGGAAACTGGAATTTTGGCTTGTAACACTGGATGTCTCAAGTCTATATACAAGCATCCTGCATGAAAAAGGATTAAAAAATACAGAATATTTTTTGAAAATGAGGTCTATATCTTATTTAGAACAGAACAACATGATCCTGGAGATGCTCCATTTTACACTCTGTAACAACATTTTTACATTCAATAAAGACATCTTTAGGCAGATCCAAGGGACTGCTATGGGGGCTAAGTATGCCCCGTCATATGCAAATCTTTATATGGGACTTTCAAAGGTGGAACACGCGTGGCCTCATCCATTTTTCAACATAACAAATCAGGTTGCCTACTGCGGCAGGTATATCAATGATATTATTATGATCTGGAATGGCACAGAAAATCAACTTAAAGAATATCATCAGTACTTAAACAGTAATAACTATCATTTGAAACTCACCATACAATACAGTCAGCAAAACATTAATTTATTGGATTTGATACTCTTCATAGAAGATAATAAAGTTCAAACTACTTTGTTCATCAAGGAAATTGCTGTCAACAGCACATTAGATGCAACTAGTAATCATCCCCACCATATCACAAGAAATATACCATATGGTGAATTACTAAGGATCAAACGCAACTGTACCAAATGACAAGATTTTGAAACAAATGCTAAAGGATCAATACAATAATTTAAACAACGAGGCTATAGCCAAAAACTTCTAAATGAAAGCTATCAGAAAACATATTTAAGAACAAGAACTGAATTTCTGATGAATAAACCTAAAGTAACTAAAACAACGGATACACCAAGATTTATTACCATGTATAACAGTAACATCAAAATAGTTAAGAAGATTCTAAGGAAGAATTGGAACATACTAAAAACTGACAATGATCTTGACAGAATTTTGGAAAATCAACCAAGTCTAACTTTTTGCAGAGCAAAAAATCTTAAAAATCTGCTATGTCCATCTCATTTTATCTTTCATGAACCTAACACTGTTCCACAGCAAACAATGTGGCCAAAACCCCCCATCAAAGGAAATTTCAAATGTGGGACCTGTAGTGTATGCCAATTCTCGGATAATGCCAAATCCAGTATAACATTTCCCAATGGACAAGAGTAAAAGATCAATCAATTCATCAACTGCAACAGCAAATACATTGTCTATGGAATCAAATGTATATGTTCAAAATACTACATAGGAAGTACTATCAGAAGTCTTAAAACACGAATAGGAGAACATATAAGATCAATCAAGAACCAAGACTCACAAACACCGCTGTCAAATCATTTTCGATGGAATCATCAAGAACAAGAACTTACTAAGCTAAAATGTTTTGGGATCGAAAAAATACTCCCACATCCGAGAGGAGGGGACATTGAAAAAACTTTAAGAAAAAGAGAAGCGTTTTGGATATGTTCATTGGACACATGTTTCACTGGTCTAAACAAAGATCAGGAGATGCATCACTTTCTGTAAATAGCTGCAATAATTATCAATCAACAAATGCCTCATCTAAAAGAGGCATCACGAGTTAAGTTCCATCCATTGGGTTAAGTTTAAAACAACATATAAGCTACATAAAAAAACTCTAAATACGAAAGGAAAAATACTGTCTGGAAGAAAATAAAATTGCTATAAATTAAATCACAATTTCCAACACTTGAGGAATAATACATCCACATTAACTTTATTTTGATTTTTTTAAACAAAATACATAACTACGAATAGTCGTTCTCCATTCACCTTGCAAAGGAAAAACATGGAATCAGTCCCAATGTAAATTGGTGCCATCTAATAAACGCAACTTCATACGTCATCACGCAATGAAAATATAATGGGTCATGTGACTAATGAAGCACTAACGATGATCAGCGCATAGCAAGACTTGTAAGACGTGTGCCGCAAAACAGGAAAAAAGGTAATTTATGAAATCTCTCTTATATAAAACATTACATATAGGTAACCTTGTAAACGCATATTTTCGGAAAGAAGACAACAAATTATGTATACTACTAATAGTCATCTGTGAAATATTAAATACAAGCGTAATATTTTCTACAGAAACACAAGACCAGAGGGAGGAACGCTCAAACAAGATGCGAACAAACCATGAGTGAATATATTCACATTATGTCTTCTCTTGAATGCAAAGAGTCACATTTTTCTATGCATCTCGTCAAAGAAACATTTGCTCGTTAAGCCAATGAAAGAAAATATAAATGTTATCATCAAGTTGTCGTAAATCTCCCCCCGTCTCACCTGTGTTCGGGATCTCCCTTGTTCAGCTGCAGGACTCTTCCTGTGGATGATTCGGGTCTTGAATAGGCTCGCCTGAACATCATCAGGTTGCAGGACGCGTTCAGAGTTCCGGGAAGTTCGTGGCTCCAGGGTATCCAGGATAGCGGTGAACGAGTAAGAAGGGGGGGAAATCCAGGAACAGGATAAAAGGCAAGGAAGGAAGTAAGAGGATCAAAGGAAACCAATGTAGAGAGTAAACGCACGTCGGGTCACTTCCGAAGATAGCGTTGAGATGCGCGGACCCGCAGGGGCGTGAACAATTTATAGTACGTGCCACGACATGAAAGCTAGTGCGTAGCACGGAGCTTGGTACGGCCATGTTGGAAGGAACAAGGAGTACAAGCCCTTCGTGACAATGACCATGAGGTTCAGAAGGGGCAATTTCGCCGGGTCATGACAGCATGCCCCGTCCGAAGACTGGTTCCTCCAGGCTTGCCTGGGTGAATAAGATGGAATCTTCTGAGCAAACGAGGGGTCTTTAAATTAGAAACTGGTTCCCATGTTCTCTCGCTAGGGGGGTAGCCTTTCCACTCGACCAGATATTGTAGTCGACCCCTCCTAAACCTGGAATCACATATCCTGGACACCTCATATTCCAACTGGTCGTCCACAACAACAGGTGTGGGTTTGAAGGGGTTTTGAGTAGAACTAACGTAGGGTTTCAACAGGGAAGTATGGAAGACTGGCTGTATCTTCTTCCAGGAATCCGGGAGCTTAAGTCGGAAGGAGACAGGATTGATGATCTCCTTTATAGAAAATGGACCATAATAGCGAGGAGCTAATTTGTTTGGTCGTAGATGTCAAGGTAACAGTTTCGAGGCTAGCCAGACTTGATCGCCAACTGAATAGGAAGGTGTTGGTCTTCTCTTAGAGTCCGCATATCTTTTGGTTCAAGTCTGGGCCTGTTCTAACTGATCCTTGGCCTCCCTTTGTAAGTCGATCAGCGTCTGAATCCAAGAGTCAAGGGTAGGTACCGGAGTAGATTCAGGAAGAACTGATGGTAAAACAGACGGGTGATAACCTTGACTGCAATAGAAAGGGCTGATCTTGAGAGCTGAATGATCTGAGTTATTGTAGGAGAATTCGGCTAAAGGTATAAGGAGAGACCAATCGTCTTGAACCTTGGTGGCAAAACAACGAAGATATTGTTCCGGGGTTTGATTTACTCGTTCCGTTGCCCCATTGGTTTGTGGATGATAGCCTGAAGAAAGGGCACGTTGGATTCCTAGAACACGACAGAGTTGTTTCCAGAATTGTGAAATATACTGAGGTTCCCGATCCGAAATAATCTTGGAAGGAAGGCCATGAAGACGAAAAATATGTTCCAGGAAAATTCCAGCAAGTTCTGAGGAAGATGGTAGTTTATACAATGGTGTAAAATGAGCTAGATGAGTGAACAAGTCAATGGTTACCATGATGGTTGTATCTCCTCGGGAAGGTGGTAATTCAACAATGAAGTCAGTGGCAATAACTTCCCAGGGTCTGGTTGGCAACGTAGGTTGTAGAAGCAGACCCGCCGGCCTCTGATTATCGTATTTGTTCTGACTACAAATAGCACAGGTCTTGAAGCATTGAACTACACTGAACTTCATCCCTGGCCACCAGAACTGTCTTTGTATAAGACGGAAGGTGTTGGTTACTCCTCGATGGCCGGAGTGAAGAATATCATGGCATAGATTCATTACCTTCTGTTGAAGTTCTTTTGTCGGAATGACCACTGAATTGTTCTTGAATAAATATCCTTCCTTGATTGTTAGACGCCAGGGATTTTTCTTCGATATGTCCTTCCAGAGTTCAGATAATTGAGTCTGTACTTTGATTTCTTCCAGGAGATTGATCGCTTGAGCTACAAAGATTGTGGGTGGAAACATTTTAGGATAGATCTTATCCTCCAAGGGAACGTAGTCGGGACGCCGAGAAAGGGCATCAGCAATCAAGTTTTGCGATCCAGGAACATGTGAAATTTGAAATTGATATTGAGCAAAGAAGAAGGCCCATCGAGCTTGTCTACTGTTCCTGCACTCCATGGATTGTAGGACCTGAAGATTTCGATGATCAGTACGGACTTGAACTGGATATTTAGCACCCAGGAGTAGATGTCTCCATTCAGTGAAGGCATGACGAATAGCCAATAACTCCTTCTCCAGAACTGAGTAGTGAGTCTCGCTGGTGGTCAGGGTCCGTGAGAGATAAGCAATGGGATGTTCCAACTTATCATTGGATTCTTGTTTTAAAACTGCTCCTATGGCGTAATTGGAGGCATCAGTTTCCACTAGAAAAGGACGATTTATGTCAGGATGGGGGCCTGAGTGAATTCTTCTTTGACAAGGAATGCCTTGTCTTGTGGTATAGACCAGTTAAATGGAACGTCTTTCTTCAGGAGATTAACAATGGGTTGAACAATCTCGGAAAAGGTGGGAATGAATTTCCGGTAGAAGTTGGCAAGCCCCAGGAAGGATTGTATTTGCTTAACAGATGTTGGGGCGGGCCAAGCTTGTATGGCCTTCACCTTTGAAGGGTCCATACTAATTCCTTCTGAACTAAGGACAAATCCCAGATAGTGAACTGATGTAACATGAAACAAACATTTTTCTGGTTTGGCTAAGAGTTGATTTTTACAGAGACGTTGAAGTACTGCTTTTACATGTTCTTCATGTTTCAAGGAGTCCTTGAAGAAGATCAATATGTCATCCAAGTAGACAATAAAATTGAGAAATAACATGTCAGAGAACACCCTATCCATAAAACGCTGGAATACTGCGGGAGCATTAGTCAGACCAAAGGGCATGACTAGGTATTCAAAGTGACCAAAGGGTGTTCTAAAGGCTGTTTTCCATTCGTCTCCTTCCCGGATACGGATCAAATGGTAAGCACCTCGGAGATCCAGTTTCGTGAATATCACTGCACCTCTCACAGCTTCAAGGATATCCGAGATCAGGGGTAGTGGGTATCTGTCTTTCAGGGTGTATTGATTTAGGCCCTGATAGTCCAGGCAAGGTCTAAGCTCTTGGTATCCTTTTTTGGAACGAAGAACAATGAAGCACCAGCTGGTGATTTTGAAGGTCTTATGGTGCCGTTCTCAAGATTAGTGTCTAGTTATTCCCGGAGGGCTCTCTTTTCAGGTTCTGAAAGGATAAACATCCTGCCAAAGGGAATCACTGCTGAGGGTTCAGTATCTAGGGCACAGTCTTCGGGTCTATGTGGAGGTAAGGATTGAACAATGGCAGTAGAGAATACATCAGCATACCCCTGATAGATCTCTGGAACTTGTACAATATTGGAAACCATGAGTGGTGTCTCTGGACACCTTGGTAGACTTATAGGAGCTGTGACTGAGGTATCCAGGTTTAAGCAATGGTTCATACAGAACTCTGAGCCCAGGAATAAAGATCCAGCCGTCCAGTTAATATATGGAGTGTGCCTTTGTAACCAGGGCATGCCCAGAACCAAGGGGTAATGGGCTGATTTTATAATGTCAAACACAATTCTTTCTTGATGAGGATTTATGGAAAGATGGATCTCCCTTGTTTGCAGACTTATGGGTCCTGAGGAAAGAGGTCTTCCGTCAATTGCTTCCACTGGCTGTGAAAAACTTCTTGCTTCATATGGAATGTTATGACTTCTGACCCAATCTTGATCAATGAAGACTCCCATTGCTACGCAATCCCCCAAGGCCAGTATGGGGTAGACCTTGTCCTTGGATGGCGATAAAAAGGCCTGTAATATCACCAATTTGTTTTGTCCAGGAGAGTTCAAGGATGGAATTGATGTGGAGCAAACATCGCTCTCCCGAAACCTTGCTCCATTTAGGATCGGGAGCTGGCGTTTCCCGAGCGTCGGGGAGGAGCCAGAGGACACTCTTTAACTAGATGTTTATCTGAGGCACAATACATGCATAAGCCTGTGTGTATCCTTCTTAACCTTTCCTGCGGGGAAATTGGTCCACGAAAGGCTCCAAGTTGCATGGGTTCAGAATCAGTGCTCGAATTCTTGGCAGATTCTGTCCTTGTAGTATTCTCTGGGGAGTTTCTTTGAATTGAGACTTTATTCTTCTTCTTTTCGGCCTTTCTTTCTTGGATTCTGAAGTCTATTTGCATAGACAAGTCCAGGAGGGCCCGGAATGAACTAGGACGTGCCACCCTGGCTAACTCGTCCTTGATCTCTTCATTTAGACCTCTGCGAAACAAGGTAAAACTGGCTTCCAGGGGCCAGTCCGCCTCTTTGGCTAGCTGTTTGAATCTGGTAACATAGGTCAACATGTCTTGGGATCCTTGTTGGAAGTCAAGTAACTTCTCTTGAGCACCGTGGACCAGCTCTGGTCGTTCGAACATGGTCTTGAGTTCCGCGATGAACCCTTCATAATCATCCAAGAGAGCATCCCCTGAATTGAGTAAAGGAGTGGCCCATGTAAGGGCAGGAAAGATGCGATATTATGAAGCCCACCTTAGCCCTAGGAGTTGAGAAATAGTAGGGCTTGAAGGTAAAATGTACCAAACAAGAATCCAGGAATCCACGTAAGGTCTTTGTTGAACCATCATATTTATCAACCACTCCTCCCAATAATACGCTGTCCTTGTTCGCGGGGTCATGTGACAAGACAAGCTGTCTCAGCGCCGCATTCTCGGCTTTTAAATTCTGCATCTCTGTGGAAAGTTCTTGCATTCCGCGCATCAGGTCCTGAATAGCATTCTCCATGGTAGAATTCGTATTGATCGTTTGGCGTCTCAAACTGTCGTAAATCTCCCCCCGTCTCACCTGTGATCGGGATCTCCCTTGTTCGGCCGCAGGACTCTTTCTGTGGATGGTTCGGGTCTTGAATAGGCTCGCCCGAGCCTCGTCAGGTTGCAGGACGCGCTCAGAGTTCCGGGAAGTTCGTGGCTCCAGGGTATCCAGGATAGCGATGAACGAGTAAGAAGGGGGGGAAATCCAGGAACAGGATAAAAGGCAAGGAAGGAAGTAAGAGGATCAAAGGAAACCAATGTAGAGAGTAAACACACGTCGGGTCACTTCCGAAGATAGGGTTGAGACGCGCGGACCCACAGGGGCGTGACCAATTTATAGTACGTGCCACGACGTGAAAGCTAGTGCGTAGCACGGAGCTTGGTATGGCCATGTTGGCAGGAACAAGGAGTACAAGCCCTTCGTGACAATGACCATGAGTTCCAGAAGGGGCAATTTCGCCGGGTCCTGACACAAGTACTGGTAAAACCAATGATTTTTAAAAAAATGTTCTCAAAAAAACTACAAGTAACCTATATTATGTTGATGAAATTGTTAGCCTGGAAAATTAATAACAGAAAATAGCCGTTTGATTTTTACAGAATGAAAAAACAATTTGAAACTTCAATATAACCATTGAATATAAAAGGAAACTTTACAAATGACCCAAGGTTTCACTCCCTCTCAGTATTTTAAACACAATGGAAACGGCTCTTTAGAACTCCCTAAAACACAATCGAGAACCTCCTGAAGAACCGTCCCAACATAAGACGGGGAAACAAGTGTCGAGGATTCTTTAAGAAAAAGCAATCTGAGGATTTTTGTGAGGATTCTTTAAGAAAAAGCAATTTGAGGATTAATCAAGAAAGACTAAAGAGGATACATCAAGGAAGAAAAGATTCTTTAAGAAAGAGGAACTTTACAGCAAAAGTAAAATACAGCACTAACAGTACCAAAGAGGACTCAATTTAGCACAACTGAATGAAAACGTTAATTCAGTGCATAAATTGCAACAATTGAATAATATTCAGTAAAACTATACCAAGTAAATCAACTGAATGGATAAACATTAATTCAGTGAATATATTGTATCTAATTAAAAAGTGCAATTCAAAACATTACAGTAGTCTTTTGTTCTATTTTTGTTACTTACACCCTGGTCAGCCCTAGGGTGATCTGTAAGTTTGAATTAGCAGCCTAACATAGTACTTTATATATTTATATATTTTCATGTTCAACCAATATACACTCACTAAAACATAAGGGCGCCAGTAACTGATTTAGAGGCTGAATTTTTTCATTTCTGACATTACCTCCACGCCACTCTTCCTCGTCCCAGTACTTACTTCATGAGGTATACCAAAGCAGCAGCAAGGAAAAGGTCCCAATGAGACACAGAGCTAAAAACAGTATTTCTCCCCAGTGCCAGAGCCTTTTTTGGTGATTTTGGTATGTACCCATTCAATGGCTTGTAACTTTTTCGTTACATGAGATATATCGGCCAAATTTGGCTCCTTTTTTTCCCACATGTAGGCGGTCGTAACGCCACCCAGGAATCCCAGGTTGCTGTAGAGGGGTGAGAGAAAATAAGGAAAATGTGCGAAAATTCTGAGTTTTTTCAAAAAATGCCAATAAAATGATGTACAAAGAAGCCTGTGGTTTTTTCCTTGTAAGAGCTAGGAACAAATGGTTTGCTGTGCTGAGTTCCCCAATGTGTTGGCTTTCAGGAACAGGTTGAGTGGAAATGGAAAAAAAAAATTTTGATGGGGTTATCAACCGTTTGGTGAGAGGTAGGCGATTTTTGCCATTTTTGCCAATTGGACATGCATGGACGGAATGGAAGAAAAGGGCAGGAAAGCCAAATTGGAGGACAAAAAGGCATATATTTCTGAAAAGTAGACAAAATTCCAAGTTTAGGAAGGGGTGATTTGCATAGGTCAGCCAACAACTAGGTAGGGGAAATTGCCATCGAATGGGGGAAAAGCGGGAAAATGACTGAAGAAAAAGGTATGTGTTGGACATGGTTGGCTTGGTACGGCAATGGCTTCTATGAATTTTGAGAAAAGCAATGCTCCGCTACATTCCCCCGACTCTTGCAGTTAGGAGAGCATACCATTTTTGTAGTGTTTGTACAAAACAAGCAATACCACAAGCCAAACACTGAGCCATGGTACACAGGAGTTTTACGCTCACGGCCTGACCAGACGCACTTAGCATGTATAAATTGGGAAACCCAATGTGGTGAGGAACGGCAGCCATACATTTTTTGAAAGAGCACAGGCAGACCTTTTCAAGGGTAGGTGACTTGTGCAGGTTACAAAAGTGTATGGTGGCTAAAGCAGCGACTAAATGTAGGTCACATTTGGGAAAAGAAAGGGTTGTGAGACAAAGGGCTCCAGCAAATGGGTCAAAACGTTATGAAAACCACACAAACACAACACATGGCCTACCGTCCCGCGTTCCCACAGGTGTCCCGATGAAAACGGTACCTCACATGTGTGGGTGCACCTACCTGGCCGCCAAGGGGAAAGCCTAAAACACAAGTAACCCCAAGTCTGTTTTCACACCGGAAATGTCACACTCTCACATCATACAGATATGGGCCTCGGGTGTCCAAGCCACCAAGGAAAACAGGGAACCCCGTGCATTTCCGAAAAGAGGACACCCGTGGGAATCCGCAGAGGTATGATATGCCCAAATTGCCCCAGAATTTATCACCCAGACACCGCTGCAAAGTCCGAAATGTGGGGAAAAAAATGCTTTTTCCGCACATTTCGCTTGAGCCACCCATCGAAACACGCCCCCAACAACACATGGCCTACCGTCCCGCGTTCCCACAGGTGTCCCAATGAAAACGGTACCTCACATGTGTGGGTGCACCTACCTGGCCGCCAAGGGGAAAGCCTAAAACACAAGTAACCCCAAGTCTCTTTTCAGAGGGAAATCTCAGACATTCTGCCGACCGGCACAATGTACAGATATGGGCCTTGGGTGTCCAAGCCACCGAGGAAAACAGGGAACCCCATGCATTTCCGGAAAGAGGACATCCGTGGGAATCCGCAGAGGTATGATATGCCCAAATCGCCCCAGAATTTATTACCCAGACAACCCTGCAAAGTCCGAAATGTGGGAAAAAATACGCATTTTCCTCACATTTCGCTCCACTCACCCATCGAAACACGCCCCCAACAACACATGGCCTACCGTCCCGCGTTCCCACAGGTGTCCCGATGAAAACGGTACCTCACATGTGTGGGTGCACCTACCTGGTCGCCAAGGGGAAAGCCTAAAACACAAGTAACCCCAAGTCTGTTTTCACACCGGAAATGTTACACTCTCACATCATACAGATATGGGCCTCGGGTGTCCAAGCCACCGAGGAAAACAGGGAACCCCATGCATTTCCGAAAAGAGGACACCCGTGGGAATCCGCAGAGGTATGATATGCCCAAATCGCCCCAGAATTTATTACCCAGACACCCCCGCAAAGTCCGAAATGTGGGAAAAAATACGCATTTTCCTCACATTTCGCTCGACTCACCCATCGAAACACGCCCCCAACAACACATGGCCTACTGTCCCGCGTTCCCACAGGTGTCCCAATGAAAACGGTACCTCACATGTGTGGGTGCACCTACCTGGCCGCCAAGGGGAAAGCCTAAAACACAAGTAACCCCAAGTCTCTTTTCAGAGGGAAATCTCAGACATTCTGCCGACCGGCACAATGTAAAGATATGGGCCTCGGGTGTCCAAGCCACCGAGGAAAACAGGGAACCCCATGCATTCCGGAAAGAGGACATCCGTGGGAATCCGCAGAGGTATGAAATGCCCAAATCGCCCCAGAATTTATTACCCAGACACCCCCGCAAAGTCCGAAATGTGGGAAAAAATACGCATTTTCCTCACATTTCGCTCGACTCACCCATCGAAACACGCCCCCAACAACACATGGCCTACCGTCCCGCGTTCCCACAGGTGTCCCGATGAAAACGGTACCTCACATGTGTGGGTGCACCTACCTGGCCGCCAAGGGGAAAGCCTAAAACACAAGTAACCCCAAGTCTGTTTTCAGAGCGAAATCTCAGACATTCTGCCGACCGGCACAATGTACAGATATGGGCCTCGGGTGTCCAAGCCACCGAGGAAAACAGGGAACCCCATGCATTTCCGAAAAGAGGACACCCGTGGGAATCCGCAGAGGTATGATATGCCCAAATCGCCCCAGAATTTATTACCCAGACACCCCTGCAAAGTCCGAAATGTGGGGAAAAAAATGCTTTTTCCGCACATTTCGCTCGACGCACCCATCGAAACACGCCCCCAACAACACATGGCCTACCGTCACGCGTTCCCACAGGTGTCCCGATGAAAACGGTACCTCACATGTGTGGGTGCACCTACCAGGCCGCCAAGGGGAAAGCCTAAAAAACAAGTAACCCCAAGTCTGTTTTCACACCGGAAATGTCACACTCTCACATCATACAGATATGGGCCTCGGGTGTCCAAGCCACCGAGGAAAACAGGGAACCCCATGCATTTCCGAAAAGAGGACCCCCGTGGGAATCCGCAGAGGTATGATATGCCCAAATCGCCCCAGAATTTATTACCCAGACACCCCCGCAAAGTCCGAAATGTGGGAAAAAATATGCATTTTCCTCACATTTCCTCGACTCACCCATCGAAACACGCCCCCAACAACACATGGCCTACTGTCCCGCGTTCCCACAGGTGTCCCGATGAAAACGTTACCTCACATGTGTGGGTGCACCTACCTTGCCGCCAAGGGGAAAGCCTAAAACACAAGTAACCCCAAGTCTCTTTTCAGAGGGAAATCTCAGACATTCTGCCGACCGGCACAATGTACAGATATGGGCCTCGGGTGTCCAAGCCAAAGAGGAAAACAGGGAACCCCATGCATTTCCGGAAAGAGGACATCCGTGGGAATCCGCAGAGGTATGATATGCCCAAATCGCCCCAGAATTTATTACCCAGACACCTCTGCAAAGTCCGAAATGTGGGAAAAAATACGCATTTTCCTCACATTTCGCTCGACTCACCCATCGAAACACGCCCCCAACAACACATGGCCTACTGTCCCGCGTTCCCACAGGTGTCCCGATGAAAACGTTACCTCACATGTGTGGGTGCACCTACCTTGCCGCCAAGGGGAAAGCCTAAAACACAAGTAACCCCAAGTCTCTTTTCAGAGGGAAATCTCAGACATTCTGCCGACCGGCACAATGTACAGATATGGGCCTCGGGTGTCCAAGCCAAAGAGGAAAACAGGGAACCCCATGCATTTCCGGAAAGAGGACATCCGTGGGAATCCGCAGAGGTATGATATGCCCAAATCGCCCCAGAATTTATTACCCAGACACCTCTGCAAAGTCCGAAATGTGGGAAAAAATACGCATTTTCCTCACATTTCGCTCGACTCACCCATCGAAACACGCCCCCAACAACACATGGCCTACCGTCAGGCGTTCCCACAGGTGTCCCGATGAAAACGGTACCTCACATGTGTGGGTGCACCTACCAGGCCGCCAAGGGGAAAGCCTAAAACACAAGTAACCTCAAGTCTGTTTTCACACCGGAAATGTCACACTCTCACATCATACAGATATGGGCCTCGGGTGTCCAAGCCACCGAGGAAAACAGGGAACCCCATGCATTTCCGAAAAGAGGACACCCGTGGGAATCCGCAGAGGTATGATATGCCCAAATCGCCCCAGAATTTATTACCCAGACATCCCCGCAAAGTCCGAAATGTGGGAAAGAATATGCATTTTCCTCACATTTCGCTCAACTCACCCATCGAAACACGCCCCCAACAACACATGGCCTACTGTCCCGCGTTCCCACAGGTGTCCCGATGAAAACGGTACCTCACATGTGTGGGTGCACCTACCTGGCCGCCAAGGGGAAAGCCTAAAACACAAGTAACCCCAAGTCTCTTTTCAGAGGGAAATCTCAGACATTCTGCCGACCGGCACAATGTACAGATATGGGCCTCGGGTGTCCAAGCCACCGAGGAAAACAGGGAACCCCATGCATTTCTGGAAAGAGGACATCCGTGGGAATCAGCAGAGGTATGATATGCCCAAATCGCCCCAGAATTTATTACCCAGACACCCCTGCAAAGTCCGAAATGTGGGAAAAAATACGCATTTTCCTCACATTTCGCTCGACTCACCCATCGAAACACGCCCCCAACAACACATGGCCTACCGTCCCGCGTTCCCACAGGTGTCCCGATGAAAACGGTACCTCACATGTGTGGGTGCACCTACCTGGCCGCCAAGGGGAAAGCCTAAAACACAAGTAACCCCAAGTCTGTTTTCACACCGGAAATGTCACACTCTCACATCATACAGATATGGGCCTCGGGTGTCCAAGCCACCAAGGAAAACAGGGAACCCCATGCATTTCCTAAAAGAGGACACCCGTGGGAATCCGCAGAGGTATGATATGCCCAAATCTCCCCAGAATTTATTACCCAGACACCCCTGCAAAGTCCGAAATGTGGGAAAAAATACGCATTTTCCTCACATTTCGCTCGACTCACCCATCGAAACACGCCCCCAACAACACATGGCCTACTGTCCCGCGTTCCCACAGGTGTCCCAATGAAAATGGTACCTCACATGTGTGGGTGCACCTACCTGGCCGCCAAGGGGAAAGCCTAAAACACAAGTAACCCCAAGTCTCTTTTCAGAGGGAAATCTCAGACATTCTGCCGACCGGCACAATGTACAGATATGGGCCTCGGGTGTCCAAGCCACCGAGGAAAACAGGGAACCCCATGCATTTCCGAAAAGAGGACACCCGTGGGAATCCGCAGAGGTATGATATGCCCAAATCGCCCCAGAATTTATTACCCAGACACCTCTGCAAAGTCCGAAATGTGGGAAAAAATACGCATTTTCCTCACATTTCGCTCGACTCACCCATCGAAACACGCCCCCAACAACACATGGCCTACCGTCACGCGTTCCCACAGGTGTCCCGATGAAAACGGTACCTCACATGTGTGGGTGCACCTACCAGGCCGCCAAGGGGAAAGCCTAAAACACAAGTAACCCCAAGTCTGTTTTCACACCGGAAATGTCACACTCTCACATCATACAGATATGGGCCTCGGGTGTCCAAGCCACCGAGGAAAACAGGGAACCCCATGCATTTCCGAAAAGAGGACACCCGTGGGAATCCGCAGAGGTATGATATGCCCAAATCGCCCCAGAATTTATTACCCAGACACCCCCGCAAAGTCCGAAATGTGGGAAAGAATATGCATTTTCCTCACATTTCGCTCGACTCACCCATCGAAACACACCCCCAACAACACATGGCCTACTGTCTCGCGTTCCCACAGGTGTCCCGATGAAAACGGTACCTCACATGTGTGGGTGCACCTACCTGGCCGCCAAGGGGAAAGCCTAAAACACAAGTAACCCCAAGTCTCTTTTCAGAGGGAAATCTCAGACATTCTGCCGACCGGCACAATGTACAGATATGGGCCTCGGGTGTCCAAGCCACCGAGGAAAACAGGGAACCCCATGCATTTCCGAAAAGAGGACACCCGTGGGAATCCGCAGAGGTATGATATGCCCAAATCGCCCCAGAATTTATTACCCAGACACCCCCGCAAAGTCCGAAATGTGGGAAAAAATACGCATTTTCCTCACATTTCGCTCGACTCACCCATCGAAACACGCCCCCAACAACACATGGCCTACTGTCCCGCATTCCCACAGGTGTCCCAATGAAAATGGTACCTCACATGTGTGGGTGCACCTACCCGGCCGCCAAGGGGAAAGCCTAAAACACAAGTAACCCCAAGTCTCTTTTCAGAGGGAAATCTCAGACATTCTGCCGACCGGCACAATGTACAGATATGGGCCTCGGGTGTCCAAGCCACCGAGGAAAACAGGGAACCCCATGCATTTCCGGAAAGAGGACACCCGTGGGAATCCGCAGAGGTATGATATGCCCAAATCGCCCCAGAATTTATTACCCAGACACCCCTGCAAAGTCCGAAATGTGGGAAAAAATAAGTATTTTCCTCACATTTCGCTCGACTCACCCATCGAAACACGCCCCCAACAACACATGGCCTACCGTCCTGCGTTCCCACAGGTGTCCCGATGAAAACGGTACCTCACATGTGTGGGTGCACCTACCTGGCCGCCAAGGGGAAAGCCTAAAACACAAGTAACCCCAAGTCTGTTTTCAGAGCGAAATCTCAGACATTCTGCCGACCGGCACAATGTACAGATATGGGCCTCGGGTGTCCAAGCCACCGAGGAAAACAGGGAACCCCATGCATTTCTGGAAAGAGGACACCCGTGGGAATCCGCAGAGGTATGATATGCCCAAATCGCCCCAGAATTTATTACCCAGACACCCCTGCAAAGTCCGAAATGTGGGAAAAAATACGCATTTTCCTCACATTTCGCTCGACTCACCCATCGAAACACGCCCCCAACAACACATGGCCTACCGTCCCGCGTTCCCACAGGTGTCCCAATGAAAACGGTACCTCACATGTGTGGGTGCACCTACCTGGCCGCCAAGGGGAAAGCCTAAAACACAAGTAACCCCAAGTCTGTTTTCACACCGGAAATGTCACACTCTCACATCATACAGATATGGGCCTCGGGTGTCCAAGCCACCAAGGAAAACAGGTAACCCCATGCATTTCCGAAAAGAGGACACCCGTGGGAATCCGCAGAGGTGTGATTTACGCACATCGCCCCAGAATTTATTACCCAGACACCCCTGCAAAGTCCGAAATGTGGGGAAAAAAATGCTTTTTCCGCACATTTTGCTCGACGCATCCATTGAAACACGCCCCCAACAACACATGGCCTACCGTCACGCGTTCCCACAGGTGTCCCGATGAAAACGGTACCTCACATGTGTGGGTGCACCTACCAGGCCGCCAAGGGGAAAGCCTAAAACACAAGTAACCCCAAGTCTCTTTTCAGAGGGAAATCTCAGACATTCTGCCGACCGGCACAATGTACAGATATGGGCCTCGGGTGTCCAAGCCACCGAGGAAAACAGGGAACCCCATGCATTTCCGAAAAGAGGACACCCGTGGGAATCCGCAGAGGTATGATATGCCCAAATCGCCCCAGAATTTATTACCCAGACACCCCCGCAAAGTCCGAAATGTGGGAAAAAATACGCATTTTCCTCACATTTCGCTCGACTCACCCATCGAAACACGCCCCCAACAACACATGGCCTACCGTCACGCGTTCCCACAGGTGTCCCGATGAAAACGGTACCTCACATGTGTGGGTGCACCTACCAGGCCGCCAAGGGGAAAGCCTAAAAAACAAGTAACCCCAAGTCTGTTTTCACACCGGAAATGTCACACTCTCACATCATACAGATATGGGCCTCGGGTGTCCAAGCCACCGAGGAAAACAGGGAACCCCATGCATTTCCGAAAAGAGGACCCCCGTGGGAATCCGCAGAGGTATGATATGCCCAAATCGCCCCAGAATTTATTACCCAGACACCCCCGCAAAGTCCGAAATGTGGGAAAAAATATGCATTTTCCTCACATTTCCTCGACTCACCCATCGAAACACGCCCCCAACAACACATGGCCTACTGTCCCGCGTTCCCACAGGTGTCCCGATGAAAACGTTACCTCACATGTGTGGGTGCACCTACCTTGCCGCCAAGGGGAAAGCCTAAAACACAAGTAACCCCAAGTCTCTTTTCAGAGGGAAATCTCAGACATTCTGCCGACCGGCACAATGTACAGATATGGGCCTCGGGTGTCCAAGCCAAAGAGGAAAACAGGGAACCCCATGCATTTCCGGAAAGAGGACATCCGTGGGAATCCGCAGAGGTATGATATGCCCAAATCGCCCCAGAATTTATTACCCAGACACCTCTGCAAAGTCCGAAATGTGGGAAAAAATACGCATTTTCCTCACATTTCGCTCGACTCACCCATCGAAACACGCCCCCAACAACACATGGCCTACTGTCCCGCGTTCCCACAGGTGTCCCGATGAAAACGTTACCTCACATGTGTGGGTGCACCTACCTTGCCGCCAAGGGGAAAGCCTAAAACACAAGTAACCCCAAGTCTCTTTTCAGAGGGAAATCTCAGACATTCTGCCGACCGGCACAATGTACAGATATGGGCCTCGGGTGTCCAAGCCAAAGAGGAAAAGAGGGAACCCCATGCATTTCCGGAAAGAGGACATCCGTGGGAATCCGCAGAGGTATGATATGCCCAAATCGCCCCAGAATTTATTACCCAGACACCTCTGCAAAGTCCGAAATGTGGGAAAAAATACGCATTTTCCTCACATTTCGCTCGACTCACCCATCGAAACACGCCCCCAACAACACATGGCCTACCGTCAGGCGTTCCCACAGGTGTCCCGATGAAAACGGTACCTCACATGTGTGGGTGCACCTACCAGGCCGCCAAGGGGAAAGCCTAAAACACAAGTAACCTCAAGTCTGTTTTCACACCGGAAATGTCACACTCTCACATCATACAGATATGGGCCTCGGGTGTCCAAGCCACCGAGGAAAACAGGGAACCCCATGCATTTCCGAAAAGAGGACACCCGTGGGAATCCGCAGAGGTATGATATGCCCAAATCGCCCCAGAATTTATTACCCAGACACCCCCGCAAAGTCCGAAATGTGGGAAAGAATATGCATTTTCCTCACATTTCGCTCAACTCACCCATCGAAACACGCCCCCAACAACACATGGCCTACTGTCCCGCGTTCCCACAGGTGTCCCGATGAAAACGGTACCTCACATGTGTGGGTGCACCTACCTGGCCGCCAAGGGGAAAGCCTAAAACACAAGTAACCCCAAGTCTCTTTTCAGAGGGAAATCTCAGACATTCTGCCGACCGGCACAATGTACAGATATGGGCCTCGGGTGTCCAAGCCACCGAGGAAAACAGGGAACCCCATGCATTTCTGGAAAGAGGACATCCGTGGGAATCAGCAGAGGTATGATATGCCCAAATCGCCCCAGAATTTATTACCCAGACACCCCTGCAAAGTCCGAAATGTGGGAAAAAATACGCATTTTCCTCACATTTCGCTCGACTCACCCATCGAAACACGCCCCCAACAACACATGGCCTACCGTCCCGCGTTCCCACAGGTGTCCCGATGAAAACGGTACCTCACATGTGTGGGTGCACCTACCTGGCCGCCAAGGGGAAAGCCTAAAACACAAGTAACCCCAAGTCTGTTTTCACACCGGAAATGTCACACTCTCACATCATACAGATATGGGCCTCGGGTGTCCAAGCCACCAAGGAAAACAGGGAACCCCATGCATTTCCGAAAAGAGGACACCCGTGGGAATCCGCAGAGGTATGATATGCCCAAATCTCCCCAGAATTTATTACCCAGACACCCCTGCAAAGTCCGAAATGTGGGAAAAAATACGCATTTTCCTCACATTTCGCTCGACTCACCCATCGAAACACGCCCCCAACAACACATGGCCTACTGTCCCGCGTTCCCACAGGTGTCCCAATGAAAATGGTACCTCACATGTGTGGGTGCACCTACCTGGCCGCCAAGGGGAAAGCCTAAAACACAAGTAACCCCAAGTCTCTTTTCAGAGGGAAATCTCAGACATTCTGCCGACCGGCACAATGTACAGATATGGGCCTTGGGTGTCCAAGCCACCGAGGAAAACAGGGAACCCCATGCATTTCCGGAAAGAGGACACCCGTGGGAATCCGCAGAGGTATGATATGCCCAGATTGCACGAGAATTTATTACCCAGACACCCCTGCAAAGTCCGAAATGTGGGGAAAAAAATGCTTTTTCCGCACATTTCGCTCGACGCACCCATCGAAACACGCCCCCAACAACACATGGCCTACCGTCACGCGTTCCCACAGGTGTCCCGATGAAAACGGTACCTCACATGTGTGGGTGCACCTACCAGGCCGCCAAGGGGAAAGCCTAAAAAACAAGTAACCCCAAGTCTGTTTTCACACCGGAAATGTCACACTCTCACATCATACAGATATGGGCCTCGGGTGTCCAAGCCACCGAGGAAAACAGGGAACCCCATGCATTTCCGAAAAGAGGACACCCGTGGGAATCCGCAGAGGTATGATATGCCCAAATCGCCCCAGAATTTATTACCCAGACACCCCCGCAAAGTCCGAAATGTGGGAAAGAATATGCATTTTCCTCACATTTCGCTCGACTCACCCATCGAAACACACCCCCAACAACACATGGCCTACTGTCTCGCGTTCCCACAGGTGTCCCGATGAAAACGGTACCTCACATGTGTGGGTGCACCTACCTGGCCGCCAAGGGGAAAGCCTAAAACACAAGTAACCCCAAGTCTCTTTTCAGAGGGAAATCTCAGACATTCTGCCGACCGGCACAATGTACAGATATGGGCCTCGGGTGTCCAAGCCACCGAGGAAAACAGGGAACCCCATGCATTTCCGAAAAGAGGACACCCGTGGGAATCCGCAGAGGTATGATATGCCCAAATCGCCCCAGAATTTATTACCCAGACACCCCCGCAAAGTCCGAAATGTGGGAAAAAATACGCATTTTCCTCACATTTCGCTCGACTCACCCATCGAAACACGCCCCCAACAACACATGGCCTACTGTCCCGCATTCCCACAGGTGTCCCAATGAAAATGGTACCTCACATGTGTGGGTGCACCTACCTGGCCGCCAAGGGGAAAGCCTAAAACACAAGTAACCCCAAGTCTCTTTTCAGAGGGAAATCTCAGACATTCTGCCGACCGGCACAATGTACAGATATGGGCCTCGGGTGTCCAAGCCACCGAGGAAAACAGGGAACCCCATGCATTTCCGGAAAGAGGACACCCGTGGGAATCCGCAGAGGTATGATATGCCCAAATCGCCCCAGAATTTATTACCCAGACACCCCTGCAAAGTCCGAAATGTGGGAAAAAATAAGTATTTTCCTCACATTTCGCTCGACTCACCCATCGAAACACGCCCCCAACAACACATGGCCTACCGTCCTGCGTTCCCACAGGTGTCCCGATGAAAACGGTACCTCACATGTGTGGGTGCACCTACCTGGCCGCCAAGGGGAAAGCCTAAAACACAAGTAACCCCAAGTCTGTTTTCAGAGCGAAATCTCAGACATTCTGCCGACCGGCACAATGTACAGATATGGGCCTCGGGTGTCCAAGCCACCGAGGAAAACAGGGAACCCCATGCATTTCTGGAAAGAGGACACCCGTGGGAATCCGCAGAGGTATGATATGCCCAAATCGCCCCAGAATTTATTACCCAGACACCCCTGCAAAGTCCGAAATGTGGGAAAAAATACGCATTTTCCTCACATTTCGCTCGACTCACCCATCGAAACACGCCCCCAACAACACATGGCCTACCGTCCCGCGTTCCCACAGGTGTCCCAATGAAAACGGTACCTCACATGTGTGGGTGCACCTACCTGGCCGCCAAGGGGAAAGCCTAAAACACAAGTAACCCCAAGTCTGTTTTCACACCGGAAATGTCACACTCTCACATCATACAGATATGGGCCTCGGGTGTCCAAGCCACCAAGGAAAACAGGTAACCCCATGCATTTCCGAAAAGAGGACACCCGTGGGAATCCGCAGAGGTGTGATTTACGCACATCGCCCCAGAATTTATTACCCAGACACCCCTGCAAAGTCCGAAATGTGGGGAAAAAAATGCTTTTTCCGCACATTTTGCTCGACGCATCCATTGAAACACGCCCCCAACAACACATGGCCTACCGTCACGCGTTCCCACAGGTGTCCCGATGAAAACGGTACCTCACATGTGTGGGTGCACCTACCAGGCCGCCAAGGGGAAAGCCTAAAACACAAGTAACCCCAAGTCTCTTTTCAGAGGGAAATCTCAGACATTCTGCCGACCGGCACAATGTACAGATATGGGCCTCGGGTGTCCAAGCCACCGAGGAAAACAGGGAACCCCATGCATTTCCGAAAAGAGGACACCCGTGGGAATCCGCAGAGGTATGATATGCCCAAATCGCCCCAGAATTTATTACCCAGACACCCCCGCAAAGTCCGAAATGTGGGAAAAAATACGCATTTTCCTCACATTTCGCTCGACTCACCCATCGAAACACGCCCCCAACAACACATGGCCTACCGTCACGCGTTCCCACAGGTGTCCCGATGAAAACGGTACCTCACATGTGTGGGTGCACCTACCAGGCCGCCAAGGGGAAAGCCTAAAAAACAAGTAACCCCAAGTCTGTTTTCACACCGGAAATGTCACACTCTCACATCATACAGATATGGGCCTCGGGTGTCCAAGCCACCGAGGAAAACAGGGAACCCCATGCATTTCCGAAAAGAGGACCCCCGTGGGAATCCGCAGAGGTATGATATGCCCAAATCGCCCCAGAATTTATTACCCAGACACCCCCGCAAAGTCCGAAATGTGGGAAAAAATATGCATTTTCCTCACATTTCCTCGACTCACCCATCGAAACACGCCCCCAACAACACATGGCCTACTGTCCCGCGTTCCCACAGGTGTCCCGATGAAAACGTTACCTCACATGTGTGGGTGCACCTACCTTGCCGCCAAGGGGAAAGCCTAAAACACAAGTAACCCCAAGTCTCTTTTCAGAGGGAAATCTCAGACATTCTGCCGACCGGCACAATGTACAGATATGGGCCTCGGGTGTCCAAGCCAAAGAGGAAAACAGGGAACCCCATGCATTTCCGGAAAGAGGACATCCGTGGGAATCCGCAGAGGTATGATATGCCCAAATCGCCCCAGAATTTATTACCCAGACACCTCTGCAAAGTCCGAAATGTGGGAAAAAATACGCATTTTCCTCACATTTCGCTCGACTCACCCATCGAAACACGCCCCCAACAACACATGGCCTACTGTCCCGCGTTCCCACAGGTGTCCCGATGAAAACGTTACCTCACATGTGTGGGTGCACCTACCTTGCCGCCAAGGGGAAAGCCTAAAACACAAGTAACCCCAAGTCTCTTTTCAGAGGGAAATCTCAGACATTCTGCCGACCGGCACAATGTACAGATATGGGCCTCGGGTGTCCAAGCCAAAGAGGAAAACAGGGAACCCCATGCATTTCCGGAAAGAGGACATCCGTGGGAATCCGCAGAGGTATGATATGCCCAAATCGCCCCAGAATTTATTACCCAGACACCTCTGCAAAGTCCGAAATGTGGGAAAAAATACGCATTTTCCTCACATTTTGCTCGACTCACCCATCGAAACACGCCCCCAACAACACATGGCCTACCGTCAGGCGTTCCCACAGGTGTCCCGATGAAAACGGTACCTCACATGTGTGGGTGCACCTACCAGGCCGCCAAGGGGAAAGCCTAAAACACAAGTAACCTCAAGTCTGTTTTCACACCGGAAATGTCACACTCTCACATCATACAGATATGGGCCTCGGGTGTCCAAGCCACCGAGGAAAACAGGGAACCCCATGCATTTCCGAAAAGAGGACACCCGTGGGAATCCGCAGAGGTATGATATGCCCAAATCGCCCCAGAATTTATTACCCAGACACCCCCGCAAAGTCCGAAATGTGGGAAAAAATACGCATTTTCCTCACATTTCGCTCGACTCACCCATCGAAACACGCCCCCAACAACACATGGCCTACCGTCCCGCGTTCCCACAGGTGTCCCGATGAAAACGGTACCTCACATGTGTGGGTGCACCTACCTGGCCGCCAAGGGGAAAGCCTAAAACACAAGTAACCCCAAGTCTGTTTTCACACCGGAAATGTCACACTCTCACATCATACAGATATGGGCCTCGGGTGTCCAAG
Organism: Ambystoma mexicanum; assembly: GCF_040938575.1. NCBI lineage: Eukaryota > Metazoa > Chordata > Amphibia > Caudata > Ambystomatidae > Ambystoma > Ambystoma mexicanum. Next base: position 692,418 of record NC_090926.1, on the reverse strand, counting down.
CCACCAAGGAAAACAGGGAACCCCATGCATTTCCGAAAAGAGGACACCCGTGGGAATCCGCAGAGGTATGATATGCCCAAATCTCCCCAGAATTTATTACCCAGACACCCCTGCAAAGTCCGAAATGTGGGAAAAAATACGCATTTTCCTCACATTTCGCTCGACTCACCCATCGAAACACGCCCCCAACAACACATGGCCTACTGTCCCGCGTTCCCACAGGTGTCCCAATGAAAATGGTACCTCACATGTGTGGGTGCACCTACCTGGCCGCCAAGGGGAAAGCCTAAAACACAAGTAACCCCAAGTCTCTTTTCAGAGGGAAATCTCAGACATTCTGCCGACCGGCACAATGTACAGATATGGGCCTCGGGTGTCCAAGCCACCGAGGAAAACAGGGAACCCCATGCATTTCCGAAAAGAGGACACCCGTGGGAATCCGCAGAGGTATGATATGCCCAAATCGCCCCAGAATTTATTACCCAGACACCCCCGCAAAGTCCGAAATGTGGGAAAAAATACGCATTTTCCTCACATTTCGCTCGACTCACCCATCGAAACACGCCCCCAACAACACATGGCCTACTGTCCCGCATTCCCACAGGTGTCCCAATGAAAATGGTACCTCACATGTGTGGGTGCACCTACCTGGCCGCCAAGGGGAAAGCCTAAAACACAAGTAACCCCAAGTCTCTTTTCAGAGGGAAATCTCAGACATTCTGCCGACCGGCACAATGTACAGATATGGGCCTCGGGTGTCCAAGCCACCGAGGAAAACAGGGAACCCCATGCATTTCCGGAAAGAGGACACCCGTGGGAATCCGCAGAGGTATGATATGCCCAAATCGCCCCAGAATTTATTACCCAGACACCCCTGCAAAGTCCGAAATGTGGGAAAAAATAAGTATTTTCCTCACATTTCGCTCGACTCACCCATCGAAACACGCCCCCAACAACACATGGCCTACCGTCCTGCGTTCCCACAGGTGTCCCGATGAAAACGGTACCTCACATGTGTGGGTGCACCTACCTGGCCGCCAAGGGGAAAGCCTAAAACACAAGTAACCCCAAGTCTGTTTTCAGAGCGAAATCTCAGACATTCTGCCGACCGGCACAATGTACAGATATGGGCCTCGGGTGTCCAAGCCACCGAGGAAAACAGGGAACCCCATGCATTTCTGGAAAGAGGACACCCGTGGGAATCCGCAGAGGTATGATATGCCCAAATCGCCCCAGAATTTATTACCCAGACACCCCTGCAAAGTCCGAAATGTGGGAAAAAATACGCATTTTCCTCACATTTCGCTCGACTCACCCATCGAAACACGCCCCCAACAACACATGGCCTACCGTCCCGCGTTCCCACAGGTGTCCCAATGAAAACGGTACCTCACATGTGTGGGTGCACCTACCTGGCCGCCAAGGGGAAAGCCTAAAACACAAGTAACCCCAAGTCTGTTTTCACACCGGAAATGTCACACTCTCACATCATACAGATATGGGCCTCGGGTGTCCAAGCCACCAAGGAAAACAGGTAACCCCATGCATTTCCGAAAAGAGGACACCCGTGGGAATCCGCAGAGGTGTGATTTACGCACATCGCCCCAGAATTTATTACCCAGACACCCCTGCAAAGTCCGAAATGTGGGGAAAAAAATGCTTTTTCCGCACATTTTGCTCGACGCATCCATTGAAACACGCCCCCAACAACACATGGCCTACCGTCACGCGTTCCCACAGGTGTCCCGATGAAAACGGTACCTCACATGTGTGGGTGCACCTACCAGGCCGCCAAGGGGAAAGCCTAAAACACAAGTAACCCCAAGTCTCTTTTCAGAGGGAAATCTCAGACATTCTGCCGACCGGCACAATGTACAGATATGGGCCTCGGGTGTCCAAGCCACCGAGGAAAACAGGGAACCCCATGCATTTCCGAAAAGAGGACACCTGTGGGAATCCGCAGAGGTATGATATGCCCAAATCGCCCCAGAATTTATTACCCAGACACCCCCGCAAAGTCCGAAATGTGGGAAAAAATACGCATTTTCCTCACATTTCGCTCGACTCACCCATCGAAACACGCCCCCAACAACACATGGCCTACCGTCACGCGTTCCCACAGGTGTCCCGATGAAAACGGTACCTCACATGTGTGGGTGCACCTACCAGGCCGCCAAGGGGAAAGCCTAAAAAACAAGTAACCCCAAGTCTGTTTTCACACCCGAAATGTCACACTCTCACATCATACAGATATGGGCCTCGGGTGTCCAAGCCACCGAGGAAAACAGGGAACCCCATGCATTTCCGAAAAGAGGACCCCCGTGGGAATCCGCAGAGGTATGATATGCCCAAATCGCCCCAGAATTTATTACCCAGACACCCCCGCAAAGTCCGAAATGTGGGAAAAAATATGCATTTTCCTCACATTTCCTCGACTCACCCATCGAAACACGCCCCCAACAACACATGGCCTACTGTCCCGCGTTCCCACAGGTGTCCCGATGAAAACGTTACCTCACATGTGTGGGTGCACCTACCTTGCCGCCAAGGGGAAAGCCTAAAACACAAGTAACCCCAAGTCTCTTTTCAGAGGGAAATCTCAGACATTCTGCCGACCGGCACAATGTACAGATATGGGCCTCGGGTGTCCAAGCCAAAGAGGAAAACAGGGAACCCCATGCATTTCCGGAAAGAGGACATCCGTGGGAATCCGCAGAGGTATGATATGCCCAAATCGCCCCAGAATATATTACCCAGACACCTCTGCAAAGTCCGAAATGTGGGAAAAAATACGCATTTTCCTCACATTTCGCTCGACTCACCCATCGAAACACGCCCCCAACAACACATGGCCTACTGTCCCGCGTTCCCACAGGTGTCCCGATGAAAACGTTACCTCACATGTGTGGGTGCACCTACCTTGCCGCCAAGGGGAAAGCCTAAAACACAAGTAACCCCAAGTCTCTTTTCAGAGGGAAATCTCAGATATTCTGCCGACCGGCACAATGTACAGATATGGGCCTCGGGTGTCCAAGCCAAAGAGGAAAACAGGGAACCCCATGCATTTCCGGAAAGAGGACATCCGTGGGAATCCGCAGAGGTATGATATGCCCAAATCGCCCCAGAATTTATTACCCAGACACCTCTGCAAAGTCCGAAATGTGGGAAAAAATACGCATTTTCCTCACATTTCGCTCGACTCACCCATCGAAACACGCCCCCAACAACACATGGCCTACCGTCAGGCGTTCCCACAGGTGTCCCGATGAAAACGGTACCTCACATGTGTGGGTGCACCTACCAGGCCGCCAAGGGGAAAGCCTAAAACACAAGTAACCTCAAGTCTGTTTTCACACCGGAAATGTCACACTCTCACATCATACAGATATGGGCCTCGGGTGTCCAAGCCACCGAGGAAAACAGGGAACCCCATGCATTTCCGAAAAGAGGACACCCGTGGGAATCCGCAGAGGTATGATATGCCCAAATCGCCCCAGAATTTATTACCCAGACACCCCCGCAAAGTCCGAAATGTGGGAAAGAATATGCATTTTCCTCACATTTCGCTCAACTCACCCATCGAAACACGCCCCCAACAACACATGGCCTACTGTCCCGCGTTGCCACAGGTGTCCCGATGAAAACGGTACCTCACATGTGTGGGTGCACCTACCTGGCCGCCAAGGGGAAAGCCTAAAACACAAGTAACCCCAAGTCTCTTTTCAGAGGGAAATCTCAGACATTCTGCCGACCGGCACAATGTACAGATATGGGCCTCGGGTGTCCAAGCCACCGAGGAAAACAGGGAACCCCATGCATTTCTGGAAAGAGGACATCCGTGGGAATCAGCAGAGGTATGATATGCCCAAATCGCCCCAGAATTTATTACCCAGACACCCCTGCAAAGTCCGAAATGTGGGAAAAAATACGCATTTTCCTCACATTTCGCTCGACTCACCCATCGAAACACGCCCCCAACAACACATGGCCTACCGTCCCGCGTTCCCACAGGTGTCCCGATGAAAACGGTACCTCACATGTGTGGGTGCACCTACCTGGCCGCCAAGGGGAAAGCCTAAAACACAAGTAACCCCAAGTCTGTTTTCACACCGGAAATGTCACACTCTCACATCATACAGATATGGGCCTCGGGTGTCCAAGCCACCAAGGAAAACAGGGAACCCCATGCATTTCCGAAAAGAGGACACCCGTGGGAATCCGCAGAGGTATGATATGCCCAAATCTCCCCAGAATTTATTACCCAGACACCCCTGCAAAGTCCGAAATGTGGGAAAAAATACGCATTTTCCTCACATTTCGCTCGACTCACCCATCGAAACACGCCCCCAACAACACATGGCCTACTGTCCCGCGTTCCCACAGGTGTCCCAATGAAAATGGTACCTCACATGTGTGGGTGCACCTACCTGGCCGCCAAGGGGAAAGCCCAAAACACAAGTAACCCCAAGTCTCTTTTCAGAGGGAAATCTCAGACATTCTGCCGACCGGCACAATGTACAGATATGGGCCTTGGGTGTCCAAGCCACCGAGGAAAACAGGGAACCCCATGCATTTCCGGAAAGAGGACACCCGTGGGAATCCGCAGAGGTATGATATGCCCAGATTGCACGAGAATTTATTACCCAGACACCCCTGCAAAGTCCGAAATGTGGGGAAAAAAATGCTTTTTCCGCACATTTCGCTCGACGCACCCATCGAAACACGCCCCCAACAACACATGGCCTACCGTCACGCGTTCCCACAGGTGTCCCGATGAAAACGGTACCTCACATGTGTGGGTGCACCTACCAGGCCGCCAAGGGGAAAGCCTAAAAAACAAGTAACCCCAAGTCTGTTTTCACACCGGAAATGTCACACTCTCACATCATACAGATATGTGCCTCGGGTGTCCAAGCCACCGAGGAAAACAGGGAACCCCATGCATTTCCGAAAAGAGGACACCCGTGGGAATCCGCAGAGGTATGATATGCCCAAATCGCCCCAGAATTTATTACCCAGACACCTCTGCAAAGTCCGAAATGTGGGAAAAAATACGCATTTTCCTCACATTTCGCTCGACTCACCCATCGAAACACGCCCCCAACAACACATGGCCTACCGTCACGCGTTCCCACAGGTGTCCCGATGAAAACGGTACCTCACATGTGTGGGTGCACCTACCAGGCCGCCAAGGGGAAAGCCTAAAACACAAGTAACCCCAAGTCTGTTTTCACACCGGAAATGTCACACTCTCACATCATACAGATTTGGGCCTCGGGTGTCCAAGCCACCGAGGAAAACAGGGAACCCCATGCATTTCCGAAAAGAGGACACCCGTGGGAATCCGCAGAGGTATGATATGCCCAAATCGCCCCAGAATTTATTACCCAGACACCCCCGCAAAGTCCGAAATGTGGGAAAGAATATGCATTTTCCTCACATTTCGCTCGACTCACCCATCGAAACACACCCCCAACAACACATGGCCTACTGTCTCGCGTTCCCACAGGTGTCCCGATGAAAACGGTACCTCACATGTGTGGGTGCACCTACCTGGCCGCCAAGGGGAAAGCCTAAAACACAAGTAACCCCAAGTCTCTTTTCAGAGGGAAATCTCAGACATTCTGCCGACCGGCACAATGTACAGATATGGGCCTCGGGTGTCCAAGCCACCGAGGAAAACAGGGAACCCCATGCATTTCCGAAAAGAGGACACCTGTGGGAATCCGCAGAGGTATGATATGCCCAAATCGCCCCAGAATTTATTACCCAGACACCCCCGCAAAGTCCGAAATGTGGGAAAAAATACGCATTTTCCTCACATTTCGCTCGACTCACCCATCGAAACACGCCCCCAACAACACATGGCCTACTGTCCCGCATTCCCACAGGTGTCCCAATGAAAATGGTACCTCACATGTGTGGGTGCACCTACCTGGCCGCCAAGGGGAAAGCCTAAAACACAAGTAACCCCAAGTCTCTTTTCAGAGGGAAATCTCAGACATTCTGCCGACCGGCACAATGTACAGATATGGGCCTCGGGTGTCCAAGCCACCGAGGAAAACAGGGAACCCCATGCATTTCCGGAAAGAGGACACCCGTGGGAATCCGCAGAGGTATGATATGCCCAAATCGCCCCAGAATTTATTACCCAGACACCCCTGCAAAGTCCGAAATGTGGGAAAAAATACGCATTTTCCTCACATTTCGCTCGACTCACCCATCGAAACACGCCCCCAACAACACATGGCCTACCGTCCCGCGTTCCCACAGGTGTCCCGATGAAAACGGTACCTCACATGTGTGGGTGCACCTACCTGGCCGCCAAGGGGAAAGCCTAAAACACAAGTAACCCCAAGTCTGTTTTCACACCGGAAATGTCACACTCTCACATCATACAGATATGGGCCTCGGGTGTCCAAGCCACCAAGGAAAACAGGTAACCCCATGCATTTCCGAAAAGAGGACACCCGTGGGAATCCGCAGAGGTGTGATTTACGCACATCGCCCCAGAATTTATTACCCAGACACCCCTGCAAATTCCGAAATGTGGGGAAAAAAATGCTTTTTCCGCACATTTTGCTCGACGCATCCATTGAAACACGCCCCCAACAACACATGGCCTACCGTCACGCGTTCCCACAGGTGTCCCGATGAAAACGGTACCTCACATGTGTGGGTGCACCTACCAGGCCGCCAAGGGGAAAGCCTAAAACACAAGTAACCCCAAGTCTGTTTTCACACCGGAAATGTCACACTCTCACATCATACAGATATGGGCCTCGGGTGTCCAAGCCACCGAGGAAAACAGGGAACCCCATGCATTTCCGAAAAGATGACACCCGTGGGAATCCGCAGAGGTATGATATGCCCAAATCGCCCTAGAATTTATTACCCAGACACCCCCGCAAAGTCCGAAATGTGGGAAAAAATACGCATTTTCCTCACATTTCGCTCGACTCACCCATCGAAACACGCCCCCAACAACACATGGCCTACCGTCACGCGTTCCCACAGGTGTCCCAATGAAAACGGCACCTCACATGTGTGGGTGCACCTACCAGGCCGCCAAGGGGAAAGCCTAAAACACAAGTAACCCCAAGTCTGTTTTCACACCGGAAATGTCACACTCTCACATCATACAGATATGGGCCTCGGGTGTCCAAGCCACCGAGGAAAACAGGGAACCCCATGCATTTCCGAAAAGAGGACACCCGTGGGAATCCGCAGAGGTATGATATGCCCAAATCGCCCCAGAATTTATTACCCAGACACCCCCGCAAAGTCCGAAATGTGGGAAAGAATATGCATTTTCCTCACATTTCGCTCGACTCACCCATCGAAACACGCCCCCAACAACACATGGCCTACCGTCCCGCGTTCCCACAGGTGTCCCGATGAAAACGGTACCTCACATGTGTGGGTGCACCTACCTGGCCGCCAAGGGGAAAGCCTAAAACACAAGTAACCCCAAGTCTGTTTTCACACCGGAAATGTCACACTCTCACATCATACAGATATGGGCCTCGGGTGTCCAAGCCACCAAGGAAAACAGGTAACCCCATGCATTTCCGAAAAGAGGACACCCGTGGGAATCCGCAGAGGTGTGATTTACGCACATCGCCCCAGAATTTATTACCCAGACACCCCTGCAAAGTCCGAAATGTGGGGAAAAAAATGCTTTTTCCGCACATTTTGCTCGACGCATCCATTGAAACACGCCCCCAACAACACATGGCCTACCGTCACGCGTTCCCACAGGTGTCCCGATGAAAACGGTACCTCACATGTGTGGGTGCACCTACCAGGCCGCCAAGGGGAAAGCCTAAAACACAAGTAACCCCAAGTCTGTTTTCACACCGGAAATGTCACACTCTCACATCATACAGATATGGGCCTCGGGTGTCCAAGCCACCGAGGAAAACAGGGAACCCCATGCATTTCCGAAAAGATGACACCCGTGGGAATCCGCAGAGGTATGATATGCCCAAATCGCCCTAGAATTTATTACCCAGACACCCCCGCAAAGTCCGAAATGTGGGAAAAAATACGCATTTTCCTCACATTTCGCTCGACTCACCCATCGAAACACGCCCCCAACAACACATGGCCTACCGTCACGCGTTCCCACAGGTGTCCCAATGAAAACGGCACCTCACATGTGTGGGTGCACCTACCAGGCCGCCAAGGGGAAAGCCTAAAACACAAGTAACCCCAAGTCTGTTTTCACACCGGAAATGTCACACTCTCACATCATACAGATATGGGCCTCGGGTGTCCAAGCCACCGAGGAAAACAGGGAACCCCATGCATTTCCGAAAAGAGGACACCCGTGGGAATCCGCAGAGGTATGATATGCCCAAATCGCCCCAGAATTTATTACCCAGACACCCCCGCAAAGTCCGAAATGTGGGAAAGAATATGCATTTTCCTCACATTTTGCTCGACTCACCCATCGAAACACGCCCCCAACAACACATGGCCTACTGTCCCGCGTTCCCACAGGTGTCCCGATGAAAACGGTACCTCACATGTGTGGGTGCACCTACCAGGCCGCCAAGGGGAAAGCCTAAAACACAAGTAACCCCAAGTCTGTTTTCACACCGGAAATGTCACACTCTCACATCATACAGATATGGGCCTCGGGTGTCCAAGCCACCGAGGAAAACAGGGAACCCCATGCATTTCCGAAAAGATGACACCCGTGGGAATCCGCAGAGGTATGATATGCCCAAATCGCCCTAGAATTTATTACCCAGACACCCCCGCAAAGTCCGAAATGTGGGAAAAAATATGCATTTTCCTCACATTTCGCTCGACTCACCCATCGAAACACGCCCCCAACAACACATGGCCTACTGTCCCGCGTTCCCACAGGTGTCCCGATGAAAACGGTACCTCACATGTGTGGGTGCACCTACCTGGCTGCCAAGGGGAAAGCCTAAAACACCAGTAACCCCAAGTCTCTTTTCAGAGGGAAATCTCAGACATTCTGCCGACCGGCACAATGTACAGATATGGGCCTCGGGTGTCCAAGCCACCGAGGAAAACAGGGAACCCCATGCATTTCCGGAAAGAGGACATGCGTGGGAATCCGCAGAGGTATGATATGCCCAAATCGCCCCAGAATTTATTACCCAGACACCCCTGCAAAGTCCGAAATGTGGGAAAAAATACGCATTTTCCTCACATTTCGCTCGACTCACCCATCGAAACACGCCCCCAACAACACATGGCCTACCGTCCCGCGTTCCCACAGGTGTCCCGATGAAAACGGTACCTCACATGTGTGGGTGCACCTACCTGGCCGCCAAGGGGAAAGCCTAAAACACAAGTAACCCCAAGTCTGTTTTCACACCGGAAATGTCACACTCTCACATCATACAGATATGGGCCTCGGGTGTCCAAGCCACCGAGGAAAACAGGGAACCCCATGCATTTCCGAAAAGAGGACACCCGTGGGAATCCGCAGAGGTATGATATGCCCAAATCGCCCCAGAATTTATTACCCAGACACCCATGCAAAGTCCGAAATGTGGGGAAAAAAATGCTTTTTCCGCACATTTCGCTCGACGCACCCATCGAAACACGCCCCCAACAACACATGGCCTACCGTCACGCGTTCCCACAGGTGTCCCGATGAAAACGGTACCTCACATGTGTGGGTGCACCTACCAGGCCGCCAAGGGGAAAGCCTAAAAAACAAGTAACCCCAAGTCTGTTTTCACACCGGAAATGTCACACTCTCACATCATACAGATATGGGCCTCGGGTGTCCAAGCCACCGAGGAAAACAGGGAACCCCATGCATTTCCGAAAAGAGGACACCAGTGGGAATCCGCAGATGTATGATATGCCCAAATCGACCCAGAATTTATTACCCAGACACCCCCGCAAAGTCCGAAATGTGGGAAAAAATATGCATTTTCCTCACATTTCCTCGACTCACCCATCGAAACACGCCCCCAACAACACATGGCCTACTGTCCCGCGTTCCCACAGGTGTCCCGATGAAAACGGTACCTAACATGTGTGGGTGCACCTACCTTGCCGCCAAGGGGAAAGCCTAAAACACAAGTAACCCCAAGTCTCTTTTCAGAGGGAAATCTCAGACATTCTGCCGACCGGCACAATGTACAGATATGGGCCTCGGGTGTCCAAGCCAAAGAGGAAAACAGGGAACCCCATGCATTTCCGGAAAGAGGACATCCGTGGGAATCCGCAGAGGTATGATATGCCCAAATCGCCCCAGAATTTATTACCCAGACACCTCTGCAAAGTCCGAAATGTGGGAAAAAATACGCATTTTCCTCACATTTCGCTCGACTCACCCATCGAAACACGCCCCCAACAACACATGGCCTACCGTCACGCGTTCCCACAGGTGTCCCGATGAAAACGGTACCTCACATGTGTGGGTGCACCTACCAGGTCGCCAAGGGGAAAGCCTAAAACACAAGTAACCCCAAGTCTGTTTTCACACCGGAAATGTCACACTCTCACATCATACAGATATGGGCCTCGGGTGTCCAAGCCACCGAGGAAAACAGGGAACCCCATGCATTTCCGAAAAGAGGACACCCGTAGGAATCCGCAGAGGTATGATATGCCCAAATCGCCCCAGAATTTGTTACCCAGACACCCCCGCAAAGTCCGAAATGTGGGAAAGAATATGCATTTTCCTCACATTTCGCTCGACTCACCCATCGAAACACGCCCCCAACAACACATGGCCTACTGTCCCGCGTTCCCACAGGTGTCCCGATGAAAACGGTACCTCATATGTGTGGGTGCACCTACCTGGCCGCCAAGGGGAAAGCCTAAAACACAAGTAACCCCAAGTCTCTTTTCAGAGGGAAATCTCAGACATTCTGCCGACCGGCACAATGTACAGATATGGGCCTTGGGTGTCCAAGCCACCGAGGAAAACAGGGAACCCCATGCATTTCCGGAAAGAGGACATCCGTGGGAATCCGCAGAGGTATGATATGCCCAAATCGCCCCAGAATGTATTACCCAGACACCCCTGCAAAGTCCGAAATGTGGGAAAAAATACGCATTTTCCTCACATTTCGCTCGACTCACCCATCGAAACACGCCCCCAACAACACATGGCCTACCGTCCCGCGTTCCCACAGGTGTCCCGATGAAAACGGTACCTCACATGTGTGGGTGCACCTACCTGGCCGCCAAGGGGAAAGCCTAAAACACAAGTAACCCCAAGTCTGTTTTCACACCAGAAATGTCACACTCTCACATCATACAGATATGGGCCTCGGGTGTCCAAGCCACCGAGGAAAACAGGGAACCCCATGCATTTCCGAAAAGAGGACACCCGTGGGAATCCGCAGAGGTATGATATGCCCAAATCGCCCCAGAATTTATTACCCAGACACCCCCGCAAAGTCCGAAATGTGGGAAAAAATACGCATTTTCCTCACATTTCGCTCGACTCACCCATCGAAACACGCCCCCAACAACACATGGCCTACTGTCCCGCGTTCCCACAGGTGTCCCAATGAAAATGGTACCTCACATGTGTGGGTGCACCTACCTGGCCGCCAAGGGGAAAGCCTAAAACACAAGTAACCCCAAGTCTCTTTTCAGAGGGAAATCTCAGACATTCTGCCGACCGGCACAATGTACAGATATGGGCCTCGGGTGTCCAAGTCACCGAGGAAAACAGGGAACCCCATGCATTTCCGGAAAGAGGACACCCGTGGGAATCCGCAGAGGTATGATATGCCCAAATTGCCCCAGAATTTATTACCCAGACACCCCTGCAAAGTCCAAAATGTGGGGAAAGAAATGCTTTTTCCACACATTTCGCTCGACGCACCCATCGAAACACGCCCCCAACAACACATGGCCTACCGTCACGCGTTCCCACAGGTGTCCCGATGAAAACGGTACCTCACATGTGTGGGTGCACCTACCAGGCCGCCAAGGGGAAAGCCTAAAAAACAAGTAACCCCAAGTCTGTTTTCACACCGGAAATGTCACACTCTCACATCATACAGATATGGGCCTCGGGTGTCCAAGCCACCGAGGAAAACAGGGAACCCCATGCATTTCCGAAAAGAGGACTCCCGTGGGAATCCGCAGAGGTATGATATGCCCAAATCGCCCCAGAATTTATTACCCAGACACCCCCACAAAGTCCGAAATGTGGGAAAAAATATGCATTTTCCTCACATTTCCTCGACTCACCCATCGAAACACGCCCCCAACAACACATGGCCTACTGTCCCGCGTTCCCACAGGTGTCCCGATGAAAACGGTACCTCACATGTGTGGGTGCACCTACCTTGCCGCCAAGGGGAAAGCCTAAAACACAAGTAACCCCAAGTCTCTTTTCAGAGGGAAATCTCAGACATTCTGCCGACCGGCACAATGTACAGATATGGGCCTCGGATGTCCAAGCCAAAGAGGAAAACAGGGAACCCCATGCATTTCCGGAAAGAGGACATCCGTGGGAATCCGCAGAGGTATGATATGCCCAAATCGCCCCAGAATTTAGTACCCAGACACCTCTGCAAAGTCCGAAATGTGGGAAAAAATACGCATTTTCCTCACATTTCGCTCGACTCAACCATCGAAACACGCCCCCAACAACACATGGCCTACCGTCACGCGTTCCCACAGGTGTCCCGATGAAAACGGTACCTCACATGTGTGGTTGCACCTACCAGGCCGCCAAGGGGAAAGCCTAAAACACAAGTAACCCCAAGTCTGTTTTCACACCGGAAATGTCACACTCTCACATCATACAGATATGGGCCTCGGGTGTCCAAGCCACCGAGGAAAACAGGGAACCCCATGCATTTCCGAAAAGAGGACACCCGTGGGAATCCGCAGAGGTATGATATGCCCAAATCGCCCCAGAATTTATTACCCAGACACCCCCGCAAAGTCCGAAATATGGGAAAGAATATGCATTTTCCTCACATTTCGCTCGACTCACCCATCGAAACACGCCCCCAACAACACATGGCCTACTGTCCCGCGTTCCCACAGGTGTCCCGATGAAAACGGTACCTCACATGTGTGGGTGCAACTACCTGGCCGCCAAGGGGAAAGCCTAAAACACAAGTAACCCCAAGTCTCTTTTCAGAGGGAAATCTCAGACATTCTGCCGACCGGCACAATGTACAGATATGGGCCTTGGGTGTCCAAGCCACCGAGGAAAACAGGGAACCCCATGCATTTCCGGAAAGAGGACATCCGTGGGAATCCGCAGAGGTATGATATGCCCAAATCGCCCCAGAATGTATTACCCAGACACCCCTGCAAAGTCCGAAATGTGGGAAAAAATACGCATTTTCCTCACATTTCGCTCGACTCAACCATCGAAACACGCCCCCAACAAGACATGGCCTACCGTCCCGCGTTCCCACAGGTGTCCCGATGAAAACGGTACCTCACATGTGTGGGTGCACCTACCTGGCCGCCAAGGGGAAAGCCTAAAACACAAGTAACCCCAAGTCTGTTTTCACACCGGAAATGTCACACTCTCACATCATACAGATATGGGCCTCGGGTGTCCAAGCCACCGAGGAAAACAGGGAACCCCATGCATTTCCGAAAAGAGGACACCCGTGGGAATCCGCAGAGGTATGATATGCCCAAATCGCCCCAGAATTTATTACCCAGACACCCCCGCAAAGTCCGAAATGTGGGAAAAAATACGCATTTTCCTCACATTTCGCTCGACTCACCCATCGAAACACGCCCCCAACAACACATGGCCTACTGTCCCGCGTTCCCACAGGTGTCCCAATGAAAATGGTACCTCACATGTGTGGGTGCACCTACCTGGCCGCCAAGGGGAAAGCCTAAAACACAAGTAACCCCAAGTCTCTTTTCAGAGGGAAATCTCAGACATTCTGCCGACCGGCACAATGTACAGATATGGGCCTCGGGTGTCCAAGCCACCGAGGAAAACAGGGAACCCCATGCATTTCCGGAAAGAGGACACCGGTGGGAATCCGCAGAGGTATGATATGCCCAAATTGCCCCAGAATTTATTACCCAGACACCCCTGCAAAGTCCGAAATGTGGGGAAAGAAATGCTTTTTCCACACATTTCGCTCGACGCACCCATCGAAACACGCCCCCAACAACACATGGCCTACCGTCACGCGTTCCCACAGGTGTCCCGATGAAAACGGTACCTCACATGTGTGGGTGCACCTACCAGGCCGCCAAGGGGAAAGCCTAAAAAACAAGTAACCCCAAGTCTGTTTTCACACCGGAAATGTCACACTCTCACATCATACAGATATGGGCCTCGGGTGTCCAAGCCACCGAGGAAAACAGGGAACCCCATGCATTTCCGAAAAGAGGACACCCGTGGGAATCCGCAGAGGTATGATATGCCCAAATCGCCCCAGAATTTATTACCCAGACACCCCCGCAAAGTCCGAAATGTGGGAAAAAATATGCATTTTCCTCACATTTCCTCGACTCACCCATCGAAACACGCCCCCAACAACACATGGCCTACTGTCCCGCGTTCCCACAGGTGTCCCGATGAAAACGGTACCTCACATGTGTGGGTGCACCTTCCTTGCCGCCAAGGGGAAAGCCTAAAACACAAGTAACCCCAAGTCTCTTTTCAGAGGGAAATCTCAGACATTCTGCCGACCGGCACAATGTACAGATATGGGCCTCGGATGTCCAAGCCAAAGAGGAAAACAGGGAACCCCATGCATTTCCGGAAAGAGGACATCCGTGGGAATCCGCAGAGGTATGATATGCCCAAATCGCCCCAGAATTTAGTACCCAGACACCTCTGCAAAGTCCGAAATGTGGGAAAAAATACGCATTTTCCTCACATTTCGCTCGACTCAACCATCGAAACACGCCCCCAACAACACATGGCCTACCGTCACGCGTTCCCACAGGTGTCCCGATGAAAACGGTACCTCACATGTGTGGGTGCACCTACCAGGCCGCCAAGGGGAAAGCCTAAAACACAAGTAACCCCAAGTCTGTTTTCACACCGGAAATGTCACACTCTCACATCATACAGATATGGGCCTCGGGTGTCCAAGCCACCGAGGAAAACAGGGAACCCCATGCATTTCCGAAAAGAGGACACCCGTGGGAATCCGCAGAGGTATGATATGCCCAAATCGCCCCAGAATTTATTACCCAGACACCCCCGCAAAGTCCGAAATGTGGGAAAGAATATGCATTTTCCTCACATTTCGCTCGACTCACCCATCGAAACACGCCCCCAACAACACATGGCCTACTGTCCCGCGTTCCCACAGGTGTCCCGATGAAAACGGTACCTCACATGTGTGGGTGCACCTACCTGGCCGCCAAGGGGAAAGCCTAAAACACAAGTAACCCCAAGTCTCTTTTCAGAGGGAAATCTCAGACATTCTGCCGACCGGCACAATGTACAGATATGGGCCTCGGGTGTCCAAGCCACCGAGGAAAACAGGGAACCCCATGCATTTCCGGAAAGAGGACATCCGTGGGAATCCGCAGAGGTATGATATGCCCAAATCGCCCCAGAATTTATTACCCAGACACCCCTGCAAAGTCCGAAATGTGGGAAAAAATACGCATTTTCCTCACATTTCTCTCGACTCACCCATCGAAACACGCCCCCAACAACACATGGCCTACCGTCCCGCGTTCCCACAGGTGTCCCGATGAAAACGGTACCTCACATGTGTGGGTGCACCTACCTGGCCGCCAAGGGGAAAGCCTAAAACACAAGTAACCCCAAGTCTGTTTTCACACCGGAAATGTCACACTCTCACATCATACAGATATGGGCCTCGGGTGTCCAAGCCACCGAGAAAAACAGGGAACCCCATGCATTTCCGAAAAGAGGACACCCGTGGGAATGCGCAGAGGTATGATATGCCCAAATCGCCCCAGAATTTATTACCCAGACACCCCCGCAAAGTCCGAAATGTGGGAAAAAATACGCATTTTCCTCACATTTCGCTCGACTCACCCATCGAAACACGCCCCCAACAACACATGGCCTACTGTCCCGCGTTCCCACAGGTGTCCCAATGAAAATGGTACCTCACATGTGTGGGTGCACCTACCTGGCCGCCAAGGGGAAAGCCTAAAACACAAGTAACCCCAAGTCTCTTTTCAGAGGGAAATCTCAGACATTCTGCCGACCGGCACAATGTACAGATATGGGCCTCGGGTGTCCAAGCCACCAAGGAAAACAGGGAACCCCATGCATTTCCGGAAAGAGGACATCCGTGGGAATCCGCAGAGGTATGATATGCCCAAATCGCCCCAGAATGTATTACCCAGACAACCCTGCAAAGTCCGAAATGTGGGAAAAAATACGCATTTTCCTCACATTTCGCTCGACTCACCCATCGAAACACGCCCCCAACAACACATGGCCTACCGTCCCGCGTTCCCACAGGTGTCCCGATGAAAACGGTACCTCACATGTGTGGGTGCACCTACCTGGCCGCCAAGGGGAAAGCCTAAAACACAAGTAACCCCAAGTCTGTTTTCACACCGGAAATGTCACACTCTCACATCATACAGATATGGGCCTCGGGTGTCCAAGCCACCGAGGAAAACAGGGAACCCCATGCATTTCCGAAAAGAGGACACCCGTGGGAATCCGCAGAGGTATGATATGCCCAAATCGCCCCAGAATTTATTACCCAGACACCCCTGCAAAGTCCGAAATGTGGGAAAAAATACGCATTTTCCTCACATTTCGCTCGACTCACCCATCGAAACACGCCCCCAACAACACATGGCCTACGGTCCCGCGTTCCCACAGGTGTCCCGATGAAAACGGTACCTCACATGTGTGGGTGCACCTACCTGGCCGCCAAGGGGAAAGCCTAAAACACAAGTAACCCCAAGTCTGTTTTCAGAGCGAAATCTCAGACATTCTGCCGACCGGCACAATGTACAGATATGGGCCTCGGGTGTCCAAGCCACCGAGGAAAACAGGGAACCCCATGCATTTCCGAAAAGACGACACCCGTGGGAATCCGCAGAGGTATGATATGCCCAAATTGGCCCAGAATTTATTACCCAGACACCCCTGCAAAGTCTGAAATGTGGGGAAAAAAATGCTTTTTCCGCACATTTCGCTCGACGCACCCATCGAAACACGCCCCCAACAACACATGGCCTACCGTCCCGCATTCCCACAGGTGTCCCGATGAAAATGGTACCTCACATGTGTGGGTGCACCTACCTGGCCGCCAAGGGGAAAGCCTAAAACACAAGTAACCCCAAGTCTGTTTTCACACCGGAAATGTCACACTCTCACATCATACAGATATGGGCCTCGGGTGTCCAAGCCACCAAGGAAAACAGGTAACCCCATGCATTTCCGAAAAGAGGACACCTGTGGGAATCCGCAGAGGTATGATATGCCCAAATCGCCCCAGAATTTATTACCCAGACACCCCCGCAAAGTCCGAAATGTGGGAAAAAATACGCATTTTCCTCACATTTCGCTCGACTCACCCATCGAAACACGCCCCCAACAACACATGGCCTACTGTCCCGCGTTCCCACAGGTGTCCCAATGAAAACGGTACCTCACATGTGTGGGTGCACCTACCTGGCCTCCAAGGGGAAAGCCTAAAACACAAGTAACCCCAAGTCTCTTTTCAGAGGGAAATCTCAGACATTCTGCCGACCGGCACAATGTACAGATATGGGCCTCGGGTGTCCAAGCCACCGAGGAAAACAGGGAACCCCATGCATTTCCGGAAAGAGGACACCCGTGGGAATCCGCAGAGGTATGATATGCCCAAATCGCCCCAGAATTTATTACCCAGACACCCCCGCAAAGTCCGAAATGTGGGAAAAAATACGCATTTTCCTCACATTTCGCTCGACTCACCCATCGAAACACGCCCCCAACAACACATGCCCTACTGTCCCACGTTCCCACAGGTGTCCCGATGAAAACGGTACCTCACATGTGTGGGTGCATCTACCTGGCCGCCAAGGGGAAAGCCTAAAACACAAGTAACCCCAAGTCTGTTTTCAGAAGGAAATCTCAGACATTCTGCCGACCGGCACAATGTACAGATATGGGCCTCGGGTGTCCAAGCCACCGAGGAAAACAGGGAACCCCATGCATTTCCGAAAAAAGGACACCCGTGGGAATCCGCAGAGGTGTGATTTACGCACATCGCCCCAGAATTTATTACCCAGACACCTCTGCAAAGTCCGAAATGTGGGGAAAAAAATGCTTTTTCCGCACATTTTGCTCGACGCACCCATCGAAACACGCCCCCAACAACACATGGCCTACCGTCACGCGTTCCCACAGGTGTCCCGATGAAAACGGTACCTCACATGTGTGGGTGCACCTACCAGGCCGCCAAGGGGAAAGCCTAAAACACAAGTAACCCCAAGTCTGTTTTCACACCGGAAATGTCACACTCTCACATCATACAGATATGGGCCTCGGGTTTCCAAGCCACCGAGGAAAACAGGGAACCCCATGCATTTCCGAAAAGAGGACACCCGTGGGAATCCGCAGAGGTATGATATGCCCAAATCGCCCCAGAATTTATTACCCAGACACCCCCGCAAAGTCCGAAATGTGGGAAAAAATATGCATTTTCCTCACATTTCGCTCGACTCACCCATTGAAACACGCCCCCAACAACACATCGCCTACTGTCCCGCGTTCCCACAGGTGTCCCGATGAAAACGGTACCTCACATGTGTGGGTGCACCTACCTGGCCGCCAAGGGGAAAGCCTAAAACACCAGTAACCCCAAGTCTCTTTTCAGAGGGAAATCTCAGACATTCTGCCGACCGGCACAATGTACAGATATGGGCCTTGGGTGTCCAAGCCACCGAGGAAAACAGGGAACCCCATGCATTTCCGGAAAGAGGACATCCGTGGGAATCTGCAGAGGTATGATATGCCCAAATCGCCCCAGAATTTATTACCCAGACACCCCTGCAAATTCCGAAATGTGGGAAAAAATACGCATTTTCCTCACATTTCGCTCGACTCACCCATCGAAACACGCCCCCAACAACACATGGCCTACCGTCACGCGTTCCCACAGGTGTCCCGATGAAAACGGTACCTCACATGTGTGGGTGCACCTACCAGGCCGCCAAGGGGAAAGCCTAAAACACAAGTAACCCCAAGTCTGTTTTCACACCGGAAATGTCACACTCTCACATCATACAGATATGGGCCTCGGGTGTCCAAGCCACCGAGGAAAACAGGGAACCCCATGCATTTCCGAAAAGAGGACACCCGTGGGAATCCGCAGAGGTATGATATGCCCAAATCGCCCCAGAATTTATTACCCAGACACCTCCGCAAAGTCCGAAATGTGGGAAAAAATATGCATTTTCCTCACATTTCGCTCGACTCACCCATCGAAACACGCCCCCAACAACACATGGCCCACTGTCCCGCGTTCCCACAGGTGTCCCGATGAAAACGGGACCTCACATGTGTGGGTGCACCTACCTGGCCGCCAAGGGGAAAGCCTAAAACACCAGTAACCCCAAGTCTCTTTTCAGAGGGAAATCTCAGACATTCTGCCGACCGGCACAATGTACAGATATGGGCCTCGGGTGTCCAAGCCACCGAGGAAAACAGGCAACCCCATGCATTTCCGGAAAGAGGACGTCCGTGGGAATCCGCAGAGGTATGATATGCCCAAATCGCCCCAGAATTTATTACCCAGACACCCCTGCAAAGTCCGAAATGTGGGAAAAAATACGCATTTTCCTCACATTTCGCTCGACTCACCCATCGAAACACGCCCCCAACAACACATGGCCTACCGTCCCGCGTTCCCACAGGTGTCCCGATGAAAACGGTACCTCACATGTGTGGGTGCACCTACCTGGCCGCCAAGGGGAAAGCCTAAAACACAAGTAACCCCAAGTCTGTTTTCACACCGGAAATGTCACACTCTCACATCATACAGATATGGGCCTCGGGTGTCCAAGCCACCGAGGAAAACTGGGAACCCCATGCATTTCCGAAAAGAGGACACCCGTAGGAATCCGCAGAGGTATGATATGCCCAAATCGCCCCAGAATTTATCACCCAGACACCCCTGCAAAGTCCGAAATGTGGGGAAAAAAATGCTTTTTCCGCACATTTCGCTCGACGCACCCATCGAAACACGCCCCCAACAACACATGGCCTACCGTCACGCGTTCCCACAGGTGTCCCGATGAAAACGGGACCTCACATGTGTGGGTGCACCTACCAGGCCGCCAAGGGGAAAGCCTAAAAAACAAGTAACCCCAAGTCTGTTTTCACACCGGAAATGTCACACTCTCACATCATACAGAAATGGGCCTCGGGTGTCCAAGCCACCGAGGAAAACAGGGAACCCCATGCATTTCCGAAAAGAGGACACCCGTGGGAATCCGCAGAGGTATGATATGCCCAAATCGCCCCAGAATTTATTACCCAGACACCCCCGCAAAGTCCGAAATGTGGGAAAAAATATGCATTTTCCTCACATTTCCTCGACTCACCCATCGAAACACGCCCCCAACAACACATGGCCTACTGTCCCGCGTTCCCACAGGTGTCCCGATGAAAACGGTACCTAACATGTGTGGGTGCACCTACCTTGCCGCCAAGGGGAAAGCCTAAAACACAAGTAACCCCAAGTCTCTTTTCAGAGGGAAATCTCAGACATTCTGCCGACCGGCACAATGTACAGATATGGGCCTCGGGTGTCCAAGCCAAAGAGGAAAACAGGGAACCCCATGCATTTCCGGAACGAGGACATCCGTGGGAATCCGCAGAGGTATGATATGCCCAAATCGCCCCAGAATTTATTACCCAGACACCTCTGCAAAGTCCGAAATGTGTGAAAAAATACGCATTTTCCTCACATTTCGCTCGACTCACCCATCGAAACACGCCCCCAACAACACATGGCCTACC
The DNA here is from genome assembly GCF_040938575.1 of Ambystoma mexicanum. Classification (NCBI taxonomy): domain Eukaryota; kingdom Metazoa; phylum Chordata; class Amphibia; order Caudata; family Ambystomatidae; genus Ambystoma; species Ambystoma mexicanum. The sequence goes on along the minus strand of NC_090926.1, from coordinate 671,498 downwards.
GTCACGCGTTCCCACAGGTGTCCCGATGAAAACGGTACCTCACATGTGTGGGTGCACCTACCAGGTCGCCAAGGGGAAAGCCTAAAACACAAGTAACCCCAAGTCTGTTTTCATACCGGAAATGTCACACTCTCACATCATACAGATATGGGCCTCGGGTGTCCAAGTCACCGAGGAAAACAGGGAACCCCATGCATTTCCGAAAAGAGGACACCCGTGGGAATCCGCAGAGGTATGATATGCCCAAATCGCCCCAGAATTTATTACCCAGACACCCCCGCAAAGTCCGAAATGTGGGAAAGAATATGCATTTTCCTCACATTTCGCTCGACTCACCCATCGAAACACGCCCCCAACAACACATGGCCTACTGTCCCGCGTTCCCACAGGTGTCCCGATGAAAACGGTACCTCACATGTGTGGGTGCACCTACCTGGTAGCCAAGGGGAAAGCCTAAAACACAAGTAACCCCAAGTCTCTTTTCAGAGGGAAATCTCAGACATTCTGCCGACCGGCACAATGTACAGATATGGGCCTCGGGTGTCCAAGCCACCGAGGAAAACAGGGAACCCCATGCATTTCCGGAAAGAGGACATCCGTGGGAATCCGCAGAGGTATGATATGCCCAAATCGCCCCAGAATTTATTACCCAGACACCCCTGCAAAGTCCGAAATGTGGGAAAAAATACGCATTTTCCTCACATTTCGCTCGACTCACCCATCGAAACACGCCCCCAACAACACATGGCCTACCGTCCCGCGTTCCCACAGGTGTCCCGATGAAAACGGTACCTCACATGTGTGGGTGCACCTACCTGGCCGCCAAGGGGAAAGCCTAAAACACAAGTAACCCCAAGCCTGTTTTCACACCGGAAATGTCACACTCTCACATCATACAGATATGGGCCTCGGGTGTCCAAGCCACCGAGGAAAACAGGAAACCCCATGCATTTCCGAAAAGAGGACACCCGTGGGAATCCGCAGAGGTATGATATGCCCAAATCGCCCCAGAATTTATTACCCAGACACCCCCGCAAAGTCCGAAATGTGGGAAAAAATATGCATTTTCCTCACATTTCCTCGACTCACCCATCGAAACACGCCCCCAACAACACATGGCCTACTGTCCCGCGTTCCCCCAGGTGTCCCGATGAAAACTGTACCTAACATGTGTGGGTGCACCTACCTTGCCGCCAAGGGGAAAGCCTAAAACACAAGTAACCCCAAGTCTCTTTTCAGAGGGAAATCTCAGACATTCTGCCGACCGGCACAATGTACAGATATGGGCCTCGGGTGTCCAAGCCAAAGAGGAAAACAGGGAACCCCATGCATTTCCGGAAAGAGGACATCCGTGGGAATCCGCAGAGGTATGATATGCCCAAATCGCCCCAGAATTTATTACCCAGACACCTCTGCAAAGTCCGAAATGTGGGAAAAAATACGCATTTTCCTCACATTTCGCTCGACTCACCCATCGAAACACGCCCCCAACAACACATGGCCTACCGTCCAGCGTTCCCACAGGTGTCCCGATGAAAACGGTACCTCACATGTGTGGGTGCACCTACCTGGCCGCCAAGGGGAAAGCCTAAAACACAAGTAACCCCAAGTCTGTTTTCACACCGGAAATGTCACACTCTCACATCATACAGATATGGGCCTCGGGTGTCCAAGCCACCGAGGAAAACAGGGAACCCCATGCATTTCCGAAAAGAGGACACCCGTGGGAATCCGCAGAGGTATGATATGCCCAAATTGCCCCAGAATTTATTACCCAGACACCCCCGCAAAGTCCGAAATGTGGGAAAAAATACGCATTTTCCTCACATTTCGCTCGACTCACCCATCGAAACACGCCCCCAACAACACATGGCCTACTGTCCCGCGTTCCCACAGGTGTCCCAATGAAAATGGTACCTCACATGTGTGGGTGCACCTACCTGGCCGCCAAGGGGAAAGCCTAAAACACAAGTAACCCCAAGTCTCTTTTCAGAGGGAAATCTCAGACATTCTGCCGACCGGCACAATGTACAGATATGGGCCTCGGGTGTCCAAGCCACCGAGGAAAACAGGGAACCCCATGCATTTCCGGAAAGAGGACACCCGTGGGAATCCGCAGAGGTATGATATGCCCAAATTGCCCCAGAATTTATTACCCAGACACCCCTGCAAAGTCCGAAATGTGGGGAAAAAATGCTTTTTCCACACATTTCGCTCGACGCACCCATCGAAACACGCCCCCAACAACACATGGCCTACCGTCACGCGTTGCCACAGGTGTCCCGATGAAAACGGTACCTCACATGTGTGGGTGCACCTACCAGGCCGCCAAGGGGAAAGCCTAAAAAACAAGTAACCCCAAGTCTGTTTTCACACCGGAAATGTCACACTCTCACATCATACAGATATGGGCCTCGGGTGTCCAAGCCACCGAGGAAAACAGGGAACCCCATGCATTTCCGAAAAGAGGACACCCGTGGGAATCCGCAGAGGTATGATATGCCCAAATCGCCCCAGAATTTATTACCCAGACACCCCCGCAAAGTCCGAAATGTGGGAAAGAATATGCATTTTCCTCACATTTCGCTCGACTCACCCATCGAAACACGCCCCCAACAACACATGGCCTACTGTCCCGCGTTCCCACAGGTGTCCCGATGAAAACGGTACCTCACATGTGTGGGTGCACCTACCTGGCCGCCAAGGGGAAAGCCTAAAACACCAGTAACCCCAAGTCTCTTTTCAGAGGGAAATCTCAGACATTCTGCCGACCGGCACAATGTACAGATATGGGCCTCGGGTGTCCAAGCCACCGAGGAAAACAGGGAACCCCATGCATTTCCGGAAAGAGGACATCCGTGGGAATCCGCAGAGGTATGATATGCCCAAATCGCCCCAGAATTTATTACCCAGACACCCCTGCAAAGTCCGAAATGTGGGAAAAAATACGCATTTTCCTCACATTTCGCTCGACTCACCCATCGAAACACGCCCCCAACAACACATGGCCTACCGTCCCGCGTTCCCACAGGTGTCCCGATGAAAACGGTACCTCACATGTGTGGGTGCACCTACCTGGCCGCCAAGGGGAAAGCCTAAAACACAAGTAACCCCAAGTCTGTTTTCACACCGGAAATGTCACACTCTCACATCATACAGATATGGGCCTCGGGTGTCCAAGCCACCGAGGAAAACAGGGAACCCCATTGCATTTCCGAAAAGAGGACACCCGTGGGAATCCGCAGAGGTATGATATGCCCAAATCGCCCCAGAATTTATTACCCAGACACCCCCGCAAAGTCCGAAATGTGGGAAAAAATACGCATTTTCCTCACATTTCGCTCGACTCACCCATCGAAACACGCCCCCAACAACACATGGCCTACTGTCCCGCGTTCCCACAGGTGTCCCAATGAAAATGGTACCTCACATGTGTGGGTGCACCTACCTGGCCGCCAAGGGGAAAGCCTAAAACACAAGTAACCCCAAGTCTCTTTTCAGAGGGAAATCTCAGACATTCTGCCGACCGGCACAATGTACAGATATGGGCCTCGGGTGTCCAAGCCACCGAGGAAAACAGGGAACCCCATGCATTTCCGGAAAGAGGACACCCGTGGGAATCCGCAGAGGTATGATATGCCCAAATTGCCCCAGAATTTATTACCCAGACACCCCTGCAAAGTCCGAAATGTGGGGAAAAAAATGCTTTTTCCACACATTTTGCTCGACGCACCCATCGAAACACGCCCCCAACAACACATGGCCTACCGTCACGCGTTCCCACAGGTGTCCCGATGAAAACGGTACCTCACATGTGTGGGTGCACCTACCAGGCCGCCAAGGGGAAAGCCTAAAAAACAAGTAACCCCAAGTCTGTTTTCACACCGGAAATGTCACACTCTCACATCATACAGATATGGGCCTCGGGTGTCCAAGCCACCGAGGAAAACAGGGAACCCCATGCATTTCCGAAAAGAGGACACCCGTGGGAATCCGCAGAGGTATGATATGCCCAAATCGCCCCAGAATTTATTACCCAGACACCCCCGCAAAGTCCGAAATGTGGGAAAGAATATGCATTTTCCTCACATTTCGCTCGACTCACCCATCGAAACACGCCCCCAACAACACATGGCCTACTGTCCCCCGTTCCCACAGGTGTCCTGATGAAAACGGTACCTCACATGTGTGGGTGCACCTACCTGGCCGCCAAGGGGAAAGCCTAAAACACAAGTAACCCCAAGTCTCTTTTCAGAGGGAAATCTCAGACATTCTGCCGACCGGCACAATGTACAGATATGGGCCTCGGGTGTCCAAGCCACCGAGGAAAACAGGGAACCCCATGCATTTCCGGAAAGAGGACATCCGTGGGAATCCGCAGAGGTATGATATGCCCAAATCGCCCCAGAATTTATTACCCAGACACCCCTGCAAAGTCCGAAATGTGGGAAAAAATACGCATTTTCCTCACATTTCGCTCGACTCACCCATCGAAACACGCCCCCAACAACACATGGCCTACCGTCCCGCGTTCCCACAGGTGTCCCGATGAAAACGGTACCTCACATGTGTGGGTGCACCTACCTGGCCGCCAAGGGGAAAGCCTAAAACACAAGTAACCCCAAGTCTGTTTTCACACCGGAAATGTCACACTCTCACATCATACAGATATGGGCCTCGGGTGTCCAAGCCACCGAGGAAAACAGGGAACCCCATGCATTTCCGAAAAGAGGACACCCGTGGGAATCCGCAGAGGTATGATATGCCCAAATCGCCCCAGAATTTATTACCCAGACACCCCCGCAAAGTCCGAAATGTGGCAAAAATATGCATTTTCCTCACATTTCGCTCGACTCACCCATCGAAACACGCCCCCAACAACACATGGCCTACTGTCCCGCGTTCCCACAGGTGTCCCAATGAAAATGGTACCTCACATGTGTGGGTGCACCTACCTGGCCGCCAAGGGGAAAGCCTAAAACACAAGTAACCCCAAGTCTCTTTTCAGAGGGAAATCTCAGACATTCTGCCGACCGGCACAATGTACAGATATGGGCCTCGGGTGTCCAAGCCACCGAGGAAAACAGGGAACCCTATGCATTTCCGGAAAGAGGACACCCGTGGGAATCCGCAGAGGTATGATATGCCCAAATTGCCCCAGAATTTATTACCCAGACACCCCTGCAAAGTCCGAAATGTGGGGAAAAAAATGCTTTTTCCACACATTTCGCTCGACGCACCCATCGAAACACGCCCCCAACAACACATGGCCTACCGTCACGCGTTCCCACAGGTGTCCCGATGAAAACGGTACCTCACATGTGTGGGTGCACCTACCAGGCCGCCAAGGGGAAAGCCTAAAAAACAAGTAACCCCAAGTCTGTTTTCACACCGGAAATGTCACACTCTCACATCATACAGATATGGGCCTCGGGTGTCCAAGCCACCGAGGAAAACAGGGAACCCCATGCATTTCCGAAAGGAGGACACCCGTGGGAATCCGCAGAGGTATGATATGCCCAAATCGCCCCAGAATTTATTACCCAGACACCCCCGCAAAGTCCGAAATGTGGGAAAAAATATGCATTTTCCTCACATTTCCTCGACTCACCCATCGAAACACGCCCCCAACAACACATGGCCTACTGTCCCGCGTTCCCACAGGTGTCCCGATGAAAACGGTACCTCACATGTGTGGGTGCACCTACCTTGCCGCCAAGGGGAAAGCCTAAAACACAAGTAACCCCGAGTCTCTTTTCAGAGGGAAATCTCAGACATTCTGCCGACCGGCACAATGTACAGATATGGGCCTCGGGTGTCCAAGCCAAAGAGGAAAACAGGGAACCCCATGCATTTCCGGAAAGAGGACATCCGTGGGAATCCGCAGAGGTATGATATGCCCAAATCGCCCCAGAATTTATTACCCAGACCCCTCTGCAAAGTCCGAAATGTGGGAAAAAATACGCATTTTCCTCACATTTCGCTCGACTCACCCATCGAAACACGCCCCCAACAACACATGGCCTACCGTCACGCGTTCCCACAGGTGTCCCAATGAAAACGGCACCTCACATGTGTGGGTGCACCTACCAGGCCGCCAAGGGGAAAGCCTAAAACACAAGTAACCCCAAGTCTGTTTTCACACCGGAAATGTCACACTCTCACATCATACAGATATGGGCCTCGGGTGTCCAAGCCACCGAGGAAAACAGGGAACCCCATGCATTTCCGAAAAGAGGACACCCGTGGGAATCCGCAGAGGTATGATATGCCCAAATCGCCCCAGAATTTATTACCCAGACACCCCCGCAAAGTCCGAAATGTGGGAAAGAATATGCATTTTCCTCACATTTTGCTCGACTCACCCATCGAAACACGCCCCCAACAACACATGGCCTACTGTCCCGCGTTCCCACAGGTGTCCCGATGAAAACGGTACCTCACATGTGTGGGTGCACCTACCTGGCCGCCAAGGGGAAAGCCTAAAACACAAGTAACCCCAAGTCTCTTTTCAGAGGGAAATCTCAGACATTCTGCCGACCGGCACAATGTACAGATATGGGCCTCGGGTGTCCAAGACACCGAGGAAAACAGGGAACCCCATGCATTTCCGGAAAGAGGACATCCTTGAGAATCCGCTGATGTATGATATGCCCAAATCGCCCCAGAATTTATTACCCAGACACCCCTGCAAAGTCCGAAATGTGGGAAAAAATACGCATTTTCCTCACATTTCGCTCGACTCACCCATCGAAACACGCCCCCAACAACACATGGCCTACCGTCCCGCGTTCCCACAGGTGTCCCGATGAAAACGGTACCTCACATGTGTGGGTGCACCTACCTGGCCGCCAAGGGGAAAGCCTAAAACACAAGTAACCCCAAGTCTGTTTTCAGAGCGAAATCTCAGACATTCTGCCGACCGGCACAATGTACAGATATGGGCCTCGGGTGTCCAAGCCACCGAGGAAAACAGGGAACCCCATGCATTTCCGAAAAGACGACACCCGTGGGAATCCGCAGAGGTATGATATGCCCAAATTGGCCCAGAATTTATTACCCAGACACCCCTGCAAAGTCCGAAATGTGGGGAAAAAAAATGCTTTTTCCGGACATTTCGCTCGACGCACCCATCGAAACACGCCCCCAACAACACATGGCCTACCGTCCCGCGTTCCCACAGGTGTCCCGATGAAAACGGTACCTCACATGTGTGGGTGCACCTACCTGGCCGCCAAGTGGAAAGCCTAAAACACAAGTAACCCCAAGTCTGTTTTCACACCGGAAATGTCACACTCTCACATCATACAGATATGGGCCTCGGGTGTCCAAGCCACCAAGGAAAACAGGTAACCCCATGCATTTCCGAAAAGAGGACACCTGTGGGAATCCGCAGAGGTATGATATGCCCAAATCGCCCCAGAATTTATTACCCAGACACCCCCGCAAAGTCCGAAATGTGGGAAAAAATACGCATTTTCCTCACATTTCGCTCGACTCACCCATCGAAACACGCCCCCAACAACACATGGCCTACTGTCCCGCGTTCCCACAGGTGTCCCGATGAAAACGGTACCTCACATGTGTGGGTGCACCTACCTGGCCGCCAAGGGGAAAGCCTAAAACACAAGTAACCCCAAGTCTCTTTTCAGAGGGAAATCTCAGACATTCTGCCGACGGGCACAATGTACAGATATGGGCCTCGGGTGTCCAAGCCACAGAGGAAAACAGGGAACCCCATGCATTTCCGGAAAGAGGACACCCGTGGGAATCCGCAGAGGTATGATATGCCCAAATCGCCCCAGAATTTATTACCCAGACACCCCCGCAAAGTCCGAAATGTGGGAAAAAATACGCATTTTCCTCACATTTCGCTCGACTCACCCATCGAAACACGCCCCCAACAACACATGCCCTACTGTCCCGCGTTCCCACAGGTGTCCCGATGAAAACGCTACCTCACATGTGTGGGTGCATCTACCTGGCCGCCAAGGGGAAAGCCTAAAACACAAGTAACCCCAAGTCTGTTTTCAGAAGGAAATCTCAGACATTCTGCCGACCGGCACAATGTAAAGATATGGGCCTCGGGTGTCCAAGCCACCGAGGAAAACAGGGAACCCCATGCATTTCCAAAAAAAGGACACCCGTGGGAATCCGCAGAGGTGTGATTTACGCACATCGCCCCAGAATTTATTACCCAGACACCCCTGCAAAGTCCGAAATGTGGGGAAAAAAATGCTTTTTCCGCACATTTTGCTCGACGCACCCATCGAAACACGCCCCCAACAACACATGGCCTACCGTCACGCGTTCCCACAGGTGTCCCGATGAAAACGGTACCTCACATGTGTGGGTGCACCTACCAGGCCGCCAAGGGGAAAGCCTAAAACACAAGTAACCCCAAGTCTGTTTTCACACCGGAAATGTCACACTCTCACATCAAACAGATATGGGCCTCGGGTTTCCAAGCCACCGAGGAAAACAGGGAACCCCATGCATTTCCGAAAAGAGGACACCCGTGGGAATCCGCAGAGGTATGATATGCCCAAATCGCCCCAGAATTTATTACCCAGACACCCCCGCAAAGTCCGAAATGTGGGAAAAAATATGCATTTTCCTCACATTTCGCTCGACTCACCCATCGAAACACGCCCCCAACAACACATGGCCTACTGTCCCACGTTCCCACAGGTGTCCCGATGAAAACGGTACCTCACATGTGTGGGTGCACCTACCTGGCCGCCAAGGGGAAAGCCTAAAACACCAGTAACCCCAAGTCTCTTTTCAGAGGGAAATCTCAGACATTCTGCCGACCGGCACAATGTACAGATATGGGCCTTGGGTGTCCAAGCCACCGAGGAAAACAGGGAACCCCATGCATTTCCGGAAAGAGGACACCCGTGGGAATCCGCAGAGGTATGATATGCCCAAATCGCCCCAGAATTTATTACCCAGACACCCCCGCAAAGTCCGAAATGCGGGAAAAAATACGCATTTTCCTCACATTTCGCTCGACTCACCCATCGAAACACGCCCCCAACAACACATGCCCTACTGTCCCGCGTTCCCACAGGTGTCCCGATGAAAACGGTACCTCACATGTGTGGGTGTATCTACCTGGCCGCCAAGGGGAAAGCCTAAAACACAAGTAACCCCAAGTCTGTTTTCAGAAGGAAATCTCAGACATTCTGCCGACCGGCACAATGTAAAGATATGGGCCTCGGGTGTCCAAGCCACCGAGGAAAACAGGGAACCCCATGCATTTCCAAAAAAAGGACACCCGTGGGAATCCGCAGAGGTGTGATTTACGCACATCGCCCCAGAATTTATTACCCAGACACCCCTGCAAAGTCCGAAATGTGGGGAAAAAAATGCTTTTTCCGCACATTTTGCTCGACGCACCCATCGAAACACGCCCCCAACAACACATGGCCTACCGTCACACGTTCCCACAGGTGTCCCGATGAAAACGGTACCTCACATGTGTGGGTGCACCTACCAGGCCGCCAAGGGGAAAGCCTAAAACACAAGTAACCCCAAGTCTGTTTTCACACCGGAAATGTCACACTCTCACATCAAACAGATATGGGCCTCGGGTTTCCAAGCCACCGAGGAAAACAGGGAACCCCATGCATTTCCGAAAAGAGGACACCCGTGGGAATCCGCAGAGGTATGATATGCCCAAATCGCCCCAGAATTTATTACCCAGACACCCCCGCAAAGTCCGAAATGTGGGAAAAAATATGCATTTTCCTCACATTTTGCTCGACTCACCCATCGAAACACGCCCCCAACAACACATGGCCTACTGTCCCACGTTCCCACAGGTGTCCCGATGAAAACGGTACCTCACATGTGTGGGTGCACCTACCTGGCCGCCAAGGGGAAAGCCTAAAACACCAGTAACCCCAAGTCTCTTTTCAGAGGGAAATCTCAGACATTCTGCCGACCGGCACAATGTACAGATATGGGCCTTGGGTGTCCAAGCCACCGAGGAAAACAGGGAACCCCATGCATTTCTGGAAAGAGGACATCCGTGGGAATCCGCAGAGGTATGATATGCCCAAATCGCCCCAGAATTTATTACCCAGACACCCCTGCAAATTCCGAAATGTGGGAAAAAATACGCATTTTCCTCACATTTCGCTCGACTCACCCATCGAAACACACCCCCAACAACACATGGCCTACCGTCCCGCGTTCCCACAGGTGTCCCGATGAAAACGGGACCTCACATGTGTGGGTGCACCTACCTGGCCGCCAAGGGGAAAGCCTAAAACACAAGTAACCCCAAGTCTGTTTTCACACCGGAAATGTCACACTCTCACATCATACAGATATGGGCCTCGGGTGTCCAAGCCACCGAGGAAAACAGGGAACCCCATGCATTTCCGAAAAGAGGACACCCGTGGGAATCCGCAGAGGTATGATATGCCCAAATCGCCCCAGAATTTATTACCCAGACACTCCTGCAAAGTCCGAAATGTGGGAAAAAATACGCATTTTCCTCAAATTTCGCTCGACTCACCCATCGAAACACGCCCCCAACAACACATGGCCTACCGTCCCGCGTTCCCACAGGTGTCCCGATGAAAACGGTACCTCACATGTATGGGTGCACCTACCTGGCCGCCAAGGGGAAAGCCTAAAACACAAGTAACCCCAAGTCTGTTTTCAGAGCGAAATCTCAGACATTCTTCCGACCGGCACAATGTACAGATATGGGCCTCGGGTGTCCAAGCCACCGAGGAAAACAGGGAACCCCATGCATTTCCGAAAAGAGGACACCCGTGGGAATCCGCAGAGGTATGATATGCCCAAATCGCCCCAGAATTTATTTCCCAGACACCCCCGCAAAGTCCGAAATGTGGGAAAAAATATGCATTTTCCTCACATTTCGCTCGACTCACCCATCGAAACACGCCCCCAACAACACATGGCCTACTGTCCCGCGTTCCCACAGGTGTCCCGATGAAAACGGTACCTCACATGTGTGGGTGCACCTACCTGGCCGCCAAGGGGAAAGCCTAAAACACAAGTAACCTCAAGTCTCTTTTCAGAATGAAATCTCAGACATTCTGCCGACCGGCACAATGTACAGATATGGGCCTCGGGTGTCCAAGCCACCGAGGAAAACAGGGAACCCCATGCATTTCCGGAAAGAGGACACCCGTGGGAATCCGCAGAGGTATGATATGCCCAAATTGGCCCAGAATTTATTACCCAGACACCCCTGCAAAGTCCGAAATGTGGGGAAAAAAATGCTTTTTCCGCACATTTCGCTCGACGCACCCATCGAAACACGCCCCCAACAACACATGGCCTACCGTCCCGCGTTCCCACAGGTGTCCCGATGAAAACGGTACCTCACATGTGTGGGTGCACCTACCTGGCCGCCAAGGGGAAAGCCTAAAACACAAGTAACCCCAAGTCTGTTTTCACACCGGAAATGTCACACTCTCACATCATACAGATATGGGCCTCGGGTGTCCAAGCCACCAAGGAAAACAGGGAACCCCATGCATTTCCAAAAAGAGGACACCCGTGGGAATCCGCAGAGGTATGATATGCCCAAATCGCCCCAGAATTTATTACCCAGACACCCCCGCAAATTCCGAAATGTGGGAAAAAATATGCATTTTCCTCACATTTCGCTCGACTCACCCATCGAAACACGTCCCCAACAACACATGGCATACTGTCCCGCGTTCCCACAGGTGTCCCGATGAAAACGGTACCTCACATGTGTGGGTGCACCTACCTGGCCGCCAAGGGGAAAGCCTAAAACACAAGTAACCCCAAGTCTCTTTTCAGAGGGAAATCTCAGACATTCTGCCGACGGGCACAATGTACAGATATGGGCCTTGGGTGTCCAAGCCACCGAGGAAAACAGGGAACCCCATGCATTTCCGGAAAGAGGACATCCGTGGGAATCCGCAGAGGTATGATATGCCCAAATCGCCCCAGAATTTATTACCCAGACACCCCTGCAAAGTCCGAAATGTGGGAAAAAATACGCATTTTCCTCACATTTCGCTCGACTCACCCATCGAAACACGCCCCCAACAACACATGGCCTACCGTCCCGCGTTCCCACAGGTGTCCCGATGAAAACGGTACCTCACATGTGTGGGTGCACCTACCTGGCCGCCAAGGGGAAAGCCTAAAACACAAGTAACCCCAAGTCTGTTTTCACACCGGAAATGTCACACTCTCACATCATACAGATATGGGCCTCGGGTGTCCAAGCCACCAAGGAAAACAGGGAACCCCATGCATTTCCGAAAAGAGGACACCCGTGGGAATCGGCAGAGGTATGATATTCCCAAATCACCCCAGAATTTATTACCCAGACACCCCCGCAAAGTCCGAAATGTGGGAAAAAATACGCATTTTCCTCACATTTCGCTCGACTCACCCATCGAAACACGCCCCCAACAACACATGGCCTACTAACCCGCGTTCCCACAGGTGTCCCGATGAAAACGGTACCTCATATGTGTGGGTGCACCTACCTGGCCGCCAAGGGGAAAGCCTAAAACACAAGTAACCCCAAGTCTCTTTTCAGAGGGAAATCTCAGACATTCTGCCGACCGGCACAATGTACAGATATGGGCCTCGGGTGTCCAAGCCACCGAGGAAAACAGGGAACCCCATGCATTTCCGGAAAGAGGACACCCGTGGGAATCCGCAGAGGTATGATATGCCCAAATCGCCCCAGAATTTATTACCCAGACACCCCTGCAAAGTCCGAAATGTGGGAAAAAATACGCATTTTCATCACATTTCGCTCGACTCACCCATCGAAACACGCCCCCAACAACACATGGCCTACCGTCCCGCGTTCCCACAGGTGTCCCGATGAAAACGGTACCTCACATGTGTGGGTGCACCTACCTGGCCGCCAAGGGGAAAGCCTAAAACACAAGTAACCCCAAGTCTGTTTTCAGAGCGAAATCTCAGACATTCTGCCGACCGACACAATGTACAGATATGGGCCTCGGGTGTCCAAGCCACCGAGGAAAACAGGGAACCCCATGCATTTCCGAAAAGAGGACACCCGTGGGAATCCGCAGAGGTATGATATGCCCAAATTGGCACAGAATTTATTACCCAGACACCCCCGCAAAGTCCGAAATGTGGGAAAAAATATGCATTTTCCTCACATTTCGCTCGACTCACCCATCGAAACACGCCCCCAACAACACATGGCCTACCGTCCCGCGTTCCCACAGGTGTCCCGATGAAAACTGTACTTCACATGTGTGGGTGCACCTACCTGGCCGCCAAGGGGAAAGCCTAAAACACAAGTAACCCCTAGTCTGTTTTCAGAGGCAAATCTCAGACATTCTTCCGACCGGCACAATGTACAGATATGGGCCTCGGGTGTCCAAGCCACCGAGGAAAACAGGGAACCCCATGCATTTCCGAAAAGAGGACACCCGTGGGAATCCGCAGAGGTGTGATTTACGCACATCGCCCCAGAATTTATTACCCAGACACCCCTGCAAAGTCCGAAATGTGGGGAAAAAAACGCTTTTTCCGCACATTTTGCTCGACGCACCCATCGAAACACGCCCCCAACAACACATGGCCTACCGTCACGCGTTCCCACAGGTGTCCCGATGAAAACGGTACCTCACATGTGTGGGTGCACCTACCTGGCCACCAAGGGGAAAGCCTAAAACACAAGTAACCCCAAGTCTGTTTTCACACCGGAAATGTCACACTCTCACATCATACAGATATGGGCCTCGGGTGTCCAAGCCACCAAGGAAAACAGGGAACCCCATGCATTTCAGAAAAGAGGACACCCGTGGGAATCGGCAGAGGTATGATATGCCCAAATCGCCCCAGAATGTATTACCCAGACACCCCCGCAAAGTCCGAAATGTGGGAAAAAATACGCATTTTCCTCACATTTCGCTCGACTCACCCATCGAAACACGCCCCCAACAACACATGGCCTACTGTCCCGCGTTTCCACAGGTGTCCCGATGAAAACGGTACCTCACATGTGTGGGTGCACTTACCTGGCCGCCAAGGGGAAAGCCTAAAACACAAGTAACCCCAAGTCTCTTTTCAGAGGGAAATCTCAGACATTCTGCCGACCGGCACAATGTACAGATATGGGCCTCGGGTGTCCAAGCCACCGAGGAAAACAGGGAACCCCATGCATTTCCGGAAAGAGGACATCCGTGGGAATCCGCAGAGGTATGATATGCCCAAATCGCCCCAGAATTTATTACCCAGACACTCCCGCAAAGTCCGAAATGTGGGAAAAAATACGCATTTTCCTCAAATTTCGCTCGACTCACCCATCGAAACACGCCCCCAACAACACATGGCCTACCGTCCCGCGTTCCCACAGGTGTCCCGATGAAAATGGTACCTCACATGTGTGGGTGCACCTACCTGGCCGCCAAGGGGAAAGCCTAAAACACAAGTAACCCCAAGTCTGTTTTCAGAGCGAAATCTCAGACATTCTTCCGACCGGCACAATGTACAGATATGGGCCTCGGGTGTCCAAGCCACAGAGGAAAACAGGGAACCCCATGCATTTCCGAAAAGAGGACACCCGTGGGAATCCGCAGAGGTATGATATGCCCAAATCGCCCCAGAATTTATTACCCAGACACCCCCGCAAAGTCCGAAATGTGGGAAAAAATATGCATTTTCCTCACATTTCGCTCGACTCACCCATCGAAACACGCCCCCAACAACACATGGCCTACTGTCCCGCGTTCCCACAGGTGTCCCGATGAAAACGGTACCTCACATGTGTGGGTGCACCTACCTGGCCGCCAAGGGGAAAGCCTAAAACACAAGTAACCCCACGTCTGTTTTCACACCGGAAATGTCACACTCTCACATCATACAGATATGGGCCTCGGGTGTCCAAGCCACCAAGGAAAACAGGGAACCCCATGCATTTCAGAAAAGAGGACACCCGTGGGAATCTGCAGAGGTATGATATGCCCAAATCGCCCCAGAATTTATTACCCAGACACCCCCGCAAAGTCAGAAATGTGGGAAAAAATACGCATTTTCCTCAAATTTCGCTCGACTCACCCATCGAAACACACCCCCAACAACACATGGCCTACCGTCCCGCGTTCCCACAGGTGTCCCGATGAAAATGGTACCTCACATGTGTGGGTGCACCTACCTGGCCGCCAAGGGGAAAGCCTAAAACACAAGTAACCCCAAGTCTGTTTTCAGAGCGAAATCTCAGACATTCTTCCGACCGGCACAATGTACAGATATGGGCCTCGGGTGTCCAAGCCACCGAGGAAAACAGGGAACCCCATGCATTTCCGAAAAGAGGACACCCGTGGGAATCCGCAGAGGTATGATATGCCCAAATCGCCCCAGAATTTATTACCCAGACACCCCCGCAAAGTCTGAAATGTGGGAAAAAATATGCATTTTCCTCACATTTCGCTCGACTCACCCATCGAAACACGCCCCCAACAACACATGGCCTACTGTCCCGCGTTCCCACAGGTGTCCCGATGAAAACGGTACCTCACATGTGTGGGTGCACCTACCTGGCCGCCAAGGGGAAAGCCTAAAACACAAGTAACCCCAAGTCTGTTTTCACACCGGAAATGTCACACTCTCACATCATACAGATATGGGCCTCGGGTGTCCAAGCCACCAAGGAAAACAGGGAACCCCATGCATTTCAGAAAAGAGGACACCCGTGGGAATCCGCAGAGGTATGATATGCCCAAATCGCCCCAGAATTTATTACCCAGACACCCCCACAAAGTCCGAAATGTGGGAAAAAATACGCATTTTCCTCACATTTCGCTCAACTCACCCATCGAAACACGCCCCCAACAACACATGGCCTACTGTCCCGCGTTTCCACAGGTGTCCCGATGAAAACGGTACCTCACATGTGTGGGTGCACCTACCTGGCCGCCAAGGGGAAAGCTTAAAACACAAGTAACCCCGAGTCTCTTTTCAGAGGGAAATCTCAGACATTCTGCCGACCGGCACAATGTACAGATATGGGCCTCGGGTGTCCAAGCCACCGAGGAAAACAGGGAACCCCATGCATTTCCGGAAAGAGGACATCCGTGGGAATCCGCAGAGGTATGATATGCCCAAATCGCCCCAGAATTTATTACCCAGACACTCCCGCAAAGTCCGAAATGTGGGAAAAAATACGCATTTTCCTCAAATTTCGCTCGACTCACCCATCGAAACACGCCCCCAACAACACATGGCCTACCGTCCCGCGTTCCCACAGGTGTCCCGATGAAAATGGTACCTCACATGTGTGGGTGCACCTACCTGGCCGCCAAGGGGAAAGCCTAAAACACAAGTAACCCCCAGTCTGTTTTCAGAGGCAAATCTCAGACATTCTTCCGACCGGCACAATGTACAGATATGGGCCTCGGGTGTCCAAGCCACCGAGGAAAACAGGGAACCCCATGCATTTCCGAAAAGAGGACACCCGTGGGAATCCGCAGAGGTGTGATTTACGCACATCGCCCCAGAATTTATTACCCAGACACCCCTGCAAAGTCCGAAATGTGGGGAAAAAAACGCTTTTTCCGCACATTTCGCTCGACGCACCCATCGAAACACGCCCCCAACAACACATGGCCTACCGTCACGCGTTCCCACAGGTGTCCCGATGAAAACGGTACCTCACATGTGTGGGTGCACCTACCTGGCCACCAAGGGGAAAGCCTAAAACACAAGTAACCCCAAGTCTGTTTTCACACCGGAAATGTCACACTCTCACATCATACAGATATGGGCCTCGGGTGTCCAAGCCACCAAGGAAAACAGGGAACCCCATGCATTTCAGAAAAGAGGACACCTGTGGGAATCGGCAGAGGTATGATATGCCCAAATCGCCCCAGAATTTATTACCCAGACACCCCCGCAAAGTCCGAAATGTGGGAAAAAATACGCATTTTCCTCACATTTCGCTCGACTCACCCATCGAAACACGCCCCCAACAACACATGGCCTACTGTCCCGCGTTTCCACAGGTGTCCCGATGAAAACGGTACCTCACATGTGTGGGTGCACTTACCTGGCCGCCAAGGGGAAAGCCTAAAACACAAGTAACCCCAAGTCTCTTTTCAGAGGGAAATCTCAGACATTCTGCCGACCGGCACAATGTACAGATATGGGCCTCGGGTGTCCAAGCCACCGAGGAAAACAGGGAACCCCATGCATTTCCGGAAAGAGGACATCCGTGGGAATCCGCAGAGGTATGATATGCCCAAATCGCCCCAGAATTTATTACCCAGACACTCCCGCAAAGTCCGAAATGTGGGAAAAAATACGCATTTTCCTCAAATTTCGCTCGACTCACCCATCGAAACACGCCCCCAACAACACATGGCCTACCGTCCCGCGTTCCTACAGGTGTCCCGATGAAAATGGTACCTCACATGTGTGGGTGCACCTACCTGGCCGCCAAGGGGAAAGCCTAAAACACAAGTAACCCCAAGTCTGTTTTCAGAGCGAAATCTCAGACATTCTTCCGACCGGCACAATGTACAGATATGGGCCTCGGGTGTCCAAGCCACCGAGGAAAACAGGGAACCCCATGCATTTCCGAAAAGAGGACACCCGTGGGAATCCGCAGAGGTATGATATGCCCAAATCGCCCCAGAATTTATTACCCAGACACCCCCGCAAAGTCCGAAATGTGGGAAAAAATATGCATTTTCCTCACATTTCGCTCGACTCACCCATCGAAACACGCCCCCAACAACACATGGCCTACTGTCCCGCGTTCCCACAGGTGTCCCGATGAAAACGGTACCTCACATGTGTGGGTGCACCTACCTGGCCGCCAAGGGGAAAGCCTAAAACACAAGTAACCCCACGTCTGTTTTCACACCGGAAATGTCACACTCTCACATCATACAGATATGGGCCTCGGGTGTCCAAGCCACCAAGGAAAACAGGGAACCCCATGCATTTCAGAAAAGAGGACACCCGTGGGAATCTGCAGAGGTATGATATGCCCAAATCGCCCCAGAATTTATTACCCAGACACCCCCGCAAAGTCCGAAATGTGGGAAAAAATACGCATTTTCCTCAAATTTCGCTCGACTCACCCATCGAAACACACCCCCAACAACACATGGCCTACCGTCCCGCGTTCCCACAGGTGTCCCGATGAAAATGGTACCTCACATGTGTGGGTGCACCTACCTGGCCGCCAAGGGGAAAGCCTAAAACACAAGTAACCCCAAGTCTGTTTTCAGAGCGAAATCTCAGACATTCTTCCGACCGGCACAATGTACAGATATGGGCCTCGGGTGTCCAAGCCACCGAGGAAAACAGGGAACCCCATGCATTTCCGAAAAGAGGACACCCGTGGGAATCCACAGAGGTATGATATGCCCAAATCGCCCCAGAATTTATTACCCAGACACCCCCGCAAAGTCCGAAATGTGGGAAAAAATATGCATTTTCCTCACATTTCGCTCGACTCACCCATCGAAACACGCCCCCAACAACACATGGCCTACTGTCCCGCGTTCCCACAGGTGTCCCGATGAAAACGGTACCTCACATGTGTGGGTGCACCTACCTGGCCGCCAAGGGGAAAGCCTAAAACACAAGTAACCCCAAGTCTGTTTTCACACCGGAAATGTCACACTCTCACATCATACAGATATGGGCCTCGGGTGTCCAAGCCACCAAGGAAAACAGGGAACCCCATGCATTTCAGAAAAGAGGACACCCGTGGGAATCGGCAGAGGTATGATATGCCCAAATCGCCCCAGAATTTATTACCCAGACACCCCCGCAAAGTCCGAAATGTGGGAAAAAATACGCATTTTCCTCACATTTCGCTCGACTCACCCATCGAAACACGCCCCCAACAACACATGGCCTACTGTCCCGCGTTTCCACAGGTGTCCCGATGAAAACGGTACCTCACATGTGTGGGTGCACTTACCTGGCCGCCAAGGGGAAAGCCTAAAACACAAGTAACCCCAAGTCTCTTTTCAGAGGGAAATCTCAGACATTCTGCCGACCGGCACAATGTACAGATATGGGCCTCGGGTGTCCAAGCCACCGAGGAAAACAGGGAACCCCATGCATTTCCGGAAAGAGGACATCCGTGGGAATCCGCAGAGGTATGATATGCCCAAATCGCCCCAGAATTTATTACCCAGACACTCCCGCAAAGTCCGAAATGTGGGAAAAAATACGCATTTTCCTCAAATTTCGCTCGACTCACCCATCGAAACACGCCCCCAACAACACATGGCCTACCGTCCCGCGTTCCTACAGGTGTCCCGATGAAAATGGTACCTCACATGTGTGGGTGCACCTACCTGGCCGCCAAGGGGAAAGCCTAAAACACAAGTAACCCCAAGTCTGTTTTCAGAGCGAAATCTCAGACATTCTTCCGACCGGCACAATGTACAGATATGGGCCTCGGGTGTCCAAGCCACCGAGGAAAACAGGGAACCCCATGCATTTCCGAAAAGAGGACACCCGTGGGAATCCGCAGAGGTATGATATGCCCAAATCGCCCCAGAATTTATTACCCAGACACCCCCGCAAAGTCCGAAATGTGGGAAAAAATATGCATTTTCCTCACATTTCGCTCGACTCACCCATCGAAACACGCCCCCAACAACACATGGCCTACTGTCCCGCGTTCCCACAGGTGTCCCGATGAAAACGGTACCTCACATGTGTGGGTGCACCTACCTGGCCGCCAAGGGGAAAGCCTAAAACACAAGTAACCCCACGTCTGTTTTCACACCGGAAATGTCACACTCTCACATCATACAGATATGGGCCTCGGGTGTCCAAGCCACCAAGGAAAACAGGGAACCCCATGCATTTCAGAAAAGAGGACACCCGTGGGAATCTGCAGAGGTATGATATGCCCAAATCGCCCCAGAATTTATTACCCAGACACCCCCGCAAAGTCCGAAATGTGGGAAAAAATACGCATTTTCCTCAAATTTCGCTCGACTCACCCATCGAAACACACCCCCAACAACACATGGCCTACCGTCCCGCGTTCCCACAGGTGTCCCGATGAAAATGGTACCTCACATGTGTGGGTGCACCTACCTGGCCGCCAAGGGGAAAGCCTAAAACACAAGTAACCCCAAGTCTGTTTTCAGAGCGAAATCTCAGACATTCTTCCGACCGGCACAATGTACAGATATGGGCCTCGGGTGTCCAAGCCACCGAGGAAAACAGGGAACCCCATGCATTTCCGAAAAGAGGACACCCGTGGGAATCCACAGAGGTATGATATGCCCAAATCGCCCCAGAATTTATTACCCAGACACCCCCGCAAAGTCCGAAATGTGGGAAAAAATATGCATTTTCCTCACATTTCGCTCGACTCACCCATCGAAACACGCCCCCAACAACACATGGCCTACTGTCCCGCGTTCCCACAGGTGTCCCGATGAAAACGGTACCTCACATGTGTGGGTGCACCTACCTGGCCGCCAAGGGGAAAGCCTAAAACACAAGTAACCCCAAGTCTGTTTTCACACCGGAAATGTCACACTCTCACATCATACAGATATGGGCCTCGGGTGTCCAAGCCACCAAGGAAAACAGGGAACCCCATGCATTTCAGAAAAGAGGACACCCGTGGGAATCGGCAGAGGTATGATATGCCCAAATCGCCCCAGAATTTATTACCCAGACACCCCCGCAAAGTCCGAAATGTGAGAAAAAATACGCATTTTCCTCACATTTCGCTCGACTCACCCATCGAAACACGCCCCCAACAACACATGGCCTACTGTCCCGCGTTTCCACAGGTGTCCCGATGAAAACGGTACCTCACATGTGTGGGTGCACCTACCTGGCCGCCAAGGGGAAAGCTTAAAACACAAGTAACCCCGAGTCTCTTTTCAGAGGGAAATCTCAGACATTCTGCCGACCGGCACAATGTACAGATATGGGCCTCGGGTGTCCAAGCCACCGAGGAAAACAGGGAACCCCATGCATTTCCGGAAAGAGGACATCCGTGGGAATCCGCAGAGGTATGATATGCCCAAATCGCCCCAGAATTTATTACCCAGACACTCCCGCAAAGTCCGAAATGTGGGGAAAAATACGCATTTTCCTCAAATTTCGCTCGACTCACCCATCGAAACACGCCCCCAACAACACATGGCCTACCGTCCCGCGTTCCCACAGGTGTCCCGATGAAAATGGTACCTCACATGTGTGGGTGCACCTACCTGGCCGCCAAGGGGAGAGCCTAAAACACAAGTAACCCCAAGTCTGTTTTCAGAGCGAAATCTCAGACATTCTTCTGACCGGCACAATGTACAGATATGGGCCTCGGGTGTCCAAGCCACCGAGGAAAACAGGGAACCCCATGCATTTCTGAAAAGAGGACACCCGTGGGAATCCGCAGAGGTATGATATGCCCAAATCGCCCCAGAATTTATTACCCAGACACCCCCGCAAAATCCGAAATGTGGGAAAAAATATGCATTTTCCTCACATTTCGCTCGACTCACCCATCGAAACACGCCCCCAACAACACATGGCCTACTGTCCCGCGTTCCCACAGGTGTCCCGATGAAAACGGTACCTCACATGTGTGGGTGCACCTACCTGGCCGCCAAGGGGAAAGCCTAAAACACAAGTAACCTCAAGTCTCTTTTCAGAGGGAAATCTCAGACATTCTGCCGACCGGCACAATGTACAGATATGGGCCTCGGGTGTCCAAGCCACCGAGGAAAATAGGGAACCCCATGCATTTCCGGAAAGAGGACATCCGTGGGAATCCGCAGAGGTATGATATGCCCAAATCGCCCCAGAATTTATTACCCAGACACCCCCGCAAAGTCCGAAATGTGGGAAAAAATACGCATTTTCCTCACATTTCCCTCGACTCACCCATCGAAACACGCCCCCAACAACACATGGCCTACCGTCCCACGTTCCCAAAGGTGTCCAGACGAAAACGGTACCTCACATGTGTGGGTGCACCTACCTGGCCGCCAAGGGGAAAGCCTAAAACACAAGTAACCCCAAGTCTGTTTTCAGAAGGAAATCTCAGACATTCTGCCGACCGGCACAATGTACAGATATGGGCCTCGGGTGTCCAAGCCACCGAGGAAAACAGGGAACCCCATGCATTTCCGAAAAGAGGACACCCGTGGGAATCCGCAGAGGTATGATATGCCCAAATTGCCCCAGAATTTATTACCCAGACACCCCTGCAAAGTCCGAAATGTGGGGAAAAAAATGCTTTTTCTGCACATTTCGCTCGACGCACCCATCGAAACACGCCCCCAACAACACATGGCCTACCGTCCGGCGTTCCCACAGGTGTCCCGATGAAAACGGTACCTCACATGTGTGGGTGCACCTACCTGGCCGCCAAGGGGAAAGCCTAAAACACAAGTAACCCCAAGTCTGTTTTCACACCGGAAATGTCACACTCTCACATCATACAGATATGGGCCTCGGGAGTCCAAGCCACCGAGGAAAACAGGGAACCCCATGCATTTCCGAAAAGAGGACACCCGTGGGAATCCGCAGAGGTATGATATGCCCAAATCGCCCCAGAATGTATTACCCAGACACCCCCGCAAAGTCCGAAATGTGGGAAAAAATATGCATTTTCCTCATATTTCGCTCGACTCACCCATCGAAACACGCCCCCAACAACACATGGCCTACTGTCCCGCGTTCCCACAGGTGTCCCGATGAAAACGGTACCTCACATGTGTGGATGCACCTACCTGGCCGCCAAGGGGAAAGCCTAAAACACAAGTAACCCCAAGTCTCTTTTCAGAGGGAAATCTCAGACATTCTGCCGACCGGCACAATGTACAGATATGGGCCTCGGGTGTCCAAGCCACCGAGGAAAACAGGGAGCCCCATGCATTTCCGAAAAGAGGACACCCGTGGGAATCCGCAGAGGTGTGATTTGCGCACATCGCCCCAGGTTTTTTTACCCAGACACCCCTGCGAAGTCCGAAATGTGGGGGAAAAAACGCTTTTTCCGCACATTTCGCTCGACGCACCCATCGAAACACGCCCCCAACAACACATGGCCTACCGTCCCGCGTTCCCACAGGTGTCCCGATGAAAACGGTACCTCACATGCGTGGGTGCACCTACCTGGCCGGCAAGGGGCAAGCCGAAAACGCAAGCAACCCCCAGTCTGTTTGCAGAGGGGAATCTCAGCCATTCTGCCGACCGGCACAACATACAGATATGGGCCTCGGGTGTCCAAGCCACCGAGGAAAACAGGGAGCCCCATGCATTTCCGAAAAGAGGACACCCGTGGGAATCCGCAGAGGTGTGATTTGCGCACATCGCCCCAGGTTTTTTTACCCAGACACCCCTGCAAAGTCCGAAATGTGGGGGAAAAAACACTTTTTCCGCACATTTCGCTCGACGCACCCATCGAAACACGCCCCCAACAACACATGGCCTACCGTCCCGCGTTCCCACAGGTGTCCCGATGAAAACGGTACCTCACATGCGTGGGTGCACCTACCTGGCCGGCAAGGGGCAAGCCAAAAACGCAAGCAACCCCCAGTCTGTTTGCAGAGGGGAATCTCAGCCATTCTGCCGACCGGCACAACATACAGATATGGGCCTCGGGTGTCCAAGCCACCGAGGAAAACAGGGAGCCCCATGCATTTCCGAAAAGAGGACACCCGTGGGAATCCGCAGAGGTGTGATTTGCGCACATCGCCCCAGGTTTTTTTACCCAGACACCCCTGCAAAGTCCGAAATGTGGGGGAAAAAACGCTTTTTCCGCACATTTCGCTCGACGCACCCATCGAAACACGCCCCCAAAAACACATGGCCTACCGTCCCGCATTCCCACAGGTGTCCCGATGAAAACGGTACCTCACATGCGTGGGTGCACCTACCTGGCCGGCAAGGGGCAAGCCGAAAACGCAAGCAACCCCCAGTCTGTTTTCAGAGGGGAATCTCAGCCATTCTGCCGACCGGCACAACATACAGATATGGGCCTCAGGTGTCCAAGCCACCGAGGAAAACAGGGAGCCCCATGCATTTCCGAAAAGAGGACACCCGTGGGAATCCGCAGAGGTGTGATTTGCGCACATCGCCCCAGGTTTTTTTACCCAGACACCCCTGCAAAGTCCGAAATGTGGGGGAAAAAACGCTTTTTCCGCACATTTCGCTCGACGCACCCATCGAAACACGCCCCCAACAACTCATGGCCTACCGTCCCGCGTTCCCACAGGTGTCCCGATGAAAACGGTACCTCACATGCGTGGGTGCACCTACCTGGCCGGCAAGGGGCAAGCCGAAAACGCAAGCAACCCCCAGTCTGTTTGCAGAGGGGAATCTCAGCCATTCTGCCGACCGGCACAACATACAGATATGGGCCTCGGGTGTCCAAGCCACCGAGGAAAACAGGGAGCCCCATGCATTTCCGAAAAGAGGACACCCGTGGGAATCCGCAGAGGTGTGATTTGCGCACATCGCCCCAGGTTTTTTTACCCAGACACCCCTGCAAAGTCCGAAATGTGGGGGAAAAAACGCTTTTTCCGCACATTTCGCTCGACGCACCCATCGAAACACGCCCCCAACAACACATGGCCTACCGTCCGGCGTTCCCACAGGTGTCCCGATGAAAACGGTACCTCACATGCGTGGGTGCACCTACCTGGCCGGCAAGGGGCAAGCCGAAAATGCAAGCAACCCCCAGTCTGTTTGCAGAGGGGAATCTCAGCCATTCTGCCGACCGGCACAACATACAGATATGGGCCTCGGGTGTCCAAGCCACCGAGGAAAACAGGGAGCCCCATGCATTTCCAAAAAGAGGACACCCGTGGGAATCCGCAGAGGTGTGATTTGCGCACATCGCCCCAGGTTTTTTTACCCAGACACCCCTGCAAAGTCCGAAATGTGGGGGAAAAAACGCTTTTTCCGCACATTTCGCTCGACGCACCCATCGAAACACGCCCCCAACAACACATGGCCTACCGTCCCGCGTTCCCACAGGTGTCCCGATGAAAACGGTACCTCACATGCGTGGGTGCACCTACCTGGCCGGCAAGGGGCAAGCCGAAAACGCAAGCAACCACCAGTCTGTTTGCAGAGGGGAATCTCAGCCATTCTGCCGACCGGCACAACATACAGATATGGGCCTCGGGTGTCCAAGCCACCGAGGAAAACAGGGAGCCCCATGCATTTCCGAAAGGAGGACACCCGTGGGAATCCGCAGAGGTGTGATTTGCGCACATCGCCCCAGGTTTTTTTACCCAGACACCCCTGCAAAGTCCGAAATGTGGGGGAAAAAACGCTTTTTCCGCACATTTCGCTCGACGCACCCATCGAAACACGCCCCCAACAACACATGGCCTACCGTCCCGCATTCCCACAGGTGTCCCGATGAAAACGGTACCTCACATGCGTGGGTGCACCTACCTGGCCGGCAAGGGGCAAGCCAAAAACGCAAGCAACCCCCAGTCTGTTTGCAGAGGGGAATCTCAGCCATTCTGCCGACCGGCACAACATACAGATATGGGCCTCGGGTGTCCAAGCCACCGAGGAAAACAGGGAGCCCCATGCATTTCCGAAAGGAGGACACCCGTGGGAATCCGCAGAGGTGTGATTTGCGCACATCGTCCCAGGTTTTTTTACCCAGACACCCCTGCAAAGTCCGAAATGTGGGGGAAAAAACGCTTTTTCCGCACATTTCGCTCAACGCACCCATCGAAACACGCCCCCAACAACACATGGCCTACCGTCCCGCGTTCCCACAGGTGTCCCGATGAAAACGGTACCTCACATGCGTGGGTGCACCTACCTGGCCGGCAAGGGGCAAGCCGAAAACGCAAGCAACCCCCAGTCTGTTTGCAGAGGGGAATCTCAGCCATTCTGCCGACCGGCACAACATACACATATGGGCCTCGGGTGTCCAAGCCACCAAGGAAAACAGGGAGCCCCATGCATTTCCGAAAGGAGGACACCCGTGGGAATCCGCAGAGGTGTGATTTGTGCACATCGCCCCAGGTTTTTTTACCCAGACACCCCTGCAAAGTCCGAAATGTAGGGGAAAAACCGCTTTTTCCGCACATTTCGCTCGACGCACCCATCGAAACACGCCCCCAACAACACATGGCCTACCGTCCCGCGTTCCCACAGGTGTCCCAATGAAAACGGTACCTCACATGCGTGGGTGCACCTACCTGGCCGGCAAGGGGCAAGCCGAAAACGCAAGCAACCCCCAGTCTGTTTGCAGAGGGGAATCTCAGCCATTCTGCCGACCGGCACAACATACAGATATGGGCCTCGGGTGTCCAAGCCACCGAGGAAAACAGGGAGCCCCATGCATTTCCGAAAAGAGGGTGTCCTCTGTTTTCCAAGTCCCCACACGTGTCCCGATGAAAACGGTACCTCACATGTGTGGGTGCACCTACCGGGGGCGCAAAAGGAAAAGGGTAACCGACTGGGAACCCCAAGCCATTCGCCATTGCCCATTTTGTTCATTTGGGCAACCTACAGATTTGGGCCTAGGGTGTCGCAGCCAGCAAGGGAAACAGGGAACCCCATGCATTTCCCAAAAGAGGACACCCGTGGGAATCCACAGAGGTCTGCTTTGCGCAAATTGCCCCAGTTATTATTAGCCACAATCCCCGACAAAGTGTGATATTTGGTGGGGAAAAAACACAATGTTCACTTTGTCTGGGGTTATGGGTAATAAATTCTGGCCCGCTTCGCGCAAATCAGACCTCTGTGCTTTCCCACGGGTGTCCTCTTTTGGGAAATGCATGGGGTTCCCCGTTTTCCTTGCTGGCTTGGACACCCTAGGCCCAAATCTGTAGGTTGCCCACATGAACAAATTGTGCTGTGGCAAAAGGCTTGGGGTTACCAGCGGGTTACCCTTTTCCTTTTGCGCCCCTGGTAGGTGCACCCACACATGCGAGGTACCTTTTTCGTCGGGACACCTGTGGGAACACAAGAAGGTATGACATCTGCTGTTGGCGATGTGTTTCGGTGAGTGGACACAGGGAAATGTCTCTGAAATTGGCCGGAAATGAAGACAATTCTCAGACATTTCGCTCTGGCCACCCACCGAAACACACCGCCAACAACACGTGGCCTACCTTCCCGTGTCCCCACACGTGTCCCGATGAAAACGGTACCTCACATGTGTGGGTGCACCTACCAGGGGCGCAAAAGGAAAAGGGTAACCGACTGGGAACCCCAAGCCATTCGCCACTGCCCATTTTGTTCATGTGGGCAACCTACAGATTTGGGCCTAGGGTGTCGCAGCCAGCAAGGGAAACAGGGAACCCCATGCATTTCCCAAAAGAGGACACCCGTGGGAATCCACAGAGGTCTGACTTACGCAAATCGGCCCAGAATGTAATACCCAGAACCACCAGCAAAGACCCACATGGGAGAAGGGTGCCCAAGGCCAGGGATATTACCGCCGACTTTGCTGGAGCCCTGGC
Source organism: Ambystoma mexicanum (assembly GCF_040938575.1). Lineage (NCBI taxonomy): Eukaryota > Metazoa > Chordata > Amphibia > Caudata > Ambystomatidae > Ambystoma > Ambystoma mexicanum. The sequence continues at coordinate 644,052 of NC_090926.1, read as the reverse complement.
TGCCCTGCGTTACAGCTTCTCCCCACCAAGGAGTCTCGGCAGTGTGCCAATACCTCCCCGAAGGGAAAAGCTGTAATGCAGCCCAGCCGCAACTCCAGGACAGTTGGAGGTGATCTGCCCAGACGGGCCATTCCCACCCACACCACCAACAATCCAGCCCCAGTCTCACCCACCCCACTGACAGTGGACCCTAACCATAGAATAATAAAAAACAGTACTCACATAACGTTGCAGCTGCTCGGGTAGAAAAAGCTGTAAACAAAACAAAGAACATGTGTTACCTACGGTCACACCAGCAAAATGTAGCCCTCCCCGGGGGCAGATAGGGGGGGGGGTTGTCCTGCACTCCTCCCTGGGCTCAGGCGTCCGTTCCTAGGAGCAGATATCTGGTCCCAGGAAGGGCTGCATGACTTGGCACCCACTCCATTGCGGGTGGGGGGGAGGGGGTCAACGCCCCATCCCATTAGAAAATTCCCTGACCCTTTGGGGTGTGAGAGACGGGCCTCTACGACCGGTGGGGGGTGTCTGTACTTCCGCTCCCTATATGGTGGAGGAGAGGCACAGGAGACCCCAGCCAAGATTCTCTATTCGGTAGCAATGGTCGAGCAATCAAGGCCTAGCTTCTCAGGAGGTGATGCAGGCTGGTTCTTAAGTACAGTGTATCCCCAAGCCCCCACAAAGGAATATCCACACTCTGTATTGGTTAGAACACAGTCTTTATATAATCAATAGTTAAGGTTATGTACATTCATCATGATAACTCACTTTGTACTCCGGCAAAATCTACAATGACAAATATTTACAATCCTAAAGTGGTACCACCCTAGATCTCATTGAAGTGCATGAACAATACTGTACGATGCCACACAGACCAATAGAGTGAAACCAGCAATAGAGAGAGGAGAGAAAATAAGATGGTTGAACAATAGGCAAGATACTGGCCCCTACCACTGGGCACAGTTCTGTGTGGAGATCCCCCCACCTGGGCAACCTGTAAAGAAAGATATAGCACAAGCCCAGTCCATATATTGCTCTGCAAGTCTTATTCTCTCCTATAATGTTTTTACCCCCCCTATGTACCTGGTGGAGTCGAGCTCCTCGAAGGCGTCGACAAACGTCGAGGGACTCGCTGTTCGGCGACGGGGAATCGACTGCCCTGCTTGAATGCCTTCCCTTTCAGGCTGGAGGCACGGGGCGTCGAACGTCCGTCGACAAACGAGGTAGAACGATGTCGAAGAGGCGGCAGCTTCGTCCTAGCGGTGCTCGTCGGTGTCGGGGCGTCGGCGTCCTGCAAGGCGGAGGTGTGCGGGGCACCTCGATGACAATAGTTCTGGACCGCAAAGATTGTAGAGACGGGAGCCCGGCAAGGGCGTCGAGTCGTCCGAGTCTTTGAGGTCGTCGGGTGGCGGGAAACCCACCGGCAGGTTTCTCCTCGGCGCGTTGGTCAGCCTCGACTTTCTCCGGCAGGATAAGCGGTCGACGATGCGGTCGAGAGAGTCCTTCGATTGAATGTTCTTAGGCAAAGGAGCGGACGGCTCCGGTCGTCGGTGGCACGGCGCCAAGTGGTTCCCACGGCTGGGCAACACAACTTCGACGGGCCTCCAGCGGTTACACAAACCTGCGAACCCTGGTCGACGGCAATGGACTTCGACGGCGTCGATGTCCGGGTGCTTTACTTCGATCTCCTCAGCGGACCCGTCTCGGGTCGACAGCCATTCGAGGGTCTGTCTTCCAGGGCGCTTCGGCGAAAATAGAGCGGTGCTCGATGGTCCCTCGGAGCCCGGGAAGAGGGCGCCTTACCGGGTCCTCTCTCGGGTCAGCCCTCGACGATCTCGTCAGCCTTCAGATCGGTCGAAGCAAATGCCACAGCAAGTCTTCTTCTTCCAGCTGGACGTCGAGGATCAGCAGTTCCAGTTACTCGTAGAGTGGAGACTCAGCTCCCTGGCTGCTGTAGGAGCACAATGGTCGCTTCTCAACCAAAGGTCCCTTCTGAACACTTTTCCAGTGGTGAGAGGTCCCCAGATATACTATCCTCTCTCTCATCCACGCTGCTGGCACACACTCAGCAGCCAATCATACTGCAGGGCATTCATGCAGTCAGTCAGCCAATCAGGTACACAGTGCATTCAGGCCACACTCCTCCCTTCCAGACACTCACAACAAGAAATGTGGATTGGGACAAGTACCCAACCATTCAACACTACACACTGCATTCAGGCCAGTTTCGGGCAGGGTTGTCTCGGTCTTTGTCTCTCATGCCAGAAACCAGACAACCACAACAAGAAGTGTATATTGGTCACACACTCCATTCACCCAGATCCCACCCACAGGAGGTACCCACAACATACAGTCACTGGGAAGGCTCCAGTCAGTCTAGCTGGGCCTTCACAACAATACCATACATGGAACTTCCACCCAACAGCCAGTCAGGGGGAAGGGACAGAGACAGGGCTTCCCAGGACTTTGGGAAAACAAGATAACAGGCTATAGAAAGCAAGAGGCCACAGGGGCCATCTTGTTTCCTATCAGGAATCAACAGATCCCAATGGCAGGGCCTGGGTATCCCAAAATGAAGGACACCCGGAGCACCTGTCATATTCAGCGCGGAGCTGCCACCAGCCCATACCCTGCTCTGGGGCCACCCACAGGTGCCCAAAAACATACACTAGGGGCACAGGGTTGCACCCCTACCCATGGGTGCCATAAGGGTATCCCATGGGTCTGTTCACCAAACCAAAAGAGAGAGCTGCATTGCCAGGAGTCCCACATGGACTCCGGGGCAGAAAACATAACAGAACACACGGTAAAAACAGAAAAAGGACAAGGATTCAGAGGCCCTGTCCCTCAGTTGCATTTCCAGCATCACAGTCGCCGCCCCCAGACTGAGGTGGAGGGTGTCTAATCTCCCACGGGAAAGACACCCTCATCCAGATGGTCAACATACCTTCTGGAAAGGCCATCTGCATTATCGTGACTCTTCCCTGGTCTGTGCTCTATGGTGAAGTCTAGCCCTTGCAGGCTAATGGACCACCTGAGCAATTTCGGGTTCTCACCCTTCATCTGCATAAGCCACTTCAGGGGCTTATGATCTGTTTGGACCTTGAAGGTAGACCCCGTAAGGTAGGGCCTAAAACGCCTAAGGCTCCAAACTATACTAAAACACTCCTTTTCAACAGTAGCCCACCTAAGTTCTCTACCCTTGAGTTGTCTACTGATGAATATGATAGGGTGTTCTCTCCCTTTGTCATCTAACTGGGACAAGACAGCTCCAATTCCGGTGTCGCAGGCATCCGTCTGGACGATAAAGGGTCGGCTGTAGTCAGGCGCACTCAACACAGGTGCCCTACACAGACTTTCTTTCAAGCCATCAAAGGCCCTCTGACAGTCTTCGGTCCAATTAACCTTCCTAGGCTGCTTGGGTGACGTTAGAGCTGTCAGAGGTGCATGAAATTGCGATAGTACCCAGTGAGACCCAAAAAGGCCCTCACCTGGGTTTGAGTAGTGGGAGTCTCCCAGTTCTGTACATCCTGTACTTTACTGGCGAGAGGTTGGATTTGACCCCCTCCTACCTCATGACCAAGATAGGTAACTTTCCCCTGAGCTATCTGGCACTTGGTTGCCTTGATAGTGAGGTTAGCCCTTTTCAAGGCCTGCAACACCCTATCCAGATGTGTCAAATGCTCTTCCCAGGTGGAACTGTAGACGGCAATGTCGTCTAAGTAAGCCACACAAAAGGCTTCCAGCCCACTGAGCGCATGGTTGACCAATCTCTGGAAGGTGGCAGGGGCATTCTTCAACCCAAAAGGCATGACCCTAAACTGGTAGAGTCCCTCAGGTGTTGAGAAGGCCGTCTTTTCCTTGGCATGGTCCGTCAGAGCTATTTGCCAATAGCCTGAAGTAAGGTCAAAGGTGCTCACAAACTTGGCAGCACCGATGGTGTCCACGAGCTCATCAGCCCTGGGCAATGGGTGCGCGTCAGTCTTGGTGACGGCATTGACTCCTCGGTAGTCCACACAGAACCTCCAATCCTTGGTACCCGCCTGTGAACTTGCCTTGGGGACAAGGACCACTGGACTGGACCAGGGACTGGTTGAGGGTTCAATAACACCCAGATCCAACATCTTGGCGACCTCAGCCTGGATGTGGTTCTTGACGGTATCTGACATACGGTAGCACCTGCTTTTGACAGGCACACTGTCACCAGTGTCAATTTCATGCTTACACCACGGTGTAAGGCCTGGCTTCAGTGAAAACAGAGAGGCATACTGTTGGAGCAAAGCCCTACAGGCCCTCTGTTGCTCTGTTGTCAAATCTGGAGAGAGATGTACTCCCTCCACTGAGCCATCCTGAGGGTTGCTATGCAGCAAATCAGGAAGGGGCTCACTCTCATCCTCTTCTTGCCCAGAAGCTAGCAAGAGACATGAGACTTCCGCTCGCCTGTGGAAAGGCTTGAGCCTGTTGACATGGAATAGCTGAGGGGCTACCCCAGGGGCTCCCATGTCAACCAGATAATTGACTTCGCCCATCTTGGAGATGATCCTGAAGGGTCCAGTCCACTTGTCTGCCAAAGCCCTAGGCTTGGTAGGCTCCATCACAAGGATTTCCTGTCCCGGAGTCCAATCCACTTGCGAGGCTTTAAGGTCATGCCAGTACTTATTCAATTCCTGGCTGGCCTTGAGATTTGCTGTTGCCTGACCCATCATCTGTGTCATCCTCCGTCTGAGGCCTAACACATAGTCCCCCACTTGCTTGGCGGGACCCGGAGGGGTGGCTTCCAAGCCTTCCCTGATCAAGGCGAGGGGCCCCCTCACGGGATGTCCAAAGAGTAACTCAAAGGGGCTGAAACCAACACCCTCTTGAGGTACCTCCCTGTAAGCAAACAGCAGGCATGGCAGGAGGAGATCCCATTTCCTCCTTAGGGGTTCTTCCAAAGCCCCTAGCATGCCCTTGAGAGTTTTATTAAATCTCTCAACCAGACCATTGGTCTGGGGGTGGTAAGAGGTGGAGAACTTGTAGGTTACCCCGCACTCTTTCCACATGGTTTTCATGTAACTCGACATGAAGTTGGATCCTCTGTCAGAGACAACCTCCTTGGGGAATCCAACACGGGTGAAAATGGCCAGGAGAGCCCGGGCAACCACCTTGGCCGTAACCGTCCGAAGGGGTATCGCCTCAGGGTACCTGGTGGCATGATCTACCAAGACCAGGATGAACCGATGTCCACCTGAAGTGGGAGGGTCAAGGGGACCGACGATGTCGATGCCCACCCTCTCAAATGGGGTGCCAACCACTGGCAACGGCTGCAGTGGGGCAATGACACTGCCTCCAGTCTTGCCAGACAACTGACAAGTTGGGCAGGTCCTGCAGTGGGACTCCACCTCTACTCCCATCCGTGGCCAGTAGAAATGGGCAGAGAGCCTCTGCTTAGTCTTCTTGGTCCCAAGATGACCAGCCAAGGGCACCTCATGCGCCAACTGCAGTAGGAAGGGCCTGTAAACCTGGGGTACCACCAACCTCTTGCGGGCACCCGGTTCAGGCTTAGTGGGCTCACTAACAAGGAGCTCACCCTCCCAATAAATCCGGAAATTCCTAGGCACCTCTCCTTGTGCCTGGGCCAGGGCCTGTTTCCTCAGTCCCTCGAGAGAGTGGCACTCTCTCTGTCCCTTACAGAAGTCCGCCTGGGAGGGTCCCCCTTCAGCTAACAAGCATTGAAGGTCGGGATGATCCTCCGGGTTAAGAACCTCTCCCACAGGAAAGTCTTGTGCCTCTTCTCCCAAAGGAGTTGAGTTTGGGTTTTCCACTGGACCCAGCCCGTCCGGAGCATGGATCCCAATGGGTGCGGCAGGAAGAGAAGGTGCTCCCTCCACAGGGGTGGCCTTCTTGGTCTTCCTCCTTCTTGCCTTAGGCCTCGCCTTTGGCTCGGGTATCTGACCCACAGCCAGACCCGGTGTCACCTGTGATCTAGTGACGGCAGCAGCAGTCATGGGAAGACCATCCGAGATCAAGCCCAACTCTACTAGATCATTACCTAACAAAATGTTAGCAGGGACATTGTCCTGAACCAGGACAGGAAGCTTCGCTGTCTTGTCGCCAATCATGAGTGTGACTAAGGCTACAGGTGATAATTTGGGAGGCCCACCAGCTAACCTGGTGGTTTGCAGAGGAGCACCTTCATAGTCCTCTGGCCTGAGCAGGGTCCTGTCCACCACTGTCATGCTTGCCCCAGTGTCTCTCAAACCAGTAGAAGGCTGGCCATTCAAGAGGACACTTCTCAAAAATCTACGGGTGTTCTGTGGGATAGTCGCCAGTACTTCTGCATACTGGTCCCAGGCCCCAAGGGACACTAAGGAAATCTCCACCGGAGCACCAAATATGATACCGGCAGAGGAGGGGAGGACAGTGGCCTCCACCTCAGACATGGGGTAAGGGTAGGTCAGGCTGACAGCCTGTACTCCAAGCGCCTTACCTTTACACTTGGGGTCACCCCTTTTGTGATCCAGAGCCCCACAGTCCCAACAAGCGCCAGGAGTGCGGGGTACGGTACTGGAACCACTGGGAGCCTGCTTTGCAGCAGGTGGACCACTACTCTTATTCCCACCCCCAGATGACTTATCCCCACTAGATTTTTGGGTCTTAGGAGAGGAAGGTTTTGGTTTACCCGACTGTAACTGCTTGGGGGACTCCTCAGCTTTCTGAGAGGCCCCCTTCTCCTTATCCTTGTCCTTCCCACTGGAGTCTTTAGGGGACACCCGGTGGGAGACCCACTTGTCAGCCAACCTAGCCAGCTTAAAGGGGTCCAAAATGTTCTGGTCAGCCACATACTGACGCATCTCTGGTGAACAGGCTTCAGAGAAATGCTCAAAAAACAAGAGGTGGGACAATTCAACAAAAGTCTTAACCTTGTATCCATCGATCCACCCCATCATGTTCATGTGCGCAGCACTCACCCAGTCAACCCAAGACATATTCTCCTTTTTCTTAAAATCCCTGAACCTTCTAAGGTATTGGGTAGGTGTCTTGCCGAACTTGGCAATCAAAGCAGACTTCATACACTCGTACTGACCCCTTTCTTCCACACTCAGCTTCAGAATACAGTCATACCCGGTTTGAGGCACTCTGCTTAACAAACACTTCGCCCAATCTCTTTTGTCCACATCATGAATCTCACAAGCCATTTCAAACGCTTCAATCCATTGGAGGATATCCGAACCCTCCACAAATACACCAACCAAATCTTTCATAAACTTGGTGGCTGGGGACCTGACACTCTCACTGGATCTAGCTGACGTCTCCACTCTAGCTTTCTCTAGCTGGATCCTCTGACATTCAGTGTCCTGGCTCTTGAGTTCAAGGTCCTTATTTTTGAGTTCAAGATCCCTATTCTTGAGCTCCACTTGTTGAGCCATTTCCTCTTTCTTAAGCTCAGCATCTATTTCCAACTTGCGGTATTCAAAGGCCAATTTCATCCTTAATAACTCAAGTTCTAAGGAATTGCTGGAGTTTGGAACAGAGGCAGCAGGAATGGCGGCATTCCCAGAAACAGATTCAGCTGAAACCCCAGGGGCAGAGTCCTCATTGGTTGCATTCCCCCCCTCATCAAGAGTTTCACTATCAGTCTGGTAGTCCACCAGGGCAGCTATCAGCTCAGCCCTAGACTTATCCACAAAGTCTAACTCCCTAGCTTCACAAGCACTCTGGAGAGCCTCCAAGCTCATCCGAGTTAATTTGCCATTCGCAATAGACTCCATTGTTTGTAATGCAGTTACCTTGTACACAACTAAACCTTAATTCAATAAAGGGCAAATATCCTTTGTAAGTGGCACGGTTATACACTGATTCTTAAAACCATAAGCATCCCACCGCTTGCCACCAGTGTGAGAGACGGGCCTCTACGACCGGTGGGGGGTGTCTGTACTTCCGCTCCCTATATGGTGGAGGAGAGGCACAGGAGACCCCAGCCAAGATTCTCTATTCGGTAGCAATGGTCGAGCAATCAAGGCCTAGCTTCTCAGGAGGTGATGCAGGCTGGTTCTTAAGTACAGTGTATCCCCAAGCCCCCACAAAGGAATATCCACACTCTGTATTGGTTAGAACACAGTCTTTATATAATCAATAGTTAAGGTTATGTACATTCATCATGATAACTCACTTTGTACTCCGGCAAAATCTACAATGACAAATATTTACAATCCTAAAGTGGTACCACCCTAGATCTCATTGAAGTACATGAACAATACTGTACGATGCCACACAGACCAATAGAGTGAAACCAGCAATAGAGAGAGGAGAGAAAATAAGATGGTTGAGCAATAGGCAAGATACTGGCCCCTACCACTGGGCACAGTTCTGTGTGGAGATCCCCCCACCTGGGCAACCTGTAAAGAAAGATATAGCACAAGCGCAGTCCATATATTGCTCTGCAAGTCTTATTCTCTCCTATAATGTTTTTACCCCCCCAATGTACCTGGTGGAGTCGAGCTCCTCGAAGGCGTCGACAAACGTCGAGGGACTCGCTGTTCGGCGACGGGGAATCGACGGCCCTGCTTGAATGCCTTCCCTTTCAGGCGGGAGGCACGGGGCGTCGAACGTCCGTCGACAAACGAGGTAGAACGATGTCGAAGAGGCGGCAGCTTCGTCCTAGCGGTGCTCGTCGGCGTCAGGGCGTCGGCGTCCTGCAAGGCGGAGGTGTGCGGGGCACCTCGATGACAATAGTTCTGGACCGCAAAGATTGTAGAGACGGGAGCCCGGCAAGGGCGTCGAGTCGTCCGAGTCTTTGAGGTCGCCGGGTGGCGGGAAACCCACCGGCAGGTTTCTCCTCGGCGCGTTGGTCAGCCTCGACTTTCTCCGGCAGGATAAGCGGTCGACGATGCGGTCGAGAGAGTCCTTCGATTGAATGTTCTTAGGCAAAGGAGCGGACGGCTCCGGTCGTCGGTGGCACGGCGTCAAGTGGTTCCCACGGCTGGGCAACACAACTTCGACGGGCCTCCAGCGGTTACACAAACCTGCGAACCCTGGTCGACGGCAATGGACTTCGACGGCGTCGATGTCCGGGTGCTTTACTTCGATCTCCTCAGCGGACCCGTCTCGGGTCGACAGCCTTTCAAGGGTCTGTCTTCCAGGGCGCTTCGGCGAAGATAGAGCGGTGCTCGATGGTCCCTCGGAGCACAGGAAGAGGGCGCCTTACCAGGTCCTCTCTCGGGTCAGCCCTCGACGATCTCCTCAGCCTTCAGATCGGTCGAAGCAAATGCCACAGCAAGTCTTCTTCTTGCAGCTGGACGTCGAGGATCAGCAGTTCCAGTTACTCGTAGAGTGGAGACTCAGCTCCCTGGCTGCTGTAGGAGCACAATGGTCGCTTCTCAACCAAAGGTCCCTTCTGAACACTTTTCCAGTGGTGAGAGGTCCCCAGATATACTATCCTCTCTCTCATCCACGCTGCTGACACACACTCAGCAGCCAATCATACTGCAGGGCATTCATGCAGTCAGTCAGCCAATCAGGTACACAGTGCATTCAGGCCACACTCCTCCCTTCCAGACACTCACAACAAGAAATGTGGATTGGGACAAGTACCAAGCCATTCAACACTACACACTGCATTCAGGCCAGTTTCTGGCAGGGTTGTCTCTGTCTTTGTCTCTCATGCCAGAAACCAGACAACCACAACAAGAAGTGTATATTGGTCACACACTCCATTCACCCAGGTCCCACCCACAGGAGGTACCCACAACATACAGTCACTGGGAAGGCTCCAGTCAGTCTAGCTGGGCCTTCACAACAATACCATACATGGAACTTCCACCCAACAGCCAGTCAGGGGGAAGGGACAGAGACAGGGCTTCCCAGGACTTTGGGAAAACAAGATAACAGGCTATAGAAAGCAAGAGGCCACAGGGGCCATCTTGTTTCCTATCAGGAATCAACAGATCCCAAAATGGAGGACACCCGGAGCACCTGTCATATTCAGCGCGGAGCTGCCACCAGCCCATACCCTGCTCTGGGGCCACCCACAGATGCCCAAAAACATACACTAGGGGCACAGGGTTGCACCCCTACCCATGGGTGCCATAAGGGTATCCCATGGGTCTGTTCACCAAACCAAAAGAGAGAGCTGCATTGCCAGGAGTCCCACATGGACTCCGGGGCAGAAAACATAACAGAACACACGGTAAAAACAGAAAAAGGACAAGGATTCAGAGGCCCTGTCCCTCAGATGCATTTCCAGCATCACATGGGGTGCCCCACCGCCCCCCCTAAAAAGCGTTCCACCATTTTCATTTTTTTCCTTTGGTAACCCAACTCCCCTTGGTGCAGAGGGTCACATTGGTGTGCCAATCTGGCGCCGGGGTGCCCAAACCTTACTGCCCCACCCACTGGGGGGTCCTGCCCCACCTTTTGGGGTGCCCCCCGCACCCCCAATGGCTGGGGGACACACCTCATGCAGGCCTCCGATGGCCTCCTCCAAACGGCTGCGTGAGGTACACCCCACCTCCATTTGGGGTGAGGGGGGAGAGGGCCACCCCAAAAGGTGGGTCAGGATCCCCAATAGATGGGGCAGTAGGGTTTGGGCACCCTGGGGGCAGATAGCCACACTAATGTGGCCATCTGCACCAACCAAAGTTGGGTAAACAAAAAAAAATATACAAAACCACAGGCTGCTTTTTAGGGGGGCTGAGGGCCACCCTAAATTGGCAGCACATGATGTACCGCAACGGGGGGTGGCCCTCAACCCCCCCCCCACCCCAAATGGAGGGCCCCACCTCATGCAACCCTCCCTGGGGGCAAATAGGGGGGGCCCACCTCATGCATCCCTCCCTGGGGTCAGATGCCCCTTCCTAGGAGCAGATATCTGCCCCCAGGGAGGGTTGCATGAGGTGGGGCCCTCCATTTGGGGTGGGGGGGGGGTTTAGGGCCACCCCCCGTTGCGGTACATCATGCGCTGCCAATTTAGGGTGGCCCTCAGCCCCCCCTAAAAAGCAGCCTGTGATTTTGTATATTTTTTTTTGTTTACCCAACTTGGCTTGGTGCAGATGGGCCCATTAGTGTGGCTATCTGCCCCCAGGGTGCCCAAACCCTACTGCCCCGTCTATTGGGGGTCCTGCCCCACCTTTTGGGATGCCCCCCCACCCCACCCCCAATGGCTGGGGGACACACCTCATGCAGGCCTCCCTGGGCCTCCTCCAAACGGCTGCGTGAGGTACACCCCACCTCCATTTGGGGTGAGGGGGGAGAGGGCCACCCCAAAAGGTGGGGCAGGACCCCCAATAGATGGGGCAGTAGGGTTTGGGCACCCTGGGGGCAGATAGCCACACTAATGTGGCCATCTGCACCAAGCACAGTTGGGTAAACAAAAAAAAATATACAAAATCACAGGCTGCTTTTTAGGGGGGGCTGAGGGCCACCCTAAATTGGCAGCGCATGATGTACCGCAACGGGGGGTGGCCCTCAACCCCCCCCATCCCAAATGGAGGGCCCCACCTCATGCAACCCTCCCTGGGGGCAAATAGGGGGGGCCCACCTCATGCATCCCTCCCTGGGGTCAGATGCCCCTTCCTAGGAGCAGATATCTGCCCCCAGGGAGGGTTGCATGAGGTGGGGCCCTCCATTTGGGGTGGGGTGGGGGGTTGAGGGCCACCCCCCGTTGCGGTACATCATGCACTGCCAATTTAGGGTGGCCCTCAGCCCCCCCTAAAAAGCAGCCTGTGATTTTGTATATTTTTTTTGTTTACCCAACTTGGCTTGGTGCAGATGGGCCCATTAGTGTGGCTATCTGCCCCCAGGGTGCCCAAACCCTACTGCCCCGTCTATTGGGGGTCCTGCCCCACCTTTTGGGGTGCCCCCCCCACCCCACCCCCAATGGCTGGGGGACACACCTCATGCAGGCCTCCCTGGGCCTCCTCCAAACGGCTGCGTGAGGTACACCCCACCTCCATTTGGGGTGAGGGGGGAGAGGGCCACCCCAAAAGGTGGGGCAGGACCCCCAATAGATGGGGCAGTAGGGTTTGTGCACCCTGGGGGCAGATAGCCACACTAATGTGGCCATCTGCACCAAGCACAGTTGGGTAAACAAAAAAAAATATACAAAACCACAGGCTGCTTTTTAGGGGGGGCTAAGGGCCACCCTAAATTGGCAGCGCATGATGTACCGCAATGGGGGGTGGCCCTCAACCCCCCCCATCCCAAATGGAGGGCCCCACCTCATGCAACCCTCCCTGGGGGCAGATATCTGCTCCTAGGAAGGGGCATCTGACCCCAGGGAGGGATGCATGAGGTCAGGCCCCCCCTATCTGCGCCCAGGGAGGGTTTCATGAGGTGGGGCCCTCCATTTGGGGTGGGGGGAGTTGAGGGCCACCCCCCGTTGCGGTACATCATGCGCTGCCAATTTAGGGTGGCCCTCAGCCCCCCCTAAAAAGCAGCCTGTGGTTTTGTATATTTTTTTTTGTTTACCCAACTTGGCATGGTGCAGATGGCCCATTAGTGTGGCTATCTGCCCCCAGGGTGCCCAAACCCTACTGCCCCATCTATTGGGGGTCCTGCCCCAGCTTTTGGGGTGCCCCCCCACCCCACCCACAATGGCTGGGGGACACACCTCATTCAGGCCTCCCTGGGCCACCTCCAAACAGCTGCGTGAGGTACACCCCACCTCCATTTGGGGTGAGGGGGGAGAGGGCCACCCCAAAAGGTGGGGCAGGACCCCCAATAGATGGGGCAGTAGGGTTTGGGCACCCTGGGGGCAGATAGCCACACTAATGTGGTCATCTGCACCAAGCAAAGTTGGGTAAACAAAAAATAATATACAAAACCACAGGCTGCTTTTTAGGGGGGGCTGAGGGCCACCCTAAATTGGCAGCGCATGATGTACCGCAACGGGGGGTGGCCCTCAACCCCCCCCACCCCAAATGGAAGGCCCCACCTCATGCAACCCTCCCTGGGCGCAGATAGGGGGGGCCTCACCTCATGCATCCCTCCCTGGGGTCAGATGCCCCTTCCTAGGAGCAGATATCTGCCCCCAGGGAGGGTTGCATGAGGTGGGGTCCTCCATTTGGGGTGGGGGGGGGTTGAGGGCCACCCCCCGTTGCGGTACATCATGCGCTGGCAATTTAGGGTGGCCCTCAGCCCCCCCTAAAAAGCAGCCTGTGGTTTTGTATATTTTTTTTTGTTTACCCAACTTTGCTTGGTGCAGATGGGCCCATTAGTGTGGCTATCTGCCCCCAGGGTGCCCAAACCCTACTGCCCCATCTATTGGGGGTCCTGCCCCAGATTTTGGGGTGCCCCCCCCACCCCACTCCCAATGGCTGGGGGACACACCTCATGCAGGTCTCCCTGGGCCTCCTCCAAACGGCTGCGTGAGGTACACCCCACCTCCATTTGGGGTGAGGGGGGAGAGGGCCACCCCAAAAGGTGGGGCAGGACCCCCAATAGATGGGGCAGTAGGGTTTGGGCACCCTGGGGGCAGATAGCCACACTAATGTGGCCATCTGCACCAAGCAAAGTTGGGTAAACAAAAAAAAATATACAAAACCACAGGCTGCTTTTTAGGGGGGCCTGAGGGCCACCCTAAATTGGCAGCGCATGATGTACCGCAACGGGCGGTGGCCCTCAACCCCCCCACCCCAAATGGAGGGCCCCACCTCATGCAACCCTCCCTGGGGGCAGATATCTGCTCCTAGGAAGGGGCATCTGACCCCAGGGAGGGATGCATGAGGTGAGGCCCCCCCTATCTGCGCCCAGGGAGGGTTGCATGAGGTGGGGCCCTCCATTTGGGGTGGGGGGGGGTTGAGGGCCACCCCCCGTTGCGGTACATCATGCGCTGCCAATTTAGGGTGGCCCTCAGCCCCCCCCTAAAAAGCAGCCTGTGGTTTTGTATATTTTTTTTTGTTTACCCAACTTGGCTTGGTGCAGATGGGCCCATTAGTGTGGCTATCTGCCCCCAGGGTGCCCAAACCCTACTGCCCCATCTATTGGGGGTCCTGCCCCAGCTTTTGGGGTGCCCCCCCACCCCACCCACAATGGCTGGGGGACACACCTCATTCAGGCCTCCCTGGGCCACCTCCAAACAGCTGCGTGAGGTACACCCCACCTCCATTTGGGGTGAGGGGGGAGAGGGCCACCCCAAAAGGTGGGGCAGGACCCCCAATAGATGGGGCAGTAGGGTTTGGGCACCCTGGGGGCAGATAGCCACACTAATGTGGTCATCTGCACCAAGCAAAGTTGGGTAAACAAAAAATAATATACAAAACCACAGGCTGCTTTTTAGGGGGGCTGAGGGCCACCCTAAATTGGCAGCGCATGATGTACCGCAACGGGGGGTGGCCCTCAACCCCCCCCACCCCAAATGGAAGGCCCCACCTCATGCAACCCTCCCTGGGCGCAGATAGGGGGGGGGCCTCATCTCATGCATCCCTCCCTGGGGTCAGATGCCCCTTCCTAGGAGCAGATATCTGCCCCCAGGGAGGGTTGCATGAGGTGGGGCCCTCCATTTGGGGTGGGGGGGGGTTGAGGGCCACCCCCGTTGCGGTACATCATGCGCTGCCAATTTAGGGTGGCCCTCAGCCCCCCCTAAAAAGCAGCCTGTGGTTTTGTATATTTTTTTTTGTTTACCCAACTTGGCTTGGTGCAGATGGGCCCATTAGTGTGGCTATCTGCCCCCAGGGTGCCCAAACCCTACTGCCCCATCTATTGGGGGCCCTGCCCCAGCTTTTGGGGTGCCCCCCCACCCCACCCCCAATGGCTGGGGGACACTCCTCATGCAGGCCTCCCTGGGCCTCCTCCAAACGGCTGCGTGAGGTACACCCCACCTCCATTTGGGGTGAGGGGGGAGAGGGCCACCCCAAAAGGTGGGGCGGGACCCCCAATAGATGGGGCAGTAGGGTTTGGGCACCCTGGGGGCAGATAGCCACACTAATGTGGCCATCTGCACCAAGCAAAGTTGGGTAAACAAAAAAAATATACGAAACCACAGGCTGCTTTTTAGGGGGGGCTGAGGGCCACCCTAAATTGGCAGCGCATGATGTACCGCAACGGGGGGTGGCCCTCAACCCCCCCCACCCCAAATGGAGGGCCCCACCTCATGCAACCCTCCCTGGGGGCAGATATCTGCTCCTAGGAAGGGGCATCTGACCCCAGGGAGGGATGCATGAGGTCAGGCCCCCCCTATCTGCACCCAGGGAGGGTTGCATGAGGTGGGGCCCTCCATTTGGGGTGGGGGGGGTTGAGGGCCACCCCCCGTTGCAGTACATCATGCGCTGCCAATTTAGGCTGGCCCTCAGCCCCCCCTAAAAAGCAGCCTGTGGTTTTGTATATTTTTTTTTGTTTACCCAACTTGGCTTGGTGCAGATGGGCCCATTAGTGTGGCTATATGCCCCCAGGGTGCCCAAACCCTACTGCCCCATCTATTGGGGGTCCTGCCTCAGCTTTTGGGGTGCCCCCCCACCCCATCCCCAATGGCTGGGGGACATACCTCATGCAGGCCTCCCTGGGCCACCTCCAAACGGCTGCGTGAGGTACACCCCACCTCCATTTGGGGTGAGGGGGGAGAGGGCCACCCCAAAAGGTGGGGCAGGACCCCCAATAGATGGGGCAGTAGGGTTTGGGCACCCTGGGGGCAGATAGCCACACTAATGTGGCCATCTGCACCAAGCAAAGTTGGGTAAACAAAAAAAAATATACAAAACCACAGGCTGCTTTTTAGGGGGGCTGAGGGCCACCCTAAATTGGCAGCGCATGATGTACCGCAATGGGGGGTGGCCCTCAACCCCCCCACCCCAAATGGAAGGCCCCACCTCATGCAACCCTCCCTGGGCGCAGATAGGGGGGCCTCACCTCATGCATCCCTCCCTGGGGTCAGATGCCCCTTCCTAGGAGCAGATATCTGCCCCCAGGGAGGGTTGCATGAGGTGGGGCCCTCCATTTGGGGTGGGGGGGGTTGAGGGCCACCCCCGTTGCGGTACATCAGGCGCTGCCAATTTAGGGTGGCCCTCAGCCCCCCCTAAAAAGCAGCCTGTGGTTTTGTATATTTTTTTTTGTTTACCCAACTTTGCTTGGTGCAGATGGGCCCGTTAGTGTGGCTATCTGCCCCCAGGATGCCCAAACCCTACTGCCCCATCTATTGGGGGTCCTGCCCCAGCTTTTGGGGTGCCCCCCCCCACCCCACCCCCAATGGCTGGGGGACACACCTCATGCAGGCCTCCCTGGGCCTCCTCCAAACGGCTGCGTGAGGTACACCCCACCTCCATTTGGGGTGAGGGGGGAGAGGGCCACCCCAAAAGGTGGGGCAGGACCCCCAATAGATGGGGCAGTAGGGTTTGGGCACCCTGGGGGCAGATAGCCACACTAATGTGGCCATCTGCACCAAGCAAAGTTGGGTAAACAAAAAAAAATATACAAAACCACAGGCTGCTTTTTAGGGGGGCCTGAGGGCCACCCTAAATTGGCAGCGCATGATGTACCGCAACGGGGGGTGGCCCTCAACCCCCCCCACCCCAAATGGAGGGCCCCACCTCATGCAACCCTCCCTGGGGGCAGATATCTGCTCCTAGGAAGGGGCATCTGACCCCAGGGAGGGATGCATGAGGTGAGGCCCCCCCTATCTGCGCCCAGGGAGGGTTGCATGAGGTGGGGCCCTCCATTTGGGGTGGGGGGGGGTTGAGGGCCACCCCCCGTTGCGGTACATCATGCGCTGCCAATTTAGGGTGGCCCTCAGCCCCCCCTAAAAAGCAGCCTGTGGTTTTGTATATATTTTTTTGTTTACCCAACTTTGCTTGGTGCAGATGGGCCCATTAGTGTGGCTATCTGCCCCCAGGGTGCCCAAACCCTACTGCCCCATCTATTGGGGTACCTGCCCCAGCTTTTGGGGTGCCCCCACCCACCCCACCGCCAATGGCTGGGGGACACACCTCATGCAGGCCTCCCTGGGCCTCCTCCAAACGGCTGCGTGAGGTACACCCCACCTTCATTTGGGGTGAGGGGGGAGAGGGCCACCCCAAAAGGTGGGGCGGGACCCCCAATAGATGGGGCAGTAGGGTTTGGGTACCCTGGGGGCAGATAGCCACACTAATGTGGCCATCTGCACCAAGCAAAGTTGGGTAAACAAAAGAAAATATACAAAACCACAGGCTGCTTTTTAGGGGGGGCTGAGGGCCACCCTAAATTGGCAGCGCATGATGTACCGCAACGGGGGGTGGCCCTCAACCCCCCCCCCCACCCCAAATGGAGGGCCCCACCTCATGCAACCCTCCCTGGGCGCAGATAGGGGGGGCCTCACCTCATGCATCCCTCCCTGGGGTCAGATGCCCCTTCCTAGGAGCAGATATCTGCCCCCAGGGAGGGTTGCATGAGGTGGGGCCCTCCATTTGGGGTGGGGGGGGTTGAGGGCCACCCCCCGTTGCGGTACATCATGCGCTGCCAATTTAGTGTGGCCCTCAGCCCCCCCTAAAAAGCAGCCTGTGGTTTTGTATATTTTTTTTTGTTTACCCAACTTTGCTTGGTGCAGATGGGCCCATTAGTGTGGCTATCTGCCCCCAGGGTGCCCAATCCTACTGCCCCATCTATTGGGGGTCCTGCCCCAGCTTTTGGGGTGCCCCCCACACCCCACCCCCAATGGCTGGGGGACACACCTCATGCAGGCCTCCCTGGGCCTCCTCCAAACGGCTGCGTGAGGTACACCCCACCTCCATTTGGGGGGAGAGGTCCACCCCAAAAGGTGACACATCCTAGAAGGCATAGGGACCAGGAACACCCGCAAGTAGAAAACTTGACCCTGAACAGGGAGAGGAACGGGCAAGACGGTAACCCACAACAACCGTTCAGAGAGAATGGATCCCATGGCCAACTACTTGGACCATGAGCTGGTTACCAAAGTCCTAACCATGCAAACCTGGACAGGAGGAGACAGGAATGGCAACTGATACCCCCCTCCGGAAGGAGCCCATTACCCAGGAAGCCGAACCCCACCGGTCCCATACACCTCCGAGAAGATAGAGACGAGGAGCCAGAGAAAACCTCCAGTCACTGCACTTGCACCAGAGGGAAATCACAGGACGTTGAAGCATGCCTGTGCCACAATATAACAGCATGCTTGTCAGCCCACAAAAAGATCCTACTTATCAAAAGGAAGATACAGGACAGCCATGGCCCCCTCAGCCAACAGAGGATCCACCAGGCTGGCGTCAAAAGGGCAGAGTACTGTCACAAAGCGGGGCAAAGCAATCCATCCCGGATAGCAGACATCAAAAGCAACCCCCCCACCTGGGGTATGCCTACACTGGAAAAACCCACTGAAGTGACATCCCCCTCCTCCGGCACCAGGGGCCCTGAGAACCCCACTAAGCTCAGACATGTGCCACCATGTGCCATATCACTTCCCACAAGTCTGATAGGAGGCATGAAAGCAACACGACGGTACCGGAGGACCTAGGCCCTAAAAGAAGAGACACTGGGAACCCTCTGAACGGCCATTACTTCCATGATTCATTTTCTATAATTCCATGCCGGACAAGGGAAAAGAAAATCATCTCCTTTGACCTTCCCTCGTGAAGTTCAGAGGAAGAGGACAGGACCAGGAGTCTGCATCCATAGCTAGCACAGAACCAAACACCCCACTAACTCGCCACGTGACTGAGAGGTGGCTTGAGCCCTGTATCCAGTAGCTGGTTGCCCCAAGCTCTAAATCGTTCCAATGCGTCAGTCTAGGAAGGATGAAGGGCCGAGTCAGCACCGTAGAGACTCGAACCCGAGGTGAAGACCATGCCAGGCCGGTACCCTTCCGGCTGCTTGCAGACGTGCCTAAAACTGCGCCGTTTCACAGGCTGCACGCAAAGAATGCAGCCAACATCCGGTGCATCCTGGGCTGCGTGTGTCTGAGGAGCGGGTGGTATGTGACATGCCTGTGACAGAACAGAGCCCCCGCACTTTCAAAGACTCTCTGCCACTGTCACCCCACGACAAGAAGCAGAGAGGCCTCACAACAAAAGGGAAGACTAGCCCATACTAGCAAGTGCTTGCCATTATTTCCAATAAAGATGTATACAAAGAGCACGAGAAAACGGCATGTTGAA